>NW_025814839.1:5080000-5680000 GCF_022079265.1 Lynx rufus | reverse complement strand
TGTGACACTTGGTCCGGGGTAGGAAGGTTTTAGGCAGCAGCGGTTCAAAAGAGGAGGGCTTACGGGTAAGGTCAGAGGGCACGGCGGATTAGAGATATGATGTATTAAGAGGCCAAGACTGCCAGGAATACTTTCCGTTTCCAGGCTGTGCTCTGAGCACATTATGCGGGAGGCCTCCTTCGTTTAGCCACACGGCTCCCTGAGGGTCTGGCGACCTTGTCCCCCTGTTGCCGCAGAGGTGGCGTTTACTGAGCACCTACTAGGTGCCAGCTCTGGGCTGCACTCGGTGCTGGTTCCCTGACCTCATCCTCACAAGCACGGTCACCGGCGCCTCTGCCCTCACTCCATGCCCTTCCCCTTCTCCCTCCTTCGATCATAAAACCCATTTTCTTGCCCCGCTCTGCCCCAGCCCCGAATATTAAGGTGGTGGCCTCGTTTGGAGCCTCTCCGGGAGAAGGAAGAGAAATCCAGCAGAAATCTGGACCAGGCAGCGTTCATGGGAGTGAACTCGGCCGTGGGGCGGCCCTGGGTTTGAGTGCTGCTTCTGTGCGTGGCCTCCAGCAGTCACTCCCGCTCTCCAAACCTCAGTTGTCCCATCTGCAGAATGGATGATCGCGCGGCCTCTTTTCCAGGTGAGGCATTGCCCAGGCTGCGGGTCAAGGTGTATAATAGGTGCTCAGTAAATGCTCGTCATGAAGCACGTGTGACAGAAAGCTGGCTGCCTACCCAGCACCCGTGTCCCCCACCCTCCTTGCTAAAGAGCCTGGGTTTTATCTGGGGCGGCGCTGGCCCAGCCAAAGGTTCGCATTTGGGGGCTTTGTTTGCGGCCCAGGAGACGTCCCCCCAAGTCACAGAGTTGGGGGGGTTGTTTCTTAGGAAGGCCTCAACAGGAGCTGCCCTGGCTGAACGCATGCCCCTTTTCCGCCTCCATCCCTCTACCTGCTCCGGGCCTAGACTCAGGATGGCACGCTGGAAACCGGACCCCTCAGTGGGGTGGACCCTTGTGGTCACCCCACCCCCACCCCCGCCACCACCTCCGGAGACCCCAGGAGAGCAGCCAGGCCCCGGCTCCTCACATGCAAGGACAGGGAGGACAAGGATCTCGGCCCGGGCCACGGGGCGCTTTCCACGGACACCACGAGCTCGCGGCACATTATCCTCATTACTATTATCGCCATCATTATCGTCATTATTGTTGGACAAAGGCAGCCCTCCAGGTTGCCTTCCCCAGCCTGAGCCCCCCCAGCCTTCTCTCCCCGAGACATCTTGGCTTCTGTCCCTCGGTTCTCTCCCCCTCGCTCCCTCCGTCTTCCTTTTATGTTTCTGCCCCCCGCCGCCGTCTCCTCTCCCCTCTCTCCTTCCTCTTTATTTTATCTCAACTTGCCACAAATCTGTTCCCCTACAAAGCAGCTGCCATCTTTGTTCTGGGCCATTATCGGTGGCAGCGCGGCCCGAGCGGGCCCGCCGGGCAGACAATCACCGGGTAATAGAGTGTCTGCGAGCTATTGTGGAGTGTGTCCGAGCCGATCCATCACCGGCCGCCTGACACCGCGCGGGCGGCAGCCGGAAAGCCCGCCGGGCCCCTCTCGGAATCTCCGCCCTGTCCCTCCACGCCCGGGAAGAGGCGACCCGTGGCCTCCAGCCGGGAGGGCAGGGCTGCTGCTGGCCGCCCGATTGCGGCTGTGGCTCACGGAATCTACACTCCAGCTCTGTCTAGGAGGGCGGCTGAGTCTCCCCCTCCCCCCCCCTCACTTTGCCAGTGTGATACAGGCTCAGAGAGGGGAAGTCATTGGCCCGAGGTCACACAGCACAGTAGAGGCGTACCTGGGACGCGACCCCCGGTCTGTCTGCTGCAGAGCCTGGGGTCTCAAACACCGGGTGATGCTGTCTCCCGGAACCTGCTTGGGCAGGACGGCGAGGCGCCAGACCCGTTTGGGACACGGGACGGCGGTCCGATGTGCAGGGAGGGCCGTGTTCTAGACCCTGGGCACGCAGAGTTATCCTAAGAGGTATACACCAGGTGTACATCCCCCCCCCCACACTCCTCCCTGCAGTTGATGGGCTGATGTGAAGATATGGGGCAGGAGAAAGGACGAGAGGGTATGGCGGACTTGGTTTACCCCCCAGCTCTGCCACTCAAGCTGTGTGACTTTGGTTGGGGAGCTCCACCTCTCTGTGCCACGGTTTTCTCATCCGCCACAATGATTGCTCCTCCCTCCTGGGATCGCTGGCAGGATTCGGTGCATAATCCAAGGGCCTGGCACTGAGGAAATATCGTACACGTATTAGACCTTTCTGTCCATCCTGGTCCTGCTTGGGGGCGGATGTTTTATTGACCCTACCCCGTACACCCCAACCACAAGCCCAACCAAGGCAGGTCTAATCCTGTTCCCATTTTGCTGAGGCAGACGCTGAGGCTCAGAACCTTGCCCAGGTTCATGGGCAGCTGTCAAAGTAACGCATTCCTTGGGCACTAGATGAGCGCCTACGATACGCTCGGCTTTGTCCCAAGTGCTCTAGGGAGTGGCTTTAGGCAGCAACTGGCTTCCTGAGGAGCTGTTTCTCTGCTCACCCGTTAAAGGCGTGAACCCGGTTAATCCCCCGGCGATCCTCAGAGGTGGGTGCCATTATCGTCATCTTACAGATGAGAACACTGAGGCACTGAGACGTTAAGTACCCGGTGGAAGGTTCCAGAGTCCATAAATAGGGCATCCAAGGCTGTGCCCTGGCAGCCTGCCTCCAGAAACCACTGAGAGGCACAAAATCACTCCTGCCTGAGAGCGCTCTTGCCCGAACTCACTCACGGCAGGGGGAGGTGAGCCGCGGAGGCCCCTGATTAGGGTGTGAACCACCCAAAGGCAAAGGCCATCTCAACGGGCTCTGGCAGATCAGAGAACTCAAGCACACGCCACCGAGAGTTATCAGGGAAGGCTTCCTGGAGGTGGGGGAGCCCTGACTGGGGGCCCCTGGAGACGATGCCTAAGTCGGGGAGGGCGCCCTGGCGGATGTTATTTAGCTGGACGGGACTCAGAGGAAGAGAGAACCCAGCCGTTTTGGCCCCTTACTCTGAAGTCACCCTGAGGGCTCTGCAGGAGGTGGCCCAGAAATGTCCCCCAGGGGTCAGCTGTGCGACTGGATGGTTTCTTTTTGAGCACCTACTGCGTGCCAGACCCCTGCTATGGGCTCCCTGGTCGCACACGCTCACAGGCAAGCAGGGCATGGTGACCACACTGAGTACCGGGGCTTGGTGAAGAGCACAGGGAACCGCAGGGGCTCCCGGGAGGGGCTCAGACTCTCTTCGCTTGCAGAGCCCGGACCAGAGAGAGAGGAGGGGGGTCGGCGTTCCTGGCAGGGGCAACAGCGTGTGCACCGGCTGGGGGTGGGGAGAGGACGGAGCTCCCCAGGCGGAGAGCGGAAGGAGACGGGGACCCAGAGCCAGGAGAGGGAGGGGCCAGCTCCTCGTGATGACGTCAACGCAATAAGCTCGGGGGGGGGGGGGGGGCGGGGGGTCGCCAGTCGGTTTCAAAGTTTCGGCGCCCACCCTTCTCGGCCCGCTTCCTGGCTTCAGACGCTGCGCTTCATGCTTTCCGGGTACAATTTCCATCCGTCTCTTTCCATGGACCCCCTAAGAGAGATCGCACCGTCACCCCCATTTTACAGATGAGGAAACTGAGGCTTAGAGTGGTAAAATCACCTGCCGGCTGGCTGGCTGACGTTAGAGCCCAAATTCTCAGCAGCTGTGAAAAGCAGAGGCCCTTCTTGCCTAGGGGGCTTCCCTAGGGAGCGGGTGCAGGTTCTTCCTCCCCAGCCACGGGGGAAGCTCCTCCCACTTGCCCAGGGGCCTCACCCTGTCCTGCCTCAGTCACACACAGCAGCGGGACCCCCTGCCTCTTTTTGCCAACCAGCCCCTGCTCATCCCGCAGGCTCCAGCAGGGATGTGCCCATCCCCGGGAAGCTTTTGCCGGGTCAGAGCTGCCCCCCTCTCTGAGTCGCTTCTCACTGTGTGGAGCGCGCTGGAGCTGGGACCGTGTGTTAAGCACCTAGTGTATTCCAGGCGTCGGAATATACCAGAAGCGGTCACGTAGTGGAGCAGAGTAGTAACTGTAACACTGGCAGCCACAAAAGCAAGCACCCTCGATTTTTAAGCCCCTGCTGGATGCCGGGCGTTGCGGTGACAATGATTCCAATCGCCGCGGTTTATTGAGCACTTACTATATTCCAGACTGCGACCTCTACCTCCCCAGTTCGCCGAGTGTGCCCACGGCACCGGCCACTTGCCCTGCTTGGTTGCTCTCTCGAGCCTCACGTCAATCCCCAGGGGAGGTCCTGGCCTCCGCCCATTTCTCAGACGAGTAAGTGGTGCTCAGACGGATGCAAGAGCCTCTGGAGCCAGCTGTCGGCTGCACTCCAGCCCCTGGATCAAGCCTGAGCGCCGCAGGAGGCCAGGTGGGTGACCCGAAGCTTCATCCACTGTGAGGGGGGCCAACCCCAAATACCCAAACGCCGGAGCCTCGCCATCCTTTGTTTCCACTTCCGTCTCCGTCTGGGCCTCTCTGTCCCTCCCGGAAGCTCTTTCCAGGGGTATTTGGGGCTGCTTCTAGAGACTTCTTCCCTTATCTCTCCTGCTTTTCCCAGAGACCCCATTCGCTCTCTCTTCTCTCCGCTTCCTGGGCACTTGAACCCTCCTGGTCCTGCGTTTGGTGGTGGGGCCCTGGGTGAGGTGGCCCTGGGGAAGGTAAAGAGCGGTGAGAAGTGCCACCTCTGCTGTCCCGGGCTCGGTTCTCCCCCCGGGAGCTTCACCCAGTCAAGGAAGGGGGCCTGGGGAGGCCTCCGGCTCAGAGGGAGTGGGAGGGGCGCACAGGTGCAGGGAGCCTTGGGGACAGCAGGGGGGGCTGCGAGCCCAGGCCGGAGGCAGTGGGGGCCCTGCCGACAGCACACGCCTTTGGGGACCAGAGTCCTGGGAGGATTCCAGGGCCGGTAGAGGCCAGGGGCCACAGGGAAGGGGGAGGTGGGAGACCTCTCCGTCAAAGGGGTGTTTGCGTTGACTGGGGAGGGCTGGAGGGGTGGGGCAGACCATGTGTGAGTGTGTGTGTGTGTGTGTGCGCGCGCGCGTGCAGATAGCATGGAGGTGGGCTTGTAGGGGATGAGACGGGGTGGATCCCTGAGTGTAGGGGGTGGAGTGTAGGTGGGGGTGGGGGTGGGCGGGCGCTGCGCGTAAGGGAGGCAGCTCGAAGGCCGGACTCCTCCTGGTTGCTCAATTCCAGACAAACACAAATGCGTAAACCTTATTGCGCAATGCTGCTTAAAAGCAAATGCTGTGTGTGTGTGTGTGTGTGTGTGTGTGTGTGTGTATATGGGAGTTTCCTCCCCCCCTTGAAAATCAAGAGTCGCGGGTCGCGTCAGGGGAAGCGGCCCCTGCGCGCCAGGGCCCGATGCGGTAATTAACAAAGGAACCTCGATTTCCCCGTGCCTCTGTATTTACTGATCTATGCATGCACACACAAGGTGAGATAGGATGAATGGCTAATTTCCCAGCGGCTTTTGCTCCGGCTTGCTGCAAAGTTGTGAACAAAATGACTGGCCATGCATTGAACTGGCTTACACAGCTCTCCATATGGAAATTAAGATAATCCAGGGCCCAGCTTTGTGTCTCAGCGACGGCAGGGGAGCAAGAAGGGAAGGGGAGGGGGCTGGGGAGGCTCCAAAGAGACGGGGTGAGGCTCCTGAGCCTTTCAGAAGAACAGTTTACTGCGCGGGCTGGGGAATTTAGCGAGATTTTGTTGGTCAAACACTCGGGAGAATGTATTCTTCCAGCTCCCCCGCCCCCACCCGCTCCCTGCCACCGGGGCTTTCTTCTGCTCGGGCCTCACCAGGGATGTAACACTGGGTCCGGGGTAGGAAGGTTTTAGGCAGCGGTACAAAAGAGGAGGGATTATGGGTAAGGTCAGAGGGCGCGGCGGATTAGAGATATGATGTATTAAGAGGCCAAGACTGCCAGGAATACTTTCCGTTTCTATGAAGCCTGTGTTAATTGATGGGAAAAATCTCTCCCTCCCACGATCCGTTCTCCATGCTCCAAACTGGGCTCTCTCGCTCTCGCTCGCTCTCTCGCTCGCTCTCTCCCCCCCCATCCTCACTGATTCTCTCTTGTGCCTTTCTATCTTTCTGCCTCGCCCCCCGTTGCTCCCCGTTGCTTTTCTGACGTGTTAGGGACATAAGGTCAAGGCAGAATGTTCTAGGTGAGGCGGTCCTGTATGAGAGTTGCAGTTTGGACGCTCACTCGAGACCCCTCACAGGTCCACAGCCCACCGCCTGCAACCCACACGCTATATATGTGTGATTAGGGAGATTCCTTGACCTTGCTGAACCTCGACTTTCTAATCTGTAAAATGGGAACCAGAAATAGCAATGGGGACTTCATTCTTTTTTGTTGTTTTTTAAAATATAATTTATTGTCAAATTGGTTTCCATACAACACCCCGTGCTCAGGACTTCCTTCTTTTCTGTTTTTTTTTTTTTTTTTTTTCATTACCTGCTATGGGCCAAGCTCTGTGCCGGGCAGTAGGGATGGACCCTCTCTCCCCTCTCAGAACCCTCAGGCTGGTGGGGACACGGAACGTCAACCGATAAACAGAACGGTGGCCGATGGTAGGACCAAGATAAGGGACATCAAGGGGGCAAAGTGACGGAGATCAAAGGGGCAAAGTGACGGAGGCTAACAAGAGGTAAAGACTGGGGAGGGGGGTTTGCAGTGATGGAGCAGTCAGGGCAGGCTTCCCCGAGGAAGTGTCCCCAAAGTGTAACCCAAAGGCTGAGAAGGAGCCAAGCTGGGGAAGAGCGGGGCACGGGGAGGGCTCTCCGGGCGGAGGGCCTGGCAACGGCAGAGATGCCCCCAGGAGGAAAGCAGCCGGTGTGTTTGAAGAGTAGAGGGGAACCGGATGCAAAGGGCGAGCTCGGGAGGTCAGGTTGGAGGGCGGGGCGCCGACTGTAGTAAGAGCTTTATTAAATCTCAAGTGCAGAAGTAGCCACTGGTGGGGGTGGGGGGGATTTCTACAGGGAAGGGACAGAAACGGGACACATTGGCATTTTTACAGGATCACTGGTGCTGGGCGGAGGACGGGTCGCGAAGAGGCCACACTGGAGGCCGGGAGAACCCAAGAGCTTGGTGTGATGCCAAAGAGCTCAGATTCTGGAGCCAGAGGACCCGGGTCTGAAGACCTTGCTACTTCCCCGTCACGGGGCCTGGGGTGAGCTCGGGGCCTCAGTTTCTTCATCTGTAAAATGGACGTGAGGACAATAACACCCACCTGGCAGAGTTTGTTTCGAGGCTTAGGAGAGTCCGCATATACAAACGACTAGGTCGCTACCCCGCCCGTGTTTTCAGTGCTCTGGGCTCATTCTCTCTTAGCATTTTTCTAGCGATTCGAGTCAGGGATCGCGGTACTTGTGTCAGGGTAAGTGACGGGGCAGAGGGAGCAGAGCGCACAGATGCTTTTGGAGAGTCTCTTGGCCCACGGCCTCTCTTCTGCCTTGGTTTGCTCTCCTTTGGGGTTAGACCAGCTGTTTCATAGACCTGGGCTGTAGGAGAAAAAGCTCAAAAGGTTTTCGGCTGACAGGATACTTGCCCCAAATGACAGAGCCCGACTACAAGACTGATGCCGGGGCGCCTGGGGGGCTCAGTCGGTTAAGCATCTGACTTCAGCTCAGGTCAGGATCTCGCGGTTTGTGAGTTCGAGCCCCGCATCGGGCTCCGTGCCGACAGCTCAGAGCGGGAGCCTGCTTCGGATTCTGGGTCTCCCTCTCTCTCCGTCCTTTCCCCACTGGCTCTCTGTCTCTCCCCCTCTGTCTCTCTCTCTCTCCCTCTCAAAAATGAATATATGTTAAAAATTTTTTAAAAAAGACTAATGCCATCTAATGCCATGTACGAGAGGGCCCTCAACTCCAGGATCTCCCAATCACGGCACAGTGGGCATTTGGGGCGGGATGATCCTTGGTGGCGGGGGCGTGCCCTGGTTATCGTGGGCTGTTTTGGCGTCATCCTTGGCCTCTAGCCGCCAGCCGCATGCACTCGTGCACACACACGCACCCATTGTGACCGGCAGAAATGTCCCCCAACGTTGCCAGATGTCCCCCAGGGGCAAAATTACCCCCGGCTTAGAACCACCACTCTACTCTGAACTGGTTAGCCCCACATCCAGAATATTCCTTTTCCTTCTGGATTGCAAACTTCAGGAGGAGCAGACAATGGAAAAAGCTTGTCTTCCAAGAGCAGCCATGAGACAAAGATACTTAAACTTGGGGAAAGAAAGGCTTTTGGAGAACGCATTATGGCCTTGGAAGATTAAGAGACTATCACTTGGAAGAAAGCCGATGAGCAAAAGACACAGAGAGAGAGAGAGAACCCTGTGAATCCAATTCATAGCTGTCCAAAGATGAGAGGAGTTGTCTTGAAAGGGAGTGATCTCCCCATTACTGGTGGCATGCAAGCAGAAATTGATGATGACCATCTGGTGGCGATGAAATACTGCATTAAATGGAGACTTCCGTCACAGGACCCTCCCTCACCGCCAGGGAAAGCCCTGTCAGCTTTCCCTTCTAGCCCAGAACCTACGGACTCTCAAGGCACAGCTCGCTCCCCCAAGAGGCTTCTTGGCTCGTCTTTCGCACGCTGAGCTCTCCTGCACTAAAATCAAAAAACTCCTGGGGGTCCCCTTAGAGCGTTTACACTGAACCCACCAAAGTGGGAGGAAGGAGGGATAAACGCCAAGTCCTGTTCTTAGAGCGGACAAAACACATGACTCCCCAAACAGACGGAAAAGCAAACCAAACCAACAACCCCTGGTCCAAATGGGGCCGGTAAGGCGATAGGCCACCACCTGTGGGGAAGGAACAAAGTCAAAATGTTGCCATTTGCAGGCTTGAGGGTGGTGAACCCCGTGCTGTACCATGAAATCCTCAGGGGTGGTGCGGGAGGAATTTATGGGGAAGCATCCGGACCTCGAGTGGATTCTGCATCTGGTCCAGGAGCCAAAGAGACTGGCTTAGTTAGATGCAGTGTGAGACCCCAGACTGGACCCTGGAGCAGAAAAGGTGCATGAGTGGAAAAGCTGGTGAAATCCAAGAAGACGTCTAGAGTTGAGTCAATGGCATTCACCAACGTGCATTGCTTTAGCTTCAACAACGACGTCGTGGTTCCAGAACATATTAACATCAGGGGGAGCGGGGTGAAGAGTCTTTGGGAACTGTCCCTACTGCCTTGGCAGCTTTTCTGTGGATCGGAAATCGCTACAAAATTAAGCGGCTCTTTTTAAAAAGCACTGACTTAGGAAGAAACCTGCCCCTTAATGCACTCCATCATAATCTTCTTTGTATCTCTATCCTGCGTGTTTGCTTTTCCACGGACTTCATATTTTTATTGAAGTGAACGCATTTCAAATAAGAAATCTCTGTTTACATGCACCAAATATAAATGCAACAGATGAGAATATATCGTACATAGGTGCACAGGTTTGTTTTCTTTTTTAATTTTTTGTAATGTTTATTTTTGAGAGAGAGGGAGAGACAGAGCGGGAGCGGGGGAGGGGCAGGAGAGAAGGAGACACAGAATCGGAGGCGGGTTCCAGGCTCCGAGCTGTCGGCACGGAGCCCGACGCGGGGCTTGAACTCCCAAACCTCAAGATCTTTTTTTTTTTTTTTAATTTTTTTTTTTCAACGTTTATTTTTTTGGGACAGAGAGAGACAGAGCATGAACGGGGGAGGGGCAGAGAGAGAGGGAGACACAGAATCGGAAACAGGCTCCAGGCTCTGAGCCATCAGCCCAGAGCCTGACGCGGGGCTCGAACTCCCGGACCGCGAGATCGTGACCTGGCTGAAGTCGGACGCTTAACCGACTGCGCCACCCAGGCGCCCCCCAAACCTCAAGATCATGACCCGAGCTGAAGTCAGACGCTCAACCGGCTGAGCCACCCGGGCACCCCATCTATGCACAGTTTTTTAAAGTCTTCATATAATGTACCTTCCCTGCCAACTCCCATCAATAAACGTAATATTGAGCATGAACGGATCTGAAGAACTTCTTTATCCTTCTTATACCCATACCCCCTGCTTCTTCTCCCGTAGACATACCGCCACGCTTCGAAAACTTTCCCTTACTTGTCCTGATATCGTGACCATGCGCGTCACCCACGGTGCGTGGAGAACAGACGCAATTTGCTTATTTTCGACGCTTCCGTGAAGGAAATCCTTCTGAGTGCATTTTAGGTCCCTAGCCATTTCCTTTGGTTTAGGATTAAATGGTTGAGATCCCTTCGGGTGGGTAGGTGCTGGAACACATTGACTCTCGATACCGTATATAGAATTTAAATGTCCGAACGTTGTTTGTTTCCCCGTTTTGCGTTTGTTTCGTTTCTTCTGCGCGCAGCTGACAGGTAACGTCGTGCGGGTGTAAGGTACCATGGGGTGGCTCCATACGGGGGTGTATGGCGAAGCGTTCACCCCAATAAGGTTAGTTACCACATCTTTCACCCCCAGCTAATGACCATTTTGTGGCTGCTGGTGTGGAGAGAACATTTAAGGGTCTACTCTCGTGCCGATTTTTAAGCATGCGATACAATATTATTTAACTCTAGTCATCATGCTGTTCGACTCGTTTTCCTTTTCTTTTTAAATCGTTCTTTTAAAACGAAACCATACATCGTGAGCGTGAATGAAAACCCAATGTCTCTTGCCGTGCACTGATGGCCACCCTACAAAGAAATACGAACAAGAACAACAACAAAGGAGCCTGTTGGGTTAAGCCAAAGGCTCTCTCACCTGCCGAAGGTTCCAGACCCGTCTCTGCTCTCTCTGTGAAAACGGGAGGTGTGCCTCACCGTGGAATTCAGGGTTACTTAAACCTGTGTCTGGAAATGACTTCAAGGCGTGTCCTGTCCTTTAGAAGGCACTGTCCCCACGCTGCGTTCTTCAGTCAATGCATGTGGCTGTTTGCCTTTAAATCTAACAACATGCAGGATCCCTTTCTTAAATCTCACTGCCCGCGTTCCAAGTGCTCCATAGCCCCACGTGGCCGGTGGCTGCCGTCCTGGAGCGTGCGGAGCACGGCCATCATTTCGGAAAGTTCTATGGAACAACGCTGCTCACGCGCATTGCCCTCTGATTCAGGGGTTTGGGGGGGGCTCCGTGACACAAGCATGTTTCAAAACTGCTTCCTCTAAGCGCTGGTGAAAGGGGTCAGGTCAGCAGTCTCCGGGGGCCGCAGAGAAACAGATGGGGCCCGAGGTTGCAATGAGGCAGGCGGGGCGCGACCTCCGGCCTTGAGGTGCTCGCCCCTCCTGCCTCGAGATCCTGGGAGAGGGGACCTGCCCCCCCGGGGCCAGGGCGGGACACCCACCCTGACCCTGCTCTGTCTATGAGCGCCTGTCCTGGAGACAAATCGAGATACCCCCGTGGGAAAAGGAAGCAGGTAAATGGTTTCAGAAATTAGGATTTTTTCCCAGAGTGGTCAGGGGTTTTCCAGCTGACTTCAGGGTCCGCTTTCACATAATCAGCCCTATCCGTGTCCTCTGGACCTTCCTTTTTCCCCCTCCTGAAGAGAAAGGCATGGCCAGAGTTGGAAGCATGGCCGTGTATTACCCCGGTTCAAATCCTGGGTCAGCCGCTTGGTGCCTGGGCAGCTCGGGGCAAGTCACTTGGCCTCACTAAGCCTCAGTTGTGCTGCCCGCAAAATGGGCATTCATCTACTCTAATGCTTATAGGCTTCGGTGAGGCAATTTATGGAAAGTACCTGGTACATGGCTAAATGTAAAATACACATATCCATTCATCTTACTGAAAAGATTAAGGGGTGCTTGGTTAGCTCAGTCGGTTGAGGGTCCGACTTTGGCTCAGGTCGTGATCTCGGGGTTCACGGGTTCGACGCCCGCATCAGGCTTGCTGCCGTCCGTGTGGAGCCCGCTTCGGATCCTCGGTCCCCCTCTCTCTGCCCCTCCCTCGCTCACGCTCTCTGTCTTTCTCAAAAATAAACAAACATGAAAAAGGAAAAATAAGAAAGAAAGGTGAAGAGAGATATTTGTGGATACCCTTTAAAAACTATAAACAGGCACCACAACAGTAAGGACGGGGGTGGGAAAGTTGCGACCCACAATCACTGATGAATTTAATACTCTGGGAGAAACCACTGCCGGGCACCCAATTTCCCAGAACCCCCAAATCTCGGATTCCGGAACCACCCCCCCCCCACCACCAACTCCAGGACCCGGGTGGTAGACACCAGTCGTGCTCATCAATAGCTAGGTCCCTACTTCCGGATTCAGGGGGCTATAAACTCTCTGTTCCTTGAAAGGAGGTGTGGTCACGTGACCGGTTTGGGCCAAGCAAACGTGACCAAAGGTAACTGCTTTGGTTTCTGGCCAAAGCATTTTAATTCCCGGTGCTTGCCCTCTACCTTTCTCTTCCTCGGCTGCGTGGGTGGTGGAAACGCGGGTTGCTGTGACGGTTTTATATCAGCGTGTCTCCTCCTCCAGCTGGGTCCCCGGGTGACCTCCATGAGCAGAGGCATGCACCACATAACCTGCACCGGGCAAATGGGATGAGCGAGAAGCGAATCTCCATTATCTTTTTTCAGTTTATTTATTTATTTTGAGAGAGAGAGGGAGGGAGGGAATCCCAAGCAGGCTCCACACTGTCAGCGCAGAGCCCGATGCGGGGCTCGAACTCACAAACCGCGAGATCATGACCCGAGCCGAAGTCGGACGCTCAACCGACTGAGCCACCCAGGCGCCCTCGAACTTCCATGATTTTAAACTATGAGCTCACTGGGCCGGCCCACCCTGGCTAATCCACCCCAGCCAGCCCTTTCCCGGAGGCTGCATAATAGAAGCAGAATTCAGGCTCCCTGCTCTGTAGACACCGCTGAAGGAAATGCCCCCCACTCAGGACCCGCCAAAGCCAGCAACCTTCCTGCGCCCCCAGAACGTCGGCCCAAACCCAGTCTGTGATCCAGTGCCTTACCCAGACCCACTGGGGAAACTCAGGCTCACGCCTCACCGGCCAATACCAGGAGTTAAGAGAGAATTCCAGCCTCTTGCCAAACTTCCTCCTCCAGTCCAGCGTCGTATTAGTGGTTCGTCTTCAGTAGACTGTTGACTTTCTTTTCTTCTTCTTCTTCTTCTTCTTCTTCTTCTTCTTCTGTTGGCTTCAAGAGTTGTTTGGGGGCCTAAAACTACATTCTATACCAATTGCGTAATTTGTGTGACGCTTGTCATTCCCTTGTTTGCGAAAATTGGGCAACGGTAACAACAAAACCGTTAAAAATGCTCCGGTCTTTGGGTTTCCCAGGCTCATCCTGGGTCTGTGGGGAAGTTGGGTGCTGGTTCTTGGCTCCCCAAAATAGAGAACTTGAGAGGCTGGCGTGGGAATCCGGCTATTAGCTGAGACTGACCGCGAACTGGAAAGACTCCAGAAAAGTGAGCCTTGACCATGGCTGCCTAACTCAGTCTTGACCTCTCCTTGGCCGATCTCAGATTATTGTTTTATAAATCATGTTTTTGTGAGCGTTACTTTAAAAACAAATACGTAACGAAGTGAATAAAAAAAAAAACTGATCATTCACAATCTGCTACCTAGCGCTTGTCATTGTGAACAGTTTGGTAAAGGTCTGTGTAAAACTTAGAATGATGAGTACAACATCCGTTCAGGTACACGAACTGAACACAGAAACCACAGTTGTAACGCTGTCCCCTTCGGTCATTGTTAACTGAGCCACAGGGTTATTGTGGCACCTGCAACTTAGAGCCTTTCCTCCTCCGTAAAATGGGGACAGTAATAGGACCTATTACTGTAGGGTTAAAGCCTATATAGGGTTTAATAAGATGCCCCCTAATAATCATAGCCTTCTGGGATTCACCCTGTGTAATCTCCTCTCCTTGAGTGTGGGCAGGACCCGTGACTTGACTCCAACCAATAGGATGTAGATTGAGACTCCCCTCCTGCCAGCGGTCTCTCCCTTGCTGGTGCGGGTGAAGCCACATTGTGAACCGCCCTACAGAGAGGCCCGTAGCCAACAGCTCTGTACGTGAGCTGGGAAGCGGATCTCCCCGCCGTCAAGGTTCCAGAGGAGACCTCAACGCCAACTGGTCCCTTGACTGGTCTCGTAGAAGACTCTGCCCAGCTAAGCCAGGCTCAGACCCCTGACCCCCAGAGCCGTGAGAAAATACACACGTGTGTGGACGGAAGCCACTAATTTAATTCATTATGCGGCCACAGTCAAGGGATGCGGGTTCTAAGCCTGGTGTCCCTCGAATGCCCACAAAGGGGGGCTGAGGGTGTCACCACCGAAGACACCCCCACATCGCCCTCCACGGGAGCGGAGATCCAGCTGCCTCCAGAGGCTGAGCTCCCGGAGGACATAGGATGCATCGGAACGTTTATCCAGTTTTTAGCAGTCATTCAGCAGACGCGGAACAACAATGACGGGCCAGGCTTGTGCGAAGAGTGAGGACACCGCAGGAGATCCGACATGGTTCTGGGGGGTGGGGAGACGGGCATAAAATACAGATGCTATCGATCTATAGATGGCGGTACGGTCACCAGCATCTGTGGGATACAGAGTTTACGCGAGCATAGAGAACATCGCTCCTTAGTGCCGAGCACCTCCAAAGAACCAGGCACAGCAGAGGCTCAGGTGTGGTATCTCATTCCATCGCCAGAGACACACTGACATCAGTAAGCCTGCTTGATGGTGGGGGAACTCCCACCCCGGAGGGTCACAGAGCCAGGGTTCAAGTCCGGTCTGTCTGAGTCCAAAATCTACCCCCTCTTCACCACACTTTCTGCCTCCCTTCATCTGCCTTTATTAACGGCCTCATCAGACCCCTCTGTGTTCTCTTTGCTCCCTAATGGAGCCATCAAAGGCTGGGAGCACTGTGTTAAGAGCATCCCACTCCAATGGCTTGGGTGATAACCTGGCCTATGGATCTACCCCTCCTTGGAATAGCACTCAGGAAAAGCTGTCCCAGAGTACACATTGGTCCCCATAAACGTGGCAGCCGGGGACCCTGAGGACCTCAGGAGTCTTTAGATCAGTGGTTCTCAACTGGGGGCGATTTTGCCTCCGCAGGGGGCATTTGACAACGTCTGGAGACATTTTTGGTTGTCACAGCTGAAGGGGATGGCGCTACTGGCCATCTAGTGGGTAGAGGCCAGGGATGCCACTGAACATCCCGCCATGCAGAGGCAGCACCCACAACAAAGAATGATGTGGCCCAAGGTGGAACAATCTCGTTTTAGATGAAAGACAAGCCCCTTGCCAGGGCGGGGGGGGGGGGGGGGGCGGGGAGGGCGGTGGCGGTGACAGCAACAGCTTGGGGATGAAAAGCGATCAGGCTTGTGTGCCCTTACTCTGGGTCACCAAAGGCAGTCATGTCCACTTTAGTGAGAATCAGAGTCTTTTCTTCTGAGCTTAGGAGTCTAGCTCTTAGGTTATTAAAAAAAAAAAAAAAGATGAAGGTTTCAAAAATGGGGAGTGTGATTAATGTCCACAAGTGTTAAGTGCTTCGTTTACACTGATGTGATCCAGACCCCCACTGACTCTAGCATTTGTGATCATGGGAGATCCACCTATACTCTAGAAATAAGAGCAGTGCCCCCGGCACAGCTCTGGTGTTGAGGCAGGACTTCTGGGAGGCAAGCTTCTGGGAGCGTGTTTTAGCTGTTTCAGAGAAGGAATTCTCTTTAAGGAAAGTAGTTTTTTTTTTTTAATGTTTATTCATTTTTGAGAGACAGAACAGAGTGTGAGCAGGGTGGGGCAGAGAGAGGGAGACACAGAATCCGAAGCAGGCTCCAGGCTCCGAGCTGTCAGCACAGAGCCCGACGTGGGGCTCAAATTCACCGACCGCGAGATCATGACCTGAGCCGAAGTCGGACGCCCCAACCGACTGAGCCACCCGGGGGGGCCCTGAGAAAAGTAGCATTTTAATTGGTGAGTAAATGGGTTCCTTGGTGAGAATATAGAAGCTAGGCATTTGCTGAGTGCTTCCCACACGCCAGGGACTGCCCTGAGCACTTTGCGTCTTTTTTTTTAATATTTGTTTATTTTAGAGCAGGGGAGGGGCAGAGAGAGAGGGAGACAGAGGGCCTGAAGCAGGCTGTGCGCCGTCAGCGAGTGGGACACTTAACCTTCACCGACTGAGCCACCCAGGTGCCCGGCACTTTGTATCTCTTAAATCGTCATAACCACAATGAGAGATGGGAATGGCCCAGGCGCATTTTACAGATATGCAGACTGAGGCACAGAGGGCGTGCTGGAACCGGCTTGAGGTCACCCGGCCAGGAAGCGTGAGCATCTGGATTTGAACTTCACTAACCCGCTCCCTCCAGGGCCCGCACCCCCGGGCATCGGCACCCTACTGACTCCACAGCTGGTCTTGACCCGTGAATGTTACCCCTGCGTTTAGAACCGCAAGACCTTCATTTAGAATTTTATATAAGGAAATGGATTTGCATCGATTGGAGGATGTTTGGTTTTTCAGGCCCGCGGCTTAGTCAAGTTCCTCTGGGCTCCTTCGCGGTTCCAAATGGGCCAGAAGTGATTGTGTATCTGCGGAGCATTTGCATTGCTGTGTGCCTGGTGGTCGCTTTGATGCAATGCGCTCTGAGGGGTTCCCGTTCTCACTCACACATATTCCTCCTTGATTCCCTTTCTGTTCCTTATCATTTAGTTTCAAGGTCACGAGTATAGCCAGCTCTTTCTCTGTGCGCCTTGGACCAGGCCATTGGCCCACGGCAATTTCACTCTCCACGTTACCCTTACTACAAACAGAACCAAGAACTGACTTCTTCAGACCCAAAGCCCTGGGCAGGTTTGGCAAGACGCTCAGAACTCACGGCCCACGGCCCCAAGTCCCCAGAAACCCCAAATCCACACATGGCTTCGTCCCAAGCCTGGAAGAGTTTTGATCCTTTGTCCCGCTCAGCAACAGAGCCTGTGATTGGCAGAGCCAGAGGTAGGTGAGTCGAGAGGAGTTCTTAAATCACACTCTTCGTGCCGGCGTGTGTGAATACATAATCTCCCGCGTGTGCCAGGATACCACAATACATCATCATCCATAACCGTAATATGGCGTCATATATCACCTGCTCATAATAAATAGCATATCATCTGCTCATAATATTTTATCATATAATATCATGACATCTGCTCACAACATCATATATTATGTGATCGACACTCAGCATTTCCTCCTAGAAGGAGCGTCCTCAGATATATTTGTTTAAAAAAAAAAAACAAAGAAAACGAAAAAAAAAAAAAAACGAGGCGCTGCTGACTTGTTAGACTGTGCGGAGTTTTCCACTGGTCCTGGAGGTCGGCTTGGACAGAGTCAGAAAGACCCCTAACACAACGTGGCCTGTAATTCTTCATCCACGACACGTACTTTAGGCTGGACAGATAGATAGCAAAGGCATTTGCCTTCATGTGTTCAAATCCCGTGGAAATGAAGCTGGTTAAGCCGTATATACGTACGTATCCGTTAGCTCGCGTGCATCTTTTCACACGTGGCCCCAAAATTCTTTTTTTTTTTTCATTTTTTTTAATGTTATTTATTTTTGAGACAGAGAGAGACAGAGCATGAGCAGGGGAGGGGCAGAGAGAGAGGGAGACACAGAATCCGAAGCAGGCTCCAGGCTCCGAGCCGTCATCCCAGACCCTGACGCGGGCCTCGAGCCCACAAACCGTGAGATCATGACCTGAGCCGAAGTCAGACGCTTAACCGACTGAGCCACCCAGGCGCCCCCAAAATTCTTTGGCGTCTCTCCACTGAGTGGGGGCGTCTACGTCCTCCCTCTTCTGTGGCCGTTGAGCCCTGCGGAGCAGGGGAAAAGTGACGACCCTGAGGCCACCCTGCTGCACGGAAGCCCAAGTCACACGTGGAGGCCACGTGTAGCCGCTCCCGTTGACGGGCCTCTCCTTCAAGGTACTTCAACCCAGCTTCCCGACACGCGAGCAAAGATGCTTCCCGATGGATGATTCCAGCCCCCCAGCCGCCGTGGTCTCTCCGGGGACCCCAGCCAAGGTCCCGGACAGCAGGGTGCAGACGCGAGCCGTCCTCACTGCGCTCTATCCGAATTCCAAGCCCACAGAATCTGGGGGTGTTTTAAGTCCCTGCGTCGGAGGCCACTCAGTGAGGCGGCAGTCGTAACTCTGGAACAATATGCCCGGAGCTGGGTAGAGGCGTAGATGGAGATATTAATCAGCAGCAGCATCGTCAACGTTTGTGGAGGGCCTAGACGACCCGGTGATACTAACTGAGTTGTTATCCTTCCCATTTTATAGGGAAGAAAACTGAGGCACCGGGATTCAGCCAATAAACAGGTATTCAGGACCTACACACAGCAGACACTATCTTAGGGGCTGGGGATCCAGCAGTCGAACAACACGGACAGAGATCCCAATCTGTGTGGAAATTACCTGCTTGCGGGGAGAAGCAAACAATAAAAAACAAACATAAAAAAATCAGTAACGCTCAAAGTAACTCAAGAATGCAGTACGTGGGGGCGCCTGGGTGGCTCAGTCGGTTAAACGTCCGGCTCTTGATTTTGGCTCAGGGCGTGATCTCAAGGTTCATGGGTTCGAGCCTCTCGTCGGGTCGCGCGCTGAGAGCGCGGAACCTGCTTGGGATTCTCTCCCCCCCCCCCCCACCCCGCCGCCCTCTCTCTGCCCCTCCGTTGGGTGCAGGCTCTCTCTCAAACTAAATAAACTTTTTTTTTTTTTAATTAAAAAAAATAAACAAGAACGTAGTACCCGGAGCCCAAGCTGCCTGACTCGGGACATACGTGTCTGGCCGACTGCCAGCTAGCAGGCATTTTTTTCTGCATGGCCTCCTGGAATCATGCACAATTTAGAAATATTTACTGCCATGTGCTTTTACTACGCCCAGAGATGCACCAACAGGTGACTCACGAGGCTAACCCACCTTGATAGCACCCTTCGACTTCACCGCGAAAGGCGTGGTCTTCCAGAAGCCTGACTCACCTGACAGCCGCTTAGACACGCGCGGGCTCGGGCCTCGACCCAGTCCTGCTGAACCAGACTGCAGCTGAGGACGAGGTCGGGTTTAGCCACGTCCAAGCGGAAGGGAGAACGTCCCCAGGTCTTTACTCGGTGGCCCAGCTCACAATGGCAAAGGTGCAAGAGAGTAATGCACGACCCCACTCGAGCGGCAGGGGCACCCAGGCACAGGCTCACGCGGGCATAGCCTCACGCGCAATCCCGGGGAAGATTCTCAGAACCTCCAAAGTTAGGTCCTGGTGAGAACCGGGCGTTTCCACTCGGTTGACAATTGCTTGGCTGGGGGCTCATAGGCTGCGAGGATTTCAATCAGGCCAGTATTTCGGAAACCGGTTTGTCTTTATTTATTTTATTCTTTAGAATTTCAAGATGGGGTGCCTGGGTGACTCAGTGGGTCGAGGGTCTGACTTGGGCTCATGATCTCACGGTTCGTGAGTTTGAGCCCCGAGTCGGGCTCTGTGCTGACAGCCGGAGCCTGTTTCAGATTCTGTGTCTCCCTCTCTCTGCACCCCCCCCACCCGCCCACTTGTGCTGTGTCTCCCTCTCCCTCTCTCTCTCAAAACTAGACAAAATAAACTTTATTTTTTTTTCTTTTTTTTTTTTCAACGTTTATTTATTTTTGGGACAGAGACAGAGCACGAACGGGGGAGGGGCAGAGAGAGAGAGAGGGAGACACAGAATCGGAAACAGGCTCCAGGCTCTGAGCCATCAGCCCAGAGCCCGACGCGGGGCTCGAACTCCCGGACCTCGAGATCGTGACCTGGCTGAAGTCGGACGCTTAACCGACTGCGCCACCCAGGCGCCCCAAAATAAACTTTAAACAAATAAAATTTCATAGGGAATCACCAAGAAGCAGAATTACCTAAGTATATATGTATTTTTTTTATTTAAAAAAATTTTTAATGTTTATTTATCTTTGAGAGAGAGAGACAGAGTGGATGAGGGGCAGAGAGAGAGGGAGACACAGAATCCTAAGCAGCTCCAGGCTCTGAGCTGTCAGCACAGAGCCCAACGTGGGGCTTGAACCCACAAACAGCGAGATCATGACCTGAGCCGAAGTCGGACGCTCAACCCACTGAGCCACCCAGGCGCCCCTGTATGTATGTATTTTTATTCTTCTGTTTGGCATCTGATTTTTTGTTTCTCAATCCTGTCTTTAAAAAATTTATGTACAAGCCCACACGTATTTCCTCGCCGTTCCTGCAAGAAACAAGAGACATATATTTACAGAGAAACACATTCAAAAAGAAAACAAAAAATCACCCGATTCCAGGAGTTCTCAAACTCAGCACCGCCGACACGTGGGCTGGAGGATTCTTTACGGTGGGGCCGCCCTGTGCGCAGTAGGCTGTTGAGCGACATCCCTGCTCTCTCCCCGCCAGATGCCAGCAGCCTCTCCCCTGCGCGACCAAAAATGTCTCCAGACCTTGACAAATGTCCCCGGGGGTCAAAATCGCCCCCAGTTGAGAAACACTGTTCTATCCTAAACACTCAGAGACCCACATAACACCCCGGTCCAGCCTCCCTCCTGCTCCCTCTTCCCAAGATGCTTTGCAGCCTCGGCGGCCAGGGCGGGTGGGCCAGCTGTCAGGTCACAGCCTCCCCTCGCCAGGTCCGCGTGTGCCCCAGCGTGAACCCCTGGGTGAGCGTGTGTGCGTGCGTGTGTGAGGGGTACGTGTGCGTTATTCGAGTAATTCTTTTATCTTCTTCTCACACCCTGGGCATTATGAACATTCATCAGAATAATTGACGCGGATGAAATTAGCACTTCCTGCTATGTCGGGCAGATAAACTTTGCTGAATATTGATTTCACACAAAGAAAATGACATGTGCTTAGGCCTAACCCTTTATCTGGCCGGGCCAGGGAAATACAGCAGGAGGGGGGACGGGCTGGCCGCGCCGCTGGAGAAGCGGCCCTAAGAATTACTTTTATCTCTTCTTCCACAAGAAGACAAGGCAAGATAAGAAGCCAGAGGGAGAGAGGAAGCACAGCCCTGGGCATTGGGGAAATCCGCAGAAGGCGTGGGACAGGGCAGGACTCTGGGGGGCCACGGGGACCGAGCTGATGAATTCAGAAGCAGGAACAGATGGAAAATGCCGGTTATTGCTGGGGGACCAGTGGCCGCGGCCAGTCTTGGGTTCAAATCCCAGCCCCGTCGCTAAAAGCGAGGGTGACCGGCCCACCCTGGTTTGCCAGCCCGAGGGGTCTCCTGGGATGCAGGGATTTCCGTGCTGAAATCGGGCGGTCTCCGGCAGGTCGGGAGGGCTGGCCGTCCCTCGTTAGAGCTGCATGACTTTGGATCCCAGCTGGTCCTCCGTTTCTTCAGCTGGAGAAGCGACCTAACTCTCTGGCATGTGAGGGGGGAGGGGAAAGCCCCTTGGAGTCGCTCAGAGTGGGACCCACGATCAACAAGGACAGCTCCAGGGGCGCCTGGGTGGCTCAGTCGGTTGAGTGACCGACTCTTGATTTCGGCTCAGGTCCTGATCTCGCAGGTTCATGAGTTCAAGCCCCACGTCGGGCTCTGTGCTGATGGTGCAGAGCCTGCTTGGGATTCTCTCTCTCTCTCTCTCTCTCTGCCCCTCCCCTGCTCTCTGTCTCAAAAAACAAAACAACAGCAACAACAAAAGACAATTCTAGATCAAGGCCGCCTCCTCCCAGAAGCCCTCCCTGACCACCCCAGTTCACAGAGACCTCTGTGTGCCATGAAGGTTCACAGCTCCTCCTGCCTGGCTCCTTCCAGAAGCATTAGGGAGCCTTCGTATGAGGCCAGGACTGTCTTGGGTACCTCCACACCCGCTGGAGGCCTGGTCGGGGCAGAGGGGACCGGCAGAATGTGCCGGAGGTGGGGAGGTAACATGCCTTCCGGCAGGCAGCCCCCCACCTCACCCCGGGCCCCGCAGGACACTTCCCCACTTTCTTTTCTCCACTCAAGACTGACGGGAAACAATAATAACCACCTCGAAAACAGTAACAGTAATGGGAATAATGTCTATCACTCCTCGAGTCCTTCCTGCTGAAATACTGCTTCATATTCTGATTGACTCCTGGAAACACCAAGGTGACATGAGGAGTCACAGTCTCAGTTTCCAGATGAGGAAACTGAGCCTCAGAGAGCAGAGGTGACCCGCCAGGCGTGCCCGACTCCAGAGCCCTAATCCCCGCGCCAGTTAGCGGCCGCCGCCTGAGGCAGCCACCACGAGGCTCCAGGCGGCCCGGGTTCGACTCTCCCTCCTGCCACATCCTGAGGACCGAGGGCCCATTTCCTTACCTGCCTCCATCAGGATTTACGATCAGAGACGCAGAAGCAAAGACACAGAGGGGAACACTTGCCGTCCTCACCGAGGCAGGGCGCGTGATGGCCGGACCCCCGGGCCGGGAGGGCGGGGGGGTCTCGCGCGGCACCCCCTCTGCCAGGAAGAAGGTGGGATCTGATCCCCCCCAGGGCCCCTCTGGCCTGGCTAAGTCCCGGCCCCCGCTTCAGCCCCGGTGGCGCCCCGCCAGGCTCAGAGACAAGCGGGGTCCCAGCTGTTCGAGCTCAGCCACCCCTGCGTGTGTTTCCACGGGCACTGGGCGGCAGCCCCACCCCCTGGCCCGTCCCCACTCGTGCCCAAGCCTGGCATCCCAACGGGGGGCCGCGGGGCTGCGGCTAATTGCAAATCATTTCTCAGGGCTCCCCGCTGCTCAGCTAAATTCACTGGAACTAATGTGTCCCGAAACAAATTTCACAGAAGAGCCAGGGCAATTACATGATGCTTAGTTCCCCTCCCCAACACCCTCCCCCCCCTGCCCCACACCAGAGGCTCTGGGCCGGGGCAGACAGGACTGATGGTGTGGGGCCCTGAACGCGGATACAGGATGTCTTGGGGGGGCGGGGCAAGCCCCTCCTCCAGCCAGCCCTCCTCGGTGTACCTTCTGCTCCTAAATCTTACGGACTAACACACCGCCCCCGTGTCACTCCTCCTGAACCCCGCCTCCCCTGCCCACTTCCCTATCACCTCCATCCCTGGGCTTAGGACCCGCCTCCGTGCAAAGACAAAAGCGAGCACTGGCTCTGAAATCAGACAGATGGGTTCGAATCCCAGCCTCAGCACTTACTAGCTGTGCGTCCTTAGAAAAGCCGCTTAACCTCTCTGTTTCCTAGCTCCTGAAACGAGAATACCATTACTTGGCCGGCACTGGCTGTCGTGAAGACTGGTTCACGTGACACAGGTACAGTATTTTCTGTGGGTCCAGGGCATGGTAGGTCCTCAGTAAATATTGATCCCTCTGGCACCGCCTTCCTTGTAATCATTTCAAGGTGACGAAGCGAATATCTGAGAGTCTCAGAAGTAATTCAAAACAACAAGACTCAGAAAGCAAAGACCCAAGCGAACCTCCCCGGAAGAGGCACCAACACCCCCAGTCTCTCTGCACTCCACTCCCCCATCTCACCCTAGCCTCATCCTTCCAGATTTTTCCCAAAGGAATATCCTCCGCCTCCTCCGTGGCGACCTCGGCACTGCCCAGGAGCCCCCCCCCCCCGAGCCTTTATTTCATTCTGCGTCTTCACTTGATTGGTTGGCTAAAGTCCCTTCTGGAACTTGGTGGCCATGATGGCTTGTGGGAAGGGTTCAGGCCGGTTGCTGGAGTCCGTTTGCCATCGCGGCACTCACGGAGGGCAGGCTCAGATCCTGCAAAGGGAAATGAGAATCTGTCATCAAGATCTCCAGCAACGGGACCTTAGCGAATGTTTCCTGGGCTGGCCGGGGCAGTGGGGGGGAGGGGGGGTCACCTGTCACCTCAGGGCTGGTTGGCAGGCTTTGCCCAAGACAGCACACAGCCTGCCAGCAGGTGCTCAGTGAGACCATCCTATGCGTCTGGATTCACACCACATTTTATTTTTCAAAAGTGAGGAACCCCCTCACTCACCTGTGAATAACTTAAAATGCACCTAGAACGGGCGCATCATGTGGAGGTCACTTACTGAGTCCCGCACCAGACAAGCAGAGACATGAGATGATATCAGATAGTGCTAAGTACATGTAAGATGATAAAGATAAGACAAAGAGAGTACAGTAAGTATCAGAGGCCTATTGGATTGGGTGGTCATGAGATAGGAACAAGAAAGATCCAGGGGGGCCTGGGGGAGCGTGTTCCAGTAAGGACCAGCAAGTGCAAAGGCCCTGCGGTAGAAACGAGCCCGGCGTGGATGGAGCTGAATGAGCAAGGCAGGAAGCGGGAGAAGAGGAGATGAACTGGGCCAGGTCGTGCAGAACCTCGAAGGCCAAGGTAAGGACTTGGTTCTGAGGGCAAGGAGAAGCCGTTGGAGGGTTTCAAGCAGGGGACGCTAATTTAGGTTTTCGGCAGTTCCCTGTGGCTGGGTACGGAGAAGGGAAGGTGGGCAGAGTGCAGGACAGGAAGCAGAGAGACCAAGGGTGGAGGCTGTTGTCCGGGGCAACCGT
Source organism: Lynx rufus (assembly GCF_022079265.1). NCBI lineage: Eukaryota > Metazoa > Chordata > Mammalia > Carnivora > Felidae > Lynx > Lynx rufus. The sequence goes on along the minus strand of NW_025814839.1, from coordinate 5,655,494 downwards.
GAGGGAGTCCTAGCCTGGGGCGGGCGAGGGGCATTACGGCGTGCGACCCAGTCCAGTCGTGCAGGTGGGGACACTAGCCTCAGAGACGGGAAGCCACCTGCCCCGGGCTGCCCGGCCAGTCACTGGGGAGGTGCAAACCCAGAAGGCCTGGCTCAGGTGCCTCTTACATTTCGCCGCTAGGAACCGTTCCCTGGGGGCACCAGCAGAGAACTCACGCTAAGGCTTCGGCTCCCAGGATTAGAGGACTCCCCCATGTAAAGAATCCTCGCGAAAAAAAAAAAAATAAAATAAAAAAATAAAATAAAATAAAATAAAATAAAAAGAATCCTTGCGGTGTGTCCCTTTCTGATGAAACGAATCACCCCGGATTTATCTGCTTCGTAAGTTCTGGATCACTCTGAGGCACCGTGAGCACATCTGTCTTCCTCTCTGGAAATAAAACCCTATTTTAAAAACCCAACTTGCTGATGAGGTTGCCAACGAGGGCTCCTCTCTTTCATGTCAGTGAGCGCCTTTGGGGACAGAGGCTTCGTGAGTCAGCCCTGTGTCCCACCGGCACACGGGAAGCACACAAGTAAATAATCAAAGCCAGAACTTTTTTTTTTTTTAATATTTATTTTTGAGAGAGAGACAGACAGAGCGTAAGCAGGGGAGGGGCAGAGAGAGAGGGAGACACGGAGTCCCAAGCAGGCTCCGGGCTCCGAGCTGTCAGCACAGAGCCCGACGTGGAGCTCGAACCCACCAACCGTGAGATCGTGACCTGAGCCGAAGTCAGATGTTTACCCAACCGAGCCACCCAGGCGCCCCAAGACCTTTTATTTTTAAGGGTAGCAATGATTCTACCCTTACTTCCCTGCCGAGCCCTCTCATTAATTTTTTTTTAATCCTCCGAATAACGGAAGGAAGTGGGCTTTATCGCCGTCCCATTTTACAGCGGAGGAAACTGAGGCTCAGAGAGGTGAAGTCGCTCGCCTGGTGTCACACAGCCTCCAAAAGCGAGGACTCAAACCGGGTGGCAGTTAAACCCACGTTCTGAAATCCAAGGTCTATTTTGAGGAAGGGAGGGAGGGAGAGAGGGACAGAAAAGAAGAAAGGACTATTGAGAGATAAAACCCAATTCTCTTGCCATTCAGTGCCTCGCCAGACCTTCGACGAGTCTCCTGATGCGAGGGCAGAGGGAGGGCCGAGCTTCAGCCATGGCTGTCTGGGAGGTGCTCTTTGCCACGACAGGGTCTCTAGCACTCAAAATCTCCTTTCTGCCCTAAACCGGCTGTCACTTGTGTCCCCAACCCCTCCTCTATCCTGTTTCTTTACTCCCTCTTCCCGACAGGGAGGCCGTGGAGAATATATACACACAGGAGTAAGTTGTCTCCCGCGACCCCACCTGCCCTTGGCTAAATGAATGCAGTGTCAGCCCAGATAATTCCAAAGCCATAAAGATGATATAAAAAAAAAAAAAAAGTGGGGGAGTCGGTGCTGGGGAGGGGCGCGGGGAGAGGAGGAGATTACAGAAAAGAGGATGAGCTATGCCGCTCTTTCTCCTTATCTAACCTGCGGCAGGCCTGGCTGGGGGCCGCCTCTCCCCAGGGGGAAGGGGCCGGGCAGCTCCCTCACCAGCCAGCGTGCCCCCCACCCCCGGCCCGCCCCCGCCCCCATCCCCACCCCCCAAGGGCAGCAGGAGGCCTCAGAGAAGGACCCATCCCAGCAGGAGGGCAGAGCCAGTCAGGGAGGCTGCCCAGCTGGGGTCCCCGCAGAGCCGTCCCCAAGCCTAGAGGCCGGGGGCAGAGGGCACCGGCCCAGCCAGGGCAAAGAATGTCCCCAGGGTGCTAGAGAGGTCACACCTGGACAGCCTCATTATTTGTATGAATATGGACTCCAGGAACAGGGCAGGGTGGGGCCTCTAGTCACTATACACCCCTCTGAGCCTCGGTTTCCCCATCTGTACAGTGGGCTCCAAGAATCCCCGCCCCCCCCCCCCGGCCTTTTCTTCTCAAAGTGTCAGCAGAACTGTTTGTGGGAGGAGGTGAGGCAGTCCAAGGGCCGGGGCTGTGTCCCCACGAAGGGTATTGTTCTTTGCCCTGGAGAGAGAAGGACAGACAGCCACCCACACATACAAAAAAGGAATTAAAGAGGCAAAGAGAGACAGAGGAAGTCAGAGTATGAGAAACAGAGAGAAAGAGACAGGGAGATAAGCTGACGGAGAGACAGAGGGAGACAGAGACAGATAATCAGAGAGGCAGAGAGATAGGGGCGATAAGAAATGGAGAGATAGACACAGAGATAGAGAGAGACGGAGAGTCGAAGAATCGGAGGCAGAGAGAGAAAGAGGGATAACAGAGAGGCAGGGAGAAACTGAGACACAGAGACAGGCGTGGAAAAAGGGAGACAGAGACACAGACAATCGAAGAGAAAGAGAGACAACACAAAGGAAGCTGAGTCACCGACTCTGAGAGGGAGACAGAACAGAAAAAAGGCTCATCAGGGACCAAGACAGAAGGGCGGGTAGGACACCAGGAACCCGGCCCCATGGGGGCAGCCAGCTCCCCGGCTCCAAGCACCCCATCCTGGAAGCCTCTGCCCCCTTCCTCACCTCCCGCTGCCCTTCCTTCTTGCCCGTGCTCCCCTCACTGCTCCAGACCCCCATCCTGCCTGTGCGCCCCCACCCCAAATTCCAGACGCCCCCACCCTGCCTGTGCCCCCTTCCAGAAGCCCCCCGCCTGTGCTCCCCCCATATCCAGAACCCCCACCCTGCCTGTGCTCCCCCGATATCCAGAGCCCCCACCCTGCTTGTGCGCCCCCACCCCAAATTCCAGACGCCCCCACCCTGCCTGTGCCCTCCATATCCAGAACCCCCACCCTGCCTGCGCCCCCCATACCCAGACCCCCCACCCTGCCTGCACCCCCACCCCATATCCAGACCCCCATCCTGACTGTGCGCCCCCACCCCAAGTTCCAGACCCCCCACCCTGCCTGCACCCCCTCCCCCCTTCCTCCCGTCCCCGTCGCCCCCCCCACCCCGCCCCACAACACGGCAGGGTTTTCTGGCGCCTTTGTGGCCGCCCCGAAGTGCGCGGCGACAATGGCGGGGTGACGGGGTTAATTCGCGCGCGGAGGTGGGACGCGCGGGCGCCGGGCCGAACAATGCCCGCGGCGCGCCTTTGAGCGCGGCCATTGTGCGCTGTGTGAACGGGAAATCTGGTCCCCGCGCCCCAGATGCGGGCCGCTCCGGTTTAACCCCCTGTCGCCCTCTCCGCATCCTTGAACTCCGAGCTGCAGAGGGCCCGGGGCGGGGGAGGTCACGGCGCGCCCCCGCCCCGCCCCCGACGTGCTGTGCATCCTGGGGCGCGCCCCTATCCCTCTCTGAGCCTCGCCTCCGCCTCCGGGCCCAAAACCTCAGAGGGTGGCTCTCGCCGCCGGACCAGGAGCCGGGAACGGGGCGCAGGCGAGGCAGGGGGGCAGGCCTTGAGCTCCCCCGGGCCTAGCAGCGGCCCAGGGGGTCTCCGGGTTCCCAGGGAGGGGGGCTCTGACCTCCACTCTGCCTCCACCCCGTGAGACAGCCCAGCTCGGCCAGAATTAGCTGTGCCACCTTGGGGGAGTCACCCCTGCTCTCTGCGCCTCCATTTCTTCTCCCGGGCCGTGGGGAGCGTTATACTACCCCCCTTACTTCCTTACAGAGCCCCCCCCCATGAGGAGCCCCCCCCCAGGTGTTGCATGACTGGCCCTTAGTGGGTCTGCTGTCCCTATACTAACCAGGACTAATGCCACTAATGTTTCCTGAGTCCTCACTGCATGCCAACAGCTGTTCTAATTCCACGATTCGTATTTTATGGTATTTTACACACACAAATATATACAATATATATGTGCATATGCATATATATATATATGTGTGTGTAAAACATTTACTGAGCCTCATTATTCACTAGCATTGTTACTTGTTGTCCTAATGCCTGTCTGCTCACCTACGAAATGGGGACAGTGGTCCCTACCGCACAGGGTGCCATGAATTCCCTGCCTCTTCTTCCGGAAGCCTCTATGCTGGGCATACAGGCATGGACCCCTTTCTTCTCTTTCCATGCCCCACGTCCCCCGGGGCCTCAAGGCCCCCGTGATGTATTCCATCCCCTTGGAGAAAGGACGCCTCAGGGTGACATGAGTCAGCCTGGGCTTCCCTCCTCCTGGACAGCGAGCTCCTGGATGGAGAAGTGGGGTCCCTGGTCGAGTATGGAGGCGCTGGTGAGAGAGGAAAGGTGGAGGAGACGGAAGGAGCCCTTTGGGGGGTCTCCTGCCTTGCGTGTTGGAGAGCATTTGTACCTCTCCTGGCGATGTGCTCACACTTGCCCCCGGTGTGAGGAACTGAGATGATTTTTCTAGAATCACGGATAAGGAAGTTGAAGCTCAGAGACGCTGATTTGGAAATGCTTAACCTCCTTTGGGGGTCACGAACCATGCTGAGATTCCACGGGCACCCCCCAGACCCTCTCACCAGAAAAAATGTCCATCCGTCTGCGTGCAGAACGTTTGACTTGCAACCTCAGGGCCCCCCAAGTCCTCCTCTGCACCCCAGAAGCCTGCTCCAGAATCTTCGTGGTAGCAAAACAGATCCAAAGCTGGGGTGCGAGGCTCAGCTTTGCCCTGTGCCCGTGGAGGGGACCACGTCTGGGGTTCTCCTTTAGTAGATTTGTAAGTCAGGCTCTTGAGCTCTTGCGGGACTCGGGATTAGGGAGTTCAAAGCGCGTACCCCTGGACCCCTCATCCGGGTTTGACGCTGGGTCGGTACTGGCTCTGTGCTGGCCAAGCCTTCGCGTTTGAACTTGGCCCGCGGGCTGTGTTTGCAGAAAGGGGTCCAGGACGTCCCCGAGGGCCTTGAGCCCCGTCCTCAGTTCCATTTCTTCCTTCCCCTCCCCCCTGCCTCTGCTTCTGCACACTGCCCTTTCTCCCTCACCTACCTTAAGTCCTCTGAAGAACCCCTCCACGAGAGAAAGTCAAAGCCAAGTCTCTGGGCTCCCTCTTTTCCACGCGGGGGGTAGATGGGCTCTGAAAAGCTCGGACCTTCTGGGACCCCGGGAGCAGCCTTACCCAGCAGGCGCCTACGGGGCCCTGCGTGCCGGGACGGGCACAGATGGAGTGGCTCTGGGCTGGGGGCAGGGGGCAGATGTAGCCACCCCTGGAGCTTCAGCTGCCTTGTTATCTCTTCATTGTCTCCCTGTCGCCCCAGCCCACCCCCTCCCTGGCCGCCCTTCTGTCATCTCTCCGTGGCACCCCTCGGCCAAGCAGCCCAACCTCAAACTCCAGAGGGAGCTCCGGAGAGGGTCTCCCACCCCACCCCACCCCACCCCACCCCACCCCCGCCAGGTTTCACTGCTCTGGGGGCAAGCAGGAGGGTGGGGTCTGTGGGGTGGCGGGGAGGGAGGGAAGGCGGCTGGAGAGGCCGGGGATGGGGGTGTCAGAGTCTATAAATCACGCCCCGCTGCGCTCCTGTTTAACACACACGTCTCCGACGAGTTGTCAGTGAAACCGTTAATTAATTAGCTAATCCCGCAATGAAGTAGATTCTAAATGGTTCTCCCCCTCCCAGCCTCCCATTTAGATAATTGCTGTTGAGGGATCTTTTGTGAGAGTCATTTTTTTTTTTTTTTCCAACAGGGATGGCCCCCTGCAACACTGAGGGAGAGGGATTTAAAGAAAGGGTCAGTGTGCCACCCCCCCCAAGCTACTAGTAGGGAGGGACCCTTCTCTTAGCCCAAGCAAAAGCCAGAAAAGGGGGCTGGTTATTGGGGACAGGACCGGGGGCAGGCAGGGGAAACTGAGCTTTGGCGTTGGAGGGTTGTTTTTCCTCCTATGATGCTTTGTGGGTCTATGGGACCCTTCCCGGGGCAGGGTCCCAGGGCAGGCAATCGTATTAATAACGAGATCGGTGAGGATGGTCACCATGGAGGAAATACTATGAGCCGGGCACCCAGCTACATACTTTACACGCACGATCTGGCTCATCCTCTGCGAGTTTGCTCTGTGAACACGTGGGATTGTGGACACCGGAGACACGGAAGTTCCAAATGGGGAAGTGACTAGCCCAAGGTCACGGAGCTGCTGAGCAGCAGAGCCTGGGAGGTCTGGCCTCAGAGCGCCCACTCTTAAAGATTATGGGATTTTCTGGAAGTCCGTCCCTTTTCCAGAAGGAGTTCCGAGGTCTTTCAAAAAGCCACGTGGGGGCACCTGGGTGGCTCAGTTGGTTAAGCGGCCGACTCCTGATTTAGGCTCAGGTCACGATCTCACGGTGCAGGGGACTGAGCCTCGCGTCAGGCTCCACACGGACAGTGCGGAGCCTGCTTGGGATTCTCTCTCTCCCTCTCTCCCTGCCCCTCCCGACTCTCCCCCCCCACCTCAAAATGAACTTTAAAAAAGAAATACATCAATAAATAAGCAATGTGATTAGTTTTACATCACACAGGAATTGTTTAAAAAAAAAAAGAATCTGATGAATGAATGAATGAATGAACGAATGAATAGAGCCCAAATCTTGTGACTTACGATTCAGGATTCAGTAACACGGCTGACCCCCTGTTGACGCAGGATGGAGGAAGCACACTCCTATCCTAGAGCGTAAACAGGTAGCTTTACCTTTGTGCCTGCCCCCTGTCACCGTCTCCATCCATGTGGTTCCAGTGAGGCTGGCCCCACCCGCCCCGCAGCTCCAGGACAGGGGCACTCCCCAGCGGGGCAACGAGACTATATTTTCCACCACAAGCCCCGTCCTCAGCCATATTGGAGTAGCCAGAGATAGACATATGACCCCATCACTGTCAGGATTATCAGGAAAGACACGTCCACCCTTCCTGGGGGTACTCCCTTCATGGGATGTCAGTTCTCAGTTGCCGGAAGCCATTTCACCACCAGGAGCGGAGCCACACAGAGTCACCGCCACCTCTGACGACATTCTTTGAGCCCCTTGATCCAGCTATGCCTGAAGCCTGCTACACCTGGGTTTGGCAGCCGCTGCTGGTCACTTATCCGTTGGGTATCCTTTTTTCCTGTCTTCCTTATCAATAGGATCCTGATTTTTTTTTTTTTTGAGGCAGCCATACGCACAGCTAACGGAAATACTTGTCCAGACTTTTTGCAACCCAGTGACCCAGTTTCAGGCAACGAGATGAGTGGCAGTCCTTGGGGCACACGTCATTCCCAAAGAAACAGGCAACGCCCTGGGAGAAAGCCCTTCCCCCCCCCTCCCCTTTTTCCTGTCTGGATGGCACACGCGGTGTTCCTCCTCAGATTTCTGGTCACCTGTGAAAAATAAACCCCTCGCTTGCTTAAATTCTTGCACTTACATTTCTGTTACATGCAACCAAACACAGTCCTCACTGCCAGACCGCACTGTAGCTGAAAAACCCCTCCCGGGGCTATAAGGGGTGCGAGAAGAAACCAGAAGGATTGGGGGAGGCGGCTTCGCCTTCTCTCCTTGCCCTAAGGTGATCAACCACTTTGTTCTCTCATCTCTATTTCCTGGCAAAGATAGCAATCTGGAAGGGCCATAAATTGTCAGTGGATGGGGAAGAAAACTGGCCTTTAACAAGGACCAGTTCCAGGCAAAATCTCAAAATAGGGAAGGTGGGAAAGGCCGCGAGGAACCAGCTCTCTGTCTCCACCGGGGGCAAGGGCCTGCCAGCTAAGCCACCTTCCGCGCGTCGCTCATGAGATCCTGTGCCCCGTTCTCTCAAGGACCAGTCCTCTGCCAGATGTTGGCCGCTTCATTTAATCAGTCACTGCCTCCGTGCCCGTGGGGGCGCACGAGCCCGGGAGTGCCGAGCCTCGATGCTTCGGAGGGGCCTCTGACGGGCCCGGCGTGAGGGTGGAGGGTGGCAGAGATACTATCTAGAGCCGATGACCCTCAAGCTCTTTCAGAGGCCAGAGCCTGGCCCGAATGCAGAACTGGACTGGCCAGTCCCAGGAGGCTGGGGTGGAACTGGTCGTCCTGGGAGCCAAGTGCCAGGAAAGTGAGGAAAGTCGTCTTCAGAGATGTCTTTCCAGCTGCATATTCTGCAAGAGGCCCGAGCTCGGGTCTTAGAACCTCAGATTGGCTCGAGAGAGACTCAGGACCACGCTATTTTACAATTGTAGGAGACTCAACGATAGCACCTTAGGATTGCGGGACTCTATACTATTAGAACAAAAGAATCTAAAACTTTAGCTTTAGAGGAGCTTAAGAGCTGTAGAGTCTTGGAGTTGGAGAAATCTTTAAAAAGTGAGCCCCACTTGTACCCCAATGTTTTAGCAGCACTCTCAACAATAGCCAAATTATGGAAAGAGCCTAAATGTCCATCAACTGACGAATGGATAAAGAAATTGTGGTTTATATACACAATGGAGTACTACGTGGCAATGAAAAAGAATGAAATATGGCCCTTTGTAGCAACGTGGATGGAACTGGAGAGTGTGATGCTAAGCGAAATAAGCCATACAGAGAAAGACAGATACCATATGTTTTCACTCTTATGTAGATCTTGAGAAACTTAACAGGAATCCATGGGGGAGGGGAAGAAAAAAAAAAAAAAGAGGTTAGAGTGAGAGAGAGCCAAAGCATAAGAGACTGTTAAAAACTGAGAACAAACTGAGGGTTGATGGGGGGTGGGAGGGAGGGGAGGGTGGGTGATGGGTATTGAGGAGGGCACCTTTTGGGATGAGCATTGGGTGTTGTATGGAAACCATTTTGACAATAAACTTCATATATTGAAAAAAAAAAAGTGAGCCCCATAAGGTCTTATAGTCTGCCATTTGTCAAGTCTTAGGACCATAAAGTTCCTGAAAATTCAATGAGTAGAGTCTTAGAACTACAAATTTCTAGAATATCAAGCTAGTTAACTTTATAAATACTAGCTTCATGGTGCCTTATATCCTTGAAGCTTTAGAATTGTGTAAGATGGGGGGAAGCACAGAATTTCAGAACGTTAAAATAGACCCTTAGGACAAAATCCCTGACGTGAGAATTGTTGAATTTTTAAATCTTCGGATGACAGGCATTTAGGACCCTACGCCATCAGAGTCACCAGGATGTGGCCCTCCTCCTGGCTAACCTTGTACCAGGGGTATCACTCACTTCTCCAGTAACCACGACAGGAGCTCCCAACCCACCCGTCGTGACACTGAGGCCTGGCACAGAACGGGCGCTCGATACACGGAAGCAAATGAAATGTCTCTTGCGTAGAATCATTAACACTCAGGATGACAAATGCAGTGCGTGGAGAGAATGGGAGACCCAGCCACAGCCCGGGAGAAAACGTTTGTGGAAGGCACCTCCGATGAAGGACTGTGAGCCAACGTGTGCCAAGAGCTCGGAACTCCACAGGAAGAAAACAAGCAAGGGAATTTTGAAAAACGGGCCAAAGACGTTAACAGACACTCCAAAAAGCAGACATACAGCTGGCGAATAAGGACGCGAAAAGACGCCCCGCACCCTAGGTCATCGGGGAGGTGCAAATCCGAACAACGAGCTGGGACGACGACACGCCTCCCAGAACGGCTAAAATCCAAAACACCGGTGATGCCAACGGCTGGCGAGAAAGCAGAGCGACGGAAATTGTCATCCACCACCGGTGGGGGCGCGAAATGGCACGGCCGCCTCGGAAGTCGGTTCAGCGGTTGCGACAAAGCGAAGCGTCGCCTCATGTCCGCGCAAAAGCTGCACGAGAATGTTTCGGGCGGCTGGGCTCATAATTGCGAAAACTTGGAGGCCACCGACGTGTCCTTCAACAGGTGAACGGACGAACATCGGCCCAGCTACGCGATGGAACAGTATTCCGCGACCAAAAGAAATGAGCCGCCAACCCACAGGAAGATGTGGAGGAGACTTACTTAAATGCATAAGCCGGCCTGAGAAGGATTATATGCTATCGGATTCCATTGACACGACACTCTGGAAGAGGCAAAACCATAGGGACAGCCGATCAGTGGTTGCAGGGGGCTCAGGGCTTGGGTGCAGGTTAAATACATGTCAGCACAGGAAATGTTTTTAGGGCAACGAGACTATTGTTGGAGGATGTACGACTCTGTGCATTTGTCAAAACCTTCAGAACTTTACAACACAAAGAACGAACCTTAACGTATACAATTTTTTTTTAAAAAAAAACTCATTTAAGAAACTGAGGACCCCAGGGCGCCTGGGTGGCTCCTTCGGTTGGGCATCCAACTTTGGCTCAGGTCATGATCTCGCGGTCTGTGGGTTCAAGCCCCGCGTCGGGCTCTGGGCTGACCGCTCAGAGCCTGGAGTCTGCTTCGGATTCTGTCTCCCTCTCTCTCTGCCCCTCCCCCGCTCGTGCCCTGTCTCTCTCTCTCTCTCTCTCTCTCTCTCCCTCTCAAAAATAAACAGATGTTAAAAAAAAATTAAAAAAGAAAAAAGAAACTGAGGACCCCAGGGCGGAATGCAGAATGTGACGAGAATAGTCTCACCATGTTATAAATGTACGGAACAAAGTCACCGTAGGAGATCGGGGGTGGGAGGAGGGGCTGACCTCAGAGACTCTGGAAATGAATGGAGTCTTGTAAGACGAAGGGCGACAGGAAGTGCACGTAAGCACGGTTCTCTCACTGATAAAGCTGTTCCCCACGGGAATACAGGCTAACAATTCTGAAGCCACGATACGCGTTTACGGGAGCTGCGCCTTTCGGTACAGCGGGTGATGGGAACCGGGCTTCTCACCGCTGGGAGTGAGAGGTTTCAGATAAGGAAGAGGAGGCAAGAGTGATAAACGTCGTGATCTAAGGAAATTTAAAGTATGGACTTAATTCATGTGAAAGGACTGGCGGGGCTTCTGGGTGGCTCAGTTAAGCCTCTGACTCTTGATTTGGGCTCAGGTCACGCACGATCTCACGGTTTGTGAGTTGGAGCCCCACATCGGGCTCTGTGAGGACAACACGGAAGCTGCTTGGAACCTTCTCTCTCTGTCTCTCTCTCTGCCCCTCCCCCACCCGTGCGCGGGCTCTCTCTCAAAATGAATAAGTAAAACCTTAAAAACAAATAATAAGGCATCAGTATTGGCTCATGAATTGTGACAATGTATCGCACTCACGTATGATGTTAGTCACAGGAGAAACAGAGCAAGGGGTCTTTGGGAACTACCTTTGCAATTTTCCTGTAAATTTAAGACTCTTCTAAAATTATAAGTTTATTTTCTAAAAGAGACAGAGAGAGAGAGAGAGAGAGAGAGAGAGAGGGAGGAAGACACAGAATCCGAAGCAGGCTCCAGGCTCCAAGCTGTCAGCACAGCGCCCGACGCGGGGCTCGAACCCACGGACCGCGAGATCATGACCGGAGCCGAAGTCGGACGCTTAGCCGACTGAGCCACCCAGGTGCCCCAATGGGTCTGTTTATTATCTTGCTCATGGCGACGGCTTTACAAGTGTGTGATATAGCAAAACTTATTATGCTGTGCATTTTAAATATATGCAATTGATTGTATTTCAATTACACTTCGCTAAAGTTGTTTTGTGGGTTTTTTCTTTAAGTGAATGTCTCTAAAGAGACATGTTAAAGGAATAATGGTATTTATGGCCTGAGTCTGAGGCGGAACAGACGGGGGCCCCCACCCGGACAGTGAGGCTGGGAACCAGCACCCCCCACCCCTTCCTTCAGGGAACCAACCCCCTGCTCACAGGACCTCTGGTGGTTAATTCCTCTTTCCCCCCGGGGGAGTCCTGGGAAACCAGGCCTCATTAGTTGAGGGCCCCGCCTCATGGAACTTCGTGTTTGTTAAAGATTAATGGGGTGTCTCCGGTGTGAGAACTGAGGGGTCTTCTGGCCTCGCTTCTTCCAAATCAACCCCCTGCCATGACTCATCATCAGTCACAGGGGAGACGGCCACCGCCTGGGAGCCGAGGGAAGGAGGTCGGTAAGAACTAATGGGCCTTCCCTACAAGCCTCACGCACGATTCCCCCTAAAGGCCACCAGCTTGGAGTCTTGGTTCTTTTTTAACCCACCGAGAACTCAACCACCCGAAGGGTGAGTCTCCCTTCAAAGCAGTCACTCGGGAGGCCACACGCGGCCCCCAGGGCCCTGTGCCATATTGCAGGGCGGTGGGGACCACTTCTCCGTTGGAGTCATCCTCCGAGAGCAGAATTTTCCTTGGCGCGTCTCCGTCTCCCGCTTATGTAGCAGGACCTCCTCTGCCCGACGGACTCCATTTCTGGAAGCAGCCACAGGTCAGCGGCGGTCAGGATGGCCGTGCCCGTTCCTTCACACCTGATCACGTCTGTAATTCCTCGTTTCACGTCTCTGAGCTCCGTGACGGCTGGGGCCTTGCCCGGCGTCGTCACCCACTGCCATCTAGCACGGCCTGGCATACAGTCGGTGCTCAGTAATTCTGTGCCAAATGAGTAAATAAACGGATCATCTCTCTGCACGGTAGAAGAATATCCGATGGCCATTCCCTCCGTGTCCATTTTTGCCATCACCGTGGTTCACGCCCCGCTGTGTCTCCCCTGGACACCTAAGACGGCCCCTCAGAGACCCCCTGCTTCCTGTTTTGCTTCTAACACCTACACACGTCAGCCAGGGAGCTTTTAGCTGATGTTTTTGAGAAAAAGAGAGAGCATGTGTGAGCAGGGGAAGAGAAGAGGGAGAGGGAGAGAGAGAGAGAGAGAGAGAGAGAGAGAGAGAGAGAGAGAATCCTAAGCAGGCTTCATGCTCAGTGTGGAGCCCAACACCAGGCTCGATCTCAAGAACCGTGAGATCATGACCGCAGCTGAAATCAAGAGTCAGGCGCTCAACCAACTAAGCCACCCAGGCGCCCCAGTCGGTTTTAAAACCGAAACCAGCTTGTAAAACTTCACTAACGCCAAACCAACCAATGACCTCCATCAAGCTCAGGATAAAACCCACACTCCTCTCCCTGGCTCATGGGGGCGGGGGTGGGGGGTGGGCAGGGATGTGGCCGTCCACCGGCCACCATCCCTCCTGCTGGCTCCCTCCCCTGCAGCTAATCTGAGCCCCACCCTGCTCCCCAACCTGTCCAGCTTATTGGTGCCTCAGGGTATCTGGCCCTCCTGTTGCCTCCACCAGGAGCTTCCTCCCCACGGACGTCCTGCTTCTAGCTCATTCCCAACTCGGGGCCTTCCTTGTCTCTGAAACCCTCCCCCGCTAGATCGTACACAAGGGTGGGTGCCTCAGCTGCAGATTTAGGGGGCTGCCGAGAAACTCAGAACCCAAGATACATAAAATTTTGAAAAATCAAAATTAACACAATCCATGACGATCCAAGGGCCCATCGACGGGCGATGGTTAAACGGAACGCGGGGTGTCCAATAACAGGGAGTGTGACTTAGCCATAACACTGGCACCTGCTACCATGTGGATGAACCTAGAACATTCTGCCAAGTGAGAGAAGCCAGACCCAGAAAGCCTGCATGCTAAATTTGTGTACTCCAGAACAGGCACGAGTCCACAGAGACAGAAAGTAAATTTGTGGCTGTGACTGTTTCCTGGCTATGGGGTTTCTTTGGGGGGGGGGTGAGGAAAACGTTCTGGAATTAGTGACGATGGTTGCACAAGACTTCAAATGTACCGAAACCCACTGAATCTTACTGTTCAGAACGGTTAAAAGGGGGAGTCTTAGGTGATAGGAGTCCTGTGTCAATTTTTAAAAATCTATGACAAACACAGTAACATTTTATCTTATTTTTGTAAATGGTTATTTTTTAGAGAGAGACAGAGACAGAGCACAAGCGGGGGAGGAGCAGAAAGAGAGGGGGACACGGGATCTGAAATAGGCTCCAGGCTCTGAGCTGTCAGCACAGAGCCCGGCGCGGGGCTCGAACCCACGAACCGCGAGATCATGACCTGAGCCGAAGTCGGACGCTTAACCCACTGAGCCACCCGGGCGCCCCTCACAGTAAGTAACACCTTAAACATAGGCTCTGGGGTGCCCGGGTGGCTCAGTCGGTTAAGCGTCCGACTTCGGCTCAGGTCATGATCTCGTGGTTCGTGGGTTCGAGCCCCGCGTCGGGCTCTCTGTGCTGACAGCTCAGAGCCTGGAGCCTGCTTCGGAGTCTGTGTGTGTGTGTGTCCCTCTCTCTGTCCCTCCCCCGCTTGCGCTCTCTCTCTCTCTCTCTCAAAAATAAATCAACATTTAAAAAAAATTTTTTTAATAATAAATAAATAAATAAATGCAGGATCCACATGAGCGCCTCGCTGAGCCACACTGAGCCTGAGGCAAAAAGAAAAACCAGGCATCCTGATCTGGGTCCCTTCACCTTCCTCAGGCCTGAGCTCAGACAGCCTCTCCTCAAGGGGGTCTTTCGCGAACACCCTTGCTAGGGGAGCCCCCTGTCAAGCCCTGTTTTGTTTTCCTCTTGTCCACTTTTCTGCTGACTGCTTTATCAGATCAGCTCCAAGGGGCCAAGAATCTTTGCCGGTCGGGTTGGTCGCAGGCACTGCGGGGTCCCCAGCACCCAGCCCTGCCCGGCACACCGAGGGCCCTCAGAGAATACTTGAGGGAGAGGATGAGTGAATCCATGAATGAATGACACTGCCCTCCCCGACATCCCGGGTCCCAGAGCAGGAGGGATCCCGGTTGCAGATGCTGCCACAGGTCTTCTCGGGACCTACGTGGTGCTGGGAGGAGGGCTGTCGGGGGGGCCGGTGAGGAACACGCTTTGCTCTGGGGGCCCCGGCCCCGGCAAAGAAATGGGGGAATTAGCGGTGTTTGCTGAGCAAACATTGCCGGGTGGGGAGAAGCTGCCGGCAGGGTGTTTAACACACATCTCGTATTTGCTGGCAAATATCCCCAGCCTGCCAGGCCCCTCTGCTGGGGATGCTGGTGGGAAAAGCATGGGAGGAGGAGGGACGGAAGGGGTCCCCAGGGAGGCTCCTGCAGGGGCAGGGAGGGAGGGAGGAAAGGGGGCTCCACAAAGGCTCACCCTGGAGCCACGAGGACACCAGGGCCTGCCTTGAAGACCCGCCGGAGAGAGAGCCGTCTCTCTTCGCCCCTGCTCCAGCCAGGTCCACACGGCGTCGGAGGGTGATACGGATGGGGTCCTTCGCAGCTCAACTTTATTGTCGTGCTGTGTGATGATGAACAGGTTACACGATGTCTCTGAGCCTCCACAGCATCACATACATCATCCGAAAGCTATTATTTCTCGAGTGGGTACTACAAGGTCTAGCTTCCCCGTGCCTCAGTTTCTCCATCTGTAAAATAATGACCGTAAGCATGTTCCCCTAACTGGGTTTTTTTTTTTTTTTAATTTTTAAAAAGTTTCAAACTTACTGAAAAGTTGCAAGACTAATAAATCCATGGACGTTTACACAGTCGTTACATCCCCCAAATGTTAACATTTTAACATGTTTGCTTTCTCTGTATCCAGCCAGCCAGCCGTCGCCTGTCTACCTTTCTCTTCTTGGTTGAACCACTTAGCATTTTCACCCCTTCGTACTTCGGCACGGACTTTCCAAGAACACGGACCACAACCTAGCCACCACATAATTATCAAATTCAAGACCTCTGGCACTGCCACAGTTCTGCGATCGGACACGCCTTGTACGTGTTTGTGCAAAATAACCGAGCTAATATTTGTAAGCACTTGGAACAGGGCTAGGCACACAGTAAGTGCTCAGTAAATAGAATCGATCTTTCAGCTGATGATGTTTTGTCGGTTGCGATCGTGGCTGCTGTCATTTTGAGCAGAGGGGTCGTTGCCGTCACCTCCTGTGACACAGGGCTGCCCAGAGACCCCTCCCCCTCAGGCCCCAGCTTTTTTGCTGTGCCTTGGGGCCTAGGTCCCAGTCAGGGCTCTAGGGGGCTGAGGGCAGCATGCCAGGCCGGGCTGGCACATGGAGTCCCGACCAGGAGAGGGGATTTCAGGAGCCCACGATTTCGTTCTTCGGGGGCCATGGGGCTTCCTATGCCTGAGGCACGAAGCACCCCTTAGACAGAGAACTCCACAGTCCCACCGAAAACCCTGCTAAATCTACATCAGAACCACCCCTGTCCCTGGGGCTCCTCCTCCTCCGGCCCCCCCCCCGAAAGAAGGGCCCAGCCCAGGGCGGCAGGTGCCTAGAATTGCCCCCCCGTACCCCTTCACCGTGGCCACCCCCACCCATGCGCCCAGCTCCACCTTTGTGAATGGCCGGTGGCCACTTTCGTGAAGCCTCTGACCTACTTTCTTGCAGAACCTGTATTCATTCATCCATCCCGTCAACAAAACATTTCTCGAGCACCTACTGTGTGCCACGCCCGGTGGCCGCCATTCGGATGCCAGACAGACCAGGCACCTGCCCCGATGAAGGGGACACTCTGATTGGGAGGGGCGGGGAGAGGAAAAGCAATGATCAAACAGGACAGCAGTAAATCGTCACGGTCATAATAATCAGGATCGTTGCAAATACTTCCATAATGCTCACTCGGTGCTGGGAGGTGCTCCAAGCCCTTTACCAGTCACATCTGCCTCAATCATCACTGCAACTCCCTAGGGTGGGGACTATTAGCCCCCCTTTACAGAGGAGAAACACAGGGCACAGAGAGGGTAAGGAACTCACCCAAGGTCACACAGCAAAAAGCGGGGGCCTCACGGATAGCCCTGAGAGCTACAAAGGAAATTTAAAGGGCTCCGTGCTAGGGAGTGGCTGGGGATTGATGAGAAAAGGGCTCTCGGAGGACGTGGCATTCGAGCATCGTGGCATCATGACCCACACGATGTCAGAACAGCCTTGCAGGCACGGGGAACCCTGCGGAGCAAAGGCTCCCAGGTTAGAGCATTCCAGGACCGGAAGGAAGGCACAGACAGGAAGGGGAACCAGCTTTCCGAATCCCTCTCCGGGCCCCAGCTTAGGGGACCAGCTCCAAGCCCAGCCTCCCTCCCCAGGGACCAGCCCCCACAGCCGTGCGGGACCTGGGTGTGAGTGACAGGCTGTGACTGTGGTGTGCATCCTTCGTCACCAACACGCTCCGGGGCTCTGCCCGGAGGTGACCTCAGAGGAAGCAGGGCCAGCTGCAGAAGACAGCCTGTCCCCCGAGCCCCACCCTCACACGGAGACAGCTAGTTTCCAGAGGACTCTGGGCTCCCTTCTTTCCTGGGGAGACAGCCGATCAGTGGTTGCTAGGGGCTCGGGGCTTGGGTGTGGGTGAAATACGTGTCAGCACGGGAAATGTTTTTAGGGCGATGAAACAATGCTCAAGTCGATGTGGGGGCCTCAGCAGGCTCTCCCCAGCTCTTGGAAGGAAAGGAGAGAAGGAAGTTGGGGTAAAATCCCACAGAGCCCAGGCTCGTCAGTAAGCCTCTGACCCTGGAGAGGAAGAAGGCTCATGGGGCATCCAGGTGGTGGCAGGGAGTGACCCAACAGCCAGGACATCCGGGTACCCGACCTGTTCCCTGAGCCTCAGTTTCCCTATCTGTCAATGTGAGGCCGGGCTGGGATCGCCCCAGGCCTGACCTTCTTGTGTTGGCCCCTGAGCTCAACAACTGGCTGAAGATGTCCTCCCACCACATCCTGTGCCACTTCCCGTTTGCAGGCTTGAGACTTTTCCAGAAAGTCTGGTTATTTGTGAGGCCGCAGGAGCAAGGCCCTCGTCCAGACTAATAAAAACAAAAACCACACTCGGGGCACCTGGGTGGCTCAGTCGGTTGAGCATCCGACTTCAGCTCAAGTCATGATCTCGTAGTATGTGAGTTCGAGCCCCGAGCCCAGCTCTCTGCTGTCAGTGCAGAGCCCGGAGCCTGCTTGGGATCCTCTGTCCTTTCGCTCTCTGCCCCTCCCCTGCTCACGCTCCCTCCACCCCTCCCTCAAAAATAAATAAAACATTTGTTTAAAAAAATCACATTCTTGGAGCAGCTGTGTGAAGCCTTCTGTTGGCACGCTTTTTTTCATCCCCTCAACAACAGAAGGAAAACTTTCTCCCTCAACCCTTCCCTGACTCAACGAACGTTCGCGGAGCCCCTACGGTGTGCCGGGCCCGAGCTAGGCAGTGACCCCGTCCGTCCCTGCCCTCAAGGACTTTACAGGCCAGCGGGGAAGCGGACCCGCCAACAGAGAATCGTAACTAAATCTGACAAGTCGTGGGGGAAGGCAGTGCCGAGTGGGCTGTGGGTTCACAGACGGGGGCTCCAAGCAGGCTCCAGGGTGACCCCAGCGACAATGTGTCAGGGATCAGACACATTTAAATATGACCCCCTCCCACTCTTTTGGGGCAGTTGTGAACATTCCCCAGGATAACACCTGTCACGTACAAAGTACTCAGTTCGTGCTATCACAGTCTGCAAAAAAGGAACTAAAACAGTATTTTTTTTCTCCCAGTGACTGGGCTTTATTCAGGGAGCACAGAATCGGGATGAAAGAAAAGAAGGCTTTCAGCACTGTCCCCTGCCCACCCCTAGATGCAACGTGGAGGAAAGGGACAGTATGGGTCCCGTGCTGGCAGAGGGGGGCGGGGCCTGTGCCAGCAGCCAGCAGGTCCCCCCGGGACAGGACTTGCCTTACCCGCTGGGTCCTGACAGGCGCAGCCCCTCTGGGGCAGGGAAAGCGGCAGGACAGCGGTGGCCCCGGGCCGGCCCGGGGAGGGCCCCTTGGTGCTTCCTTCCAGGGCGCTCGGGGGGCTGTGGTCGCAGCTTCCTTGCCCAGACCGACCCGGCACTCAGGGATCAGACCTGCCTCGCAGACAGCGAGAAGCCCATCGTGCGTTACTATCTTTGTTCCTTTTTCCAATCCGCAGGAAGACTCTTCTTGTTTCTTCCTTTCTTTTTCCTCTCTGTCTCTCTTGGCCGATTACTTCACTCCCCCTGTCTCTCTACCAGCATTTTAATGATTGCTCCGGATGTGTTCTTGCAAAGTGCATAGCTGTTGGTGCAGGTGCGTCTGTCTTGCCCGTGAGAATATCGCATTCTGCCCCCTTCTCCTCTGCCCCTCTCCCCCCACCTGGCGCTCTTTTTCTGGGTTCCCTCCGAGTTGCTCTGGGGGCATCTCACTGGCGGCTTCCCAGCACTAGGTAACACTCCACGGTGTTTGCTTAGCCTGGGTCTCCCCGCGACCACCGCCCCGCTCCCGGAGTCACAAAGTCTGAGACTAAGACTGGGGTCCTTTTTGGTCATTGGCTGGACGATCCCAGGAAGCAGGAGGGAGGATGTCAGGAAGGAGGTGAGGGGTGGAGGTCACTGCGATAGGCTACTGGACCTCAGTTCTGCTAGGACCTCCTGAATGTATAGAATGCCCCCCAGGACTGTCCGCTTGAATAATGGGGAGTGGGGACGCTGGAGTATTTCTCCCCCAGTCTCCACCGGGCTCCATGGCTGAGAGGTCCACAGGGGATATGAGATGCGCCCATCTGGGATAAGGACCAAACATGCCTATATCGGACAAGGCCAAGAAAGACAGCATATGCTGGAGGCGGGGTCTCTTGGTGTGGGATGACAATTGAAGGGGCGCAAAGGGGATGTGGTGTGGGGCCCCAGAGGCGCCTGCTAGAGTCTGGCTCCCACGTGGACCTGTGTGCAACTCCTCCCACCATGAACACTGCTGTGATGAACATCCTCTGGGGTATCCCTTTCCGGACCTTCTGCGGGGTCTCCCTGGCCTCTATGCCCAGGAGTGGAATCCCTGCGTCGTGGGGTATTTGTACATTTAATTCGGCTAAGTCACGCCCAAGGTGGTCCGCAGGTGGGTCCCCCACATCCTCACCAACGCTCTATATCCCTCAGCTTTCTCTCGTGTGCCAGTGCAGCAGGTGATACGCACTAACTCTACAATCGAATTTTTATATTGCACTGTATCAATGAATTTAGCAACAATCTAGGCAGATTCAAGGGCAGAAATCTACGGGAGAGAGGAACCCAGTGCCCACCCGCGCGCGAGGCGAGGCTTTCCAGAGGACCCCCAGAAGTAGAAAAGTGCAGGGACCCAGCGGGTGTGAATCGCCATCTTGTCCCCCCCATCTGCACCTGGGCTTGGCGGGGGTGGGGGGGGGGTGGTCTCCACTTTGCCTGCAGAAGGAAGAAGGCCTGTAATCGAGCCCGTATCATTTGGGGTTTGCTGTTGAATGAGTCCATGGACATGTGATGAGGCCATAGGCTTGTGGTCTAAAACACACACACACACACACACACACACACACACGCACACACGCACAGCTCCAGACAAGGGAATGAAGACACCGTCACTTTCCTAATCTGAAAATCGTCTCTCGGTATTCCCTGGGAGGCTGTTTTTCAGGGAGAGGATGGAAAACTGCCTATTGATTCCCTTTGATCACGAACTGATAGATTTGCTGACCGACACCATGAAGCACAGACAAG
The DNA here is from genome assembly GCF_022079265.1 of Lynx rufus. NCBI lineage: Eukaryota > Metazoa > Chordata > Mammalia > Carnivora > Felidae > Lynx > Lynx rufus. The sequence goes on along the minus strand of NW_025814839.1, from coordinate 5,635,222 downwards.
CACACGGGAGCCGGAGGGCTCCCGGCAAACAGAGCACCGTCTCCAGGCAGGAGGGCGCTCCAGCTGGCTCCCCCTCGTTCCCAGATTTGCGGGAATTTGGCAAGCCAGGTGCTGGACACGGCCACCATCGAATGGCCCTTTAAGTTAACTTACAATTACAGAAATCGTCTTACAAACAAAAGGTCAGGCAGACTCAAAACTCACGCTCCCTGGTTATTTTGTTACATTTTACTATCATCTACGATCTTGGGGTTGTTTACCCGGATCGGATCTGTGTGGGGGACATACCCGACTCAGGTGGGAGTCTTTCCCTGTGGCGATTGACAGGCTCTACAAATCAGAGGGAGAATCTTTCCTTTTTTCTGTTTGAGAGCGGGTCTTGAAGCATTCACCAGCACAGGGCTGCCTAAAACCCACGCGGTGGCTAGAGACACAGGGTCCTTGCTGTGTGCGTGCCTGGCAGCAGGAAGCGCAAAGATTCCTTGCTTTCTCCGGGGACGTGGGCAGGGCATGATACACCTCGCTCAGGTCCCATGTCAACCGGGGGGGGGGAAGCGGTCCCTCCCGGCTCCCAGGCCATCTATCCATCCGTCCTCCTCCTCCCCCGGCCCGGCCTCTGGGCAAAGAAAGGCCAGACATTATCCCGGCTGAATGTCCTCTCCTATAACCACATCTAACTGCCCTGTCTCGCTGGCCGCAGTCAGCAGCACAAGAATGAGGCGGCGTGTTTCCGTCCTGAGAATGACTCCCGATAATTGGGACTCCTACTTGCTATTTCTCTGCCCCCCTATTTTGCCCGAAAAATGCCTGGCGGTAATTGCCCATCCTGTGGCATGGAAAGGGAGCCTGTCCTTCTGCCGCTCGGACTCCCAATTGGGCTATTACGCCCGGCCCACTTTCTCTTAAATGGCCCTGTGTCGCTATGTTCGACATTTCGAAGAGGGACTCATCTTTCTCACCTCTCAGACAGAAAGAAGAGAAGAGAGGAAAGCCCACGTTCTCTCTCTAGCAGGGGAGGCGGTGAGATCACGTCTCAGCCAGGCCCCCGGTTTTTTTCTTCTCAGTGAAAAGCCCAGCTTCCTCGTTGTCCCCATTTCATGGATGCGGAAACCAAGGCTGGTAACCGATGGCACGGCTCAATCCCATGATAAAGGTGGGAGGCGGGGCAGAACCATGTTCGGATATTAACGGGCACTTAGACACTCTGACCCTGAAGCCCTTCCCGCGTCATAAAACAAAACAGAACAACAAGTCAAAAACTAAATGCCCCCGGAGCTGGTTTTGCTGCAAAAAAAAATTTTTTTTAAGTTTATTTATTTATTTGTGGGGAGCCTGAGTGGCTCAGGAGGTTAAGCGTCCAACTTCGGCTCAGGTCATGATCTCAAGGTGCGTGAGTTCGAGCCCCCCCCCGTCGGGCTCTCTGCTGTCACACAGAGCCTGCTTCGGATCCTCTGTCCCCCTCTCTCTCTCTGCTTCTTCCCCGCTCATTCTCTCTCTCAAAAATAAACTTTAAAAAAAAAAAAAAAAAGAACATTGTAAGACAATTTTTAAATAAAGCTTATTTTTTTTTTTAATTTTTTTTTTCAACGTTTATTTATTTTTGGGACAGAGAGAGACAGAGCATGAACGGGGGAGGGGCAGAGAGAGAGGGAGACACAGAATCGGAAACAGGCTCCAGGCTCCGAGCCGTCAGCCCAGAGCCCGACGCGGGCCTCGAACTCACGGAGCGCGAGATCGTGACCTGGCTGAAGTCGGACGCTTAACTGACTGCGTCACCCAGGCGCCCCTAAGCTTATTTATTTTTGAAAGAGAAAGAGGGCATGCCAGAGCGAGGCAGAGAGAGAGGGAGAGAATCCCAAGCAGGCTCCGCGCAGAACCCAGTGTGGGGCTCAAACTCACGAACCGTGAGATCACATTTCTGAGCCGAAATCAAGAGTTGGCTACTCAACCCACCGAGCCACCTGGGCGCCCCTTGCTGTGGAAATTCTCGAAAGGATTTTTCACATGTTCCTTTTGCAGTTTGGCTGTAAGGAACTCACCCAACTGACAGCCGGGGCCATCCTCGGCGAGTTCGGGAATACCTTGCCACGGGAGAAAAATCCGGACTAACACCGAAGGGGATGTTTGAAAATAGAACTACGTGGTCACAACAATTTTTGAAAGAGAAAGACAAAACTTGGGCGGGTGGTTAGTCTTGCTGGGAGGAAAGGGACTGGAATCAGGAAGGGAGCACCAGGTCAGTGAGCCTTACCAGTATTGTTCCAGACCTGGGGCGGTCCTCAGGTGTTCATTATATTACTGCAAAGGAGGGAAGCACGTGGGGGGGGGGGGGTAGGAGAGGCAGGTCATGCACAGAAAGAACTAGAAAGCCTGGCCCCCTCACAAACGATCTTCATATGCGGTGAAATTTCTTAGGAATGTCCAACTGAGCCATTAAGTACAGCTGACTTAAGCTCCATTGTGGGGACTTGAAATTCTGCTTTGATTCAATTTTGAATTGGGTGTTTCCTTTCCTTATCTTGCAGCCCGCCCTTTTCCTCCGGGTCTCCAACATTTTCGGGAAAGCTCCAAAGCTCCAGCAAGGGCCCAGGCTCTGCCTCCGCCGGGATGCCCGGCTGGGATCCGCTGGGGTGCCCTGGAGAGTTGACGCAGAGCTGGAGGCAGAGGTTCGGTGCCCTCTCCCCGTCTCCCCGCAGCCTCCGGCTGCTTTCAGAAATGCTGACCAAGCCCATACCAGACCTCAGATGTCTCCATTGCCCCTGTCACGCTCACACAGACACGCGCTCGCACACGCTCTCTCCTTCCAGACACACGTGCCGGCACCCACGCCTGGCCTTTCTCCATCCGAGGAGGCCCAGGGTGCAGTCCGAAGCCGGGGGGCCTCCCCGGGCCTGGTTTCGGGGGTGGGGGGGGAGGAGTGGGGTCTAGTCCCAGAGGAGTCCCCCTCTTCCCCTCCTCCTTCTCTCCCCCACCCCCCTCCCCGCTCCCCTCCCCCTCCGCCTCCCCCTCCCCCAGGGTCTCTGCAGGCCTCACTTGATGGTGAAAGAAATAGTTGGCTAGGATGTTAGGTCTTTGTTGGGGCGGACGAGGACGCAACATGAAAGGTCTGAGAAAGTGGAATGGGGTGTGTGGGGTGGGGGGTGTGCAGCGAGGGGAAGAGGACGGATTCTCCGTATCTAAAAGGGAATTAAAGTGCTTTTACTGGAGTGAAGAAATCAGCTGAAGAATGGCCGGGGAACAAAAGTAGAAAACCTGCGGACAAGCCCCGCTGAATAGGGCCCGATCCCCTTAAGTTTGTAAGCCCCCCTCCCCCGCCCCTTAAGCCTTCCTTCCTTGCTTCTGCCGAGAACAAACGCCGAAGGAGGAGAACACGGCGGGGGGAGGGGAGGGGGGGGCGAAACCAGGGGAGAAAAACCCTAAAATAAAAGGTAATCCCTCGGGCACTTTGCCCTCCTAGTGCCTACCAGGGATCTGATTAAAGGTCCCAGATGAAGCCATTCGGCTATTCACATGCAAGGAGCAGGATTTACAAGAAAAGAGAGAGGAAAGAATAGGCGGAGAGGAGAAAAGGGGAATTATTTGTGTCCCTTAATGCTTGTTAAGTACTCCTCTTTGCTGCACACCAGACAAGACAAGGCTCGGAACTCGCAGAGAAATCTTGTGCAACCCACCCCCTGCCCCTGCGGCCTCCCTTGAGCCTCCCTTGAGCCTGAGGCCGGACTCCGCTACACACGTAAGTACACACACGCACACGCACGCACGCGCACGCACGCACGCACACGCACACGCACACGCCGCCGTGAGCGCAGCCGCCAGGCCAAGCCAGCCTGGCTAAAAGAGGAGCAATTAACCTCCTGTCCCTCGCTGACAGTGATCTAATCAAACCAGCCCTCCCTGACTCCTGCTCTGTGCCCCAGAGCCAGGACGCCTCCTGGGACGGGGTGGGAAAATGAGAACCGGGGGTGAGGAGACACGAGTCCCGAGGGGCAGTTGAGGCTTCCTAGTGAGACTCAAGAAGCTGGTTGAGGTTCCTGCCCTCACCCCTCCTTCTCCCCAGAACCCCTGGTCTCCCCAAAGTTGCTCAGAGGTCCCACCCCAGGACCTTTGCTCATACCTGGAGTGCCATTTCCTCCCTCGTGGCAGAGCCACCTTGCAGCTCAGGCTGGGGGAACTATCCCTAACTGACCCACCCTGTTTCCCAGAACGCCTCACGTTTCTTTGTCCTTGGCTCTCAAAAGACCTTGTAACCAGGTAATGACACATTTATTTCTTGGTGCGTTTGATCAACATCCGTCTCCCCTACTAGAGTATCAGCCATGTGAAGGTAAGAACTGTGGCCACTTCTGCCCCCTGCGTGGGGACCCCAGGGCCTGGTCCTGGTCTTGGCCCTGAGAAACTGCTCTTAGGTTCTCGCTGAATGACTGACGGACGGACTGAATGAACGAATGGGTGAATAGGGAAGAGGCCAGCACAGGGCTGACTTCTCCACCAGGCACCGTAGACACAGTCCTCGGGGCCCACACAATTTTTCACGTTAATTTTTTTTACATCAAAAGGAAAAAGGAATGTAATGATATTGTGCATGTAATACAAAATCCAGCCCGGGTTATATGCCTTTATACCAACATAGTCAGAAGATGTAATTTTAATTTCTTTTTTTTTTTTTAAATGGATGAAAGTTCATAACGCAGCTCTGGGCCACAGGAGACCAATGAAGCAAAGGCAAGGGCACTGGAACTCTGGGGTCCTCTTTCCACCGTGGTGGAGGGCGTGGACGGTTCAAGGTCACATGGGTATCTTCCACTCATGTATTTACTCATTCAACAAACATTAGGTGTCCACCGTGTGCCAGGCACTGTCCTGGGCTCTGGGGACACAGCAGTGAGCAAACGGGATGAATATCTATGCCCTGCCGGAGCTCATAGTCTGGTGACAGGGGCAGGTATTGGACAGATGAGCAGAAAGAAAGATGTAGTCACAAGCCGGGGTAAGTGCACAGAAGGTTCTGTGACCCAAAGGAAGCCCAGGGATTTGCCAGAAGGAGACAGAGAAAACTGTTCAGGGTGGAGGAAAACGGATGTAGGAAGGGCTTGGGATTGGAAGGATTGGGACCCACAGATGGGGCTGGGAGCCACCTGAGAGAGAGGTTGAGGGACAGGGACAAGGGCAAGGGCTGGAGCATGAAGTCAGGCCACAAGTTGGCCAGGCCACCTTCTGAGTGCCTGAAGGACCCTCCCTCGCTGGGCCAGCAAAGGTAGCCAAGGAGACCCCCCATCGTCTTCGACTTCCTCTCTCGGCCAAGGAAGGCCACCCAGATGATCACATCTTTGAGAAAAACTGGCATCTTTGAAAGAAATGTGCCAAAGAAGTAGGGTTGGCTCTGGCTAATTCCTAGAAGATGCGTATGTGTTACTATTGCTGGGTCAGTGACCATTCTCCGTGTTCAAGCGGGTTCGTGTGTCTGTGTTATGTTATGAATTCTTTTTGAGTGAAAACAATATGGTTCCCATTAATGATTTATTTCAGGGAGCATGGCACCATTTTTTTTCGGAACCCAGTCAAGACAGAGCCACTAAAAATCAGGATTCCATTTTAGAGCCACTCAATTTATGACAAAGGCAAGTTTATCTGGTAATAAAATAGATGAGGGGGCAGAAGAGAGAGAGAGAAAGGTGGGAGGGTGGGAAATTGGGGGGTACAAGAGACACTTCACGGTGTATCAGGATATCAGTCCTGGCAGTGTTTTTTTTGTTTTTGTTTTTGTTTTAAATATTTGTTTGGGGGAGTTGGGCAAGGGCAGAGAGCGAGGAGAGAGAGAATCCCAAACAGGCTCTGAGCTGTTAGCGCAGAGCCCGACGCGGGGCTCAGTCTCATGAACCATGAGATCCTGAACTGAGCCAAGATCAAGAATTGGGCGCTCTGGATGCCTGGGGGGCTCAGTCGGTTGAGCGTCCGACTTTGGCTCAGGTCATGATCTCACAGTTCGTGAGTTCGAGCCCCACGTCGGGCTCTGTGCTGACAGCTCGGAGCCTGGAGCCTGCTTCGGATTCTCTGTCTCCCTCTCTCTACGCCTTCCTCTGCTCCTGCTCTCTCTCTCTTCTCTTAAAAATATATAATAAACAGTAAAAAAAAATTACGAAGAGTCGGGCGCTCGACCAACTGAGCCTTCCAGGCGTCCCTGGCACCAGTTTTTAACATATTATATTTCTTATTACAAAACCAATGGTCATTATAGAAAACGAGACTATCCAGGGGAATGGGGGAGGGGAGGAAGTTTCTAGAAAGCTTTCTAAATCACACTACCCAGAGAAGCCAGGAATATTTCCTTCCGTCTTTTCTTCCATGCAGACATATCCAGGTTTTACCTTATTCTTATAAAATCTTGGACCCTGCTTTCATCACTTCGTATAAAAAAAGCCTTTATGTCAAACTTATTTTGTCTTATTTCAAAACTCTACTTAAATGATATTTTTGAATCTGTAGTGATGTATTTTACTGATTCTAAGTACAGAAAAGCACCAAAAAATTTACTTCCGATCCCGTTCACTAGAGTGAATCATTAGTGACAATGTATTGTAATGCTTATGTTTTGCCTGTGTGTGTATATACATTTTTATAAATCCTTATTCATATGTAAAGTGCTGTATCTTTTTCTTTTTTGCATTCAGTGGCTGTAAAGCAGTCCATCCTAACCAGACCTCCGCTGAAAACTGTTTAGATCATTCCTGGTGTTTTAAATATCATGAATAATAAAATGAAAGTCTTCCTATGTATGATATTGTCTGCATTTCAAATTATTTCCTTGGGGTAGATTCCTAAACAATAACAAAGCAGTCCACACCCCAAGACTCCCCTTGGTAGGGGCGCCCGGGTGGCTCAGTCGGTGAAGCGTCCGACTTCGGCTCAGATCATGATCTCGCGGTTCGTGGGTTCGAGCCCCGCGTCGGGCTCTGTGCTGACAGCTCGGAGCCTGGGGCCCGCTTCGGAATCTGTGTCTCCCTCTCTCTCTCTCTGCCCCTCCCCTACTCATGCTCTGTCTCTGTCTCTCAAAAATAGTTTTAAAAGTTGAAAAAAAAAATTCTCCAACTATCAAAATACCAGAAGAACTGGTCTGAGTGTCCTCTTACTGGGTTTCTTAATCCTGAAACAGCTTTTATTTCTTGTACTTTTCCATATTTCTAATGATTAAAGCCACATCTTCTTTTAAGTGCCCTTTTTCCTTTTTTTCCATTTCTTTTCATTTCTGCTTCCCTATTAGAAATAGTAAGTCTCATTTACTTATATTTTCTATGCGTTCGCTCATTTGTCACTATTTTACATTTATTGCAGAGTCCGTACTTAGCTTAGCACACTCATGGTAAGTGTGCTCATGAATTCTAATCCATACACACCCACATCACCACCACCGGCTCCAGATGTAAAATCTTCCAGTTCCCATAAGGCCTCCTGCACTTCTTGGCTGTCGATACCCCTGCGCTCAGAGGCACCCCGGTTGATATGGCCACTGTTCTGACTTCTGTTTCCATCTAGTCGTTTGGTCTATTTTTTTTTAACTTTGAAAAAGTGCTTATTTATTTTTTGAGAGAGCGTGCAAGCTGGGGAGGGGCAGAGAGAGAGGGAGACACAGAATCCGAAGCAGGCTCCTGGCTCTGAGCCATCAGCACAGAGCCTGACGCGGGGCTTGAACTCACGGACCGCGAGATCGTGACCTGAGCCGAAGTCGGACGCTCAACCGACTGAGCCGCCCAGGCGCCCCTGGTCTATTCTTGAACTTCATCGAGTGGGCTCACGCAGTACGTACTCATTTGAGTTTCTGGCTTCTTTCCTCCCGCCCCCCACCCCCACCCCCTAGAATAATGTCTGCAAGATTCTTTAATGGTCTGGTTATGCATATAAATGCAGTTACTCTCTTCAAACTTATTCAAACCTGAATCCTTTGCCCTCAACCCAGCATCCAATGGGTTTACCTCTACACCTTCTCCTGGCCTCCCCTGAGCCGTCCCCCCCCCCCCAGGCTAAGCGGCCATCATTGCTCACCTGGATGGTTGCAGGTGCTTCCTCTCTGGTCGGACCACCTCCACTCTGCCCTCCCACCCTCACTCTCTTTTCCACAAGGCAGCCAGATCAACCTCTCAAACACAAATCCAATCAAGCCATCCCCTGGCCTGCAGATTTTCGTTGGCTCCCCTCCCCCGCCCCCCCCCCCACCACATCCTGGCCCCAAGGCCCCGTGAATCTGGCCCCTGCTCTCTCAATCCCATCACACCCACTTTTCTGTGTCCTCCGCGAGTCACCCAGTGAACTCCTTCTACTCATCACAGCCGCCACGTTACCTGGCAAAGCCTTCCAGAACACACACACACACACACACACACACACACACACATGCATACACACCCCAGCCCTCACCACTATTCTGTTTCCCAATTTACCACCTCTGTATATTCCCCGCCTACGTTTATCAGAGTCCGTAATTACATACCTGTGTGTATATTTTATTAAATCTGTCTTCCCCCCGCTACATCGTAAACTCCTAAAGGCAGAGTCTGGCTTTTTTGGTCCCAGCCACATTCCAGAGCATCCCGTAGGCCTTTGGGCACCAAATATCTTGCTCAAAAAACACTCCCTTTCCCCCAAACCTGGTGCTTAACCCCTCTCTCGTTCTGTAGTCCCAGCTGAGCCTCTCCCTGACGGTGCCGTGCCGCCTTTCTGGTCTCTGTGTCTGCCTCCACGGGAGCGTGACGGCCCCGTGCGTGTGACAGGTAACACCTTGTCACCTCCAGGCAAGTCACGAGACTTCTCTCTCTCTCGGTCTCATTTTCCTCACCTGGAAAATGGGGCCCAAATCCTTACTTTGGCTTACTCGGGAAAAAAATAAGTCGGATCACAAGGCAGAGAAGAAAAGCAACAAAACAGGCCATGAGCCTTAGGCGTCTAGCAGACGCGAGTTCAAATCTCAGCCCCGTCCCTTAACAGCTGTGTGATCTGGGCCAGGTGAACTCCTCTCTCTGAGCCTCTCTGTTCACTTGTCTGTAAAACAGGCAGAGGAAGAGTCCCAGAAGAAGCAACGATACATACGTAGCAAAGACTTGATAAACCAGTGACTGTGACTGTTAAAATATAGTTTAAGGAGGAAACGTAGTCTCAGGAAGGGCCATCTGAGCTTGGGTATCTGTGATAAAAATATCAGGACCTCGATACCCAACACACTTCGTGTTCGTATACTGGGCACTTTGTACACATCCTCCTAGGCACGTGCTTGGGTTAAATCCATTAATATTTAATGAGAACTGACCAGGTGCCAGGCACCGCTCCGGGTTCTGAGGAGACGGCAGTGAACAAGACACACGAGGCCCTCTGTCGTTGTGAGTTCGCAACCAGTCATCCCCACGCTCGGGATTCCCACCGTGTTGACTTCAGGTCACCGCGGCCACCCCCAGGTCAATCAAAGCACACACCTCCGTGGAACACACAGCACCTTGGGCTTTGAAATGCATGTTTTGGGGATCAGAGGATGGGGACAGGGATTGATATCCAAGACCCCTCAACTCTACTGCCCTGTAAGGTCTTCTGTAAAGAGGAAGGAAAAATGAAACAGGAGTCTGGAAGAGACAATCAGGCGCATGAAACGGAGGTAGGTGCCCTCCCCACAAACCAAGGACACACACACTCACACGCACACACACACACACACACACCTACCTCAATTATACCTCAGGAAGCAGAGCTAATGGAAGCTAGATTGATTCAAAGATAACAATTAGGGAACAATTTTAATCCCCGCTGTGATTGAGACACACAGTTTATTTTTAATTTGTATCCATAATAAAAAATAATAATTAAAAGGGCCGGCAAATTGCAGCTTTTGCCGCAAAATTAGATTGACAATGCCCACCTTCACCCCTGCAGGAACGAGGCCGGCTCTCCCGCCTCCCCTCCCTTCTGCGGGCACATTCCCAGCATGACTTGCTCCAGCGCGGAAGCCAAGGACCCCGTTTTAAATATAGAGATTCGTTAATTACAGGAGGTGGGACGTGAACTTTCTTTAGCATCTACTATGTGCCAGGAGCGATGCCAAATACATTACACGGATTATTTCACTTAACCCTCACAGCATCCTGCGAACGGGGAACCCCGGTTTCCTCTCCTTTCACGGGGGAAGATTTGCAGAGACCCCCCAGCCACTTGCTGGAGGTCACACAGGTCATACAGGACAAGGCTGGGTCTGATCCAAAATCCGATTGGTCAGACTCACCGCTCCCATGCCCTTCCTGGGGGCGGGTGTCACGCGCTTGCCTTCCTCGACCAAGGCACTGCCTCACCCACGACAGAATTTGTCCCCATAGTCCAACTCCAAGCGTGGAGTCTGATATCAAAGGGCCGGCTCTGAGTCTCTGGCCGGTGCCCTGATATGGGGCGGGGCGAGTGAGTCAAGTATCATGAAATAATTTAGGGGAGAAGAAAGGGAGGAAGAAGATGGGGAAGAGGAGCAAGGAGGAGAAAGATAAACAGAAGGAAGAGAAAGAAGAAGAAAAAAAGAATTGGGAAGAGAAGGGAGATGGGGAGGGGCGGAGGGGAGAGGAAGGGGAAAGGGAAAGGGAGCGCGAGGGAGGAGGTAAAGGGGAAGGGGAGAGAGACGGAGGGGAGAAAGAAGGGGTGAGGGAGGGGAGAAGGAAGCCCCTCTTCTTTGGCACACTCCCCTAATCCTGCAAGTTCGACATTCCTGGCTCAGAGGCTCCCTCCTCCATGAAGTCCTCCATAACGTTACTCCCTAACTGAAAATACCTCCTGTCCCTGATTTCCCATGCAGTTGGTGTCTTACCTCCGGTTACATCTGTCTTGTGGTTGTTCGTGCACCTGTCCACTCCCCCCCCCACACACACACACACTAGCCTGGGAGCTCCCGAAAGCTACAGACCCATCTGTACACCCTCCTGGGGTGCCCAGCACTCTTGGGGGCCCTTTTCTTTCTTCTGGCCACCTTCCTCCTTAGCCCCATCTCCCCTCTGATCAAACTGGTTTCTTGGAAGGGACCGGAGATGGCAGTGAACTACTTAACAACCGCGGCAGAGAAATCTTGCCGATACCTCTGCAATAATAAAAATGGTTCCCAGGCGGGGAGCAGCGCTCCTAGCGGAGCTGTGAGATGCCACGTGACGTCGTGGCACAGCTCTGCCACTTGCCAGCCCCGGGACCTCAGCCCATCCCGTACCCTTCCGCTGCCTCAACTTCTCCTCCGTCACAGGGCTGTCGAGAGTATTGAGCGAGATGATGCATTTCTGGCTTTTAAGACAGAGCCTGGCACGTAGCGAGCACTCAGTAAAAGGCAGGTCACTCCCATCGTTATTAGGAACAAGGGCTATTAACTCGGTTTCCAGAACGAAAGAGGCGATCGTCTCTTCTCGAGTGTTTCCTGGGCCAAGTTCTGTGCGACGTTGCTTTCAACTTCGGAACCTGATTATCAGTAATCCGTTCGAAAAATTTTCCCAGCCGGTCAGCCCCAGAGCGAGACTAGATCCCAGCCACCATAACAGGACCAGGGTTCTTGTCCCGAGAGACAAGAAAGAGAAATGCCGGGGCGCCTGGGTGGCGCAGTCGGTTAAGCGTCCGACTTCAGCCAGGTCACGATCTCGCGGTCCGTGAGTTCGAGCCCCGCGTCAGGCTCTGGGCTGATGGCTCAGAGCCTGGAGCCTGCTTCCGATTCTGTGTCTCCCTCTCTCTCTGCCCCTCCCCCGTTCATGCTCCGTCTCTCTCTGTCCCAAAAATAAATAAACTTTGAAAAAAAAAAAGGTAAAAAAAAAAAAAAGAAAGAGAAATGCCGGCTGGGATGACCCCAGGAGATCCCCAGAAACCCTAGGATTTCCCCAAGAAGGGCTCCTTGTCCTGGCCTGTTGGGAGGTGTCCAGTTTGACCTCTCTCCTTGCTATTGGAGAATCCGAAGTCCCTCCCAGATCCTCAGAAGCAGACGGGGTGGGGCCAGAGGGCTCACAGCATATCCCTTAGAAAGCACCAACTTCATCAGGACTCCTGCCAACTAATTAATTCAGACCCAAGGTACTGGTTGTAGTACCTTTCCAGGATTCCTCAAGTCCTGGTCCCAGATCCAAGCCCTGCCCCGGCCTCCATCAGCACGGAAGTGTCTGCTCTGAATTCCATCCCCCTTCCCGAGGCTCCCCGGGCAACGCAGGACATCAGCCACTGTGTGTTCCCCAGGGCCCCAGCTTAGAAGGGGCACCGGATCGCTCCCAAAACAAGGCAAAAGTCTCCCCTTTCACACCAGCGTGAAGAAGTCTCTGGGTATAAACGAAGCAGATGTCAGCCTTGAGGTTCACCAAGCTAACGTCCCTTTACTAGGAAGCCAAGGTCAAGTTTGGGAGGCAGAAGATTAGGCCGGTCTTGGGTCTGGTAGGAGGAGCCCAAGGAAGTGCAGGCGTTTGGTGGTTTGAGAGACCGGAGTGGAATCACTCAGCCCCTTGGGCAGGTGACTTCACATCTGCACGGAAGGGGCCTGGCCGATGCTTCGTTGGCACCTGCAAAGGTCAGTCCGTGTAGCCCCCCTCCTTTCCTCACAGCCGCCCCTATAGACACCCTTCTTCCTCACCCAGTCGCCTAAAAACTAATGGCCTTGCTCTCCCTCGCAATCATCATCTTCGGGGAGGAGTCATTTCATTGATTACCACTGCAGTGGGTAGATTCATCTGAGCCATTAAATCGCCATTTTTGCAGGTCAAAAGCAGTCAAATACAGGCGATTTCATACCACAACAGTAAATGCCCTGAGACTTCTCACTCAGCCTTTCGAGAAACAAGATGTAGATTCGTATTTTTGCAAAGGCCGCCTCGGCCAATTATCGGACGAGGGGGAAGCGGGAGAAGGACTCCCCACCCACGATACGATTTGCAGACCACATCACCCCAAGCCCCCCACCCCCACCCCGACGCCCACGTCCTCGAAGACAGAGGCTGGCTACTCAGCCATTTTTGAAGGAGAAAAAACATATTCTTCTCACACTTGGCAACAAATTGGCTTAAATAATCTGCGTCACCGTCCCTTGTCTCCTCTGCTAATCATGTTGGTAAATGGTTGGGGTTTTTTTTTCTCCCCTGTGGCCGCTGCTGCTCGGGAGGAGGGGGATGATGGGAGCAGGGTGGGGGACGGGAGGAGGAGAATGTTTCGTGATAGATGACCGATTCAAGAATGCCTTTGATATTCTTGGTTAACTCCCTCGCAGACACGGAGAACTGGATTGGTCAGACAGCTCCCCCTGCGTGGCACAAACAAGAAACATTAATTAAAAATAATTGCTACCCCCTCCCCAGAATTAAGAGTGTGATGTTCAGATTCGTTTTAAGAAAGGTAATTTGATGCCAATAAATGACAATTATAAAAACTTCATTACAGTCAAGAGCAATCTATCTACCATTGTCCTAATTACACATTGTAGGAATAATGAATGCTAATGATTTAATGTACCATAATTACCACGATTGAAAAATAAAATATAATAATCGCCATCGTTATTGTTATCGATAATACAGATATTTTGGCACGGCCGATCTCCACTTGAGGCTGAGATAAAATTTTGGGGGTTTTTTTTGCCCCCCCAACTAGAAACACTCCCTTCTCCCTGCCCCGCCCCCCGACATACCCCCATCCCCATACCCCCCATCATTATTAAGACAAGAAATCTACAGCTCACAATGGAAATGCTTTGCTTCTCCCGGAGGGTCAGAGTTGATGGGTTAAATCCAACCTCCTGTCCCGTGGCCAATAGATCACCTTTGGTTTCTTCCTGAATATCTTTTGAGGTAGGAAGGAAGGAAAAAGCAATTATTCTCACGTGGAGCCAGGGTTGTGTTTTGGCTGGTCACTCTCAAGTTCTTTTATGAAAGCATCCACGGCTTCTGATTGCAAAGAGAAAATAGCCAAATTTTCCAGCCAGATATTCACAATGTCACGTTGTGGCGGGGATTACGGGCTCTGGAGCCAGGCTGCCCAGGGTTCGAGTCCTGGCCCCACCACCCACCAGCCGTGGGGACTTTAATTAAGCCTTTCAACATCTCTGCGCCCGGGTTTTCTCCTTAGAAAATGACACTTCAAATAGTTCCTACCTGAGGCTTTCATGGCTCTACGTTTGTTAAGACATTTAAGACATTTCCCGTCTTTCTTTCCCGCCACTCTCCATCATGCACATCCCCACGAGTCAATTCATCATTCTCTAAAGATGGTCCCCACACCCCTTTCTCCCCATCTTTCCCCCCCCCAGGAGTTGCCTTCCCCCGGCTCAGCCTAGAGAGGGTCCGCTGCCCTTGGACCCCCCCCCCCCACAGTTCCTCCGGTGACTTTTGCCACACCTCTCGCGTGTCTGTCAATCTAATCTCTTGTCCTTTCCGCTCCATGTCAAAACTCTCCATTTCTAATCTCGGCATTGCCTTCCCATCACCCCGAGATAACCAAGTACGTTCACGTACTTCTGTTTTGTCTCTCACATAGAATTTTAAACCTAACTCTCCCACTGTATATAGACTTGGGGAACAGCGAATGACCTCAGCGAGTAATTATCGTTTGCTTGTTACATGCCAGAGGTTAAGCATTTTACTAGTGTTATTTTATCGAATCCTGGCAACATCCTCCACAGTAGGTGTTATCGGCAGCTGTGTTGTATAGATGAGAAAACTGAGGCTCACGGAGTCTAAGACTTTCCAGACACCACACAGCCCGTGTGTGGGCAAAGCCAGGGTTCAAGCGAGGCATCTGGGCTCCAGGGCCCACATCCCACACCTTGCTTTTCAGTGGGTATTTTATCAAGGGGCGGGGGGGTTTCGACGTTTTTAAATTATTTTAATAATGGACACAGCAATCCATCCTATGCACATACCACCGTTTATTTTTATCCTGCGATTGGACGTTTTGTTTGCATCTGATTTTTCACCCCAATAAACAATTCTTTGGGGTCCATCCTTGTCCACAAAGCCTTGCCCACATTCTGAATTTTTCCTTACGCGACCTTCGTGACCGGGTGCTGTGTGTCGTGACTTTTCCTTGTCGGCAGCTCAGTTTTGCTAAATTCCTATAAATAGTGCCGAGTTGGGTTCCCGGCACAGAGCTAAGTCACTGGGAGTCAGAGGTGCCTTTTTGAATCTTACCTTTGAGCTGCCTTAGGGCAATTCTGGAGCAGTCTTTAATCTAGGGATAATTTATCACCACTTTTAAGGCAATACTCTTTCTGAGGCTCGTACCTCATGCCCTGTCTATTGTGAGGTCTTTTCACTCTGGCCAAAGGGAAGAGAGCTATTCTCCCCCGACGTAAGACCCCAGATATTGTTCTCTGCTCCATTTAAGGGTTCTTCCTTCCCTTGGCCTCCAAAAGTTTCCTCTCTCACGTGCACAGACCTAAAGACCTGAGGGCAGGCCTCTGCAGCTTTCTGGAAGTTTCTCCCCATGAAGATCTCTCTTCTCAAGCGCTCTGTCCCACAGATGCCAGCCATCTTGGAAGTCCTGAACTCTGGTCTCTGCCTTGAGTTGGGCTGAAGAAACCACCCAATTCTTTGGCATTGCCTTCCCCTGCGGCCCAGCAACTCTCATCAGGCTTATCTCGGTTGCTTTTTTCTCTTGGGGAGCAGAGACCGGGGCTGCCTAGTGCCCAACATCTGAAACTGTTGTTATATGTTATCTGGCTTGCCAGTTGCTTAAGGCAGGACAGTCATTCTTGTCTCTAATGAGTCTCCCTTTCTTTTTTTTTTTTTCTTTTTTTAGTGTTTATTTTTGAGACACAGAGAGTGAGTGGGGGAGGGGCAGAGAGAGAGGGAGACACAGAATCCGAAGCAGGCTCAGGGCTCTGAGCGGTCAGCACAGAGCCCGACGCGGGGCTCGAACCCACAAGCCGCGAGATCATGACCTGAGCCGAAGTCAGACACTTAATTAACTGAGCCACCCAGGTGCCCCTCTAACGTGTCTCCCTTCCTTGAAACAGAAGCTTAGTACCAGCATTTCTGAGAGTTTGGGTAAGAGTAATTATATATAGTGGGTGCCTTCTCCCTCAAACCACCCCTCCAAAACTTATCTTCCTCAACTAATATTTAAAAATTATTTATCACGGAGGGATTCTTGCTCTCTCCCTCTCTCTCTGCCCCTCCCCCACTCACACTTTTTCTCTCTCTCTCAAAGTACATAAACTTTAAAACAATAAAAATAAAAATTATTTATCATGGGACATAAACATAGAGGAATTAAAAAAAAAACACTCGAAAGAGGGGGCCAGGGCTAAGTTAGGCGAGGGGATATGACACAAAGGTGACAACCACGGTTGGGATGTAGGATTCAAGCAGGTCAACTTGTCTGCTCTGACAGGTCTTAGGATTGCTCAAAGCTTGAGGTTTTATGGTAAAGTTTATGTGCTGGCTTTTGTTTTTTTAAATGCATATTCTCAGGTCCTGCCTCAACCCTACCTAGGGATCAAATGCCAGGACTCAGTTCCCACGTAGAATCTGCCTTTTCTTCATGTTCTCCCCCAATGCCTCAGACGTACGATAAACCGAAAGAATATGGCCACCGGGAGGGTCACACGTTTGGCCCCAACTGGTGAGTTAGTGGCAGGACTGACCTTGGAGACAAGACCACTGACTTCCCATTCTGGTCTCCTTCCCACTGGTGGTTGCTGTCAGCCCTCCCTCCCTGAACATCGGAATCGCCTGGCAGCTTTGAAAAGGTTGATGCTCAGGACCCTCGCCTAGAAACTCAGATTGGATCCGTCCGCGATGGGACCTGGGCACCTGGACCTTCTCAACGTCATCCAGGCAATTCCAGGGTGAGCCTGGACTAAGGCACAGGCTCTAACCCAGGCATCGGCCAAGGCCTGAGACCCTGAAATGCTGAGGTCTCAGCCCAAGTGCAATCTCAACCCCTCTCATCAGGATCGTCTTTAAATTTTTTTTTTTAACATTTTATTTATTATTGAGAGACAGAGAGAGACAGAGCATGAACAGGGGAGGGGCAGAGAGAGAGGGAGACACAGAATCCGAAGCAAGCTCCAGGCTCCGAGCTGTCAGCACAGAGCCCGACGTGGGGCTCGAACCCACAAACCGCAAGATCATGACCCGAGCCAAGTCGGACGCTTAACCAACTGAGCCACCCAGGGGCCCCACATCAGGATGGTCTTTAAAAGGCAATGAACAAAGAAACTCTGCTTCGGTGATGACAGTCCTTTTCCAACTTTAGTGAGCATAGAGATCTCCTGGGGAGCTTGTGAAGATACAGATTCCTTGGCCTTGACCCCAGAGATTCCGATTTGCTAAGTCTCAGGGTAGGCCCCAAAAATTCGCATTTCTTTTTTTTTTTAAATTTATTTATTTATTTTTGAGGGGGGAGGGGCAGAGAGAGAGAGAAAGAGAGAGAAAGAGAGGGAGAGAGGAGAACCCCAAGCAGGCTCCACACTGTCAGCGCAGAGCCTGATGGGGGGCTTGAACTCACCAGCCGTGAGATGGTCACCCAAGCCGAAATCAAGAGTCGCACGGACTGAGCCACCGAGGGGCTCCAAGAATTTGCATTTCTAACAAGCTCTGGAAGGATGCCGATGCTGCTGGCCATGAGGGAGCACCGCGCTTGGAGAACCGCTGAGCTATGGGAGGAGAAGGCACTGAAAGGGCAGACCTGAGCTCCACCAGTGACCGGGTGGGTTTAGGCAAGCCCCGCTCCTGGCAGCTCCTCCACCCTGAATCCCCATTCGCCTCCCCAACATCGCCTCCTAACCATGCCCCGATCTGCAGCACCCACACAGGGTCTCACAAATCCTGGAACCCTGTGCGTCCGGGAGGATCACCCACGACCACCACACTACCACCCTCGTCATCATCATCACCATCGTCGTCATCACCCTCATCAACAGGCACACACTGTTTTGTTCACCTCTGTGTCTGCAGAGACTTCTGGAACGCTTCATCCATAGTAGGTACTCAAAACCCACTCGTTAAGCGCATCAATGAACAATAGCTAACATTCTGAGAGCACTCCGGGACTAAGCGCTTCCGCTTTCCTCCGTTAAGCCTCCCAGTCCAGACAAAGGGGCGCTACTTTCCTTTCCATGTGACCGACGACGACGGGGGAAACCGAGGTTCTGAGAGGCGGAGGCGCTCCATCCAGCAAAGGCCTGGTTTGGAGAGTTCAGGTCTGGCTGCCCAGCGCCCCCACCCTGCGCCTGGGACGGGTCTCGGGTCTCCCCCGGTGGGGAGATGAGGCGCGGTGGGGGAGGGGAGGCCACTGGCGAAGCTCCTCGAAGGTGCCGCGCGAGGTTAAAACAGCCGGTGGGCGGGGCGCGGGGGCGCGGGGGGCGCGGGGACCACCAGGGCGCGCGGGCGGGCGGCGTCCTAATTTATGGCACCGGGGGAGGGGATCCGGGAAGCGGCTTTGCGCGCGCCTCTCGGAGGCGGGTTGAGCTGCAGGTGAGGACAATGTAATTAAGAAATTAAAAGGTAATTTCCACAGACGCTGCCGCTCGCCAGGCCCGGCGACCGCCTAATTGATGGCGCGGCCGGCCGAGCCCACGCGACCGCGGTTCCCGAGCGCCCCGCGCCGCGTCCTCCCCGCGTGGGGGTGGCTTCCCGGGGCCGCGGGGACTTCCGGGGAGCCCGGTGCCCAGCGAGGGGCCAGGGGCCGTGACACTGGGACCCTCTCGCCTCCGCTTTCCCCTGCCCTCCGACCTCTCTCCCTCCCCCTCCTTCCCCCACCAAAGGTAAGATAGGCTATTCCAAGCTGTCTCTTCATTCTTCTCCACCCCCCCCCCCCGCCTTAGGTCTCTCCGTGTCGTCTCTATCCCACTTCCAATTTCTCTATAAATTTCCCTCTTTCTCTCCCCCTCTCTAGTTTGCTCACCAAGTCTCTTTTCCTCTCTCTTCTCCCCCCCACCCCAGGTTTCTGTCTCCCCGTGTCTCCCACTTTCTTCAGTCCCAAAATTCTTACCGCTGGGCCCAGAAGAAAGAGTGCGTGGGTGACCTTTACACCCCAGAAGAGATTGCATTTAAGTTACTGCCACCCCCACCGTCTCCACCTCGCATCCCCGCGGGGCCTCGGCGTGTAGGTTGGTCTTCAGAATATCCCAGCCTGAGTCCCGGAAGCCCACAGCGATGGCTGGGTTAGACCCACTTGGATCATCTTGCCGAGTCTGAACCCAGGAATATTGAGTGGGTGGGTGGATAGGTGGGTGGATGAGTGACTTAGTGCCAAGGTTGTCAGTTGAATGTTTGGATGGATGGGTGATTGGTTGGACAAACAGATGGGTGGATAGTACAGGGGTGATTGGTAATTGGACGGATGTGTAGATGAATGGATAAATGGGTAAGTGAATGGATAGGAACGCATTGACAGAGAAGCGTATGGATGGACGGGCAGACAAAAGATGAATAGGCAGATTATGAATGGGTGGATAGTAGGTACGGAGATGAATGGGTGACGGTATGTGTGGGTGGGCGGTTGGGTGGGTAGATGGATGGGTGGGCCGGTGGGTGAAAAGGTGAGTGGATAGATGAGTGGATGTATAGTAATGGTGGATAGGAAGATGGATAGTGGGGTGGATGGATGGGTGACCAGATAAATGGGGGAGCCAGGAACATAAGTGTGTCCCTAGTGGTAACATTTATTTGATGATAAAGTCAAAACATAAGCGCTTATAAACAAAGCAGGAACCTGCCATCCCCAGAGATACCTTCCAGCCTTGGGGTCTCGAGGTACTCACCAAGTGTTTCCCCATACAGGGGCGCCAAGGCTGGGCTCATCCCAGTTGAGTTACCACTTTTTCCCGTTTCTTCCCTCTCTTCATTCGCCAGATGGGCACACGCCTCACTGGGTCAAGGAAAAGGTGAAGTAACAGGGGTGAAGTCACGTTGTCAACTGGAACATCCCCCACCCGGGCACGGATATCAATACATGGGATCTGTCACCAGGCCAACCCCATCTCTTGTGGACCTTAAGCCGCGATCTGTCTTCCAGAAGGCCCCTCCTTCCCTCTCCACTTACCCAAATACCTGTTCGTCACGGTCCGATTCTCTCTCACACACCTGCACCTCCAGAAAGCCTCCCCAGTTGTGCCTCCCTCCATCATAAGGGGCCTCGAATGACATGCTAAGAAACGTTGACTTTAATCAGGCAGGTAAGCTGGAGCTGTGGCAAGGTGTTTAATCCTCCACCTGCCTCCTGGTAACATGTCCAATCTAGGATTCTAGTGACCTCTTTCTCGGTGGTTCCCTCTCCCTTCCAATGCCATCATGGACTCCCCGAGATGGAGAAATGCCTTTCGTTCATCTCAGGTTTTCAGTCCCTAGTGGAGAAGCTGGCACAGAGTAGGTTCTCAGTAAACATATCCTGAGTTGGCCAAAGGAGGAGGTTGATAAAACGTAACCACAATGGCAATATAGGTTTGCCTGCTGATTTTTCTGCAGTGTCTTCCCCCATTTCTCAGGGGAGGAAACCAAGACTAATAGAGATTGCCCAACTCTCCCCCCCCCCAGAAACGTTGCTGCCTCCCCCCACCCCATTCTGAGTCAAGCTGTGAGGAATGTGACCACCCGTGAATACAGAACCAAAAGGGTCCTTTGTCCTGGGAGATGTGGAGAGGTGAGTGGGGGAGGGACCCAGTGGGGGATTAGGGAAGAGCCTGCAGGGAATTCCTTTCTGGCTGGGGCTCAGTAGGGGCTGGAGAGGGATATTTCACCTGCTAGGAGTCTGTCCAGAGCTGCCTCCCACCTGCTGGGAGTACCCAAAGCCGGGGAAGCAGGGAGGCCCCGCCATTCCTAGGCCTGGACACCTGAGCAAAAGGGAGATGGAGAGAGGTGGAAGAAAGGGAGAGAGGGAGGAAGACTGAGATACCTATCTGTAGAAGAATATAGACATTTATATGCACACAATCACAAATACGTATACACTGGTCCACATTCACATGCACACACATGTGTCTGATGAGGACTTGTACACAAACACAAATGTGTATGCACTCATCCATCCATTTCCATTCCCACGCACAGAACCACGCACAATATATGCGTACACAATCACACACCAAAGATGCGTGCACATCCACTCACACACACACACACACACAGCACACACCGTCATCAGACGATCATGCAGACACCTACGTGCACGTAGACCGCACACAAGCTCCCGTGCACCCTCGCACACATGCCTAGACCCAGGCGCACACACACGTAGTCCCTGATAGTCACACATACACACGCGCACATCCTCACATGCACATATAAATGCTCAGCCTTGGGGCGCCCGGGTGGCTCAGTTGGTTAAGCATCCGACTTCAGCTTGGGTCATGATCTCGTGGTTTGTGGGTTCGAGCTGTGCTGACAGCTCCGAGCCTGGACCCTGCTTCGGATCTGTGTCTCCCTCTCTCTCTGCCCCTAACTCACTCATGCTCTGTCTCTCTCAAAAAATAAATAAACATTTAGATAGATAGATAGATAGATAGATAGATAGATAGATAGATAAATGCTCAGCCTTGCCTGCCTCTAACCCCCTCCCCCACTGCTGGCTGCCTTCTGTCCAAAATTTAGAAAAATTCCTCCTTAGCAGTGTTTTGAGCCCATTCACATGCGTGTGGTGTCCATGCACCTGCTAGGACTCCACTGAAGATTCAGTGCTCTCTCCAAAGAGCTAGAGCTGGTGGGGGAGGGGGATTGCGTGTGCTAGAGAGACCTCCTTCCCAGACCTTGCCAAGTGTTTTTCCAGCTGGCATCTCCTTGGGGCTCCGCTGTGGCCCTGAGTGGTAAATACAGGAGGTAGGACCTCAGCTTGCAGATCAGGAAATTTAGACCCCAAACCAGCAGCGTGCCCATGTCATAAAGCTAGTGAGTGTGAGAGCCCAGATCTGAGATGAGTTTGTCCTTAAAGGCAGGCAGGACGCACTGTTTCTTTGGGTCCCCACAGGGGACTTTTTTATTATGAAATATTTAGGACTTAGTAAAAAAAAAAAAATCCCCATCCCACCCTGAAATATCACTGTCCTAAAATTAGTGTTCATTGCTCATTATTTCATGCATGTAACATAATCATGGAGCATCTAACACTGTGGAGACCCCTCTCCCCCAAAATCTTGTTCTCATGGAAAACCCAATCTGGTGGAATGCGTTTATTTCCTTATGCTTTTGCTAAAAATGTGTAGATCCCTAAACAGCCTATAGTTTATTTAATGTACCCTTGAGCCTTCTAGAAATGGCATTATCCGCTGCAGGGTCTGTCAGCTTTGGCTCTCCTGACATTTGGGGCCAGATCGTTCTTTGAGTGAGGATGGCTGTCCTGTAAATGGGAGGATGTTGAATTGCTTCCCTGGCTTCTGCCCGCTAAATACGAATAGCGCCCCCCCCCAAGTGGTGACAACCAAAAATGTCCCCAGACATTGTGCAATGTGCCCGTGGGGGGTGGAGAGGCAAAATTGCCCCCCCCCCCATGGGGAACCACTGACCACTGCACATGTCCTTCTGGAACTTGCCCTTCTTACGTAGGCCAAGTTTGTGTGACCCTCTAGGTCTGTGCGGAGCCCTCATTCATTCAGATTTGCAGGGCCTTTAGAGGGTGTCCTGTTTGTCTTACAGAGTTGCTATGAGCGATCCCTGCCCCTGCTTCCTGGAGCACAGGTGTGAGTTCCTCGAGGGGCACACCCATCCATCTGCCAGATCCTACCGAATCGAGTTCCAGCTCCTCAAGAAAGCGATGCCAGGAGTCAGGCTGTTTAAGCTGCAATCCCACTGGTGCACTTTGGGACCCAGGACCAGCCACGCTTCTCCGGGCCCTACTCTCCTCCTTGGTGAGGTAGTTAACGGATGATCAGCGGAATGTATGGGGCGCTCTACATTGTCTCGTGGAACGCGCCCAGCAGCCTCATGAAGAAGGGACTGCTGTCACCCCCTTTTTAAAAGTAGGGAAACTGAGGCACGGGGGTGTTAAGTAACTTGCCCAAGATCATGTAGCTAATACGTAGCAGAGCTGGGATTTGACTCCAGAGTCTACTGGCTCCAGAGCCCGTGTGTGTCTCCATTCGTTAATTCAATGAGTCACTTATTCAACAGATACTTTTGTTGTGCACCTGCTGTGTGTCAAGCCCCCAGCTTGGCAATGATCAAGGCAAGCAAGGTCTCAGCTCTTGTGAAATCTACCACATAATGGCAGGGAAAGGGAGGAGGAGGAGGCGAAAATTATTGTGCTTATTTTTTTGTCAACTTGTTTACAGAGTTTAGCAGTAAATGCTGTGGAGGAAGAAAGGGTAATAGAAGGCTACTTTGGTCAGGGAGGTGCTCTTGGAGAGGGTGATATTTGACCTGGGAACTCGTGGAAGAGAAAACAGACAAGGAAAGATTTAAAACTAATAGCGTTCTAGGAGGAGGGAACAGCAGGAACCCAGGCGCCAAGTCAGGAGACATTCTAGAATGTTCTGGGAACAGAGTGAACAGGGGGAAGAGTGCTCGGAGAGGAGATCGGAGAGAGGCTGGGAGCCCTCCGTGTGTGTCGACCCCACCGACCCGGTTTTCGCCTCCTTACCGGCCCCCAGCGTCCACTCCAGGGAGGAGGCGGGCCTGAGGAGAAAATGATAGTGCAAACCTGATTCACCCGCGGGGGCCGTGTGCCAGGGCCAGTGAAGTTCGCTCCCTCGGGCCACCTTGCCAGGTGCGATGACCAGAGGAAGAGCAAGCATCCCTAGTTCTGGAATTCCCACGGACCCAAAGTCACTGACCCAGAAAGATTTCTCTCTCTCGGACATCCTCGGCAGAGCCAAAGCTAGCCCAGGGGGTGCCAGGGGTGGGGGCAGAGGTCATAATCCTCTATCTGTTTTGGGACCCGAAGGGCAATTTGCCCGTCTCCCTGCCTCTGACACCCCCATGCCTCCAAGAACCTGTCCCATATCGACAGGGCTCCTCCTTCCGTTCCAGGGTAGCAGGCGGATGGTGTGGTGGAGGCTAGGACTTCCTAAGTAGGCAGGTCTCACTCCCGCCGCTTGGTAGCTGTGTGTCCTTGGGCCAAGGCCTCAGCCTCTCTGAGCCCCCATTTCTTCATCAAGCAAATGTGTTGAGAAATAACACATACGCGGGCGTCTTGCCACCGGTGTTAATTCCCACTTTCCTTGGGGACCAATTTTTCAAGTGCGGGAAGCACGCCTTGCCACCTCTGACGGGGGGCAGTCTGTGCTTGTTGAGGGCTTGCGAAGATCCGCCTGGCCTTGATTGGATGCCATGATGAAGGCTCTCCTCACCTTCCTTCTCCGGGGCACAGCCTCCCAAGACCTCTCCCTCGTCTTGCAGGGCCCTCCGCTGCCCCCTCCATACCTTTGAATCACAGCTCCCTGACCCGGGTCGGGGCTGAGGGAGGGGGAGTGTGAAGGTGACGTCATGGCTGTCTTGGTGGGTGTGCTGGGGGCGGGGCTGTCATCCGGCTGCCCGGTCCGCGTCTCTCCTTTCCTCCTTCTTCCTAGGGATGGAGTGAAGGGCTTTCACACTTGTCTGGGCTGACTCCGAGTGTGTGATCACTCTCCCTGGGTGTCAGCGCGGCTGGGAGATTTGTGATACCGCCTGGTTCCTAATTACCTCCCTCTCTGCACTCTCTCCCCTCCCAGCTCCCCTCAGACCCGCTGCCAGCACCTCCATCATCTCTACTTGCCAGCCTGCCTGCCTTCATCCGCGGAGGAGAGACACGGCTGGAGGCTGAGAGAGGCGGCTTCGCGGGGCCCGGCCGCAAGAGGCCGCGTTACCTGTGTACCCAGGTGTGGACACGCAGCCACGCGCAAGGTACACAGCAGCGTGGAGCGGAAACCCCCACACACCTACGAAAAGACCCAGCTGCCCAGTAGGGTTTATGCCAGGGATGCAAACCCGTTTCAGACAAAGTAGCCATGGGATTCACGCCGTTAACCGACTGACGGAACGTGGCGTGGGTGTCTCCGTAAATGCTGAAACGGTGTACGAGACATGCCCTCACCCAGGCTCCAGAAAAGAGAAAGGAGCTAGATAGAAGGTGCAAAGCCAGGGCAGGGAGCGTGAGGGAAGCGGGGACTGAGGCAGGAGAGGACGAGGCGCGGTGAGTTGTTGTCACGCGGCTCGTGGCTCGCTGTTTCTTGGAAAAGCACAGCAAGTGATTGGCCAGCGGGGCTGCTCAGCCCTCAGGGAGCCTCCAGATGGACATGCCTCCGGGCAGTCTATCAGAGGAGGAAAGATGGGATCCATCAGCCCAGCTCCCTCCTCAGCTTCCGTTTCCCATTGGCCAAAGTTCCCCTCCCGGATTCATTCTCCTGCATTTCGAGTTGCCTCGTGAAAGCCATTGGCAGCTTCTTGGGAACCCATGCCCTATCATGTGGTCTTTGTCCTAAGTCCAGAAATGGCCAGAGAAGCCAGAGACTCTGGGCTTGTAGCTGATTGGCGTTGGGCAGCAGAATCGCACGGGCCCACATGGAGTCTCTTGGCCGCCGTGGTGGCTGGAGCAGAGCAAACAGCTGAAGTCTGGGAAGCATGGGAGTCCAAGAGAATCTGAAGGTGTTCCTAAAAGCATCACGTACGATTGATCTCAACTTCCATTTCTGATAAAAAAAAAAAAACTCATCAAGCCACATCCTTATTGATAAAATATTAAAAAGACCCCCCTTTCAATTCAGGACTGAGATAAAGTTATCCGGGGTCATCACCACTACCCAACCTTAGACCTCAGGTGTAGCCGACGTAATAAGACAAGAAAAAAAATTAAAGTTTAATGTCGGGGGAGGAAGAGACAAGTTTGTCATTATGTATGTACGTAATATGACTGTCTCCCTTAAAAATGCAAAAGAAGCAGCCGACGAACTAATTAACAAGACACGTTATGTGCAAATCATGATGGCTTCTTCTCCCCTCCCCTTTTACATCCGATGTTCCAAGAAAACTCACCTGTTCTGTTCCTTGCACCTGCGCTCTGTGGTTTCCCGACTCTGGACCTTTACCTCACCTTGATCTTCTTGCATTTTCTGCAGAGACAAATCCCACCTAGTTCCCAATGCCCAGTGCAAGTGCCACTGTGTTTCTATAAAACCCCTCTTGTTCCCCCAACCACAAATGGGCCCTCTCTCCATCGTCTAAAGGTCACGCAACTTGTATCATCTGCTCGTTCACTGTAGTTCTCCAAAGGTAACTACGCCCTCCTACCTTTTATTCTAGTTACTTGCACACATATCCTATCTACTGTGCGAGCACCATGAGGTCAGAGACTGGAGGGAAAGACTACAGTTTAGTGACAAAACGCACCTTGGAACTTGACAGACCCATCTTCAAAGCCCAGCGCCACTATTTCTAAGCTGTGTGCCCTTAGGCGAGCTCTTGACTTCTCTGAGCTCTTCTTTCCTATAGAAATTGGGACTATATTAGTGTTGCTTTGAAGTTGGGACCGAACAGGTTGACATTATATGTGTATGCACCCCTCCTCTTAGCAAACTACCCAGCACATGACAGAGCATACCAGCATTATTCCTTATCTCCTTGTCCCTAACACCTAGGACAGTGCCCAAAATATAACCGGAGTTCAAAAGTTGCTTGATGAATGACTTCCATTTAAAACCATTCAGCAAATATTTCTTGAGAGCTTCCGTGTACAGAGCGATGTCCCAGGTGCTAGGGACGCAAGGATGAGCAAAATTCAAACCCAGTCTCCTCCAGCTCAAGGGTGTCAGAGGAATATAAAGAAAGACAAGAAGCCCAAATGTAGAGAAAGTCAGACCCAAGCCCACTGAAGTCACCCTCACAATCCCCCGGGGTTGTCCTTGTAGAGAAGTCAGCGTAAGGCATGGAATCTTAGGCCATCGGGTCCTTGGAGAGGCGAGGTCAAGAGTCGACAGCCCTGAGTTCGGATCCTGGCTCCTGCCTTCATCATTTGGGTGAACTCAGGGGCATTGTCTCCTCTCGTTAAGTTTTGGTTCTTCTTCTGTAGGATGGGGGTAATAGCAGCACTTACCATGCAGGGTTGCTCTGGGGTAAGTTGAGGTCACCAAATGAAAAGAATATGGCACATCACCCGGGGTCTACTGAGCTAACATCCACCCCACCCTCAACTCCTGCTGATGGGGAACGGGAGGCATCACGAGTCCCACCAGGCTGTAACCAGGTCAGACCTCCTGGCTCCAAGGCTGTGTTCATCTTGGGACTTCCCGGCTCCCGGCCAGCTCTGACATCTTGAGAGCCTACCGAAAGTTCAGGAAGGTGAGCCAAGTGGTTTCCGCAGGCCCTCACCAGCTAATACTGAGCCAGCGCAAGCCTGGATCACAGGTGCCATGGGTTAGATCAAGGCAGTCCTTTGTCATTTCTGCTCCACTCTAGGAACCTCTGCGTCTCCTTCCTTCCAGGCAAAGCGTCAGGTACCTTGAGTCCCCTTGCTTGGCTGACATTCCCCACCTAGACTTCACCAGTCCCAGCCCCCTTGAAAATAAGGGACATTAGAGCACACAGGGTTTTCCTTCTCTTACCCCAAAGCACCTCCCCAAAACGGATATTCTTACTGAGGAATATCTCTCTGTACTGGCATGGGCAGATACATTAAGTGAAGATAAATTAAGTGAAAAATTGGAAAATGCCACAACGCTGCTCGGTCCAACCCTACTTTTTAAAAATAGACACCTGAAAAAGAAAACGCTGCAGAAATATTAACCCACAGATTCCCACTGGTTATGTCTGAGGGTGGCATTAGAGTGGATGTTCTAGATTACATGTTCCCGTAACGTTTTCATTTGCATTGCATTGCTAATCAGGAATAATAGATTGTTTGAAAAGGGAAAGGGGTTCTTGAGACCTTGGCCAGCATGAGAGGTCAGGAGGGCTGCCAGGGAAAAGTTCTAGAGCATTCCATTCTAGAGTCAGAGAGACCACCTGCCCCAGGCTGGGAAAATGCCAGCCTTCGGTGGAGGACTGAGTCAGCCTGGAGCAGAAAAGAAAATCGATCATCTCTTTCCTTAAAAATATATGTCTGTTTCCTGGGGCGCCTGGGTGGTTCGGTCGGTTAAGCATCTGACTTCGGCTCGGGTCTGATCTCACTCGTTCGTGAGTTCGAGGCCCACATCAGGCTCTGTGCTGAGGGCTTGGAGCCTGGAGCCCACTTCAGATTCTGTCTCCCTCTCTCTCTGACCCTCTCCCGCTCACACTCTGTGTGTGTGTGTGTGTGTGTGTGTGTGTGTGTGTCTCTCAAAAATAAATAAACATTAAAAATTTTTTAGTATGTGTCTGTTTCCCAATTTTCTAACGAGATGCTGTGTCTAGAAACACACGTGAGAACAGGGGCTACCTTTTCTCTCCAAAAGGGGAGCCAGGTGGCCGGGGACGATGGGGACAGGGGTAGGAGTTCCACTTCATACCTTTTTGGGGTACCTTTTGAATTCTAAGCCGGGTGAATGTATTACCTACTCAAAAAATAAATAAAATTTAAATGTGAAAATACAGCACTTTCCAAATAGCGCTATTAAATCAGCGAATGATAGGTTAAATGCATACGCAGACTCCTGGACAAACACAGCCATTTGAAAACAATGAGTTGATGTAAAGATGCTCGTTAAGAAACATGTGGAAAACACCGAAAAGGAGGCAAAAATATATGTTTTACCCAGAGGCCCACCACTGAAAGACAGCCACTATTAATATCAGAGTTTATTTCTTTCCCTTCTGTTTTCTACCTGTGGGTGTTATGGTTTGTATCCTTCTGTGTTAGAGTTTTAGAAATTGCTTTGTAAAGATCTAAACATGGATAAACCCTTAGCATGCAGTATCATGGCATAACTTCGAGCATCATTCCTAAAGGCGAGTGTTGGGTCCTCCCTTGTGACGGGAGATCTCAGGAGAACACGCTCCTCCCTCCCTGCATCCTGGGCCGAGTGGCTGGAGGTGGGGGAGAGGAGGGCCAGGTGAGGCGGGTGTTTGTGTGGCTTCTGGGCTATTAACTGAGCTCTAAGCACGTCCCGCAATCGCCACCCATCTCAGGTGTCTGCAGCCTCCCTCCCCATCAGGGGGGCTCACCCAGGAGTGCCGGGAGCAGGGCCGTTTGCTTTGGGGACTGTTGGAGCTTGGGGGGGGGGTGTAGCTCTGCCTGAGCAAGAGTGATGGGGGTGTGGGACTGGAGGAGGGAGCGAAAAAGAGGAAATGATGGATGGGAAGGAAGACAGCCCGCGACAGGAAAACTGTCAGGAAGGGGGGAGGGGAGGGGGGAGGCGTGGAGGGCCCAGAGTGTGGTTTGCCTCTCTCCCTTCCACACCGGGCAGGGCGCCCTTCTTGGGGGGGAACCGCGCAGCAGCAGCAGGAAAGAGCCAGGGCACAGACCCGTCCAACCACTCCTGAAGACCCACTGTGTGCAGTGCCCTGGGCTCCCAGCAGCCGGTGGAGGGGAGCTGCAGAGGCAGGGCGGGGAGGGAGCCGCAGAATTCGGTCCCGGGGGCGCAGCCTGCCTGGTGGGGGAGGGGCCAGGCAGGCGCTAGAACCCAGAGGGGAAATGACAGATTTAAAAAGAGACGAAATGGCCTTTGAAAGGGAAAAGGCACAGGCGGTGGCAGAAACAGAATGCGAGAGGGTGGTGACGGCAGTGACAGTGGGTAGAGAGGACTGACAGGTGTGCAGGGTGGGCCCCCATGAGACCTGCCACCCCAGACATGCTTCGGTGTGCCTCTCCCAACCTTCTCTGGCTCCCTATTGCCGCCCACACAGAGCCCGCCCTTCTCCCCCAGCATTCACAGCGCCCTCAGATCTGCCTGCCTCCTTCCGCGTGTCCCGCCTCCCTGCCTTGGCCCAGGCCCCCATCTGGGGCCCCCAGGGCTCCTGTCCCTCTTGTCCTGTGCCAAGATGATTATACTGTGATGCACGTTTTTTTTCCTAAATGCACTTGTTTAAACGCAAAGAGTAAGCTGATTCGAAGAACAGTGTTAAGTAAATGGAGTCACGGTCACATGGGACACAAACTCCCATAGTGGCACCTGACTCAAGGACAAGAGCCAAGACCTCACTGGGAACTCACTTCCAGGCCTCACCTCCTCTGGGAAGCCTTCCAGGATGCCCTCTTCCTTTCCTCTGGCTTCTCCCCGGGCTCTGAGGAGGGGGGGACGGGAGGTGGTGCACAGAAGGAGGTGTCCTGGAGCTGGTGGGGGGACAGGCGAGAGGGTGTTCCCCACAGAGGGAACAGGACCAGGGAACAAGAGGACGGAAGGAGACGGGAAAGGCAGGATGTGCCTGTGTCCCCCTCTCGGTCCTCCATCCACCTTCTTGCCTCAACACCACTTCCTCTGCTCCAGACCCTGCACTCGCTCCGGTTCCTGTCCTTGGAGGGCCACCGCGCGGGGCCACCAGGGCCAGGCTGCACCTGGGAGGCTGGCGTCCCATTTTCTCTTCTGGTCCCAGCCTTAGAAGAGGGACCGTCACCCCTGCGTGTGACCCCTTCCTCTCCCGCCTCAGCCCTTCTCATCCAGCAGTAGCGAAGGAAGGACCTCTGTACCAGGGGTCAAGTTCAACCCCTCATCATCCATGGGGCAGCTGGGGGAAAACAAGGCCAGAGAGGGCGGACGCCCAGCCCAGGTCACGTGGTGGCAGGTGCTCGAGCAGCCATCCGGGAACCCAGAGCTCGGAGCTCCTGTGCTTCGACGGCCACCCGCCCACCTCCCCTCCTCCCCCCACATGCTCTCCCCACTCCGCGTGTCTCCTTCCCCCCTCCCTCCGCCTGGGCCCGGCTCCTAGATTCCTTCCCCCTCCCCCGCTTGCCCTGCCTTCAGGACAGTTGCCAGTGCTAGTCTCCCTCCTGTGTGTGTCCATCTCTGAGATTCTAAATCTCTCCCGCCCTCCCCCCCTCCTCCCCCCCTCCTCCCCCCTGTTCCCGTCTGGCTGCTACCTCTGGGCGTGTCTTCATCTCTCCTTGCACCTCTTCTTTCTCTCTGTGAGGGGCCCTCCCTCCGCCTTCCTGTGTGTTTACTCCTCTGTCTCTCCCCCTCCGATCTCCCACCCCCAGCCCTCCCTCCCCTCCCCTGCCCACCCTCCTCATCAAACGCCAGCTCTTCTGCCCTCTCCCTCCTGTTCTTCCCGTTTGACGAGCCTCTCCCGCTCAGCCCCCCACACGCAGTCACACCCGCTCTCACACACCCCCACGCACGCTCGCAAACCCAGCCATCCGTCAGCCCCGTCGCCCCGCTGCCCCCCTCCCCTGCCTCCCGCAGGAGCGGGCACCCTTGCCAGGGTCCGCTCTGGCACAGCCAGCCGGGATTGGGGATAGGCGCCTTCCGGAAGCTGGGAGGGGACAGGGGCGAGCGTGGCTTGGGGAGCAGCGGAGGGTGGAGGAGAGAAAAGCGAGTCGCTCCTCCAGCCTGGACCCTGAGCCCCGAGCATGTGGCCAGATATTATTTTAATAAACTCGGCACATCTTGCCCTCACGCCAGCTGCCGCACACCCTCTCTCATCCTGTGGATCTCATTTATTCCTCATTAGCAAAATCACCTGTTTGTCAAATAGGGACAGCTCGGTGAGACATTAAATTGCGCCGAAGCTGGAGAGGGGCTTGGGGACCACGGGGAGGGGGAGGGGGGGCGGAAGTGACTTCGGCTCTAACTTTGCTCTGGCCGCAGAGACGAGTCCCCCCGGTGCTGGCGGGGCCACCCCCACTCCAAGAACCAGCATCCACAGGGGCCATGAGGGCACCATTGGGGCTGAAGATGAAGGATGGGAAAGCATCGAATTTTCCAGCGACACCAGCTGGGGAGGGCAGCAGCCAAGGTGCCCCGGGGAGGAGGAATAGCAGAGCCCCCTTCCGCTCTCTGGAGGGCTGGCGTGGGCGAGAGTCCTGCAGCCACGGCCTGCAGGCCACAGCGCAGTAACTCTGCTCTCCAGCGAGGCCACGCAGGCGGAGCTGGGTTCAAATCCCCGTTCAGACACTCTGTGGCCGTGCAGCCTCAGGGAGCCCCCTTCACCTCTCTGGGCCTCTCTCTTGCAGCTGTAACATGGGGCTCGTGTCACTACCTACCCCGTGGCCTCGCCTGGCTGGTTCTTCAGTGGTGCAGGCAGTCAGCCCGATGGCCAGCCCAGAGGAGACGATCGGCCGCATCCTCCGACCACATCGTCTGCCTCCGGGTTGCCAAGGCAGGGGTAATATCGGCACAGCTCCTGACTCCTCGTTGCCCTGTGCTTCCTCCTTGAAAGCCCCTCTCCCCGGCTTTCAGGACCTCACACAACGGCCAGTTTTTCCTTTCTAAGCCACGAGCTCCACGAGGTCATGGTCCACGGCCGCTTGGCTCACCTCCTCACACGGCGTCCGTCCAGCATGTGTTTGTTGACTGCCTCACGTGACCACTTCCCTGGATGCCACCCTCCTCCCACCCACGGGCCCAGAGCTGTGCCCAAGAGCAATATAATGCAAGCCACAGACATAATTCAAAATTTTCCAAGAGTCTCATCCTTCACAAGTAAAAAGGAACAGGTAAAACTCAATTGAATCATCCACTCTATTCAATCCAACGGCTCCAAAATGCTATCTCAACATACAATAAATTCTTTAGGCTCTTAATGAAATATTTGACCTCCTCTTCTTCACACCATCTTCGAAACCCACTCTTTCAAACACACAGTGCCCCTCGAGCCAGATGGGCCACATTTCGGGTGCTGGATAACGACCTACGACCACGGGCCACCATAGCGAGCTGCGTAGCATCAGGCTCTGTGCGGTCGTGGCCAGCAGCACCCCTTGCAAACTCCTTAGGAATGCAGGGCCTCAGTTTACCCCAGACCTCCTAGCTCAGGACAGGGGACTTTTTTTTTCAAACTTCTTATCTTGAGGTACGTTAGATCCGCACGCA
The DNA here is from genome assembly GCF_022079265.1 of Lynx rufus. Lineage (NCBI taxonomy): Eukaryota > Metazoa > Chordata > Mammalia > Carnivora > Felidae > Lynx > Lynx rufus. Next base: position 5,602,416 of record NW_025814839.1, on the reverse strand, counting down.
GTTGTAGAAAGAACACAGGGAGATCCCGCTCACCCTTCATCCAGGTCCCCCCCGGGGGGCAGCGTCTTGGAGAACATGGTACAAGTCACAGCCAGGGCACAGCCAGGGCATGGATTTCCTCCGTGTTCTCTTCTCCTTTCTGCTCATTTGTCTGTGTATTTTTCTGTCAAGGGACAGAACACCTGTCACAAGTATCGCTGGTCCCGTCCTGTGGGAGCGAATGCCACCTCCCTCCTTGCTGCCTCTCTCTAACCTCCACAGGATCTGCCTTCCGCCATCCCCACGTGATTCTGGCACACGTTAACTTTGAAAATCCAACCCACAGAGGGTTATCGCCTCTTCTATTTGCTTCCAAGCCCTTGACTCACGTAAGGGAGAAAGTCTTCATCGAGAGCTAGTGTTTCTTTAATGCTTCTCTAATCCTTGCTCCCTCCCTGTGGGACCTGGAGCAGGTCACCGGGCCTCTTGGTGTCCCATGTTCCGCACTGCACAATGGGAACCATGATAATGTCCACCCGAGGGTGTTGCTAAGAAGATTCAATGAGATGATGCTATCAAGTGCTCCCGTGGGGCTGAGTCAAGGGGAAACCCTAGGAGTCTATGCCCCAGGCTCCCGTTCTGAGGCACTGGCTTGAGGTGTTCATCACAGGGTTGCGTACAGTTGGGATGCCTGGAAACCACTGCCAACCTGCAACCGGAGGAAACGGTGAGATTCGTGAAAGCACATCCGTGCAAAGGAGCATCTTGCGGTATTTAAAAGTTCAACTTCTAGGTGTCTATTCACGGTCAAAGAGGGGATCTTCGTGTCATTTTAGCAATCCTTAGAATTAGAAAGAACGATGCGGTCCATGCAAAGTTCCAAACAGTCCAGAAGGGTCTAGTGGAAACGTAACGTCTTCCGTTCCCTGCTCCCATCTCTTCAAACTCAGAGAAGACTGTTGATCACAACTCTGTGCATATCTTTCTGGACAGTTAGTTTCTCTGCAGACACAAATATACCTGCGTGTATTTGTGTGTGTGTGTGTGTGTGTTTACACAAAGGGTGTCATGCTATATATACTAATCAGCCACTTGTTCTTCTCACCCAACCTTCCATGTGCTAGGCTGTTAACGGAGACGAGCAGGCACCTCACGGCACATTCAGCCTGATCCCAATTTTGTCAATACATGCATGGAAAAAGCCTGGAACTCTGAAAAATAACTAACAAATCCTAGTACCCGGCTGGGCGGTGGGGAAGGGCGAGTGAGGCCAAAAGCTGGCACTGAACACCCAAGCCTGGAGGGACACGTCCTGCCTAACTCAGCTTCCCCATCTGTAAAGCAGGACACAGTCAGGGGTTCTCCACCAGGGGCACTTCCACCCCACTCCAGGGGGTATCTGGCGATCTCGAAGACCTTTGTTGTCGCGATTGGCCGGGGCGGGGGAGCTCGAGGCCAGGGGTGCTACTCAGCATCCTGTAGCGCATGAGCCCGCCCCCCACAACGAGGAAGCATCCAGTCAATTAAGTCTTTGTCGCAGAGGATGAAAACCCTTGATGTGGGAGCCCCCCCCACCCCGTGCACCTCCCAGGCGGCTCGGGGACCCCAGGACACAACAGGAAGCTGTTGTTACCACCATTATTATTTTCATCGCGGTGGGTGTTATCATCACCAACAATGACGAAGAGCTGAATATTTTTTAAAGCTCCAAGACGCGCAACTATGCTCAGATTTTAAAATTATAAAAAAAAAAAATAAAACCTCAAAGACGCGAGCTTGTGGAAGCCACTGGACTGATTCACCACCCAGGTGAGCGCACGACTGTCATATAACGTTGGCTCCAGGGACCAGACCACAGGGTGATCCCTCCTTCCCCTGCCCGAGGCTGGAGGCAGCGGGGCTCGAGGTGGGCGAGCAGCCGCGGGCCTGGCTCGAAGCCCCAGCCGGCGGCTGACCAGCTGGCCGAGCCCCTGAGTGGGGCCCAGCTGCCCAGCCCGGCCCGGCCCCCTCTCCCTTCCCCGGCTGCTCCCAGGGAGCAGGAATTAACGCGAAGGCGTCCTTTGCACCTCCCGAGCTCATTAGCTCCCCAGGCTCATTCTCCTCGGAAAGCTGCATTTCTGCTTGTGGTATCACGAGCTGCTGCTGGGTCTGTGATTGTGGCCGGTGCCTCCCCGCGATCCCACCCGGGGGCCACTCCTTCCCATCTGCCTCCCCGGCTCAGGACCCTTCCCCTTTGTCTTCTCCCCGCCACTCCCTCTTGACTCCGGTCCTCGGTCCTCGTTGGTGCCTCCTCCTTTTCCTCTCTTGACTCCCCTGGCCGCACCAAGATGCCTGCTCCCCCTGGCTCCTGAATCAGACCCTGAACCCCGAGCCCCACCCGCCCCTCCCCACTCAGAGGACTCCCAGGCACGGGACCCGGAAAACGGATCTTGACCGTGGTCCTTCTACAGATGTGAAAACCGAGGCCCAGAGGGGCTGAGACCCACCCAAGGTCGAAGGATGACTCTGGCAGAATCATCATGCGTTCATTTGTCAAAGATGCACGGGGTTGTGTCTCTACACTGTGAGACGCTGGCTAGACCCCGGCAACACAGCGGTGAGCGAGAGAGCTTCGGGGAGGCGGGGAGGGCAGGTTGGCGGACAGAAGGCCCGAGAGCCAGAGGGCCTGGTTTGGGCAAAGACCTACCTGCGGGGAAGGGCAAGTCTTGCTTCTCGGGTTCTCGAGCCTCAGCCGTGGCGAAGCACCTTGTTCCCTGTTTCAGCCCAACTCATGCCTCTACCGCAGACCCTGTCCTTGGAAAGCTTTCCAGCCAGACCAGGGATCGGCACACTTCTTCTGCAAAGGGCCAGATGGCAGATATTTTTGCTTTGCAACCCATACAGTCTCCGAGGCAACTACTCAACTCCGCGGCCCTGACGTGGAAGACCCAAACAAGTGGGCATCGCTGTGTTCCAATAAAACTTTATTTACAAAAACAGGCCGTGGGCCGAATTTGCTGACTCCTGGTCTAGGGGTTTCCTAATTCTCAGATGTCTCCTGGCCCAAAGCCCTACTGATTTCCTTTTGGTTAATTTCCGGACTCGTATGTGCAGGGATGCCAACTTCGCCTTCGCCTTCACCACCAGGGATCTCCAGGATTGTCCGCTCACTCCCCAAGGGAGGTGGGCAACCCTATCCCTCACACTCGCATCGTACCGTCCTCCGAACCCAAGCCGTCTATGCTGGGGTGAGGGGTGCAGGGTAGTGCACTGGTTGAGGAGGCGGTCTCTGCAGCCCAGCTGGACCCCCTCGTGGCCGAGAGCCCGCAGACAGACTATTCCAGCTCTCCGGGCTCTGTTCCTCCTCTGTGAGACGGGCAGCATTGTGGCTCCCACTTCCCAGGGCTGGAAGGAGGCCCGGAAAGGCTCGCTGTGTCACCGGTGACTGCGTGGGGAAGTCTCGAAGCTCAGCCTGGCGCGTAGCACAGCCAGAAAATAACGGTGCTGTCACCATACTGTTGTCACTCGATCAAAACACTCCAGGGGGCAGGCTGAAAAGAGACGTGCCATCGTCCCCATTCTACAGACGAAGAGACGGAGGCAAAGTCATATGTCCTGTGCAGTGGTTGCCATGGTGCAGCGGATGCCGCCCAGACTCCAGACGGACCCTCGTTCCCTGGATGCTGGAGTGGTGGCTTCTTTTTTTTTTTTTTAAAGTTTATTTATTTTGGGGGAGGGGGCGCATGCACAAGTGGGGGAGGGGCAGAAAGAGAAGTGGGGACAGAGAGACTCTCCAGCCGGGTCTGCACGGTCAGCACGGAGCCCGACGTGGGGCTCGAACTCACGAACCGTGAGATCATGACCTGAGCCGAAACCAAGAGTCTGAGCTGAGCTGAAGGGAGGCAGCTCGCTCAGGGTTCAGCGTGCCCCCCCCCCCGCCTCCCAGCCCCCAGAGCAAGGCAACGACCGGTCGACGCAGGGGTACAAAGGCCCAGCCCCTTTTGCCCGCATTTGGGCCCCTCTGAAAGGCCACCTCCGCTCCAGAGCTCCCCTGGGATGGGCCGAGGCCACCGTGGCAACCGCAGCCCAGCCCGGCTTCTCCCTCTGCCCGCCCTGCTCCCCTCACTTAGTCACACGTGCTTGTCCGGAGACAGCCCCCCAGTTAACCACCTGCACGCTCGCACAGCTGCCTCTCAGGGTCCGTTTCCAGAAAACCTGCCTCGAGACGCCCGGCTAGTAAGCGGCGGAGCCCAGAGCACAGCCTTTCCTTTGGCGAGGACCGAGATCTGAGCCCAAGGAAGGCAAGGGCGGCTGGGTGCGCTTCCCTTGTCGGCCCGATCTTCGGCAGACGGACGGAAATAACCTGTGCAAAAAAATCGTGACGACTGCACCGGGGGCGTGATGTCTCCCCACTTCCGGGCTAGCCTGGTGCAGGGGCTCCCACACTCGGGCATTTAGCGGGATCACCTGCAGCAGGGAGGGTCACTAAAACAAAGGGAGCGTCCAGGAAACCCGCTTGCAGAATCACGAGCTGAATGGACAGAGGCACAAGGCATAGATTCAGAGACACGTGCATTTAAACCCTGACATCCCTGTCTGCATGCTGTGTGACCTTGGGCAAGTTACCTAACCTGTCTGAACCTCCGTCTTATTCCGTGGGAGACGGATGTGGAGGGACCTACTTGTCAGGGCTGACTGGAAGTTCCAAAAGGCCACGAACCTACAAACATCCAGCACAAGGCAAGTGTGCAGAACATGAAATCTGCAGCTATAATACCCCCCCCCCCCCCGCCACTAGGCGAGCTACTGCACATGCATGAGCTCATCAGTCTCGTGACTGGTAACGGTCAGCCCGTTATCTTCAACCCCAAGGCCGCCTCGTGCTGTCTGCCTCCCTCTCTCTTGCTGGGGGGTGGGAGGTTCTCCCCACTTTTGAGAAGGGCAGACTGAGGAAGTGACTTGCCCCGGGTCAGACGTCCAGCCAGGGCTCCGTGGTTCTTGCTGTCCGTCCGCCCCGGTCGGCTCCCAGGGCCCCGGGCTGGGCTCCTCTGGCGTGAAGTCTTCCCAAACAAGGAGAGAATAAAGAGCTTTCTGTCCACACTAGAAGAAAAACAAACCCCCACCGTCCTCGATTCCCCGCTACGGAAATGATGGATTTCTGTTATTGTTGTTGTTGAAATCACTACCAGGGGAAATAGATCAAGGGACATTTTGCCGGCAAGAGAGCTCACTGTGTCACCGAGGAGAATACACGTCTCCGCCACACTGCCTTGCCTTTCCCCCCAACCCCGCACGCTCCTTTTCCTCTCCACCGACCTCGGGGTGGGGGCAGGACTGGACTCACGGGGGCCAGCGGCTGGTGGCCCTGGACGGAGGAGAGCTGACGAGGCCGCGGCTAGAGGGTGCGAGGACATCTTAACTTGCTCTCCTTTCTCCTCCCCTGCATCCCCCCTTCCCTCCCTCCTGTGCAGATCTGGGCTGGGGGGTGGGGGGGGGGAGGTGGTCAACCAGTTACAGATTTAATCTGATTTTCCCCTTCGTGTAGGTGGTGATGGAGCGGAAGTGAACGGTGACTACAGATGAGGGGGACACAAGGAAATATTGTCGACAGGGACGACGCCTCTGGAAAGAGGCCTGTGTTCTGCCTGGAAAGCAACCGCACATCCCACATCCTCTGGCACCATTTTGGTTTCCCAGTTTCTCTATTTCTGTCCCTATAAGAGACATACAATCAGATGTCCATAGAGAATACCTAGAGCTTACAATCCAGGAAGGGAGATAAAATGGGGGTGGGGGGGGCTTTCGTACCCTGGTTCTTCTCTAGTGTAGACAGATCTACAGTGGATGGTCTGTTTTGCCTATTTTCTTTTTAAAGTTGATTGATTTATTTTGAGAGAGAGAGAGAGAGAGAGAGGAGAGAGAGGGAGGGAGGGAGAGCAGGAGCGGGGGAAGGGCAGAGAAAGAGAATCCCAAGCAGGTTCTATGCAGTCAGGGCAGAGCCTGACACGGGGCTCGATCCCACAATCCCATGAACCGTGAGAGCGTGAGCTGAGCCGAAATCGAGACTCCGATGCTTAACCGACTGAGCCACCCAGGCACCCCTTGCCCATTTCTGTCTTCGCAAGCCTTCTCCATTTCACCAAAAGAGCCACATGCCTCTGGTCTCTGTGGATACTCTCACCGCCTTCCCTCTCTCATCTCCTCCAGCCTCAAGCCAGAGAGTGGAAAGAACAAGAATTTTGCACTCTGTTTAAACACCAGCATGCGGAATTACCCACTGTGTGACTTTGGGAAAGGTTTTGAAGCCTCAGTTTTTCCATCTGTAAAACCCGATCATCTACCCCCAAGACTTAGAGGGTTAAATGAGAATAATCGTGTAGATTAGATACCCAGTAAATAATAATAGCTAACATTTACTGAAGTGCCCCAACCATCGTTCTGAATATTTTTATGTGGGTTCATTCATTTAATCTTCGCAAGAACCCTACGAAGAAGTTACTAGTATCATCTGCACTGTCAAGGTAAGGCTGCTTGCCAAGGTCACGCAGCTGAAGGATGCAGAGTTAGGACTCAAACCCAGTAGCCTGGTTGCAGACGGACAGCTCTCAACCAGTATGCCCTGGGTGCATACAGCAGGCACTCAATAAATGCTGGTTTCTTTCTTCCTTCTTTTTGCTTTTTTCTCCTCTTGCTCTCCGATCCCTGCCTGCCTCCGCTTGGGACCTGCCCAGACCCCAGTCCTAAATCCAAATGTTCTAAGACCCAAAGGTTTCACCTGGTGCGGACGAGCACCCAGATGCTCGACCGAGTTTGTTTTTTTTTTTTTTTCCGTCCTATTCCATTGACCCAGCCATTTCTGGTCATTGACATGGGGCTGGCGTGTTCAGGTTTACCCTCCAGGGTCCCACGGGTCCCGATACCTTGGGGAACGATGACCCTGTCATGGGTCAAGGTTACAGGTAGCACATCCTGTCATTAAAGGCACGGGAGGGCAGAGGTTCCAGGGTGTCACCTCCATTCAAAACCTTTGCTTTGGGGCAACGTTCCCCGGGGGCTCTCCAAAACCTCTCCGGCGCTGATCCTTCTCTATGCTCTCAGCAGAGGACTTTGCTGGCTCAGCATCGACACCCTGGAGATGAGAAATGGCCTCATCATTAAACCTCAGCAATTTCTTCTCCGGGCTACGTTTTCATTCCCAATAAATCCCCGATGCCCCACAACCAGGCCACCAGCGGGTCCCCACATTCTCCACCCTGCGTCTCTCGGTGGGCCAGACATAGGTACGCGTTTGGGGGTTGTTATCTACCACTGGGAGGAACGTGAGCGACCTTTACAGGTGGTCCCTGGCAAGGGAGAGCAACTTGGCAGGCGAAGAGGTTTGGGTGTTGATCCGAAGTTGGGGGACCTGCTTCAGAGCAGGAAATAATCCAGCCCGAGCAGGGGTCGGGGCGGGGGGGGGGGACGCGGCTGGATGGATGTCTGGAGAGACCCTCGCAGGTATGTGGGTTTGCTAGAAGCAAGGAGACGTTGCAGGATCTGAGCAGAGGCCCCAGGGCTTCCCTTAAGGATGACGGAAAAGCATGCCAGGCACCCGGCTCTGGGTGGGTCCCCGGGGTTCGGGGACTCAAATGCCATGCCGGTGGTTTATTTGGGAGGTGGTTCCAACTGGGAGGGTGAGAAAGTGAGAAGGGATGAGACGGGAGGCAATCAAAGATATTACGAAAGCAGCTGGCATCGTGTCCAACCAGACTCAGTCCAACCGGACTCAGTCCAACCGGAGCTCATCACCTGGGGCGCCCGGGTCTATGCAGACCGTGCGGAATCCTCAGGGCGAGTCCAGGGGAGAGAGGCCCAAGTGTTTGTATGCCACTGGCTGAGGGCTGCCTGCCTCCTTCTAGGGCCAGGGAGAAAGGAAACATGCTTCCACAAGTAGAGGAAAAGGCTCAGTGGGGGCTGGACCGGACCCTGAGTGTGGGAGACATTCACCCACTTTTAGTCGCAACCTCTTGGTGTGGGGTTAGTGTTATCACTGTATTTCCCAAAGTGCATTCCAGGGAACCCTACTCCTGTGAGAGGCTCTGATGGGGAGAAACGGGATGTTGTGGTTGGAGCACGTGGGAAATACCGATACACTCGATTCACTATACCCAGGACTTCGTAAGGGCCTGATAAGTCCTGCAGGAAAGAAATTGGTTTCATTTTGTTTGACCCGGGGTTTTGTCAGGGTTCCTCCAAGGTTCGAATCCAGTCCAGCAAAGCTGGGCCACGCAGGTCACTGGAATCTTAACCCTTCTGAGCTGTAGGAAGATCACATAGGACACTGTCCGATCGAACTTTCCACAGGGATGGAAAAGTTCTGTGTCTGGCCTATCCAATATGGTAGCCACATGGAGCTTTTGAGGACTTGGGATGTGGCTACTGTCACTAAGGAACTGGTTTTTTACATTTCACTTAATTTAGCCTTAAACAATCCACATGTGGCTTGTAGCTAACTTACCGGACAGCCTAACTACACCATCTAATTTTTGCCTGATGCCTGAGTTCACTGTGGAGATTGAACCAACTGGACACAGTGACTGGTGTAGAAGGAGCCCTCCATAAGCCATGGTCTGCCTCCATTTATTGAGCGCCTACTGTGTGCCAGGCATCACACCAATCATTCGATTTAATCCTCCAACAACCCAGGGAGGTGGGTACTCTTGTTATCAAACCCATTTTTCAGATGAAGAAACGGAGACGGGGGAGCCCTCAATGATTTGCTCAAAGTCCCACAACAAGAAGTAATCCTGGGTCCCGGATTTAGCCTGCGTCTGTCTGACTCTCAAGTCCCATAGGTGTTTGCACAGCCCAGACCGGCTTCTAGAACAACCCTCAGCACCAGCTCGAGGACCCAGCCGTGAGATCCTTCCACCTCTCCTTCCTCCAAGGGGGCATGTCCAGGCTGAGAAGGCACTCACTGCACCATTTTTAAATACCCACTGACCACGCGGTGAGCATTGGACGGGACCCTGCATAGTCAGGGAGGTGGGGAGCCACAGAGGTCACAGGGGCACCCCTTGGGGAGATCCCCATCTACTGGGGGGTAGCAGGCAAGTAAACAGTTACCCACAACACAGCAAGATAAGACCCCCGAGAAGAACAACCTTCTCATCTCCTTCCCACCACCCCTGCCCGGCCCGGCACCGCCCCCAGCCTCACAAAGCCACCGGGAGGCCCCCTCCCCCTGACGGCCAGCCAGCGTCTTGTGCCCAGCAAGCCAGGGTACATGATCTCATACCTTTCATCCCTTGCCGAGTTCAGATAGATCTCCCCCCCCTCCTCTCCCTCTACAGCTGAAAGTCGGCAGGTCTAGCTAGGGTTTCTACCACTTATGCAGCTCATGAATATTTAACAGCATCTGCCGTGGAGGCGATAAAGCCCTACCAATCCTTGACAAATATGGCCTAATCTTTTCAATTTCGGGGTGCAAATATGCCTTCTGAGTCCTGTTTGTCACCTAGATTAATGGCCCAGGGTCCCATAATCCTTTGGTGCTAATTCAAGTGGTGGCTGGCCGGCGTGTGCCTGCCAGGGGGATGCTGGGATACACACACACACACACACACACACACTCACACACACTCACCCACACACACGGAGTGATTAGTCATCTGAGGATTACTTGTAGCCTGTGCGCGTGTGTGGCTATCGTGTGTGCGGCTTGTGCCTTTGTGTGTCACGACCATTTACAAATGTTTGGGTGTGTGTTTCCAGAGAGAGTCGTCTCTGTGCCTGTGTGTATACTCCATCGGTAGGAGTGCCCACGTGTGCCCGCGTGTCCTTACGCTGTGGATACTGTGTGGGCGTGCCTGCGCATCTCTGGGCAGGGGGCTGAGGCACGTCAACCAGTTGAACTTTCGATCTGATTTCTTTCCCCCTCGTGCAGGTGGTGACAGAGAGGAAGTAGATGTTTTCCAGCGATGAGGAAACCACAAGGAAATATCGTCGACAGGGACAACTCCTCTGCAAACATATCTGCATTCTGTCTGAAAAGCAACCACACATCCCACATCCTCCGGGGCCATCTTGGTTTCGAAGGTTCTGTATTGCCATCCCTATGAGATGCGCGATCAGATGTCCATAGAGAATATCTGGACCCTACAGTCTAGGAGAAGAGATAAAATGGGTGTGTGTGTGTGTGTGTGTGTGCAAACCTCAACATTTCACCAAAAGGTTGCACTGAGACCACGTAGGTCTGGCCTCTGTTGATATTCTCACCACCTCCATAGTCGTTTTCCCCAAGTCTCTTCTCAGCCCAGCAGGAAGGAGCTGGGGAGGGAGAGGTATGAGTCCCCTCCCAAGAGCCCAGCTGAGCCACCATGAAAGACCCGATCCTTCACCCTTGGGTCATTGGCATTGGTGCCACTCACCTACGAGGGCAGCGTGGCAGGTGGACGGGGGCAGCCTGGTCCGGGGTGGGGCCGGGAAGGAGGGAGTGATGCGCAAGGGACAGGAGCTTGGACCCAAACTGGAGACCAATGTAGGATGTCCACCCTCACAGCATGACAAGACTCCTTTGCATGAAACAAGCCTATGTTCAAACATAAGGACAAAAATGCCCCCGTCCCAAGACAGAAGCAATATTTTCGTCAGCACCGAATAGAGAGTCTGTGCACAGCACGGCGTTTGTGCCTGGCCTTGTTCTGTGCCGAGGATGTTGACTTTCAGAACAGGGCCCCTAGCCCCCGAATGGGGAAGACAGCCTAGAACCTGGAGACCAGAGACGCAAGGTTCTAGCTGCGGTGGCAGAAACAGCGAGGGTTTCGTGGGAGCTCCCGGCCCTTAGCAGACACAGCAAGGGCTGAGTATACGTTTCTGCAAAATAAGAGAGCTTTGTAGGCAAACTGACCAATCCCACCAAAACGGGTCCGAGAGAGGAATGAGACCCAGGAAATGCGCCCAGTGGTTAGCGGCCTTGGCGCTGGAAGGAGATGGGCCACGTTTCCACGTTTGAATTCTTGCTCAGACACTTCAAAGTTGTGTGATTCCAAGCAAATCATTGCCCTTTTCTGTAGCTCAGTTTCCCTAGACATAAATGGGGATACTAAGCCATATGCTTGCTCCCAGGGAAAGATTGTGAGAATTACATGCCCGACACATGGTTTGTACTCATTAGCTGTTGTTGTTGTTACATTATTATTATTACCTGCAGGCCGTGCTGGTGGTGTTCCGTCCCCCGCTTCATCCTGTCCTCCTTTGAGGCTAGAGAAATTCTGAGAGTGAAGGGTGGTTAAGAAACTTGGCCCACAAAACTCCATCCTCTGTCCTAGGCAGTGAGGCAGAGGGTACCACGTCCAGATCATTCTCCCATTTGTAAGAAAAGTTTGGATCAAGAAGCCCCTGAGCCTTTGCAACAACCAGCATCCCCACCTTCTAGAGACAACCCCCCCATCCCCACTTCCGGGGAATGGCTTCCTCCAGTCATCTCAGCACATTCCCTCCAAATAAGCGGGTCCTTTCCTCCATCGCTGTCCAGTTGGTCCCACGAGGAGGCTCAGACTCCGAGGATGCAAGGACTCAGGGGGCTCAGGAGGTGGTCACAGAAAGGGCTGCCCCTCTGTGAGCTGGGAACAATCACCCCGTCCCAAAGCAAGAGGCATCCACAATAACACTTCGAAGAACCGGGGGCTGGACGTGTGTTTCTCAGCTTTTTGATAAATATAAAAATCTCCTTCCTCCCCACCCCAAGAATATGTGACAGCCTGCTCACAAACAGGTGAGAATTCCCTCCCTGCTGCCCATGCACCCCCACAAACCAAGGAGATTCTCTTCGCCCTTATATCTGGTAGTCTGTTCCAAGAAAGCAAAAGACCCAGTTCTCTTCCCAGCTGCTACTGGTTTTTCAAACCGCACCCACCCTTCTCGAGGACATTCTCCCCAGCAACCAATCCACCCACAACCTGAATCAACAAGCTCTATATTTACCTCTTATGTCCTGGAGCACAGAGACCAAGGCCAGAGGAGCTCTGGGGGACCCTCTGGGTATCTGTCCCAGCCTTTGAAAATGTCTAAATGTGAATATACTAAATGCGGATATACTAAAGAAAGCCAGACTATGTAAGCAATCATTGTTTATTATTGAAGGAAACTTGGATGTTGCATGATTAGAGCACAGTGGTTATGATGGGCCGCCCCAAGATGGCCGCCCCCAAGATGGCCGCCCCCAAGATGGCCCTGATGTTCCCTGCCTCCTGGTGTTCATGGTTTGTGCACTTCCCACCTCTTAAGAGTGGGCTGAACCTACTGACTCACTTGTAATGAATAGAATTGGCAAGAGAGATGTCATTCCCAAGATTAGGTTGGAAAAAGACTATGATTTCTGTCTGCTCCTCCTCTTAGATCCTTAGCTTTGGGAGAAGCAAGCTGCCACATTTTGAGCAGCCCTATGGAGAGGCCCATGTGACAAGAAACTAAGCCTCCAGCCAACAGCCAGAGGGAACCTGCTGGTAGCCACATGAGCAAGCTTAGAAGTGGAGTCTCCCCCAGTCGACCCTTGAAATGACCATGGTGCAGAACCACACCTTGATTTCAGCTCGCAAGGGCCCCTGAGCCAGAGGTCCCAGCTAAGCCTACTCCCAGATTCCTGACCCCCAGAAACTGCAGGGTAATAAATGTTCATTATTCTAAGCCATTAACTTTGCAGGAATCTATTATACAGAAAGAGATAACTAATACAGTGGTTGGGCATAGACCATAGAACCAGCCTACCTAGGTTCAGATCCTGGCTCTGCCATTTTCCTGCTGTGTAAACTTAGGCAAATCGTTTAATCTCTTGGTGACTCAGTTTCCTTGTCTGTAAAGAGGCCATCATGGGCGCCTGGGTGGCTCAAATGGGTAAGCATCTGACTCTTGATTTTGGCTCAGGTCACAATCTCACGGTTTGTGATAGTGAGCCTGCATTGGGCTCTGTGTTGACAGCATGGAGCCTGCTCCGGGTCTCTCTCTCCCTCTCTCTCTCTGTTCCTCCCCCATGCTCGCTCTCTCTCTCTCTCTCTCTCTTTCTCTCTCTCAAAATAAATAAATAAACTGAAAAAATTTCTTAAAAAAAAAAGAGGGCATAATAATATTACCTACCTCAGAGGGCCATTGCAAGGATTAAATATACTAATTTACATAAAGCATTTGGTACATAGAATGCATTCTATGACAATTGGCATTACTAATATTGTTACCTCTGAAGGCCTAAGTCTCGGATAGTGCAGGTGGCATATGGAGACGGGGAAGACACTCAGTTGACCTGGGGAAGGTCCCATCCAAACCAACAGCCTTCAATGCATAGGACAACTTACTACCTGCACTATATCTGATACACCGTCCAATAACAACCAACTTACAGTTCCGGACTTAGCCATGGACACTATACGTATCACAGCATCAGTCCTGACAACAGTCCTAAGAGACAGGGCCTGTGGTAGATTATTTCCAAAGATGGCCAGCCACCAATCCCTTCCCTCCCTGTACATCCATGCTGTCCCTCCCATCAGGAGGTGAGGAGTCTCTTTCCTGGTCTTGCCTCTTGACTTGCTTTGACTTGTGGAATGACTCATGGAAAGAAAGGGTGTTTTGAGAGTTTCAAGCCCAGGTCTTAAGAACACTGAGAGCTTCTACTTTTTCCTCTTTGAAGCCAGACTCCATGTAAGAAGAAGTCTGACCACCCTGAGACCACCATGTTGTGAGAAAACCCAAACCAGCCATGGTGAGCCAGAGGTCACATGAAGGGACACTAAGGCACTGGACATGTAAGTGAAAGCTTCTTAGACCTTTGCAGGCCCAGCTTCTGTACAAACACAGCCACATGAGTGACCCTAGCAGAGGCCACATCGGACAGAAGAACTGCCCTGCTGAGCCTGGTTAATCTACAGAATTATGATAAATAATAAATCGTTGTTTTCAGCCACTAAGTCTTGGGGCGGTTTCTCTTATGGCAATACATAACTGAAACAGCAATTAAAATTTTATTTTCTGTTCTACAAATGGGTAAACCGAGGCTCAGAGGAGTGAGGTCACTTGACCAAAGCAACATAGCTACTGGGGATGGTACCAGGGTCTGACCCCAGAAAGTCCGACTCTCACAAATCTAAACACACTATATTATACAGCCCCAAGGCCAAGCATGAATTGTTCCTCCTTCAGGAGGCCTTTCTAGCCTACTCTGAGGATGCTTATCATGGATAGAAGCCTTTGGTCATGTGTCCAGTGGTCCCTCCTGGATTACATGTATATCTGTCACACTTTTCCAGGACAGTGAATTCTTGATCTGAACCCCCAGCACATGGCAGGTGCTCAGAAAGTATAGGTTGGGTTGATTTGTAAGGCATTTTATAATTTTCAAACCCCCTCCTCCATTTGTCCATTTGGCTGTCACCAAAACTCAATGGAGACACAGGACAAGGAGAGATGGCCTTTTTGAGTTGATGAGAAACATTAACCGGGATCACAGAACAAGTGAGTGTCCGAGCTGGGCCCAGAGTCTGGATTTGCCAAATCCCAAGCCACTGGCCAAAGGATGCAAACAGATGGTTCCAACAAAGAAAAGACAAATGACCTGGCACGTGGTCTGTGGGCAATGTGTAGCCCATGGTTTCTCAGTCTTGGCACATTTGGGACCAGCTCATTTTGTTGTTGTTGTTGTTGTTGTTGTTGTTGTTGTTGTTATGGGAGGCTATACTATGAATTGTAGGATATTTAGCAGCATCCCTGGGTTCTACCCGCTATATTTCAATAGTACCATGCCTCCCTATTTTGGAGACAATCAAAAATGTCCCCAGATATTGCCAAATGTCCCCTGGGGCCCAAATTATCACTAGTTAAGAACCACTGGTGCAGTTTTACTAATAATCAAGGAAGAGCCATTAAACCTTTGAGATGACATATAAAACTATCACTATTTTAAAAAATCATAACCACCAATGCTTGCAGTGTTGCTGGTAAGTGGTGCAAGCAAGCTTCATTTACAGTAGGGTCAGTTGGTATAAGCTTATGGAAATCCATTTGTAGCAACAGTCATGGAAATGTTTATGTCATTCCATGTAGTAAATCCATGTATCAGTCAGGGTCTTAAAAATCGAATTCTTCCCAAGATCATTCAAATAAAAAGAATCTAATGGCGGAACTGCTTATGGAGCTGCAAGCAGGATAAAGAGAACCAACAAGAAAGGTTGAGGAACCCAGAGGCTGGCAACAGTGGGGCGTTGTCCCTCCCCCAGTGCTGAAGGGGAGGAAATGGTGTTAGGAAAGCTCAGGGAGGGTTGAAGAGGGACCGTGGAACCTGTCGTCTGGAGAGACAATCATGGTCCAAGACACAGTGCAGAAGCAGGGAGGAAGTGGGAAGAAGTACCCCAACCTCTCTCCTACCTCCAGTCTCCTGCAGGAGACTTCCATTGGCCAAACCCAATGTAAGACCAAACCAAGGGAGCCTAGGAAGTCGATTCAGCAGGGGTCAGCCTCCCGAGGCACAGAGCATGGCAGAGAAAGATAGAGAATAAATGGGTCAACAGGTAATAACTAGCACCCCCTCAATGCATTACACCCTCCTTTGCAAATTCATTCTAAGAAAAACAATTCCTCAGAAGTCAAAAGATAGATGCACAAAGGTGTTTGTGCGGTGTTATCTATAACGCCCCAAACTTACATGGAAAACGAAAAGCTCACAATTCAGTGCTTTTTCTATCACGTAACACCTCCTCCCCACCCCCCTGGACATCCCTGCTCCAGAAAGAGGCTTCGTCCCTTGCCCCACGTACCCCCTGGGATTTCTCAGACCTGGGAGAGGAATGGAGATGTATTTTACTTTGATTCCAGAGCTTTGTCCACGGGATGTTTTCCCAAGGCCGCTGCGTGGAGACTAAGGTCACATGTGCTTCTGGAGGGCTGGGAAACTTTCCGAAGAATGAGCTCCTGTTGAATGGCTGCCAGCACAGGGCAAGGTGAAGGTGGCAACAAAAGCTGGGGTCCCTGCTTCCCTCCATTCTCTCCAGGACATCCATTGAACGGAGACAAAGCAGACCAACTGCTCCAGCTCCGCAGTGCCAAACATGCCTTAGCTTTGGGAGGCAGAAGCACATCCATGTTGGGGAGGCTCCTCTCTCCCGCCTGCAGGATGCCGCGTCTCCTGGCTGCAAAACCAGGGCAGACAGACTCCTAACAGGAAGCGAGCAGGGACTCTGCCCACATCACATACACTGTCTCTTTAAGCTTCATCCTGGCCTTAAGAGGTTTGTTGTAACACCTGCCTTATGGATGAGGGAGTGAGGCTGAGAGAGGTTAAGTCACGGCCCGAGGACACGCAGCTAGAAAGTGGCAGAGCTGGGGCTGCATCTCCAGGCCATATGCTCTTAACCTTGGAGGTCTCCATACCCAAGAAATAAATCATTATGGAATACATACTTCTGGTGGGAAAGGGACAAGATGCTTTGAGTGATACTAATAGAAGAGGCTTGTTTAGGTTTTTTTTAATGTTTATTTATTTGAGAGAGAGAGAGTGCACAAGCGTGAGGAGGGGAGGGGCAGAGAGAGGGGGAGACACAGAATCCGAAGCAGGCTCCAGGCTCCGAGCCGTCAGAATAGAGCCTGGCACGGGGCTCAAACTCATAAACCGCGAGATCATGACCTGAGCTGAAGTCAGATGCTTAACCAACTGAGCCACCCAGGCACCCCAAAAGAGGCTTGTTTAGAGAGAGAGGTCAGGGAGGACTCCCTGAGAATTATTCAGCTTTTTCAAGAACCATGGGAGGAGCATTCACAGGCAAGGGAACAGCAGGTGCAAAGGCTCTGAGGCAGGAGACATGTTAATATGCTTGGAGGAATTGAGAGAAGGCCAGCGTAACTGGAGCAATCAAGTTTACACCTCTTTTATTTGCTCAGATCCTGTGATCAGTTGCAAAAATGGCCACAAAATCTCTGCTGCCCTCCCACCAAGAGATGGAGTCTATTTCTCCCCACTCCCTCTCGCATCTAGACTTGGCAGTGTGACTTGCTTTGGCCAATGGGACCTTAGTAAATATGCCGCACGCAGAGGTTTTTAAAAGTGCTTATGCATGAGTGCTTGCTGTATCGTGCTATTCTTGGGAATCCTGAGATCAGATCACCAGGCAAAAGATCCCGGGCAGGCCTGCCAGAAAATGAGAGACCACGTGGGGCAGGAATGAACAGCCCTCGCTGAGATGCCCTGTATCAAACAACCTATCGGCTGCCAGACATGTGAGCCAGGCCATCCTAGACCATGCAGCCCCAGGTGAGCTAGAACAAACCAGAAAAGCCGTGGCAGCCACCCAGCCAACCCAGCCAACCCACAGAATCAAGAGCCAAATGCAACCGGTGTTGTTTTAAGCCACTATGTTTTGGGTCAGCTTGTTACACAGCAAGCACTAACTGATACACCCATCTCACCAGTTCCCAGGGTTAGATTTTTCTTTTCCTTTTTTTTTTTTTTTTTTTTGGAGTAATTTTTCACAAAGGAACTTTTCACCCCCTAACCAGATTCTCTAAGCAGGAAATCGTGGTAATGAAATGAGTGCTTGGTGGTTGGCGGTGCTCACCTATATGCGTGTGAGATTTAAATCCCTGCCCCAATTAAATTACAAGTCACTACTTGTGTTGCACAAGGGCCCCAGATCACTCTGTTGGATCTGCTAATACATCTCCCGATTCCAGGGATTCCAGTCTTTTAAGCACCTACGATGTAAGTGCTTACAGTAAGCCCATTACTGTAAGGTATTCTAGGGGTACAGAAAAAGCAAACGACACTCAATTTTGGCTTTCAAGGATCGGAGACTCATTCATGGGGTGGGGGTGAAGGGATTAGGGAAGAGTGCAGAGCCCTTTAAAAAAAAAACTCAAACTGCTGAGTCAAGGGCTGAACTTTATATTATGCTTAGATGATGCAGTATTTAAAATATAATAAATGGTTAACACCTTCGGTGGGCCACATTATCCCAGATATATTCCATTCGTCCCCTCAGATCCATTCCCCACTTTTTTTTCTATCTTGTCCTGGTCCCAGGAAGTTGACCTGTGTGGACTCCGATGGGCTCCCTTCCCTCTGGTTCACAGATGCAGTCAGCCAAGGCGAGGCTCCAGCAGGAGACTGGAGGATGAGAAAAGTGGAACATTTCCTCTGGAGCTCTGCTCCCTGCGGTCTCCCTGCCCACCCCCAGGCCTGGAAGTGACCGTGGCTCTCCTGCTGCTCCTGTTAGGTTTCTCCTCTCTCCTTTTGGCCCCTCTCTACCCTCCCACACCTTCGTAATTCGCTCCTTGTAAAGAAACAACGTTGGGGGGCGCCTGGGTGGCGCAGTCGGTTGAGCGTCCGACTTCAGCCAGGTCACGATCTCGCGGTCCGTGGGTTCGAGCCCCGCGTCGGGCTCTGGGCTGATGGCTCGGAGCCTGGAGCCTGTTTCCGATTCTGTGTCTCCCTCTCTCTCTGCCCCTCCCCCGTTCATGCTCTGTCTCTCTCTGTCCCCCAAAAAATAAATAAACGTTGAAAAAAAAATTGAAAAAAAAAAAGAAACAACGTTGGATCGTCCTCATTTGAGGATGCCATCTATTTCCTCCTGCGGGTTGTTGGGATCTTGTCGGAATTCTCAAACACTCTCCAGTTTGCTACAGTCCCCACCATTCCCTATTGTCCCCAAAGGAACCTGACTGGCCACCTCTGTGTCTATTACCAGCCTGGCTTCTCCATTCATTTCAGTCTGAGACACCCCCCCCCCCCCAGCCATTGCTAAGTCCTGAGGCAAGAGGGATTCCACTTGAAGAGACCTGAATAGGGAGAGGATAGGGGATGAGTAGGATCTGGAAAGGGGAGGAAGAGAGTGTCAGTCATGCCACATGAAGGCCTCAATCTCCCTTCCCCAGGATCAATGTCCTCCTGAAGCCCCAAGACCAGTGAGGGCTGCAGGGCTCTCTCCTTCACAAGGGGCCCCCTCTGGGTCTGGGACGAATCCGGTCCTGGAGGTGCACCTGCTGGGAGCCACGTGCTCCCCCAGCCAGCCCACTGAGTCATTTGCACCAGTGCACACCCAGAGTAGAGGCAAGGCCTCTGTGATTGCGAAAACAAATCAACAAAAGGGCTGGGGGCCCTGCAGCCCTCCTCCTCCCTCCCTGCTTCTCATCTCACTCTCTCACTCTCTGGGGTCTCCCCTTCCCGGACTCCCCTCTGATGCTTCTAGTTCCCTTACACCCTTTCTGGCCTTCTTTCTCCCCATTCTTTTCCTCGCCCTGCCCCCACCCCAATCCCCCCTTGGGCGCCTCTGCCTTCTCTGTCACTCACCCCTTCCTTCCCCATCCTGCCCATCCCCCCACCGCAGTTACCTCCCCGGGACCTCTCCTCCCTGTTTTCCTTCTCTCTCCTATTTTCTCCCCTCTTCCTCTCCCTGTCTGCCCTCCCCCTCCCTGCTCCCATCCAGGCCTCTGAGCCTCCCCCCACCACCCCATCCATCTTTCCCCCTTCCTCCCCCCCACCTTCCCCCCCCCCCCCAAGCCTGGCCTCCCTTGCTTCCTGACAGGGAGCGGTTGGAGAAAGATGGATGGAAACGACACACAGGCTCCTGCGTGACTGCCACCCGGTGATGCATTGGGAGCCGTCCTGGCTCTCTGTGGGAGTCATACAGATGAGATGGTGACCCCTTGCCGCGCGGGGTCAAGGACATCAAGGGCAGAGGGCTGGGGCCTGGGGAGGGATGCTGGGCCAGCACGGGCTGGGCTCTCTCTAGACCTCCTCTTCCAGGGGCCCTGCAGCGCGCAAAGGACCCACCATTCCCCTCTGGGGGCTGTGTCCCTAAAAGCGTAGAGGGACAGCCAGGAGCACGCGCGCTGGGCCCAGCCTTAGACAAGCCATTGAAATGCTCCGTGCCTCCATTTCTCCATTTGTAAAATGGGACTCATGGCACCCACCGCCCTGGGTTGTCGGAGGACAAAACGAATCCGTCGCTGTCCAGAGCTGAGCCCCACACAGCTGGCACGGGAGAGCACTCCTAATCGCATCAGAATTCTCCTGCAAAGTCTCACTTTACAAGTCGTCTGCAGAAGGACAGCTCATGGCCCGTAAAGTTGCGGTGCAGGTGCAACGGGAAACACACAGCTCAGTGCCCGGGACAGAGGGTGATGGGCACTGAGGTGGCTGGGTCCCCTGCCCCCGAGTTCCAGCCCATGCTATGAGGTGGGTACTTTTATCCCCATTGCAGGGAGAAGGGACCTGAGCCCAGAATGGTTCATCTTATGCACTAACGGAGACAGCTCCTCCGCCAGGATGTTGTAAGGGATAAGACGCGAAGATTCTCCTCACCAGAGATCTACGAACACTGATTCCAGGTATAAAGGGCCTGGTGCAAAGAACTTGAAGGATTGTTCCTGCAGAGCGACCTGGGGAGACCCAACTCGAATTTCTTGGCTCAAGCCAGGTGAGGAGAAAGACCTCCGCCAAGGGCATTATCCCAGGAACTCGCTGAGCCTCGGTTTCCTCATCTGTGAAATGGGGTTGGTAATAATGCCAACCTGGTGGGGTATGTAAGAATTTCATTCACTCGTTCACTCACTCACGCATTCGTTCATTCAACATACATTTACAGAACATTCTACTCTAAGCCAGGCACTGTTCTGGGCACCGGGGATACAGCGATGGACAAGATATCAGAAATCCCTGCCCTCTGATGCTTACAAACTAATGAGAGGAGACAGACAATAAGAATACACACACACACACACACACACACACACACACACACTGCCAGGTCACATGGTCCCTTTCCCAGCCCCCAGCCTGACTGTCCTAAGCCAGCCCACAGAGTCAGTGACGTTCCCAGAACTCCCCAGTGAGGAGGAAGGTCATGTCCCCACATGACCCCCTCAGTGACCTTCACTCTCTGAAGACGCCTCGCCTGTTTCCACCTCCTCTCTCGCATTCCTGCCATTGCCACGAGAAGGACATGCCCGCTGGTCCACGAAGGAGGTGGGAGATACGTGGGCATGCTGTCCCTGGCTAAGGTGCCTGGACACCCAAACTAGTGCAGCCCCTTTAAGTCAACCAACCCACAGCACCGCGAGCAAGCCCAGCCGGGATGAACTAAATCCCAGCCACCCACAGAGAAGTGAGATAAACAGGCAATCGGTGTGAAGCCACTGCACTTTGTGGTGGTTTGTTACACAGCGTTAGCTGACTGATACAGGAGTCCTGGAAAGGGCACGGGCTTTGGACTCATTAGACTCTCATGAAAGCCCTGCCACAGACTCACCGTGTGCAGTTTGGCAAATTGCTTAACCTCAGGGGCCTTGCTGTCCTCATCTGTAAAGCGGGCGTGACAATAGCTGCCTCACAGGGTTGTCATGACAACCAAACGAAGAGCACAGCTCCTGAATCTAAGGAGGTACCCTCTGGATGGTGGCATTAGCATCGTCAGCAGAGTCATTAGCAGGGGCTTGGACGGGACCATGCGGCTTTGCTTCTCCACGCTCAGGAAATATCCACGGGTCAGTTCGGGAAAGCGGCCCCCATCCTGGAGCTGGGGGTCAACGGAAAGAGCGTTGGATCAAGTCAGAAATTTGGGGGGGAATCCCAGTCTCCCACCACCTCTAAATTAGCCTCTTCCGAAAAATCCCACTGTGTGACCCAGACAAGGGATTTCACTTCTAAGAGCCTCGCATTCTCCCTCTGTGAAATGGGACTGAATGGACCCACCAGGGCCCCGGGGTGTCTTCTTTGCTGGCGGGGGGGTCAATCCTTGCCCTTCTGGTGCCGCAACTGACTCCAGGGCCCCCCAGTTTTGGAGAGCTGGCCTCCCTCCTCCCTGAGCTCTGGAGTCACACTGCCAGGTTTAGCCCACAGCTCCTTCTTGAGTGTCCTTGAGGAAAGAGTGCTTAGCACTTCTAAACCTCAGTTTTGCTGTCTGTGAAATGGAGAGCATGAAAGAAATCTATACGGTTTTTGAGAGGGTTTATTTTCATTTGCCTCGCGCAAAAATGCATGCTCAACGAGGATTGGGGAGGGGAAATGGAGGAGAGGGGAGGGAGGGAAGGATATGAGGAAAGGGAGGCACAGCCCCCAGGCTTGTGCTCAGATTTCTGCTCTCAGAGTGACTGGCTCCTTCCCACAGCTCTGACCCCAGCCCCGTGCTGTCCCCTCAGTGGGGCTGCCCATGAGTCTCCCCGCTTTCCCGGGCCTTGCTTTATGTTCACCAGAAAAGCCACAACAACCTAAAAATTGACCTGCTTGGGGTGCCCGGGTGGCTCAGTCAGCGGAGCGTCCGGCTTCGGCTAGGGTTGTGATCTCACGACTCGTGGGTTCGAGCCGCGCGTCGGGCTCTGTGCTCTCAGCGCAGAGCTCGCTTGGGATCCTCTGTCCCCTCTTTCTCTGCCCTTCCCCCGCTGATGCTCTGTCTCTCTCTCTCTCTCTCTCTCAAAAATAAACATTAGGGGCGCCTGGGTGGCTCAGTCGGGTAAACGTCCGACTTCGATCAGGTCACGATCTCGCGGTCCGTGGGTTCGAGCCCCGCGTCGGGCTCTGGGCTGATGGCTCGGAGCCTGGAGCCTGCTTCCGATTCTGTGTCTCCCTCTCTCTCTGCCCCTCCCCCGTTCATGCTCTGTCTCTCTCTGTCTCAAAAATAAATAAACGTTAAAAAAAATTTTTTTAAATAAACATTAAAAAATTTTTTTTAATAAAAAGTAAAACTAAAAATTGTCCCCGTTCGTTCATTTCGTAGCTCACTGCCTCCCACCCATGAGTAGAAGCCCGGTGGGGACAGGGACTGTGCCTGGCTGGCTCGCGCGGCGCGTACTAAGTGGCCGGTCAATGTTGGCTGAGCGAACAAACGAAAACAGCCAAGGCCAGATGCCCCAGTCGCAGGGCCCCACGCGCGCACGCGCACACGCACCTCCGTCCACCTCGGGCTTCCTTCCCGCGTGCCTCCCTCGCGAGGCGGCCCCACCGAGCCCAGCTGCCTCTCAGAAGGGTCTCTGGCTGTCTTGTTTCCTAATCAGTCACCTCATCTCCCCTCCACACCGGTGTCACGCTTGTTAGAAAAGCTACGCGTCCCCACAGCCGTGTTTACCGCCGATTTGAAATTATCTATCACTCAGCCTGCCTCCTTGGTCTGCCCATCAATCTTATCACCTGTGGAGGGAGCCGGCCTGGGGGCCACTCTCCCAGCTCTCTTTTGTCTCCCGCAGGCGTCAATTTTCCTCACTCCTGGCCCGCAAACCCCTCCTGTATTGAGCTGCCTGGCCTCTTCCTCTGCATTGATGGATGTTTCTAGATGGATGGGCCCGCCCCCCCGCCTCCCACCTCCCACCTCCCACCTTCCTCGCGTCCCTACAGCGATGCCCCCGTGGCCCATCCCCATCCGGCCGGACCCAACCCGAGGGCGAGGTCCCCAGAGCTTAGGGATAGAGTGTGCAATCTCTCCCTCCCCTGACTCCTCGGAGCCCAGCACCGGATTTCCGGTCTGCGGGAGAAGCCCTTGCTCCGGGAAGGGGGAAGCCACGTCTCCCCGGGTGCCGCTGTGTTCCAAACACTCGAAACGCGCTACCCGATTTCCTTTTCACCACCGCCTTGTGGAGCAGCTGTTACCACTACCCTCATCCCGCAGCTGAGAACAGAGGCCCAGAGAGGTAAACTGACTTACCTAAAGTAACCCAGCAGGAAGGTGGCGAGCGGGGCTTTGAACAGAGGTGGCGCTGAGGCCCGGATGCACGTGGCCACCGCCATCGCAACAGGAGAGTTCTTTGGGTCAAAACCGCAGCATCGATATGCCCGTGCCCCTCAGCTCCCGGCAAGAGAGGGGTGTTATTTTAATCACCTGGACCGAGGGTTCCCAACAAGGGGCAGTTTTGACACCCCCGCCCCCGGGGGACATGTGGCAGTGTCAGGAGACGTTTCTGGTTGTCACAACCAGGGAGGAGTGCTCCTGGCATCCAGTGGATAGAGGCCAGGGATGCTGACCGAACGGTAGAGAATCTTCCACCCCGAAACCTCAGCGTTATCAATGAGCCGTCCGTGATGAGGAAACGCTCTGTATCTCTGCTGTCCCGACGGGGCGCGGGGGGGGGGGGGACCCCGCAGGCACAAGGTGGCTTCTGAGCACTTATAATGTGCCTCCTGCAGCTAAGGAACAGAACTCCGAATTTTACTTAACTTTAATTAATTTAAAATTAAATAGCCACACCCTACGAGACAGAGCAGCTCAAGGAGATTTGGAACCAAGTGGATCCTTTACATTCTTCGAGAGGGTTTCCGAGAACTGGATTGAGGAGAAAAGGAAAAGAGAACACAGAACGTGAGCTCCTTGAGAGCACTGACCGTCTCCTTTTGACTTTTCACACCTGAAAAAAAGAAAGAGTGCGCGACAGAGAGATGGAGAGAGAGGCAAGGGGGGGCAGGACTGACGGAGGCAGTGACACGACTTAACAGGCACACGGTGGTGACTAGACATCCAACCCCGCAAAAGTTCTTGGCCGTCCTGAGCCTCGGTTTGCCAGTCTGTCTAATGGGTTAGCTATTCCCATTGCAACTCGTGGCTGTTCTTTTTTATTTTTTTTTATTTTTTTTAAATTTTTTTTTTTTAACGTTTATTTTTGAGACAGAGAGAGACAGAGCATGAACGGGGGAGGGTCAGAGAGAGGGAGACACAGAATCTGAAACAGGCTCCAGGCTCTGAGCTGTCAGCACAGAGCCCGACGCAGGGCTCGAACTCACAGACCATGAGATCATGACCTGAGCCGAAGTCGGAAGCTTAACCGACTGAGCCACCCAGGCGCCCCAACTCGTGGCTATTCTGCATGATGTGTGGTTTCAGCTCACGGCAACAGTCCCTAGAAGTCGTCGTCTCATCTCATTGTCTCCACAGCCCTCCGAGGCAGAGGGGAACAGAGATTAGACAGCCCAACTCAAAGCTGAGGTTACTGAGAGCCACAGGTGAGCAGTGGCTCGTCCAAGGTCACACAGCCCGGGTGCAGAGCGAGAACGAGAGCCAGAGCGTCAGGGCTTGGAGTCTAGGGTTCACGCCTCCAGTGTCGGCTGTGGACTCAGGCCAAGTGGGACCATGACGAAGGTCAGACCCTGCTGACCCTAGCCTAGCAAGAAGGGGGCTCTGGGTCCCCGGACACAGGACAGACGCACGGGGCTCTACTGGGTCACACCAGCCCCACAGCCCTGAGGGAGCATTTCACCTGTGCCAACTCATTTGCCCCTCACAACAACCCTGGGAGGGGGCACTGTTATTCCTGAAGAAGTGATGGAGGCACAGAGAAGTGCACTACTTGCCTGCGGTCACACGGCTCGTGGCTGGTGACCCTGGAGACTCAGCCCCACCCTTGTTCCGGGCATCTGGTTCCAGACACTCCGGTGCCGATGGGGCTTTGAGAGCTGATCAGAGAGGTCTGACGCGGGCCAGACTTAAAAGGGGGCCCACCAAGATTTGGCTCAGAGGGAACACAGCGATTTGAACGTCGAAGCTGAATATGGAGGGCCAGACGTTCAAGAGAAAGGCTGAAGGAGACAGTCCCAAGACGCTCCTACAAGCAACCCAAAGACATGAGCCTCCTTGCAAACGCAGAAGCCTGAAAACAATGTCAGAAGGGAGGCACACAGTTGGCCACTGTGGACCAGGGAAGGCATCCTGGAGGAGGAGGCTTCGACCGGATCTCGGAAGAAGGAAGAGGCACACTTCGGCAGAGCAAAGGTAAGCCCAAGTAGGGGAACGGTGCGGTGGGGAGTCGGGGAACCCCCAATCTGGTGCCGGTTCCAGCACATACGGGTTCCTAACCCTTGCCAGATCTGAGCTCCCTCATCTGTAACCTGGGGCTAACCCTAAATGCCCCTAAAAGTCTCCGTGAGTTGTAGTACAGCCTCGAAGCGAGTTTAAGGACGCGAGTCAGGGGAACAGACCTGGGTTCAAATTCAGTCTCTGTCCCACATAAGCTGTGTGAGCTGGCGGGTCCCTGAGCCTCTCTGAGCCTCGGTTTGCTTACCTGCTGAGGCCAGGAGTTGGTTACAAGGCATCATTTCCACCTTCAGGCTGGCTGGAGGGGCAGAGGGATGAAGCGATGTTTCTGGAGCCCAGAAGCCCTGGCCGGGAGTCCTCGGATGGGATCTTCCTATGGAAGCTGGAATCATAGCTGGGGACCCTCCAAGGAGGACAGGAGGCTGTTAACCCCGGAAGCTCCCCAAGGCGGGGAGAGAGAGGAAGAAATACCCTGGCTTCTCCCTGCCTCCCGACTCCCATTGGTGGAACCCAGCTGACACAGAGGAGCCCAGGCTTAGAACAGAGCTGGGGTGGGGGAGGGGGGAGACAGGAAGGGGATCTGACGGGCAGGAGGCCCAAGACGGGCGCAAGTGGGGACTACCGTCAGCCCCTTCACACTGCGATGCAGAAAAATCCAGCAACTTGCCTGGGTTGCTTGGGCGGCTCTTGACGCGATAGGAGGCCGTGTTCCTGAAAACCCCGACGCTATGGCACCTCCCATAGCGTCAGGAAGGGATTTTATAGACGCCAGGGGTATGACGCCAGAGTTGACTGGAGCCCTGCTTCTGGAGTGGCAGGGCCAGGCCGAGAGGGCAGATGTCCTGCTGGAGAGAAAGCGGGCGCCGGGCCTGAAGGCGGGCGGAGGGGCCAGGATTTCACCTGCAGGAGGACAGCGCCTGAGCGACCAGGAGAGGAGACAGCCACCTTCTCCAGAAGCGCATTAACAGCAATTTCCCGAGGTGACGGGGACGGGAATCGCCAGCCCGAATGTTGCCCATTTGTAATCGCAAAGCAAGCATTTTTCCACCTCTTAATGGGGGACCCAACCAATCTGCGAGACACCCTATTCCTCTTTGTCTTCCCCTGCCAAGTCAGCAGACTGACTGATCTCCCCCGGGTGATTAATTTTCCCCTTGACACCCTGGGGAATGAGACATTTGTCCCAAGGGTAGAGAGACAAAGAGGCAGGTCTGAAGTGCAGAAGGGCAGCGGGGCGGCCCAGGCCTGGCCCAGCGGCCCAGGCACCCCGCTCCCGGGGGGCCGGGGCAGAGGGCAGGCTGGCCGGGGAGCAGGGTTTGCAGGCTTAGGGGGCCTGGGTGAGGGTGTGTCCGGCCTAGGGGTTGGCAAAAGGGAACAGCCGAGGTGGAAGAGAAGGCCCCACAGTTCGGGTCGGTGGATACGAAAATCCCACCGCGGGACGAAATGGGATCTCGCTGGACAGTCAGGCCAGGGTTCGACAGCTTCATGGGCTATTTTGTTTTCTGAATTGCCAAGACTCTGGATCAAACCAATTAGGGAAGATGGGGCAGGGAGTATATAGAACGCATATTATGTCTTTCCTGCCTCTTCTGGAGTTAAAGCCTAGATAGAGGTCGTGCACACCTCTCCTAAACGCCAAAGTCTCTGGGTTCAAGTCCTGCCTCAGCCGATTGCTAGCTGTGAGATTTGGGGCAAGCTGCTTAACCGCTCTGAGGCTCAGTTTCCTCATCTGTTAAATGGGGCTGATGATTTTACTCGCCTCATAGGGTTGTCAGGAGAGCTTCTGTTTCAGGTGTCTAAGACCTCAGAAGCGTACCCCATACGTCGCGGCTGCTGAAGATGTCTTAGCTTTTACTCTTTCCGTTTATGAGGTTGGAGAACCTCTCGTACTTGAGTCGTTCACAAACGCCGCCATGCCGCAAGCGTCCATCTTGTGTGGCACGCCCAACACGATTCGTCGAGTACGGTCTGCTTTTGCTCAAATTTATTTGGGAAGAAAACTTTGCATCCTGATCTCAAATGGGAAATCACTCACGTGTCATAATGAGAAGTTGACTGGAAAAATAAACACCACAGAAAGAAGACATTTGCTATGAGAGTCTAGCCGGTCCCTGTGGTCTGCTGAAGGATTCATGCCTGAGCCTGCTCTCTCTTGTGCAAAAGGGAGACTGGCCAGGTATTCATTGGCACTCGAGTGATGTTACAGACCAAGTAGTACCTCGCTGAGACTTTTACAGGCGTGGAATTGAAAGAAGATGCAAAAAGGAATAACTTTCTCCCCATCAGATTCAGGGGCAGGTGGAGTCCTGCATACACAGTCATGAAAACCACCTTCTGGAGCCGCAGGGCTGACCTCCCACCCCACCCAGTGGGCCATGTCATTCTAGGGACACTCCGGCCCTGACTTTTGGTTGCTTGGTACCTCCAGGTCTTGGGATGAGTGCGCCCAGCCCGCTGCTGAGGCCAAGAACCAAAAGCCACTGATGCAGGCTTTCTCGCTGTCTTTTTCCACCCGCTGGAGCAGATCGTCCTGTGGCCACTGAAATCATGAACCCTGCACGTTTCCTTTAAGCAGCTCGTGGTTGGCAAGAAGAGAGTACGATTTGGGTCGCTGGCTGGTTAAAGCTCCAACTGGGTAATAAGGAGGAAGCGAGGGCTGGTGGTTTGTCAGTTTCCCAGGATCTGTGGGAGAGAAGGGAAGTCACCAGGGAGCAGGATAAACAGCGGGGAAACGAGCACTGACGTATTTGTTCGCTTTCTCGCCTCTGCCGTCCCCGCACTCTCCCATCCAGGTACCTTGGAGGGAATCCGTGCAGTTTATCCCCCGATTGCCTCCGGAAACCCGCGCGAGGCCAGTCATGTTCATCGGGGGCTTTGGGACCCTCATAGGAAATCCACTAACAACATTTATTGAGCACCTCCTGTGTGCCTTGTTGAACTCATCTCTGACTTACCCTCTGTACCTTCGACGGAGCCTGGAATGTGGGTAGCTGGATGTTTGTGGAAGGAATCAATGGATGAATGACTGAAGTGAATTGATTGGCTGGCTGGCTGGATGGATGGATGGATGATAGGTATTTGGATGAATGGTTAATTAAAAAAAGAATAAAAGAAAATGTGCAGATAGAAGGATAGACACATGGAAGGAAGGGAGGGAGGGAGGGAGGGGAGGGAGGGAGGGAGAAGGGTGTTGGACAGTAAACTAGTTCTCAGGAGGTTCAAATATATTACCTCGAATACATAGCGGAAGCTCTGATGGCTGAGGGTTTGTCTCACCCGTGAGGAGGAGACCACCTAGCGCACAGAACTTAGGGTCAGTGGCCATAGGTCCTGCCCCCAGGCCAACACTTCGAAGTGAGCCATCGAAGCAAATTGCCCTTGAGTCTTGAGAAAAATTCTACCCTCTGCGATCCTTCATTTCTTCCCAAATGCAAGACTGGAGATCTCTCGCCATAAAATCCGCGGGTTGGGGCCACATCCCCCAAGCCTCAGACACAGCGTGGACACTCCTACTTCAGATGCAGGGTCATCTCAGCCTCCGCTGCTCCCCTCCCCCCCCCCCAGAATAGCCCACCCCCAGATCCCTGTTGCATAAGTAACTCAAATACAAGTGCCTTAAGAAGTCACCTTTGTGAAATGTGTCCATGACGATCGCAAAAAAGCAGGAATTGGTCCCCCATTTTATGGATGAGCTGCTTGGGGGTAGGGACCCTCTCAAGTGCGCGAGGGATGGCGTCTGCAAACACCAGGTCTTTTCCCGGCCTGGGGGCAGTGGAAATAGGACGGAAACGAGGGCTCGGTTTTGCACAAGCCTTTCTAATCCAAAGCAAACAAATAAAGCCAGGGAAGAGAGGACCGGGAGGCAAGCACTCCCACACATCAATGCCCACTGCCAGCACAGGGGCTTTTAATTGCCTTAGGAACCACCTGGTCTCCATTTAGCAGGAAACTGCCCCCTTAGCTTGGCACAGCGGCAGTGGGGTGGCGGAGGGGCGTCAGGTGCTTCTTGGCTGGGAGCGGAGAGAAGGCTGGGACTCGAGCTTTCGGCCAACCTGGGCTCCCGCTTCCGCGGGATGGACCAACTGGGCCAGGCGGGAGGCTCCTGTCCTGTTGGATGGAGAGGGGTTCGCTCGCCACGTTGCTGGGGTTTTGTTTTCTTCCCCCTGCTCCTGGCAGGGGAGGCTGGCAGAGTTGGCCGCGAGCCCTGTCCCTGGAATTTGCCATCTCAATTAGGGCCCAAGATGAGTAAAACACCTGACAGGGAGAGGAGGAGGCGAGATGGAGAGAAGCAGGGATGGGAACCCCTCCAGCCGTGCCTCTGGGAAGCAGAGATCCAGGGAGAGAGGAAGGCAGAGGACCTGAAAATCCTCCAGACCTGCTCGCTTTGGAGGGGAGGTGTGGAGGGGTCACCAAGGATACGCAGCAGGAGAGACAGAGTGTGAGCAGGGTCCGAGGCAGGCTCCAGGCTCCGATCTGTCAGCCCAGAGCTTGACGTGGAGCTCAAGTCCACGGACCGCGAGATCATGGCGTGAGCCAAAGCTGGACACTCAACCAACCGAGCCACCCAGGCGCCCCGGGAGCAGGCAACATTCGAGCAGAGGCTTGAATGAATTGAGGACACAAGCGAATGGGAGAAGACCAATCCAGGCAGAGGGAACCACAGATGCAAAAGCCCTGGGGTGGGACGAAGCCTAGGGGTTTGAGTGGCAGCCCAAGGACCAGTATGGCTGGCACGTAGCGAGCAAAGGGGCTTGGTAGGAGGTAAGGACTGGGAGGCAGCAGGAAGTCAACCAGGCAGGCCCTTGGAAGCCATGGGGAGCAGGTAGGACGTGGAGGGTTTGAGCTGGGAGTCGTGTCATCTGGTTGATAATGCACAGAAATCCCTCTGGAAGGGTGGGGGGCGGTGGGGAGGACTGTAGGGCCCAGAGGTGGGAGCAGGGAGGCCCAGGCAGCAGCCGTGGGATGGAGAGACATATCTGACCTGGGACGCAATTTGGAGCCGGAACCAACGAGAGCCAGTCCTCTCCGCTCACAGGCAGGCAAACGGGGGCTCACAGAGTAGGCACGACTCGCCCAAGTCTTCCCAGTGAACTGATGGGCCTGGGACCAGTACCCGGGATTCCCAAGCAAAGCCCTCCCCTGCACCCCGAGTCGTCATCTTAAAACAGCAGTCCGTACAGCTTTTGCGGCAAAGAAACAGGTGGTCTCGATTGCAACCGCTCAGCTCTGCTCTCATCGCTGAAAAGCAGTCACGGGCAGTGTGTAAACAAATGGGCGTGGCCGGGTGCCAATAAAACTTTATTTACAAAAACAGGTGGCCTGCCCAGGAGCCAAACGTGGCCCAGGAAGACTTTCAGAAGAGGGGAGTGAAGAGAAATCACTTAACGAAACCTTCTTACCTGATTGAGGTGAATGGGACAGAACTTCTGCGCCTTGAGAAGATGAACACGCCCATTGCAAAGAAACAGCATTTGACTCAAAGCCGGAAAACCTCCAACTCCACTAAGAAGGCTTGCTTCAAGCCCCCAGGGAGGAAGGGCTGAGCAGGAGTCCCCGCTCAGAGGTATCTGTCCGTCTGATGACAAGACCTGGGGAGGTGGGGACCCCCCGCGCCATCAGTGTGGCAGCTGTGTGGGCTGGCGATACCTCCAGACCACTGGCGCTCAGCGATCGTCCCAGGAGAGAAAGCAGGACACAGATGCTATTCCAGAGCATGAAATGGGTTGGAGGAAATGGAGACATTGCCCGGGGGGGGGGGGGGGGAGGGGGGGGAAGCTCCCCCCTCCCCCCGGGGTCCCTGTCATCATATTAAGAAAGGGCCAGTGTACTGCCTGCAAAGTGATGGTTGCTGTTTCCTTTGATGTGTGTTTACGCATGTGTCTGTTGGGAAGGCATGCATTTCTTTTTTCCCTTAGATTTGGTATTTGGTTCAACAAAGGCGCCTCGGCCATCCCTGGTCCGTGTGGCTCCTGTCACTTGGTGGGAGACTTTCACTGCAAGCACCACTCGAGCTGAGCTTCAGTTTCCTTCTCTATGAGGCAGGAAACCATCGAGGTTGAAATGGCATCTCATGGGACTAGCCCGGTGCCTCTCAACCTTGCCGGTGCATCAGAACCACCCGAGAATCTTTTTTTTTAATTTTTTTTAACATTTTTATTTATTTCTGAGAGACAGAGAGAGACAGAGTGCGAGCAGGGGAGGGGCAGAGAGAGAGAGGGAGACACAGAATCTGAAGCAGCCTCCGGGCTCTGAGCTGTCAGCACAGAGCCCGGTGCGGGGCTCGAACCCCCCAACTGTGAGATCGTGACCTGAGCCCAAGTCGGATGCCTGACCAACTGAGCCATCCAGGCGCCCCATCACCTGGGAATTTTAAACCCCCTCCAGCCCTGCCACCCAGTGCCCAGGGCTCCTCCCCAGAGATTCTGAATCAATCGGGGGAGGGCGGGGCTTGGTTATTGATACGCTTTAAAAATGCCCTTTTTTTGGTCATGTAGATGACACGGCTAAAGTGTTAGGGGTACTGGCATATCCAGTGGGCAGAGGCCAAGGATGCCAAACACACCACACTGCACAGGACAGCCCCCAAACAAAGTAGCCACGGGGCCAAGGTCGAGGAAGGCTGGCACAGGTTCGGCAGCCCTCGGCTGGGGTACGAGTTCCCCTGGGGAGCCACTCCAGGCTCCCAGCACGTGTGGGAGGTGCCCCTCCCCTGGAGCCCCCACAGCAGCGGTGCACATCCGTCAGGGTCCAGGGAGGACATCAGAAGCCACGTGAAGTGTTCACAAGGGCAGGAATCATGCAAGGACCTGGTGATTCCAGTGCTGAGGAAGCTGATATCCCACAGGGGAGAGGACGGAGGCACCGGAGGTTAGCAAGAGGTGGGAGCCGCCTCCACCCTAGTCGGGAGGGACAGAGGAAGAAGGCGGTATCACCAGAGCCAGGCACTGGAGGTCCTCAGAAGAAACCAGAACCACAGTCAGGGGCTCTCCAGAAGGAGCTGGAGCCACGGAGGGGATACCACGGAAGCCACCCTCAGAAGAGACGGCAGGGGAAATACCCTAGCTTCTCCCTCCCTCCCGCCTTCCACTGCCCTGATGGTGTCTCCCACTGCCAAACTCAACTGGCCAGGAGCCTAGAAATGCAGCCGGTAGGTGCCAGCCCTCCAGCGGCAGAGCAAGAGCAGGAAATAGATCTGAGAGCAAAGGAGCAGCCCACTAAGGGGCGCCTGGGTGGTTCAGTTGGTTGAGCGTCCGACTTCGGCTCAGGTCATGATCTCACAGTCCGAGAGTTCAAGCCCCGCGTCGGGCCCTGTGCTGATGGCTCAGAACCTGGATCCTGCTTCGGATTCCGTGTCTCCCTCTCTCTCTGCTCCTCCCCTGCTCATGCTCTGTCTCAAAAACAAATTTTAAAAATTTTTAAAAAGAAAATATCAGCCCAATATGCCCCACGGGGGGCTGGCAGTGAAGAGGTGACTGTCTGTGCCTGGCAATGCACAAGGTCTAGGGCGCATTTAGGTTGGGCACACCACCTTGCTCCTTTCTGCCTCCAGTCTGGAATAGTTTTAGAGGGATCCGTGGTCAAGCCAACCTCGGGACTTCCCTGTCACATCTGGCTGCAATCAATCCATAGACAATGCTTTGAGCACCTGCTATATACCGTCCCCAATGCTGTGAGCTTTAGGGGCTCAGAAGCCCAACAAAACACAGTGAATGAGACAGGCAGCTGACATGGGAGACAGACAGCAAGAGAGTAAACAACCACCTTAAATAATTTCAGGTGATTTCAAGTGGTGGGGGGGGGGGGACAAACCAGATGATGTAATCAAAAGTCATCAGGAAGATGGGGGAGGGGCTATTTTCGATCGGGAGGTCAACAGAAGCCTCTCTGAGATGTTTAAGCCGAATCCTGAGTGAGGTAAAGGGAGCAGCCCTGCAGCGTGGTGCAGGAAGGGCATCCCAGGCAGAAGGGACAGCCAGTGCAAAGGCCCTGAGGTAGGGTGCGCTTGGTGGGTCTGAAGAATGACTGAGGCCAGCGTCATAAATTGGCTTAAAAGGGATAGGAGAGCTTTAGGTAGTGTTGCGACATGACCTGGTTCCTGGGTTTGCACCCTGACTCTGTGTGGCAACATGCACCAGGCTAAAGAAATGAACCAGGCTGTCATTGATTCCCTTAGATTTTACCGACTAGTAA
Source organism: Lynx rufus (assembly GCF_022079265.1). Lineage (NCBI taxonomy): Eukaryota > Metazoa > Chordata > Mammalia > Carnivora > Felidae > Lynx > Lynx rufus. Next base: position 5,568,520 of record NW_025814839.1, on the reverse strand, counting down.
ATTCTCTCCCATCCTGACCTCAAAAATGGGGGACCATTATATGAGGTTGTCAAGCTTTCATCTCACCAAGACTGCAAATGCCCAAAAAGAAAAAAAAAACCTACTGGATCCCCATCATCATACTTTTATAATAGAGAGGACATTTCAGCACCAGAAAACAAGGAGAAAGGAGGAAGGACATAATCTCAGAATAAAGGACAATGCTTTGTATTCAATAGAGTTGACTTTGTGCAAGGCTCCCTCCTTCATCCTGCCTTTGCTCATTTTCTCTGAGGATGGTGGCCATTTCATCACGCTCCAGTGTGCCCTTGACCCCCAGGGCTGGCCAGGAGGTCAGAGGAGCAGCCAGGCGTGGGATAGAGCGCAGGTCCTCCAGGAGGTGCTGTGATGAAGTCCTTTTTCATCCAGAGCCCTTTTGACAAACCTAAAATCCTCCACAGAGAGAAATCAGGATCTGGTTCCCTTCTCCTCCCACCCTAGGACACCCCTGCCCCGTGTCAAGTGTGAGAATCATTGAGCCATCAAAGGCAGAAGTCCTGGGGCACCTGGGTGGCTCATTGGGTTAAGCATCTGACTCTTGATCTCAGCTCCACTTAATAGCTCAGGTTTCGTGAGATCGAGCCCCATGTGGGGCTCTGCACTGACAGTGTGGAGCCTGGTCAGGATTCTCTCTTTCTGCCCCTCCCTAGCTCAGGTGCACACATGCTCGCTCTCTCTCTCTCTCTCTCTCTCAAAATAAATAAATAAACTTTTAAAAAGGCAGAAGTCCTTCCTGGGAGCTCAGAAGATAACACTGAGCCTTAGGTTATACCATATAGATAGATAGATAGATAGATAGTATTTATTGAGCAATCCTATGTGTCCCCAGCACTATTCCAAGAGCTTTATAAATATTAATCGAGGGCGCCTGGGTGGCTCAGTCGGTTGAGCCTCCGACTTTGGCTCAGGTCATGATCTCACGGTTCACGAGTTCGAGCCCCGCGTCAGGCTCCGTGCTGTATCACAGAGCCCGCTCCAGATCCTCTGCCTCCCTTTCTCTCTGCCCCTCCCCCCCTCAAAAATAAACATTGAAAGTAAAAAAATAAACACTAAGCCATTTAGCGACGGTAATCTAGTAATTGTAATGTATTATATACAATATACACATACTATTATTAAGCAGTACCTGTACTGTCTGTAGTATTACATCATTATAACAGTCCTATAGGGCAGGTACCACAGTTCTATGATGAGAAGCCATAACTTGCCCGGAATAAGGCGAGAGCTGGCAAACCGGTGCGGCCGGACTCCTGTGCCCGGGACTTCAGGTTTTCCACTCGCCACTTCGGTTTTTCTCCTTTGCTTTCCAAACATAAAATTACACTCTAATACTGACTCCGCTTTATCAAACTGCACGTGCCCCACCCATCCCCCCCCCGCCAAGACTCAGATCCAAGTCCTATTTATTTATTCAGCCGAAAGGCACTGAATGCCTACTGCGTGGAAGGTTCTTTACTGGGCACTGGGTGGTGGCACCAGCCCCGTGCCCTGGCAGAGAGAGCTGGAGGGGGACGTTCTGGAGAGAGGAGCGGCTGGGGCAAAAGCCTGGGGGTGTCAGTGATGACGGGGACAGACCAGAGAGATGGGGAGGCAGGGCAGATGCGGGGAGAGGAGGGGTGAGTGGCGGCGGGAGGCGGGGAGGTCAGGAGGGGGCAGCGGGCATCTATGTCATTACCCCACCCATGGCCCATCTCTGGACAGTGAAAGGGCACATCAGTGAAACACATAAAAGGTCCGTGTAGATTCTTTTCCAAACCTGCTTTTCAAAGCCATGCATTCCCTCCGGGTTTATTCCTTCAGTCCACAAAATCTTCACGAACACCTTCTCTGTGATGTGCCGGCCGCTGAGCACACAGCCGAACACCGAACAGATCGGCCAACATCAAAGGTGCGTGGAAGTCAGATGCTCCTTGGAACGAGCCTGTGATCACAAAGCCGTGAGGGGAGGGGCCTGAACAGGCTGTGAGACAATACGAGGCCACCTTACTCTGCCCGGGCTGGCAGGAGGTGGCCTTTGGGCTCTGATTAGACATAAGGGCCACAACCGGCGAGCTTAGAGCTTCTCAACCCTCCCAGGGCTTCAGAATCACCTGACGGGACTTGAAAAATACCCAAGCCCGGGAGTCACCCGGAGAGAAGCCGCGTGGATTGGTCTGAGCGGGGTGCGAAGGTTGGTGACCTTCAGGCACCCGAGTGGGGGACGCAGGCCATGTGGGGAAACGCAGGCTGCACAAAGAGAGAGGGGAGAGCTCGCCAGTCAAAGCGATCGGCCTGAACCAAAGCCCGGGAGCTGGAAAGAGCTTGCCTCTGGGCCTGGCTGGGTGCAGATTACTTTTCCCCCAAATCAGAGAGCTTCCTAGAGTCAGAGGGCTGGACAGACCTTCTTTCCTTCAGACGCCTTTTCCTCCTCGTGTTAAGACCCAGCTTCAAATCCTAGCCCTGCCCCCAGCAATCTGTGCCAGTCTGCAACATCTCTGAGCCTCAGTTTCCCCCATCCATCCATCAGGGCAAATGTTTTCCGGATTCGCAGGAGAAGCAAATGAGATCTCCTGAGGGGTGCTTGCAAACACGGTGCTTGTGGGCCCGGCACTGCGCGGGGAAGTGGGGGCAGAGCCGTGGACAGGCCGCAGACACTGCCCTCAAGAAACTCAAAGGCCAGTGTAGACCATGAGGAAGTTCACAGATATCTTGTAATGAGAAGGGGGCTGGGACCAGGCGGGTGTGGCGGGGTCCTCACGGGGACATCTGCCTTCCGGCCGCTCCGAGGCTGAGGTGGGGCAGCCAGGGGCCACCGGGAAGGCAGCGGGCCACAGGAGAGGGCGCAGCGGGCGCGGCGGGGGGTGGACAGCAAGGCCTGGAGAGGGTGGGGAGCCGACTCAGGGTGGGCGCTAGGGGAACGGGGCACCTTGCCATTGGGACCCTTGAGGAGGCCGCCCCCAGAAGGAAGTCGACCACACAAAGGGAGCCAGGAGACAGCAGGGGGAGCCTAATGCAACCTTTTAAAAAACAATAAATAATAGCGCCCGGTGATAAATGCATCCCCTATGTGAATGGCGGCTGGAGAACCGGCCCCTTCTTTCTAATCACTTAATGACCCCCAAGAGGGCGGAGGGGGCTCACTCAAGGCCCCCCTCCGCCTTCCCCTCTCTGCACCAGGTCTATAAAGAGAAACTGGCTCCTTAAAGAGGGTCATTTACAAACCCTCCTTAATGGAGGGCGGCAGAGCTCCCGGGTGACACCCTTCTGGTCCCGGACAAGGGTCATGAAAAAGGAATTGGCTTCGGAGGCCCGCGCACATGAGCTCGCGCAGCCCCAGCCGCTCCCGCCCCCCACTCCTCTCCAGCCGGGAGCCCCGCGGCTGGCACGCTCCGATGTATTTATTATTTTTCCCCCCATTGTCTCGGCCTCCCCCCTGCCCGGCCCGAGCCCCCTCCCTCCTCGGGGCCTCCCCCTCCCCAGCCGCCCCTCCGGCCCGCCCTCCGCCTGCATCCAGCCTCTCATAATAGCGTCCTTTTCACAGAGACAAATTGTCCGGCCTCAGGATGCACCTGAGGACTTTCGCCCCTTAACAAATGGTCTTTTAATTTTCTACCAGAAGGGCAGAGGGGAGGGGGGCTGAATCAATCACACATCCGTCTTCATCATTGCTGCTGAGGGACTCTTTTTGCTGGCTGGCTGCCCCTGGGGAAGATGGGGTGAAAGAGAGGAAGGGGGGCGCCGTCGGAAGGGCCGTGGGGGAGGGGCAGCTGCAGGGAAGCCATGCGGAGAAGAAGCCGGCCGCCTCTCCGAGGGGGAGGCCCACCCCCCCACCTCCCCCTCCCTCCCCTGCCCCCCCCCACCCACCTCGCCTCCCAGCGTGGTTTGAGTCCAACCGACACCACGCAGGGCACGAGGGGCTGCTATCTTGGCAAACAGGGAAACTGAGGCCCACCTAGCCAGTGGTCTGACAGGGAGGAAGTACCAGAGCCGAGATGGGAGGGCGGCTCAAGCCTCTTTGCCACTTCTGGCAAAGTCTTTGGGGCCAGGGAGGCAGGCTTGCCAGTTCTGCCGGGTGCCCACTTACTAGCTGCACCGAGGCCCCGTGAGCCCTTCAGCCTAAGCCTCCAAACTTCTCACCTCCCTCCTAAGGGTGCTGCGGGAACCGAGGGGGATAATTCAGGGGAAACGCGTGGTCTGGTCCCCAGCACAGAGTGGGCATTTGATCCATGATAGCTATGTTCCCCAGATACTAGGTTTCGGATCTCCCCCCACATTACCCCCCTCCCTTCCAAAAACACGGTCTCTCTACTCAGAAACTTGGTTTTCCTGGAGTCTGGGGAGCAAGCATCTATTTTCAGGCCCAGGTGTGCTCAGGGCCTTTGCCCTGGCTCTTCCTTCTGCCTTCTTCCGTCAGATATGACCCTTTCACCTCTTCAGGTCTCTACTCAAAAGTCATTCTCCGAGCGAGGCCTTTCTAGATCATTCTACATCATCCTGGAACACCTCCCACGGTTTCTTTTTCTGTGGAGCACCTATCTATCTAATACCCTATGTGTATTTTTTGTTTAAACAAACATTTGTATAGCATGAGCTAGGGGCCAGGCATGGTTCTAAGCACATTTCAGATACCGGCTCATTTAATCCTCATATCAATCTAGGAGGTAGGGATTATTGTTTCCTGCTAACATGGGGAGAAACTGAAGCACCCAGCTAGGTGTTCTGAGAACTCCTACGTGAAGTGACACCCCAGTAGCCGTGAGCACACCTGGAGCCCAGACTGTGGCTTCTACATCCCATTCCCCCACTAAAAGGAACTAGGGTTCCTCAAAGAAATGGCTGATTCCAGGTCTGGAGCAGAGAAAGGGCAAAGTGAGTCTGAGACACCTGGAAATGTCCAAAGAATGATGGGGGCCTGTCCAAAGGGCACAGGAGTCCACTTGAAAGACTCCCATTGGCCAAAGCTAGGACAACTTGAACATCAAAATACATAGGTGATAGTAAAAGATTATTGGCCAGTGAATAAAGTAAGAGTCCTAAGTCCATCCTGACATAGTAAATACATAAATGAATAAACAAATGAACGGATGGATAAATAAATATATATATATAAACAAACAAGCAAATAAGTAAGGAATCCTCTTGTTTACGGTAGAAAGCCAACTAATTAGTGTAGAAGGAAGACCAGAGTTAGAAAATTTGCATTTGGGAAGCATCATAAGGGGCATCTGGGTGGCTCGGTCAGTTGAGCATCCGACTTCAGCTCAGGTCATGAGCTAGCAGTTCACGGGTTCCATCCCCGCGTCGGGCTCTGTGCTGACAGCTCGGAGGCTGGAGCCTGCTTCAGATTCTGTGTCTCCCTCCCTCTCTGCCCCTCTCTTGCTCGTGCTCTGTCTCTCTCAAAAGTAAATAAAAACATTAAAAAAAGTAATCGATGCAGGCAAGAATCATCAAAGCATGCTAAAACCAGTCAGTGCAAATCTGAGGAGCAGCATCATCTCAAAAGACACATAGATGTCAGTTTGTCCCTCTTCGTCTGTCTTCCTGCCTACCGCCCACACAGCCCTCAAAGTCCCAGGAAGACAGAGCGGTTTGGGTTTGGGTTTTGGTTTTTGTATTCTGTTTTATCAACTGCTATATTCCCCGAGCCTAGAGCAACGCCTGGCACACAGTGGGAACTTAATAAATGTTTGTTGAGTGAATGCATGAAGTTCAGGCAGAGGCGCTGAGGGCCCCCTCCCCCCGCCCCCCCCCATCACACAGCTGCCAGGTTTGGGTAACTCCACAGGCACACCCTCACACCTGCTGCATCCCATGGCCCCCAGGCTCTGTGTCCTGGGGACTGCAGGGTCTGGGGGACTCTCGCAGGGAACAGGCTTTGCCACCTCCCCAACCCAAGAGAAAAACCAGAAAACAAAGCCTCCCTTTTTCCTGAGGGCCACGAGGGCCACATCCCTGGCCCTAGCAAATAACGTGGGCTTGCCCAGCGCGTTGGGGCTTATTAAACCGGAATGCAGATCTCAGATCAAGCCTGAGGCTGCTGAGAAAATCAACCTGCTGGAGTTTTAGCTCAGCCCCTGCCTGGAGGGGAGCTGGCAAAAAAAAAAAAAAAAAAAAAAAAAGCCTGGCTTCCTCTCCCTCCCTAAGGCCTCCCCTCCGCGTCCCATCCCCCAAATCCATCCCCTGAGGGAAGGCTGGGAGCCCTGGGAGGGCCGCCTCCCTCTCTGCAGAGGGAACTGAGGGAGAAGGTTAATTAGATGTTTGCATCCAATTTATGTCTTGTTTGTGAAAGCGCCGTTTCAGCCGCAGCCCGGGCGGCGGCCCCTTGCCCTCCTCACAAGCCTCAGAGTTAGTTCACAGCTCGGGAACTGGTTAGCCCGGGTCAAAACGCGCCCATTATCATTTTATCACTGCCTCTTCCTCTATAATTACGGAGCTCTGCTTCCCACCATCACCACCCCTCACTTTTCTGTTGTTTCAACCCCAACCCCCCTTCTCATCCTCCTCCCCGGGCACCCACGTTGGGAGAGATGGGCCTCGGGGAGGTCCATGCGGGCCAACACCGCTGACCAGGACCTGCCTTCACGGGCTGGGCTCTGAGCTGGGCACCCTGGGGCGGGGTGGGGGGTGGGGGGGATGGCACTGCTCTGGAAGGTTCCCACACCAGCTAGCTGCCCCGGCCAGGGATCAGAGCCCCCTTGCACACTCGGATGCCATGCAGGTAAGGCACGTGGGCCATGCTGGAGATTGGGAAGCCACAGGGGAAGGGGGAGACGTGGGCAAAATGGAGAAGACCGCCCAGCCCGAAGGGGCGACATTCTTGCGCTCTGGCCAACGGATAACCGTCCACTGGCAGGTTGGCCCATCCCTGTGTTCGGGAAAGGTGGCGGTGGGGGTCAGGAGGACCACATGGCCCAGGATGGACGAACAGCCCGTCACTGGAAACTCTACAAATACCCATCAACAGTAGAACAGGTAAATCAAACAGGGCGTAGTCATACCATGAAATATGACGCGGCAGTAAGAAAGATCCATCAGCAGCTACCACCAGGATGTCAGGGTTTTCATCTCTGTTGTCCCCGATGCGGTCCCAGTGCCTCCCGCGGCACCTGGAGCGTAGTAGGTGCTCGCTATGCGTTTGTTGAGTGAATGAGCAAAAGCCCTCAAGAAACGTCCCAAGACTCAATTCTAAAAGTCTGCTTCTGGAGCTCTCTGCCCCTGCTGGAACCCAGCCTGGACCCTGCTCAAGAAGGCCGTCCCCGTGCCCAGCCCCCACCCACAGCCTGCCCCCTTCCACGCTGTGTCCCTCGGCCAGGCCTGTTGTGACCTGTCAGTCACTCTAAGTCCTGCAGGCAAGGCCCACTGGAGACCAGATGGAGCCCTCTTAACTCATTCGGCTTGTCAGGGGACCCCCACCTGGAGGGGGGGGCAGGGGCTCTGGGGAAAGGGGGCCAGTTGGGTCTATTAACCCCTTCACCCCTGCCCAGCTCCATCCAGGGAGGGCTGGGCTTTGGGATGCAAATCGAGGTGGTCCCTGGTGAAGGAGGGACGTTCCTCCTTTCTGTGGTTTGGGAAGACCCCATGCCAGCTCCAGGTGGGGGGGTGGGGCCCTCCCTGGGGCTCCTGGGCCCCCAGCACCTCAGGAAATATAAAAAGGTAGTTCTGCTTTGTCCTTGGAGGGAGAGCCCGCCAGCTGCAGAGACAGGAGGGGGGTGCTGACTTGCAACTCTCCTCCCTCTACCTCCCAGGGCACCTATTCAGCCTCCCTGTTTGCAAACAGGGAAACTGAGGCCCAGTGGGAGAAAAACCTGAGCTCACCAGCCGGTCAGAGGGGAGAGCTGAGATCGCACCTCCTGAGTTCACTGCCAAGGTCTTGCCTTCTCTCCTGTGCAAAGTCCCCACTGTCCAAGGACCCATTCTGCTGTTGCCCCCAGCCCACCGCAGCCCTGGAGACCCCCTACCCGTCCTTAGCAGGCGGAGCAAGGGGAGGCATCTCACCTTCAGGGGCGAGGGTTTCGGGGAGAGGAGCTTGGGCAAAAGGGATCCAGAAGGGGGAGTTGGTGCCGCTTCTCTTGACATCCCCAAATGTTCCTTGCTCTCTGCAAAGATACAGAATTACCCGCTGCCTCGGTTTCCCCCTCTGCCACCGTTTGGCTTCTGTGCGCAGAACTACCGTAGAGATCTGGAGAGATCTACACACAGCACCCCACTGGGACACTGCACCTGAGTTGTGCCTTTCCAGAGCCCTGGCATGGAGCCTAAGAAACCCCGACTTAGAAGCTCTGTTGTGATGCCACAGGGCAACTCTGTCTCCCTCCATTGGAGCCTCCAGCCCTGCCCCAGGCTCCTCCCTCTGACTAGATGGGTGGGTGGGCAGGGGGGAAGGCACTCTGCCAGCTGATCCCCTTAAGCATCAATCCCCACCCCCTAACTTGGGGGGAGTTGGGAAAACCAGAAAGTCTCTGTATCCGGAAGGAGGGAAGAAAGAAGGAAGGGGGGGGGGGGGCCTCGCTTCTTGCGACACTATAGTGGCAGGATCATTTACAGAGATTAAAATCCAATACGTAATGGGGTTTTTAATAATTTCGCCACTGCAGGGCCAGCAGCTGGGCAGGGGTCCCTCACACGCGAAGTGTGAACAGCTCAGCTACAGGTTCGAGACTCCTGACAAATCAGTTCACCTTCCGGTCCTAGGAAGGCTGAAGTACTGGCTGGGGTTGGGCGGTGGCCCTTCATTCACGTTCTCTCATTCGTTCCAGTGTTTGCGAACACCTGCTGAATGCCGGGCACCGCGCCAGGCGCCGGGGAGGTATAACCCCTGCCCTCATAGCGCGCACAGTCTTGTGAGGCTGCACCATGCGAAAGAAGCTGTAAGACAAAGGAATAGAAAATCCCAGTGATTGGGCTCCATCGAACCCTTTCCTGAGAAGGGAAAATCCTGAGATAGAGGGTCCTCGGCAAACGTCCCCCTTCCCCCAAGCAGGTCCAGGCTTCAGAGCCAGAATGCCCGCCTTCAAGTCCTGCCTTGGTCGCTTCCCAGCTGGATGACCTTGGGTAAACGGTGGCCTCTCTGAACCTCGGTTTCCTCCTCTGTGGCCAGGAAACGATGATCGCAGCACCTGCTTCCTGGGGTCATTGGCAAAACCAGCTCATCGGCGGCAGGTTGTATAAGGCCGGTGACGGGAATAGGGAGGAGGCTGGAGAGCATCAGGGACATTCTGGGCAGCTGGGCCCAGACTGGGGGGATTATGGAAATGCAGAAAGTACCAGGCAGGGTAGACATAAGGAGAGAGAAGGAGACGGCAGGAGAATCCGTATTACTATGGAATGCAAGGCACGGAAGGTAATAGTTAAACACACAACCTGCCTGGGTTCAGATGCCAGCTCCAACCCTGACCCGCTGGGTGACCTTGGGCGAGTTACCTAATCTCTCTGTGCCTCCCTTCCCCCGTCTGAAAAACGGAGAGCATAGTCACACCAATCTCACAAGGTTGCCGTGAAAATTGTTAATACGTGGGTATCGCTGAAAACAGTGCTTTTGGCACAAAGGAAACATCACATGAGCAAAAGCGCGAAATAAACATATATAGAAACCGCATCCCTTTCAGGCAGCCCCTGCCAGCAGACCCCCAGCCTTCAGCAGTAGCTGGGGAAGGACAGTCTCCCCCCACCCCACCCGCCCCCCCCCCCACACACGGATGCGAGAGAACATTCCACCATCAGCAAATGGAAACACTGAAAGGTTTTGCTTGAAGGAGCCAGAGATCATTCGTTCACCAGCCTGGGATCCTGCTGCTGACCTCAATGAGCAAAGGGACAGATGGTTACAAAAGACCTGACGAGTTTATTGGGCCCCGGCCACAAAGCGCTTTCAGGGTGTACCAGGTTGAAAATCAATAGGGAGCCAGAAGGGGCGTGGCTTAAAAATAGCTTAGTGGGGAGGGGATTCCAGGGGACAGCGGGGAAGGGCACGGAGATACCAGAGCTTGGTGGAAGGAGGGCTCGCTGGCTGGAGAGGCAGGAGGTAGCTTTCAGACCCCGGGCAGATCTGGGTCAGCTGTGGGTCCTCGATAAGCCTCTTGGAAGCCAACCCCAAGCCTAGCACCTGCCACGGACGTCACGCAGTTTCAGGGACTGTGAATTACCCTGGGGGCTTTGTCTAAAATAGCTGGGCTGATCCACGAGGAGCCCAAATGGTAAAAGCGGGAAGAATTGTAATATTCAACCAGTTAATTATAGCAGCTCACGCTGACCAAGCGCTTACTACGTGCCAGGCACAATAAGGGCTTTACCTGGCATGTGAGTTTCCTAGGGCCGCTGTAAACAGATTGTGGTTTAAAACAACACACAAAAAATGACTGTCTTCTCATTCCGTAGGTCAGAAATATGTCACGGGTCTCCCTGGGCGAAATCAAGGTGTTGGCTGGGTGGCATTTAGTCTGGAGGTTTTAGGGCAGAATCTGTTCTTTACCTTCTCTAGCTTCTCGAGGCCACCTGCTTTCCTTGGCTTATAGCCTCCTCCTCCTCGTAGAAAGCCAACTGCTTTCCCTCCTGTCTCTCTCTCTCTTCCTTTCTCACGTCTCCTTCTCTGATTGTGATCCTCCAACCTCCCTCTTATAAAGACCCTTAGGATTATACTGGGCTCACCTAGATAATCCAGGATAATTTCTCCATCTCAAGATCCTTAATCCCATCTGCAAGGTCCCGGTGGGATTAGGATCCAGGAACAATTTTCTCTTCAGCCTACCTGACTTGGATCGACTCATTTCACCTTATGAGGGAGGGTCCGTTAGTCCCTCCATTTTACAGATGAGAAAACTGAGGCTGTGAAAGGGAATCTGCCTATCCAAGATCATGCTCCCAGGAAAAGTAGAGACCCTCCCTTTCTCTGGCCTAGAACCTAGGAGGATGAGCCCCCAGATCCAACTGTGCCTGAAGGAGTCTACCTTCAACTTTTCAGTGAATAAGCTAACAAATTACCTTTTCTGGATCAAGTCGATCAAGTTGGATCTCCTGTTACTTGCAACCGAGAGAGTTCTGGAGGACATGGGAGTCCTTTAGGGGATCTGTTTCCTCCAGGGCAAGGATTACACATGGCGATAATGCCCAGTGACTTTAGAGTCTGCTGTCAGAGTCTGGTTCTTAAAAAAGTTGGGTCTCGTATCCATTCATTCATTCCACAGATAAATTTTGAACACTCGCTGTGCGTCAGGCGGTGTTCCAGGTCAGGAGATGGCAACATGTTTCTGCAAAGGGCCAGGTAGTAGACACTTTTGACTTTGCACCCCCCCTGTCTCTGTTGAACTCTGCAGCTGTTGGGCGAAAGCAGCCGTTGACAGTCAGAGATGAATGGGCATGGCTGTGTTCCAACAAAACTTTATTTACAAAAGCAGACTGCGAGCTGGCTTTGTCCGTGGGCTGTAATTTATTGACGCCTGCCCAGCTAATAAAAATACAGCCGCGAACATGTCTTTCAAAGTCTCTGCCCTCATGGAGCTTCCATTCTATGGACAGAAAGGGACCACAAAGAAATAAATAGCTGTATGAATAACAGTCAAGAAGTGCTAAGTGCCATGGAGAAAAGTAAAGACTGGACGGAAAACAGGGAGGTCTGGGCAGAGCAGTAAAGGAAGGGCTGTGTAGGTCACCTTTACCTGAAGGTAGGCGGCTGCAGGAAGAGTGAGCCGGGCAGGGACCAGCAGGTGCAGACACGCCAAGATGGGACCGTGCTCGGGGAGTTTGAGGAACAGCAAGGAGGCTGCGGCGGGAACAGAGTGATGGGGGGCACAGAGGGAACCGGGGCCCACAGTTAGGACTTAGGGATTTGGCTACGACGGGGGTGATCTGAGGGTTTGGGGCAGGGGAATGACAGGACCTAGCTTGCGCTCTGGGACAGCTCTGGCTGCTGGGTGCAGAAGGAACAGAGGAGCAAGGGAGAAGGAGGGAGCCCAGGCAGGGGACTGCAACAGTGGACGGCCAACACATGATGGGGTGTCCGGCCCGGGGCAGCAATGCAGAGGGCGGGAGCTGATGGGATTCAGGATAAACGCTGAAGGTCGAGCTGACGTGACTGTCTGATGGGCGCCCCCACCCCCGACCCGCCCGACCCAGGCCTCGCTTTCCATCACCTTCTGCAGCAGCCCCCACCCACCCCCACAACAGTGAAAACAGCTGCCAAGACTTCTTTTTTTCAGAGAATGAAAAAAAAAGCCAACAATCTATTAACTCATCAATACAGAACCCCGCCAATCTGTCCATCACCCGGGTTCCCGTCGATAACTCCATCTCGGGACTGACAAGGCGGGAGGGAAGAGGGGAAAATGAAATATTTATAATTTCTTAAGGGACAAAGCCCTTCCCCAAGGTGATGTTCTCAGGTTCAAGCGCATTAAGGTTTCCATCACCGAACGGTCTCCCTGACTCCTGCTGCCATCTTGGTAGGGCAGAAACACCCAACAGAAAAGAAAATCCTAGAAGCCATCTAGAAGAAAACTTCTTTAATTTTGGACCTCGACTTGGAGGGAGGGCAGATTCATAGATTTCCATGGGCTCCTAGTTGTGTGACCAAGGGCAAATTATTTCACCTCTCTGGCCTCAGTTTCCCATCTGTAAAGTGGGGACAAGATAAATGGAGGTGATGTACATGAAGCACTGAACAGAGTGTGTGGCACACGGGGAGAGTCACCGTAAGAAACATTTCCTGGGTGCGTCTATTTGGTCTGAGTCTTGATCGGAACTGCATATCAAGCAGGAGGGGAAGAGCCTGGGCAAAGGCCCTGAGGGTTGAAGGAATGTAGATTTGAGGAGCTGTGTAGGGCCTGGTGGGAGATGAGACAGATGTAGGCAAATTAATTCCTCCCCTGGCACCAGAGACAATAAGATTAGGTACCCGAGGCTGTAAGCAGGAAGGTCGGACTTCCCCAGTTTGGGCTGAGGAAAGACAGAATCTGGGGCTGGTCACTCTGCCAAGAAGGGAAGGCGATGCCCTGTGAATGGGTGGGTTGGTTTGTTCTTAACCTCAAGGGCTGAAATCAAGTTGACCCTTCTCAATGCACAGGGTACATTATCACCGTTTATTCAGGCAAGGCGCCCCTTTTGCTTTTTATTATTATGTTTCCCTTTGTCCCCGTGTTAGCCAGCTACTGCTGCAATAATGCTGCGTAACAAAAAACCCCCCCCCAAAAAACACAAACAAAAACTCAGAATCCCAGAGGCTTCCGACAACAAATTTACAATTTTTTTTTTTTCACACACGTGGGTCTGCAGGTTGGCTGTGGTGTGGCTGATCCAGGCCAAGCCCTCCTGGGTCACGTTGGCTCCAGGCTCCGTGAAGGGCATGACTGTGCTCCGTGGAGACCAGCAGCTGCCCAGGGCATGAACTTATCAAGGCAGATCATGAAAGTGCAAGGGGAGAGGGTCGACCCCATATGCACATTTAAAGCCTGTGCTGGTATCACATCCTTTAACATTCCATTGGTCAAGTCACATGGCCAAGTTCAAAGTCAAGGGGCAGGGGAGTTCACCCCACCACACTGAAGACACAGCAAAGGTGGAGAAGTATAATTTTATAACATGACGGAGTGGGGAATTGGGAGCAATGATCCAATCTATCACAATCCCCATTCACAATTTCCTTTTCCTCCCCACCGCGGGCACCTACGCTTATCTATGTCCAACGAGCAGAAGACACATACATACATACGTACACGCATACACACACACATACATACACACACACACAGATAGAGACATAGAGGCATATATACATATACAGTCACTAAAAAAATCTTTTAAAAACATTTTTTAATGCCTATTTCTTTTTGAGAGACAGAGAGACACGGTGTAAGCAGAGAGGGACAGAGTGAGAGGGAGACACAGAATCCGAAGGGAGCTCCAGGCTCCGAGCTGCCGGCACAGAGCCCGACGCGGGGCTCGAACTCACAAACCGTGAGATGATGACCTGAGCCGAGGTCAGATGCTTAACCAACTGAGCCACCCAGGCGCCCCTAAAAAAAATCTTAAGTGTTGGGTGCCTGGCTGGCTCAGTCAGTGGAGCATGTGACTCTTGATCTCGGGGTTGTGAGTTCGAGACCTACACGGGGTGTAGAGGTCACTTAAAAATAAAATCTGTTAAAATAATTTTTAAGTATTATTTTTGTTTTATATTTTCTTATTTACAATAAAATACTCTTTTAAATAAACCTTATTGAAGCTAAAGTCACGCACCCGTTTTAAGTATCGAATTTGGTAAATTTCGGTGAATGTGTACATTCACGTAACCTCTTCCATCAAGAGAGAGCACATTGCCACCACCCTAGAGAAAGTTCCCTCGTGCCTCCTTGGAGTAACTCTACCTCCCCTAGCCCCAGCCTTCTGCCCTTAGAGATGAGTTTTACTTGTTCTTGACTTTCATATCAACGGAGCCCCACGACATGTCGCCTTTCGGGTCTGGCCCCTACCTAACAAGATGCTTTGGAGAGTCCTCTGTACCGTGGTCTGAATCAGGAGCGCATTCCTTTTTATTGCTGAGTAGTGTTCCTCTGTGTGAATGTGCCATAGTCTACGAATCCATTCAACGGTGGAGGGGCTGTAGTATTGTTCTTAATTTACGTAAGTGATACCGTTTTACACATCTTACCCCGTTTCTTACTTTTTCACATCAAATATTTTTATGGCCACCATGTGGCCATGTATAGCTCTGGTTTGCTTTCTGGCTGGCTTGCATGAGCGTGTGGGTGTGGGTGTGTGTGTGGGTGGGTGTGTGGGTGTGGGTGTGGGGGTGGGTGGGCGGGTGTTACCCCTGTGTCTGTTTCCACAGACCACACACTGCATTTGCATAGTGGTGTCCCCTGCCCCCTCCCCAAGCCTGTTTGTAAAGACACCCGGCATAATGTGGATGTGTGTGTGGATGTGTGTGTGTGTTTCCCTTTTATTTTGCTCACTGTTCTGTGACAACAGAATGCTTTCCCCCCGCTTACCTCCTCTTCCACATTGCAATCCTTTGGGGGATATCAAGGGCAAGCCAGAGAAGGGTTACCTGGAGAAAAAGGTTGCTAAGCAACCAAACACCCACCACCCCGGAGCACCACCAACCCAAAACTCCGTTCCAGGCCTGCAACCAGATTAGCATATTAATGAGGCTGTAATTTCCCCCGAATTGTCTGCTCGTACACACTCAACTCACAGCACACTGGCCCAGGAGTTTGCTATGCAAATAAACTGGTTTTACAGACTGCGACTTAATTAACTCATCAAGTTCATCCTCCTAACAGAAAAGGCAGACGAACTACAGATTAATGAACCTGTGTTTGCTCGCCCCTCTCTCTCTCCCCAGCCACAGCAAGCCGCCTTTCTCTTTTTATGGCCCGTTTCCTTTCCTTCTCCTCCTGAACCCCGTAGCCCCCCGAAAGCCCACCTGGGGCTCTTCTCCACCTTCCTCCGGGGTTTCCCACCCCCAGCCTGGTGGCCCCGACACCCCGAGCGCCTGGCCTTCCTCATCCCTGCCTAGAGCCCCCAGTGCTCCTCCCCCCCCACTCCCACCCCCACCCCCACCCCACCCCCCCGCCCCGCACCCGGCTCTAAGCAGCAGGCAAAGCTGATGGGGAGGCAGAGGGCTGGAAATGGGACGCTGCTCCTTTAACAAGTGGAGCGCGCAGGCTTTATTTTTGACACACGATTCATAGTTTAGCCCGAGCCCTGATATTCAATCAGCTGAATACAGACTCTGGAAGAAGAGGCATTCTCCCTGCCTGCGTGTTAATTAGAAACGCCAGTCCTGGCTGACGCCCACACTAATCAACTTTCTCCGCGTCTTGACGGAAGACACACACCCGGGAGGGGTCTCTGAAACTCGGTGGAGAAGTTCCCAATGCCTTGGAGGCAGGAGGCGCCTCGGGAGGGAGTGGCTTTGAACACTGGGCCATTTCTCCTTAAACCCCTTTTCTTTTCTCTCTGGGTTGGCCCCTCGCTGAGGTCTGGGGTGGGGGAGCATCACCTCCTCCGGGAAGCCCTCTCTGGTTTGGTGAAATTCAATGTATGGATCTGAACCTGGAAGAGGCGCTGTGGTGGAAGTTGAAGACATTTCTTCCCCCGTCCCTGACCTCACATAAGGCAGGACCTTTGGCAATTTCTCCAATGCCACAGATGCCCTGCACACTGACTTTCTGCCCCTTCTCTAGACTTCTCTGTGCAAGTTCAGGCCCTACTATTTCTCCCATGAACAGTTGCACCCTGGTCCTATATCACTTCTCCCTGCCTGCTGTCTTCCCTCCTTCCAACCAGCCTCCCCTGCTCCGCCAGAGAAATAAGCCCGGTCCCTCCCTTGCTCAAACACCTTTGATGGCTCCCTATGGATCTCAGGACAAAGTCTAAATGTAGCACAACATTAAGGCCGCCTGTGATCTGGCACTACGTAACCTCCCCCGGGTTTTCTCGGCACCCCAAATGTCTGTGGTTCCGAAATACAAGGGAGTGTGAGAACCCCCTGGAGCCTTTGTTATAATACAGATTCCTGCTGCCGCCTTCAGAGATTCTGTTTCGGGAGGCCTGAGGCGGGCCCAGGAATCTGCAGCTTTAACCAGTAACCCAGGTAACTGGGTCCTCAGACGGCTCTGCGAGGCAGTCTTGTGAGTTGAAATTCCCTTCCTGATTAAACCCACCCGGCCTAAGCACCTGCTCAGGACTGGCCCTCCTTCTCCAAAGGCCACCTTGACTCCTCCCACCTGGTGCTCCCGCCTGGGGTCCCCCGTCAGGGCTGCTGCCTGGACTGTAGTGAGTGGGGGGCCTTTCCCTGAATGCTCCAGCCCCACAGGTGCCCGCAGAAAGGGGGATCTTCTGTCTGTGGGCAGTGGGCACCCATGCAGCCCCTGGGGCAGTCGTGTGTTACGTTAGGGGCCGGTTCAAGGTTATTTTTTTAACTGTCCTTCCAAACCAAGAGCTATTTGGAATTGGGGGGGGGGGCAAAAATAATAATAATTCTCCCAAATGGTAGCTCTTACCGTCGATCAATAAAGATCTTGAGTGTGAATAAGAAAGAATGTGAATTCTAGAGTCCAGCCTCCTGGGTTCGACCGACTCCCTCATCTTGCCACCAGCTGGCTGTGTGATGCTGGGCAAGTGTCTTCCCCTCTCTGTGCCTCGGCCCCCCTGTAAGCAAAGTGCGAATGATGGTAGCATCCACTTCATAGGAGCGGACACGAGATTTTACAACATCCACAGGACTAGCGGAGATGCCCGGACCCTGGCCGGTCACTGCCGGTGCGGTTAATGCCCCGTTTGCCTGCTGGTCGCAATCCAAGGGGTGCTGAGAGCTTTCTGCCAACCAAGGGTTCGGGTTTGGGTATGCGAGAGAGCGTGAGCGGGACAGGGGCAGAGACGGGGGAGGACAGAGGATCTGAAGCAGGCTCTGTGCTGACAGCAGAGGGCCGGACTCGGGGCTCGACCTCACGAAGTGCGAGATCATGACCTGAGCCGAAGTCGGACGCTCAACCGACTGAGCCCCCCAGACAAGCTCCTTTTATGCATCCAGGCACTTCTCACATTCACACACACACACACACACACACACAGACACGCACAGACAGACAGGCATAAAGAAGGACACATTCAGACACACAGACACACAAAGACAGAAACACATAAAGACAGATGCGATCAGATGCCCACAAATATAGACAGGCGTTCGCACACATACGAAGGCTCACCCAGATGCCCACATGCACACTTCCACGCACACAGATTCTCACACGTGCACACACACGCACACACACACACACACACACACAATGCCAGTCTGTTCAGTCCTCTTACACCAACAAGCTCAGGGGCAGTGACCACTGCAGGAGCGGCCTCCCGATCTCTAGAACAAGCCTGCATTTATTTGAAGAGTGTCAGGAGGTCATTCCTCAGCTAAATAGTGTCGTGCCCGTCCTTTCTGTCTCATCCTAGGACCTATTCCGCGATCCATTCATCATGCCCCGCACCTCCAGCCGCAGGGCCCCTCCACGGATGTCCCGACGCGGCCCCTCCCACACGGGGGGCCGCCGCAACCTCTCCGGGGGGCTGGCTCCAAATCCCTCCCCCTGCTCAGCGATTACTGCCCCCACCCCACGGATGAGAAGGCGGAGGCTCAGGGAGGAGAAATGCTTTCATTTCATTCATTCATTCGTTCGTTCGTTCGTTCAGACACTGGATGGTAAATGTTCACTGCAGCACTATTCACAGCAGGCAGGAAGTGAACACCACCTAAAACTCCACCCACAGACGCTTAAACAGATGTGGCCGATCCGTACAACGGGATACTCTTCGGCCAGAAAAAGGAGCAAAGCCCTGATATCTGCCACCTCGAAAACGTGACGCTGAGCGAAAGAAGCCAGGCACGGAAGGGCAAATGCTGCGCGGCCCCGCTTACCGTGAAACACCTAGAACAGTCAACCCCAGAGAGACAGAGAGCAGCTCGGGGGTGACCAGGAACTGGGACGGGGGGAGCAGGACTTAGTCCTTAAGGGGGGCGAGTCGGGGGTGAGGACGTTTGCAAACAGACAATGGTGATGGTGGCACAGCACGGTGAATGCCCCTGATGAAAAATGGTTAAGACGGCAAGTTTTACGTTGGATTTATTTCATCGCAGTAAAGAAAAAGAAGGAAAAAACCCACCGCCGGGTAGAGAATGGTAGAGGCAGGGACGGCAGCGGTGAGACCGGCATGATGGTCCAGGCGAGAGACCATAATGGCCAGAACACTTTTACCCAGGGTGTCCCGGGGTTACTGTTAATACTGGGGCTCCAACCCAGGACTGTGGCCCCCACACCCTTTCCTGTGGCAGAAACGTCCGGCTTTGGGGGCTTTCGGAATAGAATCGCAGCTGAGAGTTCAGATTCCAGGGCTGCCCTCCCAGCTCTGTGACGTTGGGTCGATGACCTCCCCTCTCTGGGCCCCACCCAGTTCCCTCATCTGCTGAGTGGGAGCCATAATAGTGCCCACACCCCCGGGACTGGCGGGAGGATTCGTCGGCGGCGTAGGCAGGAAGGGCTTGCCCAGGGGCCTGGCAGCACAAAGGACTGAGCACTCAGTACTCAGCTGAGATCATTGTGGGACACCATGGATTCCCAGTCCCAGGGGCCCTCCCTTCTCCTCCCTCTTACTCTCTGCTTCTCCCTCCCTCTCCTTTCCCCTTCTTTTCTTCTTTTCCCCACCTCTCTCTTCTCTCCAGGATGGGTTTCGTGGCCACACAAACTGTGAAGTCCCGCGGGGGCCCCCCACTTGCTTTAATGACCTGCGGTTGCCATCTTGAGATTCTCAAAAGTTCTTAAGAATTGTTAAGGGCCTCTTGTTTTCATTTTGCACCTGGGGTCCTGCCACCCCCTCGTGCAGACCCTCCTCCACAAAGAGAACCACTGTACCCATCTCTGGTCTTCAGGAAGGCGTTGCTAGAACTCCAGACCAGAAGGGGCTGTGCCCACTAGCCCACCAGTAGCCTTCAATATTATTTTAATGACCCGCCTCCTATTTTAACCGTCCTCCCTCTAGGGAATAGCAAAGGGGGGGGTGGGGGGCGAGAAGTCTGGAGACTCTCAAAGTTGGCTACATCTCAGACTCACCAGGAAAATGGATTGGAAGAGTAGCCTCTGTGGCCCCACCATTCCCAGGGTTCCTGATGATTCTGGTGCAGGGAGATAATATCCAGGTCCCCGCAGGGCCAGGTGCCATCTGGCCGGCCCACACCCTTCTCTTCTGCCACCCCCTCCCCACCCCAGGGCCTGGGCACCTCCCTTTTCTTCTCCCAGGAACGCTCTCTCCCTGGATCTTTAGCTTAAATGTCACCTCCTGAGGCCCACATCTAAAGCAGGTCCCCAGCCCCCATCCCTCTCCATCACCTGAGTTGGTTAACTGATCCCAACACACAGCTCCCTTATTTAGGCTTCCCCGTCTGTCTCCCCGACTAGGACGGGAGCCACGTGACAGCCAAGACTTCAGTGTCCTGCCACTGCAGGGGCCTTGGCTGCCTTGCCCGGGGCCTGGCACATGGTAGTTGCTCAATAAACATCAGCTGCATGTACGAACGAATGAGTCTGTGTTTTCCACAAGAACCTTGGTGATTTGCAGGTGTCTGGGCATCAGAGACCTGGATGGGTTCCTGCTGGAGTGCTCTCTGCATCCCATCAGCCTTTGCTTGCACACCCCCGGCGTTGGGGAGGCTCATCCCCTTTTGCGACAGCGCTAACAGTTGGCAAGACTGCGTCCCCATAGCTTCCAGCGATTGGCCCTTATTCGACCCACAAACCCCTCCGAACGGCCCTAATTCCTCCATCAAACCACGGCCCCTCAAAAGCCTCAGGACTTCATTCAGGCTGCACCTCTCCCGGCCCTTCAACAAGCCCCATTTCGTAGTTTCACTTCCGCTTAGAGAGGACCAGGATTTAATCGAAGTAGATCCCTCTTCTGGAGTAGATACCTCCCATATCTCCCATTTATTACTTTTGACATCGGCTTCTTCTCCAAAACGTTCCACCATGAACTTGGATTCCTTCCATAATCAGAGAGAAGGCATTTAAGAAGACACGCTATTCAAAGCGACAGTCACTTAGGAGAACGCTC
Source organism: Lynx rufus (assembly GCF_022079265.1). NCBI lineage: Eukaryota > Metazoa > Chordata > Mammalia > Carnivora > Felidae > Lynx > Lynx rufus. The sequence continues at coordinate 5,547,910 of NW_025814839.1, read as the reverse complement.
CCTCCTCCTGCACCACCTCCCCGCCCCCCAAATAAAAACAAATGTCTTTGAGGCCTAGAAAGAGAGTCAGTACTGAGGAGTGGAAGTCACCAAAAAGGCAGAGAGCTCTCTTCACGATGCTTATGGAGAAAAGCAAATGTATGTCCTCATTCGTGAGGGCCACTTGGGGGGGGTTCACAGGCCCTGGGGGACCTATTTTGTGACAAACCAAAGCCAGCCCAAACGGTCGGACCCATGCTTCGGGAAGAGACGGAACTTCCAATGGGGGTGCCTTCAATTTTGGAATTTTCAGCACCAAGTCCTGGCTGTGCTGTTGAGAGAAGCATACTGATCAGAAGAGGGTAGGGGCGCCTGGGCGGCTCAGCGGGTTAAGCGTCTGACTCTTGGTTTCGGCTCAGGTCAGGTCATGATCTCAAGGTCTGTGAGTTTGAGCCCCACATTGGGTTCTACGCTGACAGAGCAAAGCCTGCTTGGGATTGTCTCTCTCTCCTCTCTCTGCCCCTCCCTCAAGCTTGCTCTCTCTCTCTCTCTCTCTCTCTCTCTCAAAATAAATAAACTTAAAAAAAAAGAATAGGACCGGGTATAAATTCAAAAATCTCTTTCTGATCATGTGGAAATTGTTCCTGCACATGGGACTAGGACCTCAGTTCCCAGAAAGCCTGAAGGCCTGGGGCCTCTGTGCAAAGACCTTGGGGTGAGTCAGGTTTGAAGGTTGTACAATGATCCTCCTGGGGGAGCCGCGAGCTTCTAGGATCATCCAAGCAGTCTCCTAGGGTGGCAACGGGAAAGGACTCTGGAAAACAACCCGTCCCCACCCGGGCCATCTTCTGGTGCTTTTTAGAAAGTTTTCAAGCAGCAAGCATCAGCTTTGGTCAACATACCCAGAGAAGCAACTGGAATGATGGCTTGTCAGGCAGGAGACACCGTCTCTCAGCAGGAGCTGTGGCCCCTGTGGGAACAGCTGCCCAATGCCCCTCTGGCCTCCCTCTGGGGATCCCCTTTGGGCAAACCCAAGCAGAAGCCAGGGGGGAGAGGGACGCCTGGGTGGCTCAGTCCGTTAGGCATCTGATTCTTGATTTCGGTTCAGATCGTGGATCTCACCGTCATGAGATCGAGCCCCGCGTTGAGCTGGGCTCTGTGCTGGGCGTGGGACCTGCTTGGGATTCTCTCTCTCCTTCTCCTTCCGCCCCTCTCCCGCTTGTGCTCTCTCTCTCTCAATAAAAACGAAGTCAGAGGGAAGAGAGCCACAGATGATGCTCCCTATAGGTCAGCCCCCCATAACACAGGGCAGGTGGGGGAGGACGGAGGAGAACGAATATAGAGGAGCAGACAGAAGACCCCCCACGCCATTCTAGCCCCGTCCCCAGCACAGTGCCTACCATCTGGCTGGAGCTCAACAGACGTTCGATGAGTGAGTGAGTGAGTGAGTGAGCGAGTGAGTGAGTGATGCTTGGCGTAGCCTCACCTCGTTACCTTGCATTTCTCCGCCTTTGGATTTTTGTGCACGCTAGTCTCTTCCCTTAAAAGGCCTTCTGCTTCCTCTCTGACTCAGACTCCATCCTTCCCAGCCCAGCTCAGACTCAGCTGAGACCCTGTAGGCCCACTGAAAGAAGCCAGACACAAAAGACTACATACTGCATGGCTCCGTTTGCATACAATTTTAGAAAACGCAAACTCATCCGTGGGGACAGAAAGCAGAGCAGTGGTTGCAGGGGTGGGGGCAGTCGGGGAGGGGCGGCTTGGTAAGAAGCGTCATGAAAGGACGTGTGGTCGCTTTAAAGGCCGACGGCCGTGCTCAGTCTCTTGATCGCGGTGACGGTGTATACAGGTGGGTGCATGTGTCCAAACGCATCAGATTGTACGCTTTAAATATGTGCAGCTCATTTCACACCAATTGTATTTAAATAAAACTAGACCCAAAAAAAAATCCGCCCCCCCCCCCCGCCAAAATCTTCAGATTCCCCACCTCCTGATGATGCCTGGTCCCTGGCTCTCTCTGCCCGGCATGCATTCATTCCCCAGCTATTTATTGAGCATCCACTAGGAGCCACGCAGTGGGACCGGATGCTGAGACCAGCCCCAGCCCTCAAGGAGCTCAGAGCCCTGTGGGGAAATCCACAGGGGGTCTAGGGAGTAGGAAGGTTTCCTGGAGGAAACGTGTCTGAGAGCCGACCTGAAAGGCAAGAGAAGCAGGGGGAAGTCGGGGAGGAAAAACAGTTAAGAAGAAAGAAACAGGCTCAGAAAGGGACAGAGTGTGTTGGCGAATCCAGTCAAAGCTCAGGATGGCTGGACTGTAGGGAGGGAGGAGGCAAGAGAGGAAGTAAGTGGGGGGGGGGGCAGCGGGAGGGGGGGCAGGGAGACAGGGGGTTGGAAACCAGCTAAGACACTGCATTTTGTTCTGACAGCAATGGGGAAGCACCCGGAAGCTTTCAAGCACGGGAGTCACCTGGTCCGTTTTGTTCTACAGCAAAATCACTCTGGCAGGGGTTGGAGGGGGTGGGGGGCGTGGGAATGAATTGGAAGAGGAGGGGTGGGAGCCTTGTGTCCAGGCAGGTCACAGGCAGGTGAGAGACTGGGCGGGATTCGGGAGGGGTTGCGGGGAGCAGGAGAGAAGGAGCCCGTGTGGTTTCTGGCTTGGGCGGCTGGGAGGACAGCGGTACCCGGAAGGGGCAGCAGGTAAGGGAGGGAGAAGGTGACCGGTTAGTACCGATCACGCTGAGGGGTCTGTAGCCACCCCCACCGCGGGGAGTCTGTTCAGCGGGCGGCTGGGTAGACGAAGCTGATGCCCAGGAGCCGGGTCTCCGAGCCCTTCTCCTCGAGCTGCGAGACCCTTGAAGAGACTATGAGATCCCTGAGGATCTTTGCATCGTCCCCAGCAAGCCACCCGCGAGGCCTCACAGATCTTTGTCTCCTAACGGATGTTTGTTGATTGGCCCATTGCTGATGTCTCTCTCCAGACGGAAGCTCAGTCTCAAGGGACATCTACTTCTTCGGTGGTGGGGTATCATCACCTCCATCCAAGCCTCAGGTGCGAACGGCGTATGGAAAGCAGCGCTACATTCCCGTGGGCCCATTCCGCCAAGCCCTCCCATGACTCCCCCACTGGGCTCCATTCCTGGAGAAGAGGCGGCCTCTGGTTGGCCAACCCTCTTCATGGTCACTTTGCCCTCAGGAGGGAACAGAACTCCATGCCTGCCATATATTTAATTTTTTTTAATGTTTCTTTATTTTTGACAAAGAGAGAGAGAGACAGAGCATGAGCGGGGGAGGGGCAGAGAGAGAGGGAGACCCAGAATCCGAAGCAGGCTCCAGGCTCCAAGCTGTCAGCACAGAGCCCGACGTGGGGCTCGAACCCACGAGCTGTGAGATCATGACCTCAGCCGAAGCTGGACGCTCAACCGACTGAGCCACCCAGGCGCCCCAATGCCTGCCATATATTAATCATTACATCTCGGAGAGCCCCGACATTGTGCTCCAGGAAGCTCTGGCCAACGTCCCCAAGGCTGGGGACACATAATTCCCAATTCAAAGATTGAGACATGCAATAGAGAGGTTCAGAACTCTCCCAAGGCCACACAGCAAATCCAAAGGCAGAACCAGGCCTCCGGATGCAGAGGGTGTCTTGTCCCCAACACGGGCTCATCTTCCCTGTCTACACTCTCCAAAGTTGGCCTCTGAGGACCCTGAGGGTCTCAGATTAGAAAAGCCATGAGGACTGCAGAAGGGTAAAGTGACTTGCCCACACCCTCACAGCTAGGGAGGGGCAGGGAGCTTTTTCACTGGAGCGGAAACTGGAACCCTCCTCTCTTCCACTTCTAAACTTCTCCAGGGAACACGTACAATCAGCAGTCACTCTATTTATCTACACTGATGAGCTCGGTCACGGCAAACCCTTCCTTCCGGGGGGCATTTCGTATCTTTTACTGGTTTCATATTTAATCTTCTCCAACTGAACTCCTGGGGCCAGAACTGAGTCTGATTCATCTTCCTGCTCCCCAACCCCTCACAAAGTGCCCTGATGGGGGAGGAGGCTCGACAGTAAGCGTCTGACCCCTCGACGAGGCGGAGAGGAGACATCGCTGGCAGAGGGGAGACACAAACCACTGACTGAATAATGCCCATGGCCCGGGAGGCCCTCTGGAAATCTGGATTTCTATCCCGACCCTTTTTGCTACCACGTGGGAGATACCAAAACAGCCATCTGTCCCAGGCCTCAGATGTCTATAAAGTAGTAGTGATGATATAATGAAGGACTTGAGGCCTAGGCAATCAGAATTCACACGGAAAGCATCGCATCTCATCGAGGAAGGGGGCGGGGCACGCTGCTCCCTTGTCCTCTCTCCTCTCGAACTTCGTGGAGATCAGAGACCAGAAAAGGGCCGCTGCTATCCACCGTGGAGAAAGACCGGCTCAAAGAAACACACCCCGGTCAAGTCCATGCAGGGCTGGGGTAGCCGACCCACTGGGTCCACCTCACAGACCGGTGCCCAGAGAGGTAGAGGGACTCCCTCAAGCTCACGCAGCAAGAGAGTGGCAGCGTTTGGCAACATGAGGTCCCCCAGACAAAAGCGTCCCTGCTGGGAGAGCGTCTTGCTGAGTTAGCACCAGACAGCTCCAGATTCCATCTTGGCTTTGCAAGTGAGACGTTGTAACATCCAGGAAAAGGGGCCCAGCCTCTCCGCACCTCAGTTTCCTCATCTGTGCGGTGGGTAGAATGGTAGCACCTACCTCAAAGACGCGTAGTCCCCAGGACATGCAATCATCAGCTGAGCTGTCGTGGCTGCTGTTTACTTTCCAAAAGACCCCCAAGAGGTAGAAATGACTCGCATTGAATCAGAGCTGGCTGGGAGACCTTTCGGACCACAGAACTTCTGATGCCCTCAGAGCTCCCGATCCGGTGCCAGACCACCTGGTCACCCGTGCCCCGCCCCACCTGCAGATTCCACAGGGACATGGTCCGTAGAGACCTGTGTGCAACAGCTGGGTCACCTCCTTCCAGAGAGAGCCCCGACGGCATCTTTAAAAACGAAGACCTTCTCGGATCTGGTTTCATGAGGCCTCAAAAATCCTGAAGCTTCCCAGAGAGAAGGAGAGAAGCAAAGAGACCCCAAGACATTTCCACAACAATTGCCTGCCAGGAAAGCCCTCCAGAGAAGCCCGTGTGGCTACTGGACCCTGGGGATCTGACCAGCTGGGGCTACCGATTGGCTCAGGAGGGAGTGGGCTGGGCCTGCCCGGGTGTGGGTGCACACACACACACACACACACCACAGTAGGGGCCTCTAGTGCAGGGGCTTGGGTCTCAGGGCCTTAATCCCAGGCACTGGAATGGGGGCTTTCTCCCAACCATAGGACGTAAGGCAGGGTTTCTCCACTTTTACACTACTGAGATTTGGGGTAATTCTGGGGTTGGAAGAAATGGTCCTGTGCACGGGAGGACGTTTAACAGCATCCCTGGTCTACCTGTTCCATGCCCGTAGCACGCTGCACTTGGTTGGGTCAGCCGACATGTCCCCAGATATTGCCGTATGTCCCTTGGGAGACAAAATCACCCCTGACCGAGAACCACCGATGTAAAGGGGGCTTCCCAGAAGGGGAGGGAGGAACAGAGCCCCCGGTTAACAGTGGTGGGTAGAAGGGGAGAGAAAGGGGAAGAAGTGTAGACACGCCCACCGGCCTTAGAACGGAATCTTGCCCAGGTAACAGAGCTCACAATCTGCCCCTTTATTCTGAGGGATCCCTCCTTCTTATTTTTCTTAATAAGGGCATGATTCTATTATGTAAATATTGATTGATCGCTTTTTGGAGACAAGGCACTTCCACGCATGCATTTCAAAAATGATTCAAGAAATTTGTGCTGCTCGTATCATTACTACATATTTCATCCCTGATCATGAATAGCAGCCGTCGTTAATTGGGCACTTACCTTGGACCAGGCACTGTAGTAAGCACTTTACATTTATCATCTCATTTAATCCCCACAACTCCTGGAGCTGAGTCGTTGCTTTTATCAGTGTTCTTTCTCCCGGTTTGCAAATGAGGACGGTGAGCTGCCTAAAACAAAAGCATTCAAGCTGGTATAGCTTTGGGGGAGGGAAGGAAGGGAGGAAGGAAGGAAGGAAGGAAGGAAGGAAGGAAGGAAGGAGGAAGGAAGGAAGAAGGGAGGGAGGGAGGAGGGAAGGGGAAAGGAAGAAGGAAGGAAGGAAGGAAGAAGAAGGAAAAAGGAAGGAAGAAGGAAGGAGGAAAGAAGGAAGAAGGAAGGAGGAAGGAAGGAAGAAGGGAGGGAGGGAGGAGGGAAGGGGGAAGGAAGGAAGGAAGGAAGGAAGGAAGGAAGGAAGGAAGGAAGAAGGAAGGGAGGGAGGGAGGAAGGAGGGAAGGGGAAAGGAAGGAAGGAAGAAGAAGGAAGGAAGAAGGAGGAAGGAAGGAAGAAGGGAGTGAGGGAGGGAGGAAGGAAGAGAGGGAGGGAGGAAGGAGGGAAGGGGAAAGGAAGGAAGGAAGAATGAAAGAGGAAGGAAGGAAGAAGGGAGGGAGGGAGGGAGGAAGGAGGGAAGGAAGGAAGGAAGGAAGGAAGGAAGGAAGGAAGGAAGGACAGCCCAACAGTCCATACCTCTTCTTCCTTTGATGTTCGATAGTAATGTGTAGACGCTGTGTGCAAATTCGAGTTGATGGTGGGTCTCCCTTGCCAGGCCGTGAGGCAGTTTGGGAGCTGGGGTGGGGGTGGGGTGCTCCTCATTCACAGAGGCAACTTCAGCCTCTGGCACAGGGGTTGGCACACAGTAGGTGACCAATACAGGTTTACCGAGTGAGCCAACGAAAGGAGGCACTTTGCGCACGTCTAATTTACCCTCATAAACACCACCTCCCAAACCCAGCACGGGCTCTGTCCCATAGTAGGATCACTCGGTATTACTGTATTTTGTTCAAAGAGGACAGGACGGGTTCTGGAACCCTGAGGCTTCCCAGGGCTCGAGGCAAGTCTGGCAGACCTGGCTCTAGATCAGTAGTTTGTTTTTTTTTTTTCCCCAATGTTTTATTTGTTTTTGAGAGAGAAGCACAGAGTGCGAACGGGAGGTGGGGGTGGTGCAGAGAGAAAGGGAGACACAGAATCTGAAGCAGGCTTCAGGCTCCAAGTTGTCAGCACAGAGCCCGACACGGGGCTCGAACCCACCGACTGCAAGATCATGACCAGAGCCGAAGTCGGACGCTTAACCAACTGAGCCACCCAGGCACCCCTCTAGATCAGTAGTTCTTAAATGGCAGTGATTTTGTCCCTCAGGGCACAGTTGGCGATATCTAGAGACCCTTGGGGCTGTCATACTCCTGGCATTTAGGAGGAAAGGCAGAGGAGGCCGCCTAGCATCCTTCTATGCACAGGACAGCCCCCCACGGCAAAGACGTATCCAGCCCAAGATGTCAATAGCGCCTGCTCTATTATAATCAAGCCCGCTCTACGCGGACATATTAGCAGATGAATTGTAATCGGGGATTGTTACAGATATCTAGGGACAGATACTCTGGGGTCACCTAGCTGTTCGTTCATTCATTCAGAACACCTGTACCCAAACCATCTGACGTAAGGAAATCGCAAGGAGGGGTGGGTGAGGAAGAGACAGATAAATACGGCTCAGTCGCGCTCTGCCAAGCTTACCAGCTCCTGGGGTTTCTGCTAACGACAAGCAACACCGGAGTGCCGGATAGGAAATGAGTGGTGAGTGAGCCAAAGACAGGAGAACTCAAGGAGAGGGAGGAGGCACTCCACCTTGGCGTTGCTCAGGGGGAGGGAGGCTCTGTCCCACTTCAATTTCATCCCGCGATCTTTCCAACTGTGTGTCGACGAGATGCACCAACAGGGGGAACCACGTGGAGAGACATGTCTCCTCTCGTCCCAAGTCACATCTGTGTGTTTACTTTCCGGAGGATTTTCTTGGACAGCTCATATTACATTGTGAAGTTTGTTTATATTTTACACACACACATACACACACGCACACAAAGAAAGCCCGTTAGCACTGGGGCCAGAAATTCAGTCCGAGTCTTCAGATCCAGGTACAAACCTGGGCGATGGGCTCTGACACCAGCCGTGTGACTTCCCTTCCCTTAGTATCTCCGCCTGCGAAACGGGGTCTGCCTCCTAGTGCCGTTCGGAGCATTCGACAACGTGATGTGCTTACGTGGATCACCGCACTGTCGAGCACAGTATCTGGCCCCTGAAAAGACTTGATGACTTTTTTTTAAGGCGTACAGATTAGGGAGTGCTCATTAACCTAACAAAGGGATTCACCAGGAGAATTATCTTAACGGCACATTCCAGTAGGGCATTTAACACCTGGTGCCATCGACGACCATCGTGGGTTGGAGAGATGTCTCTGTAGAACATTCTGTTACGTAAAGGATGGTTCCCCTGAAGGGTGAAACTGACCACAGTGGCCCAGATAAGGTCTCTGGGAACCAGCACCATCTGAAACCGGGTCAGCCCCAGCAACAGGATTGGCTATAAGAAGGCCCTTTAATGACTCCAAGCAGGTCGCCTTCCTACTCTGATCCATTCTAGGGCCCAAGAATAATGCTCAAAGAGACACGTTTCTTTATACAGAGAAAAAAAAAGCTCCAAATAAGACCCATTGACAGCAGCTAACTACTAGCGATGCTGTCCCACGTGCTGGACAGGTTCCCAAACATCATCTCCCCAAATGCCAAATGAGGCAGGCTTACAATTACTGCCCATTTTATAGATAAGAAGACTGAGACTCGGAGAGGCCGAGAGTTCCTTTCTGCCGTGACTGAGCTGGTCAGCGCTGCAGCTAAGGCCCTCTAATTTCCGAGCCCTCTTCTACCTTGACAGATAAGAGAAGAGCTCTTGAAGGAGAAAAGGAGCTCTTAGAAAGGTGAGTCTCATCTTTTTCCCTTGGCACTCAGTCTGTTTGCATCTATGTCTCTCCCACTCGCAACCCTGCTCCCCTTTTCCTCTCCTATACCAAACTCCAACACAAATAAAACAGACTAGAGCAATCCCTCATGGCCACTCTACATGATAGGTATACTATTTTTATCTCTAGTCCACAGATGAGGAAACTGAGGAACAGAGAGGCCCAGTGACTTGCCCCCCCCCCCCGTCACGCAACTCCACTTGGTGAACAATGGAGCCAGATTCCAGGCCAGGAGAATTGGGCTCCAGAGTTTGAACTGTTAATACCACACTGTATTACTTCTCTCACAAGTAGGACTGGCTAGATTTTTCAAGAAAGATTTTGTAATTTAGATATCTTCCCGATTTGCTGTGCTTTTCCATTGCCACCCTTTTGTTTGTAACCAAGAGAAGGTTCCAGGTCCGACAAGAACAAATAAAAATCACTCTCTGAGGCATAAACCTGATTTGCCACCCCAATGTGATTCCTGCATCTGGTTTTCAGAACCCACCTAAAGACTGTGCCCTGTTGGGGTCTTTGGCAAACTTTTCTTTCTTCCCTTCTCCATGCTGGGAACCCACCAGGCAGCTGCTCCGTTTGTGGAGCCCAGAAGATAGGCAAATGCAGTTCAGTCTCTCCTCGGCTTTGAGCCCATCCCCATTCACTTCTGTACCACGTGGTTCATCTGTGTATTCAGTTACTTTTCATTCAGTCGACACACGCATACCGAACAGCTCTATTCCAGGTACTGGGCTAGGCACTGGGGATTCAACAGTGAACGAGACAAACACAGTCTCTGCCCTCAAGGAGCTTTTATTTTATGAAGAAACACAGACAATGTGCACCTAAACAGACAAGTAGGATAATTCTAGATATTGGTAAAGGGCTACAAAGAAAATTGACAGAGGGGTAGACTAGAGAGTGACCGAGGACAGAGTGCTTAGCGAAGGTGGCCAGGAAAGACTTCTCTGAGGACTTGACGTTTGAGCTGAGACCTAAGTGACAGAAGGGAGCCAATCTCCTAAGGATCTGAGGGCAGAGGGGCAAGCCAAGTGCAAAAGGTCTGGAGGAGAGAAAACCTAGAAGTGTGTGAGGCACAGCAGGGGGGCCAATGAAGGGGGAGCATGTTACAGAGATGGGCGGGGGCCAATCACAAAGGGCCCCGCAGAGCAGGGTGGGAAATATGGATTTTATTCCAAGTGCGCTGGGGAGCCGTGGGAGGGTTAAAAACAGAAGAATGACAAGACCTGATTTATGATTTTAAAATATAATTTGAGTTATCGTGTAGAGAATAGATTGCAGAGGAGGGCAAAGATAGGAGAAATAGGGAGACCAGTCAGGAGGCTACTTTTATAAAATAGATGAGATGATGGCGGCTTAGACTAGAGTAATAATGGAGAAGAAGATGAGAAGTAGATGGGTTGGAATATATTTTGGAGGCAGAGCTAACTGCATTTGCTGATGGATTGGATACATGGCAGGAGAGAAAGGGGGAGGTAAGGATGACTCTTAGGTGTGACACCTGCGAGATGACCCAGGACCCTTTTCACATTCTGCAAATACCCACCTAACCCACATGAATGGAGGCTCCTCCGTCCTCTCCATTCTTATGTCTTGCTTTCAGATTTAGAGTTTAAACCAACTTCCAAATACAGACCAAAGGCCATGATGGCTAGGCAACCCAAAGGGATTGTGGCAGTGTGGCCACTGATATAACCACCAGTATAACCATCAGTGTGATCCCCAGAAAGGCATGGGGTATGAGAGTAAGGACAGGCTCCAGAACCAATGAAACCTAGGTTAGAATCATCGTATAACCATAAGGAACTTCATGAACATCTCTGAGCCTCAATTTCCTCATCTGTAACATGGAGCCATGATAAATATCTACCATCTTTCAGAATCTCAGTGAAGATTAGGAATCAAATGCACATAATGGTCACTCAATAAAAGGCTTTTTTTTTTTTTTCATTTCTCCTTTACTCACTCAAGGTCAGGGTTTCTGTCCTGCCTTCTTCTAAGAGGTTGAAAGGTATATGATCCAGAAGGATGATGGTCTTCACCTTAATGAAATATCTCAGGTTGTTTTAACAGTCAGGGTTTGGCGGAATGGGGGTTCATTACCTCAGCCCAAAGATTCAGCCTCCTATTACAAATCACCCCCCGTTTAAGAATTCTGGTTCCTCTGCCTTTAGGGGCAAATTAGCTCTAGAATGCCCATGTGGGGAGCCAGAGTGAATCTATTCCATTGAATTCACAGGGACCTCTCTCCAGATGTATTGACAATGCTAACAACTGGGCTTAGCTGACACCCCTGTGGTGGGGAGGATTGGAGGGTTCAGAGAAGACCATAAGAAGTGGCCCCAGGGTATCTGGGCTCTCTGGGAAGCAGTGTATCTATGAGATGCCAGAAGGAACGTGTACGGATCTGTGTGCATTAAAAATGGGTGGGCGCCTCCCCTCCGGAGGAAGTATGTGATTTTTTTCCTCCCCTGCCCAAACTTCTTCAGACAAGTACTGCATACAAATTTGAGCAGAGGAATCGATGCTTGGTTATACACCATGCCAGGCATCTAGATAACACAGTGCACATTTAGAAAATGAAACACAAGATTAACCCTTTTGTACCCAAACTTTCGAAAGGAATCATTTCCATCTTGATAATCCTAGAGATTGTTACCTTTTCAGATCTCATCTCAGCCTCAAAGGGTTAAGTCAACTTAATGTCCATGCTGTGACCCTCACAAGCCATCTATTGACTTGTAGGCAAATGCCTTAGTCTGTTCACTTTCATATTTGACTGCCAATCCTCTCCAGCTCTTATATTTTTGAACCCAAAAGTTAAGATGCCAAGGATATGATTTTCCTGAAACTAAAATGTCTAAACCCCTCGCCTCTTCTTCAGAATAAATCAAAAGGCAGATTCATGGCCTCCGCTATTGCCCAGTTCTATTGTTTTAAGCATGAGTTTCCACTTCGTTGGGGTTAGCGATACCTACTTGTATCTATTTAAGAGTACACTTAAAATACACCTGTCTTACATCGTTTATTTGGGAAGAAAGGAGAGGACACCGTATTTAGTCAGTTGTTTTGTTCTTTGATATATATACCTGTGTACAGGACGCGGGTGCTAAGGAAAGACAAAGCGGGGGAAACAAACGCAGGAGAGGGCGAAAATCACAGGGTAAAGGGAAGGTGGAAGGAGGGAGTGAAGGAGGAGAGGGCAGGTTACAGGAGCCCGTTTGCCCCCTTGGCGGCGCGGCAGGTTCAGCACCGCGGACAGCTCCCGTCTTTGTCTTGGTCCAAACTCCGGGCCCGCGCTTAGCGAGGTAGCGACCGCTGGTGCACCTGCTGCCTTCTCCACCAAACCTGCTTCGGAGAGAGAGAGGGAGCGTGGAGGAGAGGGAGGGATTTTCCTATCCCCTCCCCGTATCTTCCGAACTCGGCCCTGATGCCATCCCACCATATCACGGCGGCTGATATTAACTTGGCTTCGCCAGGAACCTCGCTTCTGTCTACATGGTGTTGGGGGCTGGGGTGTCTCCGTGGTGAGTTCAAATTGGGTTTGGAATTCGTTTTGCTGTCACTGTCCCAGGTCCTAGACCCCCACATCTGTCCCCAGACAACGCCTAGCCTTTGACTAAAAAAAAAAAAAAAAAAAAAAAAAAAAAAAAAAAAAAGGCGGCGATGTCGAACGGTTCGCTGATGCGCGTCCCGAGCTGTGGACACACAAGGACGCCCAGACCAGCTGAGCTTGGCCCAAGACCCACAGCATCAAATCCAGGAAAACCACCACTGGGAGACAGGAGCCAGAAAGATGAGAAAGGGTTTCTTCTGATTCAACCTAAGCCTGGCAGAAAGCAATGGATTATGTTGTGTTCAGAAACTATACATCCCACCACACGAAATCAGCCTCGTTTTTCTCCCTTTCGCCAAAGAAAGCATCTGGCTCTGAGTTCAACAAGCATCACCCACAGAGGCTGCTCAAAATACTTTTTTTTTCTGGGCCCTTTCGTAGGATCCAGGATAAAAAGAACGTCTCATGTTCTCCTCTGCCTCAAACCTTGCTTCCCCGAGGGAGTAGGAGATGCCGTGCATGTGAAACTCATTCTCCAGATCCTAACACACACACACACACACACACACACACACACAGAATGTAGCCTAGGGTCACTAAAGTTCTGCGCTTTTGCCAAGCTTCAGAGAAGTCGACCAGCCAAGCCACCATTTGTTCTCATAGAATTTGTTCCCCAAGTGGAGCCCTAGGGTGGGGGTAGAGACGAGGAAAGTTTAAGAATGAGCCTCCTGCACAAGGAGGACTTCCTTTGGCAGTCCGCAAATATGTTAGGAGGAAAGAAAGCGGACCCTTGCAGATCTGAAGCTTAGGGCCCCCACACCAGCGTCTGGAGCACAGAGATATCACCACAAACCAACCAGCCAGAAGACCCCAAGCCCAGTCCAGCCACTGTAGACGGACTGGAATTCGCCTCCAAAATAAGATGCTTCACCATCCCCTTCAGGGGGAAAAAAAAATTCCTGAATTTTTTTTTTTTTTAAAACAGCATTCTGTCCCTCCCCTCCTCCTCCCCCCAAGAAACCTGGAGGAGAAAGGCCACCGCGCACCGTTGGGCAGCTCAAAGGAGTTTTAGAGAAAGCGCATCCCCGCTGAGGTCCCCGTGGAGCAGAAGGGCGCTCAGCGGGGTAAACATACTCGCCTTGGGAGGAAGGAGCGGGGGTCGCTTTCCCTGGGCCCCTCCCCCCTCCCGAGATCCGACGCCTGGGGCGGGGTTGGGGCGAGGACGCCCCCCACCCCGCCCGCTCCGGTGCGTCGTTCAGCCCGGCTGCGGTGTAAACCGCCGCTTTCCGATGCAGATTTCCCTTTTAACACCTTCTAAACAAAGGCTAATGAGGCCACTGCTTTACTCTATCAACACACAATCATTAGCAGCCGAGAAATACACGCGCGCGCGCACGCACACACACAGCGCGAGGCTGCCAAAGTCGGGCGGATTCTAAAGGAACCCATATGAGGCTAACAAAAAGGAGGTGGGGTAGGGAGGGGCGGGGAGAGGAGGTGGGATAGAACGGGGAGAGAAGGGCGGGAGGGATGTTATGGAGACCGCGAAAAAGACCAAGAGGAAAGAAAGAGGCAGCAAGATCCGGGCTCAAACGCAGACTCGCTGGTTCAAGGGTAACCAGAAAGTGTAGGGGGTCCTAAATCGGAAGGTTAGAGTCCCCAGAAAGCTCTCTCGTTTGTGCTCCAGAGATGGCGGAGGGTTGCAGGCACCTCCTTCCAAACGGCTCCCTCAGTCCCGCAGCCGGTCTCCACCTTCAGATACGCTCAATGGGGCCAGGGAAGCCGTGGCCACAGCCCGATCCCTCAGCGCTGCCGGCCCTCCGACGCCCTACGGCTGGGGCTGGCCTCCAGGCCTAACCGCCAGGGCGAGGCTGAGGAGGATCCCAGCCGTTCTCAGCTCCGACCGTCGTCTTATCTGGCCGCCCCGGGAGATGCGCTTCGGCGGGCAGCGTTGGGGCAGCCCGCAGCTCAGCACCAAGTGCGAAGGGCAGCGTTTCCCCTCTCTGAACAAAAGCTTCAGTGTTTCCCTCAAGGGTTGGGGGGCTGGCTTGCACCTTTTTTTCTGTCTTCCTCGGGCCCCCTTCTGGTTCCGGGGAATCAGCCCCAGCCGGTGGCCTCCCAACGAATGGAGCCTGAGTCCCGCCCTGTATCGCAGCGCCCAATCTTGGAATACAGGCTGCAGGAGCTTGCTGGGCAAGTAGAGACTCCCGAAGGGTGCGTTCCAGGAGAGGGGCTTGCAGGAAGGAGACAGGGGCCACCATTCCCTGCCCCCACCGCACCACTGTCGGGGTCTCTAAGCTGGCCAGCACTCACAAGCACTCGCACTCGCGCTTTGGGACTGGATCTCCCAGAACCCGAAGCGGTGCTCAGCCGCTGTCCTCCCCACCTGCTCCCTCCCAGAGTTGCCAGGCCTGCTCCCCAGCGCCTGGTAAGGCTGCAGAGCTGACCTGCACCGGCCACCCGACTCTCCACCCCGTGAAGCTGACCACAGTCTTCTGGCCCCCCGAGTCCGTCCCAAAGCTACCCAACGTGACAGTGTTGCCCAACCCCTGCTGGCTTGCCCCTCTCGGGCCCCTCAAAGTCCCAAGCAGATACTAGACTGGGGTTGAGTTCAGACTCAAGAGCCACCCTGGCAAGGGAACTCAGGGGAGGGAGGGGGCTTGAGGAAGAGTGCCATTGTTGAATGGATAGAGGGGAGGGAGGGAGGGAGGGAGGGAGGAAGGAAGGGAGGGAGGGAGGGAGGGAGGAAGGAAGGGAGGAAGGAAGGAAGGAAGGGAGGGAGGGAGGGAGGGAGGGAGGAAGGGAGGGAGGGAGGAAGGAAGGGAGGAAGGAAGGGAGGGAGGGAGGAAGGGAGGGAGTGAGGGAGGAAGGAAGGGAGGGAGGGAGGAAGGAAGGGAGAAAGGAAGAGAGGGAGGGAGGAAGGAAGGGAGGGAGGAAGGAAGGGAGAGAGGGAGGAAGGAAGGAAGGAAGGAAGGAAGGAAGGAAGGAAGGGAGGAAGGGAGGGAGGGAGGGAGGGAGGAAGAGAGGAAGGAAGGAAGGAAGGAAGGGAGGGAGGAAGGAAGGAAGGAAGGAAGGGAGGAAGGAAGGGAGGGAGGGAGGAAGGAAGGGAGGGAGAAAGGAAGGGAGGGAGGGAGGAAGGAAGGAAGGAAACAGAGGGATTCCCTGCCTTTTTGATTAAACGTTCCAGGTCGGGCCTGCCCAGTTAACGAGACCGTTAATTAAGCCATGCGCAATTCAACTGACAGGAAGGCCCCGCACCCCGCAGAGATGTTCTGGAAACCAAGCAGTCCAAGGCAGAGCGTTAGGGGCACACCGGCCTCATCGCCCCTGTCCTCCAGGGTTCCGCCTATGTCCCGGCACTCTTGGGGACGCCCAGGCCCAGATACTGTCCCTGCCTGGACTCGGGGCTGCCCCCAGGTGGCCACCCCCTGGGGCTCCCGGAAGGTTCGTCCACCCCCACATTCTGCATCCCTGTGCGGATATCCAGGCCTGCGCCCGAGCCCTGACCTACTCATCGCACTCCACCAGCGTCCACCCGGGCCAGCCAGGGCGCACACGTTCCGGGCGTCCTCGGGCAAACTCGAACTCCCGAGGATAGAGGTTGGAGACCCGGCCGGCCAGCTCGGCTCTCTGGGTCTCTCCGGAGCGCCAAACCAGACGCTCTTCTCAGGCCTCCGGGCGTCAGGGCCCAGCCTCCACGCCCGCTCTTACTCAGGGGCCGATTGCGCGCAGCGGCGGGCAGAGCGAGGCGGCGCGGCGGGACGCTGAGTGTGTGTGCGCGGCGCGGCCTATATTTACACCCCAAACAAAATAATTACACTTTTGTCGGAGGGAGAAAGCCAGTGATTAGGCGCGGGCTCTTTGCGGCAAAACAGTTTCTCAGTGGTACACCAGTATAATTTTTCACGGCTGGCTGAAATCAAAGAGGGGAAGTAATGAATCCGGCGAGCAATTTAAATTTACAATTTGTAACGCCGCCGCCGCCGCGCAGACCCGGCCGAGAGCGCAGCTCTGAGGCGCTCGCTGCGTTTGTTTAATGTTAAAGCCCGCGCCGGCTCTTGGGGGCGGGGTGGGGGGGGGGAATGGATGCGGAGAATGCGTTTGGCTGGGGGGGTGGGGGGGAGGTAATGAACGAAGTCGCGAGCGGACCGGCAGCGCCGCCCAAGATGCCGCGCGGAGAAGCCAACGAAGGGCGCACCCCTAGGGTTCCCTCAGAGCGCGCGTCCCCCAAGAAAGCAAGCCGCTCCGCACCACTCAAGGGGAGGGGATGCCTTCGGAGGAGCGAAAGGAGATATTCCGGCCGCCACAAAAGCTCCAGGTTCCTGCTGGCCTGCAGCACCACCCACCCGCCCCACCCCAGGCAAGAGAGCTTCCGGGGAGTTAGGGAGGCGCGACTGAAAATTCTCCGTAGCCTGCGGGGAGGCCAGCTCCAAATTCGCGAAGAGTCCCCGTTCCGGCCGCCGCCCCGAGTCCCCGGCTGGAGAAGACAAGGAAGAAGCACCCCAAGCCCCAGCTCAGCGCGCCTCCAAACTCCCACCCCGGGCGGGTGTGTGCCTCTTCGCCGGTAATTAATTACCGAACTCAAGGGGGAATATGCAAACCGCATATTACTAACTCTACAGGGCTTAAGTGATTGGAAACAGATTATTATCTTGCTTGTCTTTTGTCTGTTTTACTTATCCCGCCGCCGTCTGTCGAGTTGTAATGTTGATACTCTTTAGTCTAGGAGGAAGATTTTTATATAGTAAATTCCATCAACATCTTGTATAAGTGACACTGCGTCTCCATGCATTACCCTGTTAAGACACAAGCGGTTTATTAGTTACATATAGGAGCGGATTTCGCTGCCTGGTCGCCATCTGTTAGCGCTGTTAGGGCGGGATAATTCGTCTAATAGTTGGTCTGCCGGCGTTCTTCGGATGCTGTGCGCCCTGGAAGGTGGAAGGCTGGTAAAGGCCAAGCAGGCTTTCCTGCGGTGGGGCTGGGGCATGGAGGTTCTGGACTGGGGCTGGGCTGGGCTGAGGCCCCCAGGGTGACTTCGGGGGGGGGGGGCTCTGTCCTGCACGGGATGGGTAAACCCAGCTACAGGAGGCAGAGGCCAGAGCAGGGCTTCTGGAAGCAGAGCTCTCTTCTCCTGCAAACGGGCACTCGGCCCCCTCGTGACTCACCACATCCAGGCTCCGGAGGACTCAGAACTGCTCTCTGAGACCGTCCCCGATTCCTGCTACCTCCCCAGCCTGCTGGGGCCTGGCTGTGCACTGGCATTTAAGCACATCCAGGAGGTGAGGGCAGGTGGGTCTGTCCCAGATGGAACCCGGCACACAGCACCCAGCAGCCGGCAGGGTTGGCAAAGCCAGGGCTGGGAAGACACAGTAACCTGGCTCTCAAGGACCCAGTCGGCCGGGGGGGGGGGGCGTTGGAGGACAGTGAGTTTGGGGTGCTTAGTCCAGAACAGGGCAGAAGGCTGTCAGATGGGGCTTTTAATGACTGTATGTGAGTCTCCCAGCACCCCAAGAGCTGTGCGGTGCGCGATGAGAATTGTTCACTGAAGCATTGAGCACGGTGCTAGATTTGGACGCCCAGCAGAGAAGAAGGGGGGAGAAAATAAAAACGGAGTGAAATCGAGAAAGTGATGGAGAAACAGAGATGAAGGGAAAACAGAAAGAGAGCAGAGGCTGAACATAAGAAAGAAAAGGAGACGGAAAGGAAAGCAGATGTGCAGGGAACGCGGGAGAGAGAAACCCCAGCGAAACAAAGGCGGGGTAGGCAACCCAGTTGGCCTCCACTGCCAGCCTGGCGCCTCTCTCCTCGTGCGTTCTTGGTCCTCCCGGACCCTGCCCCGCTGGAGGCTGGGGCCCCTCATGCCCCGGGAGGGCAAAGCCAGGCTGCCAGAAACTGTGGTTTTCGTTTGGGGCTCTGGGAGCTCTCCCAGCTGGGCCTAGGGGACCGGGCGAGCGCCGGTCCACTTGCTCCTGGCCGAGCCCGGCTCTAACCAGCCACGCTGCTACCTCGTGTGGACACCTGTCCCCGGGCAAGCCAGAGGCTGGAGTAACAGCACCATCAGGCAGAAGCTACCCGATTTGGGGACTTCTTTTCAGAGACCCAGCTGTGGGTCAGTGTCCCACCTGGCGACCAGCATCTGTCAATCTCCTGTCCCCAGCCAGATCGCCTCCCCTAGAGACTGGGGGACAGCGCTAAGCCTAGACAGGAACAGAGAGAAGTAAGCATCTCCGTGCCTCCACCAAATGCCCCAACACGGGCATCCAGAAATCCTGCCCCCATCAAATCCACAAAGGTAATACGAGGAGCACACACACAACAGGGCCCCCAAAGCCTACAGGAGTCACATAAACAAAAACAGGCCATCCACACACACACGCACACACACACACAGTGACTGGCATACAAGCACAGACCCACAAAATTCTGCGCGCACAACCTAGCTCAGTCACACACACACACACGCACACACACACACGGCGTCTCAGGCACGCACACGCTCACCCACGCACAAACACACACCTCCAGGTTTTTTTAAGTCCACTTACACATCAATGTTAGCACACGCACACGATAATATTATCCACACGCACACTCACACGTGCAAACACCCTCCCGCTTGAGTGTCTGAAAGTAAGCCTACACACACATACGCATACCCCGACAGAAACAAGACCACACAGACTAAAACACAGCGCAGAACTATTAACAAATGCAAACACACAGATTTGCACCAAAAAAGACACATGCCCAAATGTATTCACGTGATTAATGGCTAACTATAAATAGAGGCAAAAATGCAATTCTCAAACAGCAAACATACACTAACAAACTCCGTAGATGAGCCAAACACACGTTCACAGCCAAGTCTTGGCACAAACACACTTCTCTGGCCCCAGCCCAGGGCCTACCTACCCGGTCCGCCAATGGCGACTTTCGGGGAGCAGGGCGGAAAAAATCCTGGGGAGGCTTCCCGGCCTTGGTGAGTCGGGTTGCCAGGTCGGCCCCTTGGGAAAGGTGGCCTGGCCTCTCCCCCCACCCCCCAGACCCACCCCTCCCTCTTCACACACACACACACACACCTGCAAGCGCCCCCACACGCCCCAGACCCTCGGCTCCCCGCCGAGCCGCTCTTCCTTCGCTCGACTTTGGACGCAACTTGTACACACAGCCCGCACGCGCCGCCAAGTACAAGCAGCGCCCACACAACCTCTAGCGTTCCGCCCCCACCCCTCGAAAGCGTGACCCACTCACCACGGTGCCCCGACTGGCTGAGCCGGGATCTGGAAGGTGCATCGAGGAGAGAAGAGACGTGGTGAACGCCACCTCTGAGCTGGCTTCAGAAAGACCCGTCCGGCCTGGGTCGTCTGCTCCCCACCTCTCCCCCAGAGTACCCGTGGGCGGCGCGCCCAGGCCTGAAACGCCAGGGTCTCGGACCAGGCCAGATGACCCACTCCCCCTCCCCCCCCCCCCCGCCCCGCTCCACCTAGGTTTGGGGCCTGCGCGGGGAAAGATACCCAAACGGCGCAGCGCGGCTCGCGCTCCCGCTTGCTCTCTCGCTCGCACGTTCGCGCTCTCTCTCTCTCTCTCCCTCTCTCTCGGTCTCTCGGTCCATGAGAAAGGCCGGGCTGGGCCCCAGCTCCGTGTGTGACAAAAGAAGCCGCCCGGCTCGGGGAGCCCCGTGAACCGCGCTGTCGCAGCTCCAGGGCGCAGACCCCAGGGACGCCGGGACGAGGGAGTCCAATCTGGGCGTGCTGGACTGGGAACGAGGAGGGGTGGACGCAGAGCGCGCTCCGGGCCTCGGGCAACTTCTGCAAGTTCCGGGGATGGCGAATGGGGCAGGGGTCCCTCTCCCGCCAGGCCTTGGAATCCTGGCCCCCAAATATTTATGAGAAGACAGAGGAAGGGAGATGCAGTTTTGAGATCGCGCGGCCCGCGCCCCCAGCCCCAAACTGGAAGGTAATACTTACTTAGCCTCCGAACCAGGTACAAGCTAATACTCAACAATACTGATGCCTTGTTTTTTTTGCTCTGTCCGGACCGCAACGCTGTAGCCAATTTAGATATGCTATAAATTTAAGAGGTTGCCATGGCCACCGCGCGCCCATTGGCCGCCGGGCCCCCTACGTGCCGCGCCACGTCACCAAATCTGAATAAGGATGCGCGAATTAGGCGGCGGCCAGACAAAGATGAGGATCGGGACCGCTTGAAAGTGGGGGAAAGTGCCGGCGCCTCCGCCACCGGGGAAAGCCGCTCCGCAGCGCCGAGGCCATTCGCCACCCAAGACACCTGGGGGAGCCGGGAGCCAGCACTGGGGCGCGCGGCCCGGGGCATGAGGCTGTGAAGGCCACCCCTCCCCACCCCACCCCCGGCAGCCCAGCGCCAGGCCAGCGATCATCCAAGGACTTGACCGGCTGAGTCTTGGTCCGGACCGGACTCGCCCGGCGGCGGCCGAGATAAGAGGCGGAGCGCAGCAGCGGGGCCCGGGGGCCCGAGGGCCGGGGGCCCAAAGGGAGGGCAGGGCGGCCCGAGCCGCCGGGGCGCTATGATGGTGCACTGTGCCGGCTGCGAACGGCCCATCCTCGACCGCTTTCTGCTGAACGTGCTGGACCGCGCGTGGCACATCAAATGCGTTCAGTGCTGCGAGTGCAAGACGAACCTCTCGGAGAAGTGCTTCTCGCGCGAGGGCAAGCTCTACTGCAAAAATGACTTCTTCAGGTAAGAGGCCGCGCCGCCCTGCTGCCTGCGCGCCCGCCCTGCGCGCGCTCCTCTGGGGCGCCGGGGCAGGGGGAGACCGCCAAAGCAGCCTCCTTGGGCTCCCAACCTTAGACGGGAAGCGGGCAGCCCACTGCTCTCCTCCTGCCCTTGGTCCGGGAAGGCGCCCGAGCCCGGGCGGAGTCAGAAGAACGCTGCTTCGCTGTCTCTAGTTCGCTCCTCCAGCCGGGCCTGGAGCCGCGGTGGGGCAGGGCGGAGAAGCCCTGAGAAACTTGCTCGCCACTCATCTCTGCCCCTTCCCCGCAGCTGCGACCCCAGGGTGGAAGTTCAGGCCCGGTTCTGAGAGAGGAAGAATTTTTGCCTAAGTTAGGGACTGCTGGAGGCTTCTCCCGGCCGGCAGAGTGCGGGAGCCCAGGGGCTGACCTCCCGCAGGCCAGGGCCCCAGAGCCCTCCTGGACAAGCCGAAACTTCCCAACTCCGAGGGGACTCAGTCAGGAAGATCTCCTCTGATGACGGAGGGAGGGAACCTTCTCCTCCTTGCCCCCACCCCACCCCCAACTCCTTAAACATTTTCTCCCGCGTTGAAACGTCCAAACGAAATGGGAGCTGAGAATCAGGACCTCCAGGGTCCAGTCTGCGATGTGTCGCCTCCCTTTGCCGCCCACGGATCACTTTTCTGGGCCTCAGTTTCCCCAGCTGGGAAATGCCAGGGGAGGACCTGAAAGGCTGAGGGGTTTTCGGCAGCTCAGCCCTGCCTGCTTCCGCCAGGCGCCCAGAGCCGGCTTTGTGCGTGCGAATTCCCGGGCACCAAGGGAAGGGGGGGCGTGATTAACACCGCGGAGAAAGGCTTTCTCCGGCCCCAGCAGCCAGGCAACAGGGAATTTGAACGGGAGAGAATGTCAGCCTCGGCTTTACACGTGTCAGCTCCCTGGCTCCGGAGACCTGAGGCCCCTAATGTGGTGGTGCTTGCAAAGTGCCTAATGATTTTTGATAAGGTGCATATGGCCAATTACGCTGCCGGATAAGGCCAAAAGTGACTTATGGCTTCTAATGCCCTCACTACATCAACGTCACCCAAATTCGCCCTGTTTAGAGACGTGGGTATGAGTCGATGGGGGGCCCCAAAGTCCTGGGTCCTCACTCTCCCCCTCGACCCACACCTCCCCCCTCCCAGTGCTGGCCTGCACCACCCATTTTGGGGGGAGGCTGGCCTTCTCCAAGCGCTCAAGGAAGAAAGAAAAGGATTTAGATCAGGAACGCGGGAAAGGGGGGGGCGTTGAGAGATCCTGTGTACTGGCCGTGCAGGTTGAGGATTGCCTTCTGGTTACATTCTCCCAGTTCCTGCCAGGGCCAGAGATTGGGGACAGGGAGGGGCGGGGGAGACCCGATCCCTGCTTTCCGGAGACCATCGCTCTGAGGCCCTGCTGTCCACAGGCTCCCAACTAGCTCCGGCGGGTCCCAGAGTGGTCCCGGACTGGAAGGCCTCCAGCGCCGGTGGCACTGGGAGTCAGCTAAAGGTCCCTTCCTCCTTGCTCGGGTCCAGCTCCGAAGAGCTCCCCACCCCGTTGATAGAACCTGCCATCCGGGCCCATCTGGCCTTACCCGGGCCCCAGCAGGCTGGAAAAGCATCCAAGAGGCAAAGGAAGGGGTGGTCCAAACCTGGCTTGCCGGGCTTAAAATGCCTCCTGACTTGGAGATCCAAGTTTGCCTCAGGAGGGCAGCCGGGGCGGATCTGGCAGGGATGGGGCTGGCATCTCGGGGTGCTCTGGCCTGTGTTTGGCTCAAGGCTCCAAGCCGGGTGGTGTGTGGATAAACCTGAACAAGGCACGCGACAGTCGCAGCCCCAAGAACAGCCCGGGACATTTGTCTCATCTCTCTTGCGCTAGTCGGACAGCATAGGATTGGGGGTCTCGTTTGACAGATGTGGACGGGGCAGGGTGGGGGGGGGGCTTCTGAGAAGCTAGGGCGCATGGGAAGAGGTCAGGGGCTCGAGGGAATGGGACGCCGGGCTGCTCCGAGGTGACAGGCCACGTTGCGTTCCGCAGGCGCTTTGGCACTAAGTGTGCGGGCTGTGGGCAAGGCATCTCGCCCAGCGACCTGGTGCGCAAGGCCCGCGGCAAAGTGTTCCATCTCAACTGCTTCACCTGCATGGTGTGCAACAAGCAGCTGTCCACGGGCGAGGAGCTCTACGTCATTGACGAGAACAAGTTTGTGTGCAAGGATGACTACCTGAGCTCCTCCAGCCTCAAGGAGGGCAGCCTCAACTCAGGTAGGAGCCCTCCTCCCCTGCCCAGCCGGGGGCCCTGAGACCCTGCGGCACCGCCAGCCCGGCCCTCTCTACTTTGCACCCCCCCCACCGCCCCCACCCCCCCACCCCCCACCTCCCCGTGTGCGTTCTGTGCCAGGCTCGGCGCTCTCTCCCCGCTCCCACCAGCCATTTCTGGGGCAAATGGAAGGGGCGGGGAAGGGGGACAGCATCTGGAGTCTGTCCCCACCGGATACGGACTCCCGGCTCTTTCCCCGCTCTCCTTCCCCGGAGGGACCTTTTCCAAGCTGCCCTCCTCCCCCAGTTTGGAACCACACGACTCCCCCCACTTTCCGAATCTTTTCAGCTCCTGGTAACTTCAGGCCGCTCTGGGAGGACGGTCAGTGGGGTCTGGAGGAAGGAGAGAGGGGAGAAGGCGTCTGTGGCCTCCTCCCGGTCCCCTCTCCGCGAAGGCCGGGCCCCCCCAGAGGGCGTGCCTGCCCCTCACCCAGGCCATAGCCGAAAAGTGCTGGAGAGGGCTGGAGAAGGGTCTCTCCGAAGGCCGGGCCCCGCCTGGAGGGAGTGGGCGGGCGCCGGGCCCCTGGGGGAGGGGCTGTCGCAAGGCTTGGGGAGGAACCCGGCGCGGGTAGCGGCGCGCCGGGGTCGGCGGGAACCCGCTACCCGGTTGCAGAGACCTTGGGCCGCCGCTGACGCCGGGGTCCTCTTCCCGCTCTGTGCGCCCCGCAGTGTCATCCTGTACGGACCGCAGTTTGTCCCCGGACCTCCAGGACCCTCTCCAGGACGACCCCAAGGAGACGGACAACTCGACGTCGTCGGACAAGGAGACGGCCAACAACGAGAACGAGGAGCAGAACTCGGGCACGAAGCGGCGCGGCCCGCGCACCACCATCAAAGCCAAGCAGCTGGAGACGCTCAAGGCTGCCTTTGCCGCCACGCCCAAGCCCACGCGCCACATCCGCGAACAGTTGGCGCAGGAGACCGGCCTCAACATGCGCGTCATCCAGGTGCGGCTGGGCCCGGGTCGCCCTTTCCCAGCCCAGAGGAGCCCCGGAGCCAGGAGGCCCACGGGAGCCTCCCGCCCAGCCTCCTCGGCCAAGAGTGCGCCGAGTTGGGGTCTGCCGAAGGGCAGACTCTGTGCCCGAGGGCAGGGCCGGCTGGCCAAACTCCTAACCGAAAGATTCTGCAAAGCCCCGCTGACCTCCTGACGGCGCGATCTGGGGCGGGTCACTTCACCCCTCGGAATCCCGCCCCCTCCCCGTTCAAGGAGTTTTAAGCCTCGCTGGGGTACCCCCTCCCTTCCTCTCCTATTTCGGAGCGGAGAAGAAGGCAAGGTTCTCCACGTGCCCTCTCCCTGCGCCGGTGCGCGGGCGGACAGACAAACGGCCAGAGCCCGGCTGGGGAGCCGAGGGGCCGGGACCAGGGCCGTGCAGGGCGGGAGGCCTTTATAAAGCCGTCAGGCCGAGGGCGGGCCGAGGACCAGGAAGCCCAGGTCTTTATGAGTCGCCCCACGGGTCCGCGAAATCCTTCACCCTTGGCTGGTTCCCCGAAGCCCCTCTCCACCTCTCCTGGCCTAATCCGCCCGCCCCCGCCCCTGGGCAGTCTTGGTGAAGAGGCTATAGAACCCAGAAGGAGCGGCCTGGGCAGGAAGGAGAGGGCACCCCGGATCGGAGCTCACAATCCCTGCTCTGTCCCAGGTGTGGTTCCAGAACCGACGGTCCAAAGAACGCAGGATGAAACAACTGAGCGCGCTGGGCGCCCGGAGACACGCCTTCTTCCGGAGTCCGCGGCGCATGCGTCCGCTGGGCGGCCGCTTGGACGAGTCTGAGATGTTGGGGTCCACTCCGTACACCTACTACGGAGGTAAGGGCCCCCCCACCTCGGAACGCGCTGCCCTACACCCAGGCCCGTGCCGTTCTGGGGGTTGAGGACGCAGGTCCGGATCCCGGGCGCCGTTGGCCGCCAGGGACGCCCTCCCTCCCTTCTACTCATGCGGGACGTACATACACAATCACGAACACACCTTAACAGACGCACAGCAACGTAGGCGTGTGCACTCTCCTCCTCCTGGACCCCAAATCAGACAACCATACAGCGACACACACAGATGAACACCCACGCACCCACGCAGGACTCATGGGTACACTCCCTTGCACACACACTGGAGTTCAGAGACCTCGTGGACACAAATCTAGACACATGATCCCACACAACAACACACAGGTGGGTGCCACTCCCCAGTTACATTCAATGACAAATATACCCAAAGAAATGCACAGGCTCACACACTCCCAAGCGTCATGCCAAGGCGAGCGCTGGCAAATCCACCTGCCCCCTGCGTCAGCCGGACACTCAGCCTTCGTGCTGCCCTTGCCCCGTGGCCTGGTGTCCCTGGCCCCAGCGGGAACACAGGCACTGGAGGGCAGCGCAGGCGGTAGGGATGGAGGGGTCGGGATCCTTCCATGACTGTGCTGTGCGCCCTGGGCGTCTGGAACTGTCAGCCAGGATGCCGGCCGGGCGCTCTGGGCAGGACTCCCTTGCACTCTCCAGCTCCAGGCACGCCAGTGGTCATTAGGGTTGAAGGTACAACAACTGGACCAACCCGGTTCCCCACTCCCGGTCTTTGGACTTTGCAGAGAGAATTCTGTTGTTGCTGTTACCAGGTTCAAGGCCTGGGTGAACTCTCCTCCTGGTTACTCCTTTTCTTCCTTCCCTCCTCTTCTCCTTCCTCCCTAGTCTCCTCACCACCACCCCCCCCTCCATTTCCTTGGCATTTGCCTGGCGACCCATTCCAACCCCTCACTGCCCTCCCAAATCCCTCACCAAGGTTTTCTGAGACCCCGAGTGTGCTAGGGAATCCACTCCGGGTCCTGCACTTCCCCAACCTTTGGGCTCAAAGAAAACACCTCCCGCTTCTGTTTGTTTCTGAGCCTCTGAATTTGGAGAGCCCCCAGGAGTGCCTATGCCTCAGACACATCTCTGCTGAGTTGCTCAGTGCCACAGGCCTGTGGGGGGCTGGTGTCCCAGGGAGAGGTGACTTTTCTTAGAAACGTGGGTTTGGAGGCAATGCTGAGGCCCGCGGGTGGGCGCCTGGCACGCGGGCCGACCCAGGAAGGAAGGCTTCCGCACATTGTGGGTCTAGGAGGTTAGATCTCACCTCCGGCCAGGGCCGCCAGAAATTGTGGGCATATAGGGCGGCTGTGTTCTGGGGAGAGACTCTGCGGTGGCAGGGCCCTGACTGGGGGGCTGCAGACGCCCAGGACGGCTCGGATGGTGGACGTGTCCCGGGGTCTTCAGTCACCAACTCTCTCTACCTATCTGTGCGTCCTTCGGCTCACGATCTCCGCCCGGCGCGGGGAGATGGTGGGGCGGCGCCGTCCGGAATTTCTCCCCGCCTGGGTAATTAAGCGAGGTCTCCCCGAGGACTCGTGTGCCCCCACCGGTCCCGCTGCCTCCTCTCCCCGCGCGTCTGCTGGATGGGGCGGGGGCCTGGACACGCGGGCCCCTCTTTCTCCGGAATGGGGGGCAGGACCCCCGCCCCCCCCAGCCCCAGGGAGGCAGCCCCGCCTAATCCGCGCTGGGAGATCCCGGCGGCGGCGGCGGCCGGCAGCGGGCGAGAAAGGGGCTGGGCGGCGGGGCCGGCGGCTCCCCGTGGGAGCGCGGACAAAGCCCCAGCTGCGGCTTTTGTGCCCTTTTCAGACGGCGTTTGTTCCAATTACCTCCGGCCCGGCCGCCATATGGGCGGAGGCGGCGCGCTGCGCGCGGGGGCCGCGGCCCTGGCTGGCTTGCCGGCTCGCCCCGAGCCGCGGCCGGCCCCCATCCCCGTCCCTCAGGGGCCCCAAGTTCGCCGCTTCCAACCTTTCTCTTCGCTTTCTGGGAGAATGGAACGAGCGGTCTTTAAAAAGTTAATTGGCCAACGCTTTAGCTGTTGCCGAAACCGTCGACAAGCCGCGCGCCTCCGGGCACCCCCCCCCCATTTGGACTGATTTCGGGGTTTGGAGAGGGAAGGGAGCCGGCGGCAGGGGACGTCCCGAATTCGCCCCGGCGACGGAGACCCCCCAAGACGGAGTGCGGGGGGGGGGGGGCGTGCAGAGGAAACCCGGCTTGGGGGCGCGCTGGTTTTCCCGCCGCACAAAGCGGGTTATTGTCACCGGTGGCCGCTACAAGGTGCTCCTTCCGTGGGGTCCCACACCTCAAACCTTCACGGGCGGAGGAGGGGAGGAGGCTGCCTGGAAAGACCCAAGCGAAGGGGTTCTGGAAGGAGGTGAGAGAGGTGATGCGGAAACAATTTTCTTGAGAACCAGGGGGGGCTTGTCACCGGGAGCCCCTGCGCCCCCTGGTTTTGTGGGGGAAATGCGATGTGTGCATTTTTCTGGAGAAAGCCCATAGCTATCACCAGATTCTCAGAAGCACTCAGTGTCCCCAAATGTTTCCGAAGCTGGGTGTCCTGGCAAACCGCCCCCCGCCCCCCCCCCCGGGGTGAGACTGAAGGCCCCAGCCTTCCCGCTGAAGTACCCACGAAGCGTTGGACGTGAGCAGGCGAATACCCTCCCTCCTCCAAGTTCCGGGCTTCTAGTGAGGCCGGCACAAATGGTGGGACCCCCACATTCACCCAGAAGGTCCAAGGGCTGTGTTTGAGGGGGCGAAGGACCGGCCAGGGCCGTGGGGTGCCGGGGGTTGTCAGAGTTCCGGTTGCCGGGTCCCCAGGCCAACTCATCAGCCCTGCCCCGCTGCTCGGGCAGAGTCTCTCCCCAGAACCAGGTCCGGCTTCTTCCCCCCCACCCCACCCCCCAGGTCGCCGGCCCCTCTCAACCATTTGGTGCTCTGGTCTCTGGCCACCCCAGCATCCCCCACCCAGCTCTTCTCCCATCTCTCGGACTCATCTGCCGGGTCTGTGGGCGCCTCTGTCTCTCCTGGCCTCCCCCCCCCCCCGGCTCTCGATGGGTTTTTCACGGTGTATCTCTAACCAACGGTCCGGTCCATCTCATCCCTTTCTCTGTGCTCATCCTACACGATTGCCCTGGTCTCTGTCTCTGCCTTGGGCTTGGTGCCTCTGGGTCTCTTTTCCGACCTGAGTCTGGGGACTCCCTCCTGGGTCCCCTCTTCGCCCCCCCGTCACACTGTTCACTGCTCATCTCCCAGTGACCCTGTCTCTGGCTATTTCCGTGTCTCCGGCTCTCGGTGTATCTCCCCACTTCAAAGGCACCGTCTCGGATGGTTCACTGACTCTATGTCCACTGTCTGTCTCTGTCTGTCGGGGAAACTCTGACTTTGAAGTCACGATATTTTTCTGTCTGTGCTTCTGGCTCTGGTCCTTGTGTCGCTCAGCCTGGGTCTCTGGGCCTTCGGGCAGCTCTCATGGTCTCTCTCGGGGACGCTTGTCCCAGGTGTGGGGGGGGCGGGGGAGGGGTGTCTGTGTCCTTGTCCGCCGGCAGCCCTCTCCCTTGGTCTCCGCGGGCCTCCCCGCGGGGCTCGCCAACCTGAGTCGGTGTGCGCCCCCCCCACCCCCGTCCGTCCGTCCGTCCGCGTTCCTCCCGGCCCGGCCGCCTCTGACCTGTCCCTGTCTCCTCCCCGCCCCCTCCCGCAGACTACCAAGGCGACTACTACGCGCCCGGAGGCAACTACGACTTCTTCGCGCACGGCCCGCCGTCGCAGGCGCAGTCCCCGGCCGACTCGAGCTTCCTGGCGGCGTCGGGGCCCGGCTCGACGCCGCTGGGCGCGCTGGAGCCGCCGCTCGCCGGCCCGCACGCCGCCGACAACCCCAGGTTCACCGACATGATCTCGCACCCGGACACGCCGAGCCCCGAGCCGGGCCTGCCCGGCGCGCTGCACCCCCTGCCCGGCGAGGTGTTCAGCGGCGGGCCCAGCCCGCCCTTCCCCATGAGCGGCGCCAGCGGCTACAGCGGACCCCTGTCGCATCCCAACCCCGAGCTCAACGAGGCCGCCGTGTGGTAAGGCCGCGGGGCCGGGCCGCCCCCGGACGCAGCCGCCCGAACCGCCACGCCGCCCTCAGGGGTTCCCTCTCGCGTCCGCGCGCAGCGGCAGCTGCTCCTCGGCGGGGCGCGCGGGGGCGCCCCGGTGTCCACCCCGCGGGGCCGTCCCGGCGGCGCGAGCGGTGCTCGGGACCAAAGTCAATACTGCGGAGGGTCGAGAGATTTCGAGCAACGCCCTAGACTTCCCCCGACCCCCGCCACCACCGCCTCTTCGGACCGAGAGAGGGTTGAGGCCCAGCGGCGAGGCTGACGTTCCCCCCTCTCCGCCATCCGAGTGGCATTTGGTAACCTTATTTCTCACTCTGCTTCCCCCGTCTTTAAAACAAGAGGCTCAGAAAAAGAGAGAGATGGAAGGGAGGGCGAGGGAAGGGAGCAAAATGAGGAAGAGAGAAGATGGAGAGCGAGCGAGAGAGAGGAGCGCGCTCGAGGGGTGGGGGGGTGTCGCCGGGAGGACGAAGGATCCGCCTGCGCGTGGGCGCCCCCTGGTGGCCAAACTGAGGATCAAGGTCAGCTTTCTAGGAAGGGGGCGGTCCAGACCTCGAGGCCCCGGGCCGGGCACACCCCCCCATCTCCCACCCACCCCCCGCTCCACCCCCCACCCCCCCGCCACTGTCTCTCCACTCTTCCTTCCTTGGACATTTATTGTGAGCCCGGGGGTCCAGGCCAGACTGGAACATTCGCCCACCCTGCTCTCCACCCCCCTGGCAAGGGCAAGGCGCCAAGATCTCCGGGCTCCGGCCCACAGACCACCCTCCCTGCCCGGGGCCTGGAGGCTGGGTCGTCAGGATGTACAGTATTATACTTTTTTGGAAGTCGAACGCTTCTAGTTTCCTTATTTTGTATAAAGAAGAAACAAATAAAGTATGTTTTTGTGTTTACTGTTTATTTATTGTACTCTAGTTATCCGGGGTTGGACATTTTTATATTTTTAAGAGGAGGGTGGGGCAGAGTGAGGGAGGGGAGGCAGAAAGAGGTTTACCTAAAAAAAAAAAAAAACACACAAAAACACGAAAAATCAACTTTTTTTAAAAAGAAAGATTAATAAAAAAAAATGCTTTTTTTTCCCTCAGTGCTGTGTGTGTGGTTTTCTTTTGTGTGTGTGCCTGCCTTCAGCCGCTGAGAGTGAAGGGAGCCATTCTTTTCTCTGGTCCACGTGTCCCACATAACACGGACTCGATGGGTGCACAGCCCTCTCTGCATCTGGGGGGGGGGGTGCTTTTAAGAACCAGGAGGTAATGACAATGGCTGCCATCTTTTTTTTTTTTTTTCCCCCACAGCTACTATGTGCCGGGCACAGTATAGCCCAGATGCTTTAATACTCTGCTGCTGTATGTAATATCCCGCCTCTCACACCGGGCGCACAGTAGGCCTTCAAAGCCGTTGACGAACGCAAGACTGTGTCATTTGTTCGTCCTCAGTGTGGGTCAGAAGAATTCCAGCCTGGCTCCTAATGAGGCCCCCTCGGGCAAAAACTATGGGCGGGCTGGTAAGCTAGTTATCTTCCGAGGCCCTGTTAGGACAGAAGTGCCCCAGGGAGAGTGAGCAGCGAGGCTGAGGTCCTCTGCCTTTCTGATGCGAGGCGTGCCCACGCCAGCAGGTAAATCCGCAGTAGCATGATGGAAAGTGCTAGAGATTCCGGAGGCCTGAGGCCACTACCTGAAGACAAGTCCCTCCTTCCTGTTGCCTCAGTTTCCTGACTTCCAAAAGCGGGGATTGGAGGGAGGGCTTGCTACCTCCCCTTCCGGCTCAGACACTGTAGGGTTAGAGAGGCAGGTGGGGGAGATACCAGTAAATGGAAGAGTGTCCTGCACGGGGTCCCTTTGCACCCAAGCCGGGGGGAGGGGGTTGCCCACTTCAGGGGCAGAGGGGCCAGGAGGGGACAAGGGAGACCAAGGAACGGGCACACAGTAAGAGCCCTTTTATGTGGACTGCGGGGCAGTAACTCAAGGTGGCTTGGCTTTTTCTTTCCTTCCCCTGACATGCGTTTGTCTTTATCAGACCAATGCTCCGTGCTCATTGAGGAAAATTTAGAAACTTCAGCTAAACAAAGGGAGGAGAACGGAATCACCCGGAATCTCAAGCGCCTTGGTGATGTATCTGGCGCATTTCCTTCCAGACTTGTGTTTTTGTCTTCATTTTGAAACTAGAGATCATTCTCCCCACACTATATGGTTACCTGCTCTGTTTCACTCAGCAAGATCCCCAGGTTAATAAACTGATCACAGAGCGATGTCATCCTCTGGAGTGACTGGCGAAAACTTCCTGGCGATGGGCGAACCCCCCTTTTACGGTTTTAAGTGTTTTATTTATTTTTGAGAGAGTGCAAGTGGGGGAGGGGCAGAGAGAGGCGGTGGGAGGCGGGGGGGGGGGGCGATGAGGACAGAGGATCTGAAGCGGGCTCAGCGCTGACAGCAGTGAGCCCGATGTGGGGCTTGAACCCGTGAACCGCGAGATCGTGACCTGAGCCCAGGCCCCGGGTTTTGTTTTCTCTTTAACCTATTCTGTTGTTGGACATTTGGGTCTGTTTCCAACTGTTTGCCGCTGTAAACCAGGCTGGAATAGACATCCTCGTCGCTAAATCTTTCGACTTGTATCAGGGGAGGTATTATTTGCCGCCTTAGGATGCTCAGAGAGGTCAAGGGACTTGCAGAAGGTCACATGGCTGGGGAGTGGCAGAGTAGGGATTCAGGCCCATGTATGTATCAGGTTGTGTTTCTACGCCACAAGGGTGCCCTGATCGTAATGGGTCTCGGAGCCCCAGAGACAATTTGCAAGATTCTGGGCCCCATCTCTGCCAGGCCCCCAAGTGTTTTCTGGGCACATGTGAATTTTGCAAGCTTAGGCTCGCTCAGAACTTTTCACCAGAGAGAAACCTGGGCAAGTGAAGTTCAGAGGCACAGACTCACCGTCACTCCCCTGCAGACAGGCTTGTGACAGGGTCACGGAGGCAGGGGAGGAGGAGGGGAAGGGATTTACAAGAGAGAGGAGGACTCCCCCCATCCCAGCTGTGCCAGGTCACGTGACCTACCGCTCAGCCGCCCCCCCCCCCAACTCCACCCCACCCCCGCCAGCTGCCAACAGGTAGAAAGACCGAGCAGAGCTATCAGCTCCTTCCTGGGGACAGCAGAGTGGACCTACAGGGTGAGAATTCTCGGTAGCACCATCCCTCCCAGCCCCCCATCCAGCTACACACACACACACACACACACACGCACACGCACCAAACACGTATGTCCTCACACAAATGCACATTCACACATACAAAAACATGTGCACAAACAGAACACCCACACAGACACAGACATGGGCACAGGCACACGGATGCACTCCTGCCGATGCACACACAGGCACGTGCGTGATGATCGTCGGGCACACACGGGTGCATGCCAGCACAGGCACATTAATGTGCACACCCCACGTGCTTGTGTCCAGTGTGATTTGCACAGATACGCAAGCGCAATCACACACACGCATGCCCACACATCCATGCTTTGAACCCACACGCCCAGCCCCCACGGACGCCCGCAAACCCAAACCTCATATCCTTGTGAACGTGTGCGCACGCACATGGATTCAGAGCATACACCCGCCCTTCGCACGCCCACAGTTTCAGCCTGAGAGAACCGGGAGTGGAAGGAGCCCACTCGTGCACCAGGGAATGCTTGAATGGCCCTGGGGTGGTCCGTCAAGATCTCTGAGGGTGGTTCCAGAAGCCAGAATCCAGGAGGGAGGGACATCTGTGGGGTCGTGATCAGTACTTGGGGCTGACTCCCAGGGCACTCCCTCTGAGCGTGCCTGAGTGAGGAAGGATGGGAGCAGAGGTCTCCTGGGGCCAGGATGAGGGCAGAACAGAGCAAGGGTCCTGGGGTCCCGGAGGTTATCTGGTTGGTCCCCGTATCACCCTTCTGAGGCTTTTTTCGGTCCCGCTGCAAAATGGGCTCACAATGGCATTTCATGCACATCGGAGAGATGTCATTCATCCAACCTGTGGCCAAGGTTCAGGAAATCTAGGTCCTGGGTTCAATCCCCACCCCCATCTCCCCCCACCTCCACGCACACCAGCTTCCTCGAAAGGGGACAAGCAGGGGGCTGGGGGGTGTTGTCGTCGACATCTGCTCAAGCCCACGCCCACTGCTGTGAGCTCATCTCAACGGCCCAAGTGCCTACTTGGACCCAGGGACTCTGAGAGGAGAGATCCCACCCCCACCCACCTCATCTCAGTGCCCCTGCAGGGGACCCACGGTGCAGTGGCTAAGTTAGGTGCGCTAAGTTAGGGAGACTGCTCCTGAAGAAGGCCGTCCAGGGAAAGGGGAGGGCTGGGCGTGATTGCTGGTCCCTAGAGACCCACAACCATTTTCTCAAAGTGTGATCAGGGGACGGTGCTTGCTAGGAGTACATATCCCCCCGGGGCCTCCTGGCCCCTGGCTGGCATTGCTCCCAGGCCCGGCACCCCAGATGCTCCACCCACTCAAGCTCCCAAGCTGATTCCGCTGTCCCCCAAACATTCAGGACCACTGCCCGATGAAGTCTTGTCCATCTGGGGTCCACGTAGACCCTCAGATGCCCTTCAGCGTGAGTGTTGTTATCCCCACTTTGCAGACGAGAAGACTGAGCCCCGAGAGGTGAAGTGAGCTGCCCCGGGGTCACACAGCCAGGGAGTGGCAGACCCAGGCTTTGAAAGCAGGACTCCTGCTTCCAGAGCCCATGTTGCCCCTGGACCCAGGACAGAGCCTGGCCCAGGTAACGCCTCGTTCTCTGTGGAATAACTACAGGAATGAATGAATGAATGAATGAATGCAGTGCAGCTGTCACCAAAAGAGATTTCTTTAAGAGAGACTCTAACGGGTGCTAACTCTCACGGGTAGCAACCTCACCGGATTTCCTTCCGGGGTCAAACAAAGCTAGCCCGAGGGCAAAGGGCATAAGGAAAATCGCCAAGGTCAAAAGACACAAGGACTTCCGGCTTCTCCAGGCTCGCCTTTGTTTCTTTCACTCTCCCTCCCCACGGCCATCTCTTTCCACCTCCATTAATGAAACTGTTCCTCTCCTCTTCTATCTCTTCATCACCTGTATTTATTATCATTTAAAAATAAAAGATTTCCGAGAGGGGGAAGAAAAAATGCTCCGAGCTGTGCCCGTAAGGAAGCTAGCCAGGCCCTTCCCCCCCCCCCCCCCCCCCACCAAGCGGTGCCCTCCAGCTCTGGGAGAAAGGGGCCGGCTCCTCTCCCTCGCTGCCCCCCAGGCTGCGATTGCGGCAACCCTGGGCAGTGAAACCACATGTATTCCGGGCGCCCCCCCTCCTGCCTGCTCTCCCCAGCCCCAGCCCTGTCCCCCTGCCCGGAAATGAACCCCCCACAGAGCACGAAAGCTGACCCACTGTGCTTAGGACTAATATTTAAAATGCAGAATGGCTGTGGAGGGCTCCGGTTCCCAAGCCTTGTCGTGCAGTAAAAAGATATAAACAGAATAAATTACCTCTCCAGCTCGGATTATGAGAATACCCATCTCCTGACCGGAATTTTAAGTCCTGTCTCCCTCGTAGTGCCGCACACGGCTGATTTATGGAAACCTGAGCACTTCTCTGCATATTTCTTCTGTTGAGCCAAGTGACTGAGTTTACCCTTCCTATGCCATTAGTGTTATTAACACCTGGGCAACCGATCATTGCAAATGGGCCATTTCTGTGATGAACGGAAATCTCTCCCGCCACTTCTCTGGGGCCTTGCCGTCTCTGGCCTCCTCTTTCTGCATTTTGTGCCCGGGCTCAGGACCACCGCCCCCCCCCCCCGCCCCCCGCTTCCCCCTAGCACCTGCCGATGGGCTCCTGAGGGCTCTGGAAGGAAATCCTCACCCCAGCAGGTGCCCGTGGCTCTCTGGCAGGCACCCAAAAAAAAAAAAAAAAAAGGTCAGCAGGGACCCCAACTTCACGGTCAACCTGAGTGAAGACGAGGCAGCCGGCCGAGCCAGGGAGACTGCAGCACTGCGAGGCGACATCCCGACCCACGCTGCGTGCCCGTCCCCGTCCTCGGGCTGCGAGCAACTTGAAATCAGGGACTGTGTGACTTCACATCGGCCACTCAACCTCTCTGAGGCTTGCCAGCTGTAAAAAGGGTATGACAATACCAACTTCGAGTGTCATTGTCAGGGTTAAGTAAGGCCACGTCTATCAGAGTCTAAGCGCGGTGCCTGGCATAGAGCGGGCCACGGAGTGATAGACCATGAATGAAATGATAATAGTTTAGTAAGATAACAATGGCCACTTACTGCTTGATGTCGTTATTATTACCATTACCCTGTTTTCTTCTTTGAAGAAGGTGCTTAAAGCATTTAAAAAAATTTTTTTTAGTGTTTAGTTTTGAGAGGGAGAAAGAGAGAGAGAGAGAGAGAGGCAGAGAAAGAGGGAGACACAGAGTTGGAAGCAGGATCCAGGCTCTGAGCCGTCAGCAGAGCCTGACGCGGGGCTCGAACCCGAGAACCGCAAGACCACGACCTGAGCCGAAGTCGGACACTTAACCGACTGAGCCACCCAGGGGCCCCAAGCATTTTTTTAAGACAAAGACTAACTTCACAGCCTATCTGGATAGATATGCAATGTATTA
The DNA here is from genome assembly GCF_022079265.1 of Lynx rufus. Lineage (NCBI taxonomy): Eukaryota > Metazoa > Chordata > Mammalia > Carnivora > Felidae > Lynx > Lynx rufus. Next base: position 5,511,857 of record NW_025814839.1, on the reverse strand, counting down.
CTTTCCAGAACGTACTAATAGATGGAACACTTGCTAGATGGAAAAGTATAGGGCCTGTAAAGACAAGAACGTGCCCGCATGCGGTAGGAGGCCAAGACAGGGGGGACAGAGGATCCGAAGCGGGTTCCATGCTGACACCAGAGAACCCGATGCGGGGCTCGAACTCACGAACGGTGAGATCATGACCTGAGCCGAAGTCAGACGCTCAACCAACTGAGCCACCCAGGCGCCCAACAGTTGCACTGTCAACAACGAAAGGATATTGTGGTATGTCCATTCAGTGGGCTATTATTACTCAGCCATGAAAAGGGATGAAGCATACTGATACCTGCTAAGACATAGGAGAACCTCGAAAACACGACGCTAAGCGAAAGAAGCCAGACAGGTGCGAGGAGATCACACGTTGTCTGGTCTTACGTCTCCGTGAAATATACAGAACAGACACACCCAGACACAGCAAGCGCACCGACGGTTGCTGGGGACTGAGGGGGGCGAGGATGAACAGTGGCTGCTCAATGGGTACACAGAGTTTCCTTCTGTGATGACGGAAACGTCCCGAAACTGGACAGAAGGTGGTTGCACAGCATCATGAGTGTGCTCACTGCCTCTGAATCGTTCGCTTTAACGTGATTCATTTTATGCTGTGTTTCACCTCATTTTTTCCACATGAAAAGAGGGGCGCCTGGGTGGCTCAATCGGTTAAGTGTCCGACTTAGCTCAGGTCATGATCTCACGGTTGGAGGGTTCGAGCCCCGCGTCGGGCTCCGTCTGGACAGCTCGGAGCCCGGGGCCTGCTTCGGATTCGGTGTCTCCCTCTCTCTCTCATCCTCTGTCTCTCTTCCTCTCAAAAATTAAAATAAAGACACTTAAAAAATAAATCAATCCCTGCTGGAGAATGAAGAGTCTCTTGGGGCCTCTGTTCCTGCCCACGGTGGATGTTCGGGCTCCAGCTCCTCCTGGCAGACTTTGGGGGGGGGTCCCTGAAATAAAATCGGCATCATTGTGTGGTTCTACCGGGCCATTATTTAACCGAGGCAGGGTTTCCCAGGGTGAGGGGCAGGGGCCTCCGGAGGAAGCAGGAAGTCACTCTCTTTCCCCTGCTTCTCCGGCTCTCCTGACCGTCTCAGGGCCAGTCCCCGCTGGGTGTTTGCGGGTCTTCAACGCCCCCTCTCGCGCTTGCGTCTCAAACACACTGCAGGCAGGCTCGGAGACCCGGCGCACCGGAAGCCCGCCCCCACGCACAGGCATCGCTTTGCTTTTCCTTGTGTTCATCGCTACGTTCATTGCCTAATTCTGGGAAGTGATACCGTGTCTCCATTTAGAGCGGTGCTAACGTTTTCTTTCTAGAAGGCATTTAAGATTTCAAGAAACGTATGAATTGGGTACCAGTAAAGATGACGCACAACCCTAGGTGGCAGCGGGGGGTTCCGGGACGATATTGCAGGTACATGCGCACGGTAGGAGGGCTGGCCCCCACCCGGCCGGCTCGGGGTCACCAGAGACTTCTCTGCGGTGAACACGCAGCGCCGTGGGATTCTCATGCGTGCGGCTTGCTCGGCCGTGGCTGTGCTGTGTGGCTGAACTGGGTTACTCACCCCCTCTGGGCCTCAGCCTCCTCATCTGAAAAATGGGGCTGGGAGGTGGACCAAAGACCTTGAAGCCAAGTTGTACAGGCACCTGCCTGACCTCCTACACTTCCTCTTCATTCATTCACTTAGCAAGTATCTGTTGAATTGCCTCGTATGCGCTGGGCGATCTTCTGGGCTCTGGGTTACGGATGCGAATAGAATAGGTTCGATCCCAGCCCTCATAGAGCTGATATTTCCCTGGGAGAGACAATAGCTCCCCCCCTCCTCCGGGTACAAAATGTAAGGGGCGGGGCGGGGGAGAGGCGCCCCAAACACTGTAATCGCGATCAATCGCATTCTCATACAATATTTTGAAAAATCGAAATTAGTGCGCAAGAACCCATAATGAGCCAAATGGCAACCTTTCCGATAAAGGCCGGATCTGACAGGCCTGGGATTCGGTGAGGAGAGGCACGCAGGTCCAAGTGAGGCCCTGTCTTTATTTAAAATGTCACTATTTTACTTTTCACGAATTTCTTCCACGTTAATTTTAATTGAAACAATGTTTCATTGCTATGTAATTTCTTTTGATTTCTGAGTTGGGGGTACCCCTTACTTTTTGCTCCCGAGCCGAGGGCCACGCTGGCCTCAGCCTAGACCTGGCCCTGAGAGGCAGGCTGCGAGCCCTCAGAGGGAGGGCCCCTCTAATTGCTGAGTCAGCTGAGATGTGGGGGAAAAGTGTGACAGGCAAAGGGAGCAGCACTGACGATGGCCCTGAGGCCGGGTCAAGCTTGGTGAATCCTAGGAAGAGAAAGAGGCTGGTGTGGCTGCAATTTGGGGAGAGGTGAGGAGGGGCGGGGGAAAGGCAGGAGCTAAGGCTGTCTGAAAGGTCAGCAGAGATCAAATGATACAGGGTTCTATAGGCCAAGGCGAAGGGGGGGCCCTTTATGCAAAATACGGTGGGGGCATGGGAGGGTGTAAGCAGGGTGGGGAGAGGGGGCAAAGATCTGCCTTAGCCTCGTTCTAGACTCCAGATCAGGGGGTGAAGGCAGCCCCAACACCGGGCAGGGAGACCAGTGGGGTCTGGCCCACTTTCTGCCCACCTTACCAGCTCAGAAGAAAGGGCTGCCTCACGTGACTTCAAATAAACAAGCCTCAGTTTCCCTCAGCTGCAATGTGGGACGAATTGTAGTACCCACTTCCTAGACTTGAAGGGTCGAGGAAATTAAATAAGCCACGCCCCTGCGAAGCACACAGTACCTTTTCCCTTAAAAGGAAGGGAAAAAAAGCCCTTCCCCACCCACTTCTCTCTCTGCTGGTTCTCCCCTAAATGGAGAAACTTTGGTATTTGTTCCTCAAACATTTATTTTATTCTTTAGGGGTTTTTTTTTGTTTTTCTGTTTTTTTTTTTTTTTTTGTTTTTTTTTGTTTTTTTTGGAAGAGGAAGGCTTGGTGAAGGTAATCAGTTTTCGGACTTAAGATAAAAAATCGCAGCAAAGGGTCGGCTTGACTCTTTATAATTAATGGGGCGGCTTGTAATAGGATTCTCCTGCCTATGGCGCTCCCAGGAAACACCTTTTTACATAAGATATTGCCCACGCCGGAGTGGCAGCGAGGTGATTTATGGGGTTCCTTGCTCCAGAAAACCTCTCCTGGGGTTGCCCGGCCGGTGGAATTTATCAGGGAGTTTGGAAGCAATGAGAGAAACCGGCCCATGACATTTTTGGTGGAGTTTAAAAAGCACAAACAGTGGAGAAGGGAGAGGCCGATGGGACGGGGAGCCGAGAGGGAGGGTCCCATTCGGCTGTCTTCTCCACCAGCAGAGCAGGAGGGCAGTGGCTGGACGGAGGGCGGGGAGGGCTCAGGCGGAGCCTGCCCTCGGCCTGATGCCACCCAGGGGGCCCTGCTCTGGGGATGGCACCACGGAAGCGCCCCGCCTGGGGCTCGCAAAGGGGTCTCCTTTTACTTCCCTCCATCGGTCATCGGCTGCGGGGCTACCCCGGGGCGGGGGGGGGGGGGGGGGGCGTGGCCTCTCGCGCGTCTCTGGACACAGCGGTTCCCCTTGACCTTTCTCCGGAGAAGGGTGGGTGCAGTTGGGGGCTATTAGCAGCCGACACCCCCAGCAGCTGCGGAATGGTGCACCTGCCTGATAAAGGGGACTTGAGTCAGGGAGAGAGGCAGCAGTAGGGTCCCTTGTGGAGACAAAGGGGTCCCTGGACAGGAGACGGAACTCAAAGCTGGGGACGGGGCTGGGGGATGCAGGGGGGGGGGTGGTCTCATCGTCCACTGTCCCAGGGCTCTCCCTCAGGCACAGAGTAAAAACCAAAGTCCTAACCACCGCCCAGAAGACCCTCCATGATCCGATGCCCTGTCCCCCCCCCCCCCACAGACACTCTCGCCCCTCTGTCCGCCTTCTAGCATCTTCCGCCATTCTCTCCCTCGCCCGCTCCCATGCAGCCGTACTGGCCTCCTCACAGGTTCCCACCTCAGGACCTTTGCACATGCTCTCCCCTCTGCTCTTCCCCCCACGTGCCCCACATGACTCGTTCCTTCATTTCCTTCAGGCCTCAGCTCCGGTTTTCCCTTTTCTGAGAGGCCTTCTTGGACCATCCTACCTCAACCTACCGACAGAGTAAGAGACCCGAGAGACCCCTTTCACAACCGAATGCGACGTGAACATTTTGGCCCCTGATTCCAACAAACCCACGCCAACAAGACAGCTTTGAGACCATCTTGGAAAAGCTGAACACAGACTGAGCAGCGGATCGCATTAAGCAGTAACTTGTTAATGGCGATGGACCTGGTAAGAGTATCATGCTTGCGTTAAAACATTTTTTTCCTTATCTATTAGGGGCCATGCTGATATACTTTATAAGTCAAACCATATGATGCCTGGGATTGCTTTGGCAGACTCCAGCGGAACAAACTAGCCCCCCACCTCTTGCGAGGCATTCTCTCTCCTTTTCTCCCGCCTCATCTTTCCTCACACCATCCATCACCGTCTGACGTGTCATGCATTTTTCTAATTTCTTTTTTGTAATGTTTATTTTTCCTTTTGAGAGAGAGAGAAACGGAGTGCAGGCAGGGGAGGGGCAGCAGGCGAGAGAGAGCCGGCCCCAAGCTCTGGGCCGTCTGCCCAGCGCCCGATGCGGGGCTCGAACCCTAGAACCGTGAGATCACGACCTGAGCCGAAGTTAGACGCTTACTCACCTGAGCCACACAGGCGCCCCTGACACGTCATATTTTTATTTGGGGATTTGTTATTGTCTGTCCGTCTCCATTAGAATGTAAGCGCGACGAGGCCAGGGCTTTTGCTGCATTCCCATCACCTGTAAAAACGCCCAACACAGAGTAGGTGCTTAATAAATATTTGCTAAGCGAATTATTGAGTGACTAAATGAATGGCGGGTGAACGGATGGATCCATTGGCTTTTCTTCCCACATGCTCCCTCTGTTCGGATCTCCCCTCTCAGTCATCTTCCCAGACGGTCACCAAGCCTGGTGGGCCCCTCGCCACGCCAAGTCAATCACTAGGTCGTGTCGGTCCCACTCGACACATTCCATATTTCCCCAAACTCATCACCTCTTCTCCAAGCAAACCACACGGCCAGACCGCACGGTCAAAGCCGCCGGGGCCCGGCCCAGCGTCACCCGGCCAAGCACAGGTGAGTCTGGGGTTGGGCATCTGAGCATCTAACCCCAGCACAGACTTCAGCCCGGTCGGGGCACCTCCCACGCCCTCATCCACCGTCACCCAATCACCCGTCCCTTCGTTCCTCGTCATGGTGAAAACTGCAAATTGCCCTTTGGTCCCACTTCTCCTCTTTGGAAGTCGAACCCTGAGCTTCAGCCTGGAGAGCGCCTCCCTAGCTACAGACTACATTTCCCATGTTCCTTTGCAGCCAGGTGACCCATGTGATTAAGTCTTGGGCGGACAGGCCACCAGCAGGCGCAAAGGGTGTCACATCCAGGTGAAGCCCTTAAAAAGGAAACGTCTTGCCCTCTGATTTCTCTTTTCCCCACGGCAGCCTCGGTTATTACGGACCAATGTTGAGCATGTGGACAAGGACAATATTTTCAGCGGTGGTGAAACGACAGGACAGAAGGAACTTGGGTCCCTCTATAACCTCGTGGAACAGAGCCGCCTCCCTTCTCTGAACTAACACCGTAGCGTGGGGTCTCTTCGTTCTACCAACTTAACCTGTACCCGTACACGTTTAGTCTGTGTGCCAAAGACTTCTTGTCATCCCTCAATATCCATTTATTCTTCATTGTCTATAGCAGAACCTTTGGTCTTAGCTGGGCATATGGCTATCTGGAATAAAGACTACATTTCCCAGCCTCCCTTGCAGCTAGCTGTGCCACGGGACTAAGTTCTGACCGATGGGCTATGAGTAGAAAACAGTGTGCCTTAATTACAGGGAGCGTCCCTAAAGAGAAGAAATGTGCTTCTCCTCATCCTCTCTGCCTTCCTACTGCCTGGAATGAGGATGTAATGGCCGGCCCCCCAGCATCCATCTGGGACTGTGAGGTGACCACGGGAACGGGATCCATTCACAGCTGAACCAAAAGCAAAGGGTCTCTGACACCACTGAGACACTACACCAGCCCTTTTAAGTGAAAGAGAAATAAACTTCTATTTTGGTTAAGCCGCTTATTTCTGTGTTTTCTGAATTGCGACGCGGAACCTAATCCTAACCGATACACTCGCGTGCGTTTATTCATTCTGAAATGAACCAGCAACAACGAAAGAATGGAACTGAGTGTGTGATTCCGGGTTGGATCCTCTGTACCCTTCTGCACGGGACGCTGAATGGCCAGTCTGCCCCAGAAAGGCCCAGAAGAGCCGGACTTTGAGATTAGGAATAAGTGGGGTCTACATCCTCGTGAGAACAGGCGCCCTACGAGAGCTCTGTGAAGGCCCAGGTGTCCTGGAGGGAGTGGCTGCCACTCTCCGGGCCTCGCCAACCTCCTGGTTCCCCCGGCAGCTAACAGTCCTGCCGGGCCTTCCAGGAAAGGTGGGCATGAGGCTCTAAGTCAGAGTGATGCTGGCCGCAGGCCCGGTGACGGCGTCTCTGGGTTCCACCAGCCCCAACACCACTCACACCGGCTACTTGCAAAAGAGACTCCTACCCTCTGATTTAAAACACCCTCCCAGCCTCATCAAACACTGCCCCCCGACGTCATCAATATCACAGTGGGTTAGGCTTTGCTCTTCCCGTAAAGGCAGGCGGGATGAACCCCCACGCCCAGGAGGGAGAATGAAAAGTGCACCCAAAGACAGGCGGAGAACGAAAGGCAAACTGCCCAGACTGGCCTCATTTTTGCCGAGGGCCAACCGCAGGTCGGGCTCAAACCCAGGCAGCTCGAAGCAAGTGAGTGCAACTCGTGAGACGTGTGCTGACTGTGTAGGCCATCAGTCAGGGCCCTTTCTGTCCCAAGTGACAGACATTGCAGGCTATAAAGGGGAATGCACTGGCTTGCATAAATGAACAGTCCATGGATGGCTCCCAGTTCCCTCCTAAAGTCCTGACCAGACACTGACTGGACAGCGTGGCTCCTGGGCCTAACGGGAACCAATCACTGTGGCCAGGGGACAAACAAGCCTCCAACTGGCTCAGGCTGGGGTCACGGGCTCCTCTGGACTCAGAGCAGTCACTTTCCTGCAGGACTTATCAGAGACTTTCCATGAAGACGTGGGCAAAGACACGTGGTGTTTCCTAAATTGCTTTGAATCTGGCCGAACGATCAGGAGATCTGTTGTACCGGGACGGTGGTTAGATGGGCTTGAGCAGCGGCTGCCTCCCTGAGACAGAGCACAAGTTCTCAGTTTGCTCCAATCCCCACCATTCCCTAATGTGTAGCCCCCAGCCCGCCTCCCTGTAGACACTGAAGTTTGAAATCTGCTTGTGGTTGGATAAGTCCCAAATGCAAAGATGTGAAGCACACTATGAGAGAAATCAAATAGCCTTCCAACATTTTTTTAATGTTTATTTTTGAGAGAGAGAGAGAGAGAGAGAGAGTGGGGCGGGGGCAGAGAGAGGGGGAGACACAGAATCGGAAGCAGGCTCCAGGCTCCGAGCTGTCGGCACAGAGCCCGATGCGAGGCTCGAACCCACGAACCGCGAGATCATGACCTGAGCCGAAGTCGGCCGCTCAACAACCCACTGAGCCACCCAGGTGGCCCTCAAATAGCCTTCAACTAACGGCAACACTCCCTCATAAATACCTGAGTGTGTGCCCTCGCCCACATGCACACACACGTGGACCCAAACACGCAGGGGCACACACAAGCGCACGCAGACGACCTGGGACACAAAGCCAGCCTGAGCCGTCACGTCCCCAGCACGGGGGTCAGGTCTTGCCCTGCAGGTGCTGGGGCATGTGCCCCGCCCTGCATGGGCTCCCGCTGGGGCTGGAGGAGGGGGATGTGTGTCTGCATGTATGACTCTGGTCCCCCCCTCCTCACATCCCGCCTCGTCTGGGTTCCAAGCCCCTGTGTCACCCCGGATTAAGGCTGGAACAAAGGACCGGATGGAGGGGAGGCATCGGGAAGCAGAGTGCCTGAGTCAGGCCGGCCAGGGGGCAGAGGAAGCCTCAGCTACTAGAACACACTGGGGGCCAAAGGGGCCCTGTGCCCCGCGCGGGGGCCCCGGTGGCGGCGGGGAGGCTGCGTGTACCCAGGGCAGGTACGCGCACCTGGCGGCGGCCCCGTTTGCTGCGCTCTCTGCACAGCCCTGGACAAACAAAACACAGAGAAGCTCCCGCTGCCAGGACCCTCCTCCAGGCTCCCGTCTCCCCCCCACAGCGGTCTGCGAGGACACAGACAGATGGTGAGAGTCCCCGTGCCCGGTGCCCGTCCTGCTACACCCCCTCCCTGCGCCTCCGCCCTGCCCTTGGCATTCCTGGGGTGTCAACCAGGAAGGGCTAAAGTAAGGTCGCTGCTGGGCGTTATCTGAGCGGGGCCACAGGCCCCTCGGCGTCTTATCTCTGGCTCGCCAGGACCGGTAGGGGAGCAAACAGCAGCTGACAAGTCTCCCAGGGGTGCGGCCGCGGCCCAGGCCTGACTGGGAGATAGGGCACCTGGGACTGAGGTGCACCCTGCCCCTCGCCTGGACCAGCACGGGGCGGGGGGAGAGCATCGCTGGCTGAAGCAATCCCGTGGGGCTTCTGGGAGGAGGCTGCCCTGCCGATGCACTTTGAAAGCACGTAGGATTTAGAAGCACGGAGAAGCGTGAGAGCAGGAGCAGTCACACACACGCGCCTCGGGGGTTTACGCAGCGGGGTTCTGGTCGGGCTGTGTGGCCTGGAGGAAGCGCTCAACTCCTCTGTGCCTCAGTTTCCTCGTTCGCAAAAATGAAGGTAATGGTATCCACCACGTGGGTGAATGCGGGATTCAATGACTGCTAAGGCCCATTTGCACACAGTAAGTACTCAGGACACGAATAAACTCTGGCCCCCGCGCACCCTCGTTGCTGGGGTAGTAAGAACCAACATTGATTGAAATAGGCCAGGCCCACAGCAAGAATCCGCAAACCACCCATTTTGCAGATTAGGACACTGAGGCTCTGAAGCCAGGCAGTGCTTGCTCAATGAGGAGGAACAGGGCCGGGCTCGGTTCTGGCTAAATCCACAGCCGGGGCTCTCCGCGCCCCCTCTGTTCCAGGGAGCTCACACCGTAGGGTTCCCAGGAAACACCGCAGGGCCCAGTGGCTTCTGGAGGGGCAACTCTGGCCATCGAGGGCAACGCCAGGGTCAAAGAGAGAATGGGACACAGGCAGAGGGAGGTCACGGCAGGTCTCAAATTCTCTTGCGGGAAGGAGGAGGTTCCTGGAAGGGGGAAGCGCTTGGGCAAAGGAAAAGAGGCGGGAAGCCAGCACACTGGTGCAACCTTTGAAGCCCAGAGAAGGGAGGGCACTTGCCCAAGCACACGCAGCCCTCCTGAGGCAGCCGGGGGGACTCCGTGGGAGGGGAGCCAGGGGCTGTTGCCAGCTGGACCCCACACCCTCAGAGCCTTGTTTCCAGCAGGGTCGTGAGGGTGGGATAGGGCTTCCCGATGCCAAGACCTCATGGGCTCCGGCCATCTGTGGGACCTCAGCACCCCTAGCTGGGGTGAAGGCCCCTGAGGGGCAGAGCCCAGGGAGGCTGGAGGGGCGGGTCCCGGCCTTCCCAGCCCAGAGCCAGGCTTCCCCATCAGAGACGCTTTGCTGCCCCCTGGTGGCTCCAAAAGATTCTAATTTCCCTTCCTAAGGGATGCTTCCCACAGGTCAGATCAGCACCCACCCTCCTTGTGACCCGCAGCTGTATCCAAACCAACCTGGAGGTCCTCCCTCCTTCCCCAATGTCCCGCCACCACCGACCTGCACACAAAGGTGTCATATTGAAAATCACAGGGTTTGAGCCTGGCTGGGCCGCACTCCAGCTATGACCTTGAGTGGGTTCGGTCACCTTCCTGTGCCTCAGTTTCCCCATCTTTAGAACGGGGGTGATAATAATGGTTTCTGCTTCATAAGGACCTTTGTGAACATTAATGAAGCAAACGCATAGAGAGCACTTGGTAAAGGGACGTCTGGGTGGCTCAGTCAGTTGAGCGTCCGCCTTCAGCTCAGGTCATGGTCTCACAATCCGTGGGTTCGAGCCCCGCGTCGGGCTCTGTGCTGACAGCTCAGGGCCTGGAGCCTGCTTCGGATTCTGGGTCTCCCTCTCTCTCTCTGCCTCTCACTCACTCACACTCTGTCTCTGTCCCTCAAAAATGAATAAAGGTTAAAACTTTTTGTTTTTAACAAAAAGCACTCGGTAAAGACTGGTGATATTGTCCTTGCCTACCCAGGCCTGAGGTCCCCCTCCTCCCGAGCGGGTCCCCCAGGGAGGAAAGCCCTGAGGGGGTTCTGCATGATGGGATTCCCTTAGAGACCCAAGTTTTGCATCCTTGCTATTATCGCCCACGCCATGTGATGTAGAAAGAGGCGCCTCACCGCAGAGCCAGCCTCGAGGAGAGACTAGACTAGCTGGAATTACAAATTCAACTCAGAAAGGTTTTATTGGCCAGGGCTGCGGGGAGTCACAGGGAGCAGGAGGGCTTCCTGTAGGAGGCGGTTGCACCATCCATGAGCCCAGAGGCCCCTCGGCCACCTGCGGGTGTGTCCGTCCGGAGGAGGGGCCCTCAGCTCTGCCCCAGCTGGGTTTTCAGGGCCTGCAGCCCTTGACTGTTGATGTTGTTGCCTCCACACACAATGACCACGACCGAGGCCAGGGAGGGGCTCAGGCGGCCCTCAGCCTGGAGCCTCCCCAGGAGGCCTGAGTAGATGACAGCCAGAGCTGCCCCGCAGGCAGGCTCCACCAACATGCGCTCGTCGTCTGCCCGGAGGAGGGGACGGGGGTGGATGAGAAGAGAGAAAGGGAGGAGGAACCAGTCAGTGCTCAGGAGGTTCTGGGCACTGCAAATCCATGAAGCCGGCCAGCCAGCCATCTCGCAATCCATCATTTGGCTGACCCCCTCTCCATCCATCAATCTGACCGTCTATCCATCCATCCATCCACCTTTCATCTATCTATCCATCCATCCATCCCTCTATCCATCATGGGACTGTCTGTCCATCCATCAGCGTATCCATCAATCAACGGATCCATCTATCTATCCATCCATTCATCCATCATCCCTCTATCCATCACGGGACTGTCTGTCTGTCCATCCATTAGTGTATCTATCAATCAATGTATCCATCCATCCATCCGTCCGTCCATCTATCCATCCATGCATTCATCCATCCATCCCCCTAGCCATCATTGGACTGTCTGTCCATCCGTCAATGTGTCCATTAATCAACGTGTCCATCCATCCATCTATCCACCCACCCACCCATCCATCCATTATCTACCTTTCCACTCACTCATACATTCACCCATTCATTCAACAAATATTTATTGAGGGCCCACTCCCTGCCGGGCCCTATGCTAGGAAGGCTCTGGGGACACAACAGTACACAGGACACAGCAGGCCCCACCCTCACGGGGGCTACATCTAGTGCTGTGGGTGAATAAGGACCAGGCAGGTATGAACAGACAAACTGATGCCTGGGACGTCTCTAACCCCGGCAGGATGTGGGTGGGAGACCGGAGGAGGCTGCCCGGAGCAGGTGCCATGACGACTGAGTAGCCCTGAGTCACACGAAATCGACAGGGGCCAGGGATGGGCGGCCGGAAGGAAGAAGGTACACATGGAAGCCTGGAGGCCAGAGACGGCCCGGCACACGCCTGTTCCGTGCACTCAACGTGCAGTTATTTGGTAAGCACCGCACGCCCAGCCCCGTGGCAGGCACTGAGGATACAGACAAGAGAGAACACGCTACCTCTAGGGGCCCAGGGACCTCATGAGTCTCCGAGCCTGGGGAGGGAGGGCAAGGCTCACTCACCCAGGAACTTCTGCACAGCACTCACGGCCTGGGCATCGTCCACTACCTCAGAGAAGATCTCCAGCTCCTTCGTGCACTCCAGGGCCCTCCTGGCCACAGTCTTGGCACCCAGGCTCTTGGCCACACTGCAGGAGGGGGCAGGCAGGACAGGGAGCGCAGGGGTGTGGGGAAGAGCTGGTGAATCCTCGGACCTCCGCCTTCGCGGACCCAGCCCTCCAAGCCCCAGGGCCCCCTCCCATCCAGCCATGAGCCGCGGCTCAGCCCTGTAAGAGGCTAGCACAGCACTGGCCCAGAGGACGTGCTCAATGATCGGGTGTCCCACGAATGGCAGACAAATGCACCTCACTCCCTCCCACTCGATAACCATGAGTGTGCCCTTCCTTTGCACGGACCCCAGAAACCCAAGCATAGAAATGGGTTTGTTTTTTTTTTTTTTTTTTTGCGTCTTATTCATTAATAACTATTTATCACATCTGCACGATAACTAATACTTGCTGAGTACCTGCAGGGTGATAGATGCATTTTCTCTTTCAATTCTCATGATCACCCCTTGAGTTAGAAATTTATGAAATCTTGGGGCGCCTGGGTGGCTCAGTCGGTTAAGCATCCGACTTTGGCTCAGGTCATGATCTCACAGTCCGTGACTTCGAGCCCCGCATCGGGCTCTGTGCTGCCAGCTCGGAGCCTGGAGCCCGCTTTGGATTCCGTGTCTCCCTCTCTCTCTGCCCCTTCCCCTCTTGCACTCAGTCTCTCTCTCGCAAAAATAAATAAACATTAAAAAATTTTTTTTTTAATTTTTTTTTCAACGTTTATTTTATTTATTTTTGGGACAGAGAGAGACAGAGCATGAACGGGGGAGGGGCAGAGAGAGAGGGAGACACAGAATCGGAAACAGGCTCCAGGCTCTGAGCCATCAGCCCAGAGCCCGACGCGGGGCTCGAACTCACGGACCGCGAGATCGTGACCTGGCTGAAGTCGGACGCTTAACCGACTGCGCCACCCAGGCGCCCCCAAAAAAATTTTTTTTAAAGAAAGAAATTTATGAACTCCCTTTTACAGAGAGGAAATTGAGGCTCGGGGGGGGAATAAGTAACTGATTCCAGAACACGCAGTGAGTCAGTAGCAGAAAGTGGATTCAAATCCAGGCAGTCTGGCTCCAAGGTCCTTGCTTCTTATCTCTGTGCTTGGGATCACCTACCTGCTGGCACTTTCCGGAGCTGGGCAGTTTGCCTCAGGCCCAGGAGAGACTTTGCCGACTCCATCACAGCTGGGTCTGCATCCCGAGGGGCCCAGAGCATAGACTCGGGAGCCAGGCTGCCTGGTTTGAAACCTTGGCTCTGAGCTAGCAGTGTGACCTTGGGAAAGTCACTTCACCTCTGTGAGCCTCAGTATCCTCAATCCGAAAAATGCAGATAATCATGAGATTGTCCTGGGGACGGACTTCGAACATTTCAAGGGCCTAGAAGAGAGCCTGGCATTTCACTAAATGTGAGTTCTACAGAAGGCTTAGTGGTGGTTATTATCATCGCCATTGCCAAGAATAAAGCCAACAGCAACAAGAGAGAAATGGTCTCATAACTACAAAGACCCACTAGTGGTTGCCAGAGGGGAGGGGGCTGGGGGGATGGGCGAAATAGGCGAAGAAGAAGAGGAAGAGGTACAAACTTCCAGTTACGAAATTAACAAGCCAAGGGGATGAAAAGGACAGCATGGGGAACCGAGTCAACGATATGGTAATAGCTTTGTGTGGTGACAGATGGCGACAACACTCATGGCGGCCAGCGCAGCGTGATGTATAGGCTTCCCGGGTCGCTATGAGGTACACCGGAAATGAATGGAGTATTATAGGTCAACTACATACTGGGTGGCAACTGCCTAGCTGAGCCACGGAGGATTTCATCAATGCAAGAAGGGCTGGTATTTCAGGTGGAAAGGACAAGAAAGGCTCAGAGATTAGAGGCACAAATAGTTTCCAGGAAAAAAGCAGTACAGAGATGCTGGAGGGTGGGTGGGGCCAGAAAGGAGGAGAGACGGTAACCAGAAAGACAAGAAGGAGACTCCTATATCCGGATAGAATTCTCCTTTTTTTTTTAATTTAATTTAATTTTTTCAATTTTTCTAATGTTTATTTATTCTTGAGAGAGAGATCACAAGCCAGGGAGGGACAGAGGGAGAGGGAGACACAGAATCTGAAGCGGGCTCCAGGCTCCGAGCTGTCAGTCAACACAGAGCCCAATGCAGGACTCGAACTCATGAACCGCGAGATCCTGACCTGAGCTGAAGTCGGACATTTAACTGACTGACCCACCCAGGCATTCCTAATTTATTTTTTAAAATATTTTTAATGTTAATTTATTTTTGAGAGAAAGAGAGAGAGAGAAGCAGGCTCCATGCTGTGCCAACAGCTCAGATCCTGAAGTGAGGCTCGAACTCACGGACCACGAGATCATGACCTGAGCCAAAGTCAGATGTTTAACTGACCGAGCCACGTAGGTGCCCCCAGATAGAGTTCTTGAGGTAAGGACTGAGTTGTTTCTCTAACTGGCCACCCAGAACCTTGTACACAATAGGTGCTTAATAAAGATGACTTAGGGGGCGCCTGGGTGGCTCAGTCAGTTAAGTGCCTGACTCTTGATCCCAGCTCAGGTCATGATCTCACAGTTAATGAATTCAAGCCCTGCATCAGGCTCTATGCTGAGGTGCAGAGCCTGTTTGGGATTCTCTCTCTCTCCTTCTCTCTGACCTTCCCCAGCTTGTGCTCACTCTCGCTCTCTCTCTCTCTTCCTCTCAAAACAAATAAATTTTATATATAAATAAATTATATATATACATATGTATGTACAAATACATATACATATACAAATTCACTCATTCATTTCACAAACATTTGTTGAGCACCTACTGTATATGCCAGGCACATTTTACTTGTGTGTAACTATGCATGCACAAGGGGAAAACAAAGACTGGGAAAATGTAGCCCATTGTTCATCTTTGGATGGTGGGATTGAAGGTGCCGTTTTGTTTTCTGTTGTTTATTGCTTGCCTACATTTTCTAGCTTACCTGCAACACACTTAAACTTCCTTTTTAACGGTACATACCAATGAAACTTGTTTTATTAATTCATGAAACTTAAACAAATCATATCCTTCATCTCCTTGTTTGGCATCACCTTCTAAGTGAGATCCACATTTCCATGGTCGGGGCCCCAGGTGAAGTAGAACCTCTTGTGTACACCCTGCCTCCACTGGTTGGGACTGAGAAGCCCAGTGACACTAACACCCCCATCCTCCAGCCCCCCACAAATGCCCCCAGCCCACACCTACCTGGTGATGTCTGGCAGTGTGACTAGCTTGCCTGCCTTGATAGCTGCATTGAAACAGTGTGCCCCTTGGGTCTCTGCTGTGATGATGGGCACATGCTGCCAGCCCACCTCTAGGAGGCCAGCTGCCACCCCAGCTAGGAGCCCTCCACCGCCTACTGCCAGCACCAGGGCCCCAGGTGGGGTCCCCAGTGCTGCCTTCAGCTCTCGCACCAGGCTGGCATGGCCTTCCCTGGGGGAAGGAGGAAGCAGGTTGAGCAAGGTCTCCCCACATATACACAAACTCTCCTCCATTCCCAAAGGCTCACATATACACAAACTCTCCTCATCACCACCCCAATCCCCACCTGCATCAAGGGGAGAGGAGACCCAGGAACACTTAGTTCACTCAGCTTTCATTCATTCAATTTATTCATTCACTCATACTTTCCAGGCACGTTCTCAGACACTATCCCGTTTAATCCCCTCCACAACCTTGGAAATGGGTAGTTAGTGTGTGCTTAAGAGGAGACCAGCATGTCACTTGGAACCAGCTGACTCAAGTTCTGGGCCTGGGACCCAATGTCTTGGCCACATACTAGCTGTGTGATCTCAGGCAAGTTCCTTGACCCCTCTGTGCCTGTGAAATGGGCATAAAACACTCACCTCTAGGGCTCTGGGGAGGATCAAATGATTAAATGCATCCCAAAGTGCACGCCATAACAGGATTTGTTATTAACATTTCCATTTTATACATGTGGAAACTGAGGCACGGGGTGGTGAGATACTTTGCCGAGTCCCACAACTTGCAAGTGACAGAAACAGGGCCTGAACCCCAGTGTGCCTGGCTTCCAAGCATCTTCTCCTTTCTAGGCCTCAGTTTTCCCTTCTGTACATTGGGAGGACACCAACGCAACGAGGGTCTGGGTTCTAAGCTCTATGAGGGAGGGACAGCAACCTTACCAGATCAGGGGGTGGTCAAACGGAGGGACGTTCACCCAACCATCCCTCTTGGCCAACTCTTGTGCCTTCAGACTGGCCTCGTCCCAGACCTAAAGACAAATCGAGGGTCTCAGAAGGCCCAGGCATCAGACCACTCGGAGGCTGGAGCAGAGCCTGAGGTCTCCTGGATGGCCCCAGTCCCGTGCCGGGGGACGCAGAGAAAGCAAAGAAATAGTCTCTTTCCACAAGGAATTTCTAATCTAACCAAAGAGACGGGCCTCATTCTCTTGAGTTACTGAAACAAAAATGAGATTCAAAACCATGTGGCCCTTGACTCACCTGGAGCAGCTGCCTCCTCACAGGCTTCCTGCCTCCTGTCCGTTGCCCGAGTAAGGGTCCCATCGTGTCCCTCCCCTGCTCAAAATCCTGTCATGGCTCCCCATTGCCCTCAGATGAAAACCTGTGCCAGCCTGACCCTGAAGCCACCCTGCTGCTGAGGCGGCCATCCCCACCCCCACTCTTGGGCCTCACCTGTCATCCCCGCCCCCCCGGGGAATGGAATGCACCATGCTCATCCCCATCCATGCCTTTCCCTCACTCCTTCTTCTGCCCACGACCCCCTTTCTCCAATGGGAGGACTTGTATTTCCCTCTCAAGACCCAACCCAGGGGACCCTTCTTGGGGAGACTTTCCTGGGTCATCTCCCCAAATCTGAGGCACAGCCGGGCGGTAGTTTGGACCACCGCCCAGTTCCTTCCCTCCATTACATTCACACACCATGCCTTTTGCCACGTGACCACTGCTCTTCCCACTAGAGAGGGCAGAGGACATTCTCCACCACCAGTTGATGTAGGTCCCAGTGTGGAACTTGCTTTGGCCAATGCCATGTGACAGAAGTGACAGCACAACAGTTCTGAGCCACGGCCTTGAGAGGCACTCTGCTCTCACTCTTCCTGACATTCACCTTGAGAAGAACAAGTCCCAGGTGGCCACTGGTCAAGACGGATGAGGGGCACGCGTGCAGACCTTAATCCTGTCTGCAGCCTGAAGCAGAGCCACCCTGGCCCACGCACAAGCCCATGAGCAAGACAGATCATGTTTCTCATAAGCCCCTGATATGTGGGAGCTGTTTGTTACGCAGCATTATCTAGCAGCAATCACTGATTAAAACAATATACCTTCTCTGTTCTTCCTCAGGGCCCTGTGCTTCCCATCACAACACTTAACCACATTCTCTTGTCACCGTCTGCTTATCTGTGTGTCTCCCCAACATCGGGGAGTTTTGCAAGAGTAGAGACCATGGCTTACTATCTCTATATCGCTGGCTCTAACATACTACAGGCACATAGTAGAAGTTCAATGAATATTGGATGGATGGATGGATGGATGGATGGATGGGAGGGAGGAAGGAAGGAGTAGGAAGGAGGGAGAAAGGAAGGGACAAAGGGAGGGAAGGTGATGAGGGATGGATGGATAAATGGATGGATGGATGGATGGATGGATGGATGGGAGGGAGGGACAGAGGGTAACGGATGGGAGGATGGTTGAACGGATGAATAAATAGAAGAAAGAAGGAAGAAAGGAAGGAAGGAAACTGGACACTGAATATTTGGACACCAGGTCTCAGGTACCATGGTATGGTTTTTAGTTTTAATTTTGATGCTTTAAAAAATTCTCTTTTCCAAGGATGCTTTTTTTCCTTCTTTCCAGGAAGGTAGAAGGATTACATAGTTGCATCTCTATTTCTTCAGTAACGAGATGAGCCAGCGATATCCTTGACGGTGGGCCCCTTTCTCACTGGGGTGGTCTCAGAATGAGAAATGATGCCACCGTCATCTTTCTCTACGCTTTTTGTCTCATCAAATGCCAACAATTTTCAGACGAATAAGGCCAAGTGTTAGTGAGGATGTGAGGACACGGGCACACTCCTGGCCCATTAGCTTCCTGTTTCTCCTGGGCCCACGCAGGGCAAGTAGAGGTAGGTAGAGGCGGGAAAGCGCTAGCCCTCAATATACATCATGCCTCGCTCCTGCCCCTCGGCTCAGCCATCCTAAGAGAAGGCTGGGCTCCAGGCCAGCCTTTAAAAATGTGTGTGGATGGCGGGGGGGGAGGGGGTGGATACCATCTCTTAGGGGTGAGTGGAGGGTAAAGGGGAACAGCCCACTCCATCCGGCTTCTCCTTCCTGGGGTCCTTACCTTTCCAGCCAGCTGGACTTCAGCCCCCTCCCCCTGCAGCCTCCTCACCACGTGCGGGGAGGTGCCCTCAGGGAGCACAATGGTGGCAGGGATGCCCAGCTTCCGAGCGGCATAAGCAGCAGCAATGCCTGCGTTGCCCCCTGTGGAAGAATTGGAAGGGTGGTCAGCGTGGTTTTAGCCCGTTAACACACTCTCCCCCCTCCCCCCTACTTCCCTTTGTGAGCCACTCCTTCCCCACGCTCATATGCCCCACCTTCTGTCCTCTTTCTGGTCCCAGAGGTGGATATGTGACCTAGAATGAGTCAATCAGAGAACTCAGTCCCCTAGCCTGTGACTGTTTCAGGGATGAGAACATGACCCAAGATGGGTGCAAAAGACCAATTCATGGATTGAGGAGAACCAGACAGAAGGGGTGCTCCCTTTTCACTAGGGCTGATAGGATGACAGGAGGCAAGCCTGGGACTCCTGATGGCCATCTTGCTGCTCTGAGGTCTGCGTGAGATTAAAGCTAGTACAGAGGAAAGACAAGCCAAGAGAAGGAGAAATAGAAAGGGGAGCTCCTGGATCCAGCTGTACCTGAAAGCCACTTATCCCAAGAATTTTCCATTCTTGGAACCTGTAGCTTAAGCCTGTATAAATTGGGTTTTGGTCACTTCTGCCATAAGTCCTGAATGACGGGAAGAGGGCGGGCAGAGGACAGTGGCCACCTGACCATGACCTTGATGAGGCGGGACCTTCGGGAGGAGGCTGATCCCCGGACATCTACTGCTGCTGCTCCAGCTCTTCCTCCCCCACACCCAGAGCTGAGGACCCAGCCCTGAGGGTCACCTGAGGAGCACACCAAGTGTCTGCATCCCCTCTTGACCGCCTGGGAAGAGAAGGAATGAGCTTAGGGGCTGACCCAAGCAGATGTCACAGAGCCTGTGCGGGATGGACTCAGACCGTCCCCAGCCCTCTCCTCACCCCTCGTCCTGCCCCTCCCATCTGTACAAGTCTGCTTCCCCCTCCTGCCCTTGCCCCCCACCCAGCCGGCATCCATCCCCCGCCTCCTCCTCCTTCCCCTCCGCCTTCACTTCTCCTCTCCTGCCAACACCTCACCTCCTGGCAGAAATGCCCAATGCCCCGGATCTTGAAGGAGCCGGCCGGCTGCACGTTCTCACACTTGAGGAAGACGGTCGTGCCTGCCACCTGGGATAGTGCCCGGCTCTCCAGCAGAGGAGTGACCACATGGAAATGCCCACCCTGAGCACAGTCTGCCAGGGGGCTCTCCATTCCAGCAGCCTGCAGAAGAACGCGACGGTCATAGCCCAGGCTGCTCCAGCAGGAGACCCCTTAACCGGGACAGAGGAGGGAAAGAGGGAGAAGAGCCTCGGCTAGGCCCCTCAGCCCTATCTGGCTGCCGAGCTGTGACACTCCAGGCAACGAGCCGCTCAGTGTCCCCGTCTGGACCACCAGGTTTCACTCTGTAACGGGCGTTGCCCACAGTGCTGGGGATGTAGAACGTGGCCAGTACCTGGGGATGAATGAACGAGAGTAGAATTCATTCATTCATTCACGCATCATTCATTCATTCAAGCAGGCTGCAAAAAAAGCAAACCCTTTTCTTGAGCACCTACTATGTGCCAGGCAGTTCCAGGTTTGGCGACCCAGGAGTGCCCAAGTCAGAAGCAGCCCCTGCTTGGCCAGAGCTCACATTCTAGCTGCGGAGACAGGATCGCAAAACGTCAAACAGGGGTGACAGGGGCAGGAGGCGGCATTTTAAATTTTTTAAAATCTATTTATTTTTGAGAGAGAGAGAGAGAGAGAGAATGTGAGCAGGGGAGGGGCAGAGAGAGAGGAGAAACCGAGAATCCCAAGCAGGCCCCCCACTGCCAGCGGTGGCCGGACGTGGGGCTTGAATCCATGAACCGTGAGATCGTGGCCAGAGCGGAAATCAAGAGTCGGAGGCTTATCCGACTAAGCCACCCAGGCGCCCCTATTTATCATTATTATTACATTTCCCTCCTGTATTATTTCATCTGCAAATACTTCAGCACACATCTCTGAAAGTGAAGAACTCTTTTCCAACAAGGTAGCCACATGGTTTCATAACCGTATACGTTTGGGCAAACTCACTGAATTCTAACGCAAAGTGGGCTCATTTTATTTTATGGAAATTACACCTCAAGGATGCTAAGGTTTTTTTTAATCGTCAAATACCATTATCACTTCTAAAAATATTATTAATCATCTCTTATTATCATCAAATACCTGGTGACTGTTCACCTTTCCACCCCTCTCATTAAGCTGGATAAATGGCTGGTTTTGCTGTCAGTGATTTGGGGTTTCTAACAGTTTGAACCAGGATGCAGATCGGATCTGCGCGTGTGCGTTGGTTGAGAGGTCTTTGAATTCTCTTTCGATCTGCAGGTTCTCCAACGGGGATGTTGGAGATGAGGGACAACAGGGAGCCCAGGGAAAAGCACTCCTGCAGAGGGAACAGAGGTGGAAACCCCTTGAGAGAGAAATGAACTTGGGGAGATTCCAGTGCAGGGATAAGGGGGTTGGGCGCAGGAGGCGAGCAAGGAGGGCTGGGCAGGGACTTCTGGAAGGGCCTACCAGACCACGGGGAGGAACTGGAATGTTCTTCTAATTCTGCTTGCAGTGGGAAGCCATCGGGAGGTTTTAAGCAAAGGCCCCGTTAGTGCAAAACCGACCCCTCTTTTTCACTGGGGGCAGAAAAGCATTGGGCCAACCCCTGCAGTTCCGCTATTGGCCAGTAGGAGGAGCGCTGCAGCTTTGCCCACCCTCCACCGCCCCGGGGGTTCTTGTCCACTCTTAGTCACATTGCGCCCCTGCCCCACCAGAGTTCCAGGGCTCCTGCCCCTGGAGTTGACCTGGGGCCCTTGTTGGGATGGCCCTGGGATTCCCTGGTTAGAGCAGAGTCTGAGGCACCTGCACCCAGTTCCATCAGGGGCACTTCTCAAACTGGGCATGGCATTGACGAAGACGGCCCCGTGGGTCACCCAAGCTCAGCATACCTCAGCCTGGGCCTCACCTTGGCCCTGGGCTCTGGGCTGAATCAGAGACCAAAGTTAGAAACCAGCTCTGTCTTCCTAGCTGTGTGACTCCAACACGTGTCTCAACTTCTCTGTGCCATATTCTCTTTTGTAAAATGAGACTAATAACAGTCCCCAGACTCGCAGGGCATGGTGTGCATTCACAATAATAATAGCCCCCCTTCGTTGAGCCCCCAGTATATGCCAGACATCAGAGGAGTCCTCTAGAGGCATTACCTCACTGGGGCCTTCTCACAAGGCGGGCGTGCTTACCCTCACTCTAGCATGTCTGTAGGGCACCCACAAGGTGCAGGCCCTGACCTAGGAACTGGGGAGACCACGGTGAGCAGGACAGACATCTACTCTTGGAGCTGATGGGGGAGATCGGCGATCAACAAATAACTGTATAGACAAACAAAATAATCAGAAATGGTGAAAGTCGCTAGGAGGAAGACACACACCTAGGGAGTCTGAAAGAGAAGAACCCGCTGCCAGCCAGGCACCGTGCCGGGAACCTTATATGCCATCTTATATAATCATCGCAACAACCCCGAGGTAGGTTCACCCACTAGCTCCGTTGTACAGACGAGACTGAGGCCCAGAGAGGTTAGGTTATCTACCCAAAGTCACACAGCTGGAAATGGCAAGGCCAGGCTTCAGACTCAGGCAGTGCACTTGGGCATCTGTGTTCTTAACACCGTGCCATGCTTTCTCTATTAGATGGCGACGATGGGGACGGTTAGGGTTGTGAGCATTTCATACTAATCGCCAGTTGTCCTTAGGCGCCAAATGCTCCTGGCTCAGTTCCCAGGCCCGCCTAGTGCTGTCAGTTACACTATCGGCCCACCGAAGGACGGCAGGCATCAGTCAAATGGATAAGCCTCAAACCGTCAACAGCCTTATCAGGCCCAGATGCCCATAAGGATGCAGGCCTCCCAGACTGAGGTCTGGGGCCAAGGTGAGACCTTGGCCTAGGGACGCATGGCTCTGACCAAATGTGGCAACCACTGGGGCTGAGGTGGGAGCCCCGGGCCCTCTCGGCTGTGGGGCAATGCAGTGGGAAGCCGGGGCTTGGGTTCAGGTCCCAAGAAGCACGACTTTGGCCACGTCCCTCTTCCTCACTGGGCCTCACCTGCCGCATCTATGAATTAGGGTAACAGTCATCTGCTGTTTCTGCCTCCTTTGTCCCTCAGGCTTTCCCAGAGGCCACCTGGGTGGCATAGCCAAATCCCTGGGACCAGCGCCGGGAAGCTTTGCCTGGCAGGAAGCCCCTCTGACAAGAAGGGCCTGCTCCCCAGCCATCAGAGTCCCCGGCACCCCGCCTTCTTTTCCAAGGCAGTCCAGACCACAGAGCACCCCGAGTTAAATGAGCGTTCCTGGGAAGGTTTCACACCCGTACCCTCTCACTTTGTGTCCACTCATCATGGACTTTGCTCCAGAACCTTCCAGACTATCCTACGCGCACAGGCACACACAGCCCCAGGGGCAGCATTCGGGCCCCAGGCCCCATTACCTTCCAGCCGAACAGTCCTCAGACCCAGCTTGGCTCCAGTCTGCGCCCGGCGGCCAGCCCAGCCGGAGCACCAGCTCTGCCCAGTTTCCTGCAACTTCCTGTAGCCTTGGCCCCTCCTCCCCCGATAAAGGGACACCTCCCCGCCAGAGGAAGAAAGGGGACAAGATTCAACCTTCACTGCCCCGCTGTGCGCTGTCCAGGGTCCCATTGGACAGATGAAGAAATTGAGGCTCAGAGAGGGAGACTCTCTTGGCCAAGGCCACCCAGCTAGACTCTCCTTGGCCAAGGACCAGCTCTCCTGTGACACCGACATCTCCGAATCCTCTTACGCAGGGTCCAGTGTCTGCTCTGTGTGCCAAGCCACCATCCCTGGGCCACTGTCAGGTCGGCTTAGGTCAAAGGACAAAGAGACAATTGTTATCTGTCACACGAGAAGGCATAATTTTTTTCTGAAGCCCCTCCTCACCTCTAATATTTCACACCCAACACAGGCACCCAAATAATTACTATGGTCCAAATGAATGACTCTGACCATTGATTCAGTCAACAAATACGTACTGAACGCCTACTATGTGTCGAGCGCTGGGACTTTAGCCTCAAAGGACACAGCAAGTCCCCTGCCCTCATGAAGCCCCAAGGGGCCACCAGAGAGCAGTTACCATCGGTGTGCTATCAGATGTTATCAGGCAGAGGTGGGGGAGGGCTGTGGATGCCCAGAGCAGGTACCTCACGTGGCCCCGGGGGGCTGGGAAATTTCTTGGAGGACGGCAGGTTTGGGGCTGGAGATGTGGACAGGAACCACAGTCTGCAGGATCCAGAATCTGGAATTTACCCAGGGGTACTGGGGACCCATAGAAGACTATAGGCAGAGGAATAACACGAGCAAATTTACATCTTGCCACCATCTCACTGGGTGAAACCGAGCTAGTCATATCCATCTCTGAGCCTCAGTTGCCCTAGATACAAAACGGGAGGTGAGCTCCAGGAAGGACCTGGCAGCCGGGATGTTCTTTGCCCTCCTAGGACTACGTGTGACCTCCCCAGGCTTGATGATTAACTCCTGGCTACTCGCGGTCAAGTTGAGCTGCTTGGCCGTGACCCTTGATGAGGGTTCTGGCAGCTTCCTGGCCATCCTCCCACGAAACATGTACCCGTCCTCGTCAAATGTCCTGTCCTGGACGGGGCACTGGGGACGCAGAGGTGGCAAAACCCAGTTCGTGCCCCGAGGTGGCCTCTGGCCTGGAGGGGAGAGGAAGACATCCAATTCAGAGAGCAGAAGGTCCGCATAGGGCAGCTGGGGGTGGGGGAGAATCAAGGAGGGCTTCCTGGAGGAGTGGGGCCTTAGCAAACAGCTTAGACTTGAACAAGAAGCATGATAGCCCTCGAACCACACGGATGTGAACTGCGCAGGTCCACTTATATGTGGGTTTTTTAATACTATACACGTATTTTCTCTTCTTTACGATGTTCTTAAGGTTTTGTTTTGTGTTTTGTTCGTTTGAATAGTGAGTGGGAGCCATGGCAGCGGTTTCTGGAACGCAGACCACGGAACCAGCCTCTGGCACAAACACCAGCTCTGCCACTTCCTCGCTGTGCAAACTCGGGTCAGTCCCTCAGCCTCTCTGTGCTTTGTTCCTTCAACTGTAAGAGGGGGCTAGAACACAACCTCTCTGGTGGAGTTTCAGGGAGGATCACGCGAGTTAAGACGTGTAAAACATTTAGAACAGCAGACAGTGGCGGCATGCGACGGTGGGAAGGGTGGCGACACGACGTCGTCCCATCACGGAATACTCGTTGCGTGTCAGCATCCAGACCGAGCTCAGAAAGGTCAAGCCGCTGTC
This sequence comes from Lynx rufus, assembly GCF_022079265.1. NCBI lineage: Eukaryota > Metazoa > Chordata > Mammalia > Carnivora > Felidae > Lynx > Lynx rufus. The sequence goes on along the minus strand of NW_025814839.1, from coordinate 5,487,048 downwards.
CCGAGGTCACGCAGCACTGGCAGAGCCAGAGGTCAGAAGCCGAGGGGCCAGGCTCCAGAGCACCTGTCTTAGAGGCGCACCAAGTGGGGACGCCAGGATGGGCAGATAAGACTGGAGGGGTGGCCCGGGTCACTGACCCATGCCCTCCCGGAGCCCAGAGCTACGTTCGTCAGCCAGCCCCTGTCCCTGACGCCCACAGCCGCCAAACACTCACGCTGGCCAGTCCCCCAGGTTATTCATTAAGCTTCCTCTTACCAGCTTCACCCCAGCTGTCGCCAGGGCGAGGAGGGATGGAACCTCGGACACAGGAGACTGGCCCTCCCGATTCCCGTTTAACCCCGGACTCTGTGTCATTCACTTTCCAGGCCGCGGGGGCAGCATTGCACCAACCGGGGCTAGCCTAGCCCGCGAGTAACCCAGCTGGGATGTGGACCCGGGTCTCCTGATGTCCGATGCAACACGGCATCTCAGCGGAGGTCTCGGATCCCTCGACTCTCGCCAAGACGCTAAATCCTTCTAGCGCAGAGAGGGTCTCAAACCCGGGGGCCGCATTTCCGCTGACTGGAGCTAACCCACCATGTCCTCTAACACAGTATAGGTGGCTCTCCACCTGCCACCGTCCCCACCCCTCCCTGTGGCATCCTCAACACCCAACAGGCCCCCGCCCGGCCCCTGAGATCTCTGAGTTTGAGACCCTTGCACACCGGAACTCTCCCTCTCTCTCTCGCCCTTGAAAAGAAGGAGTCAGTTATCAAGGGAGAAGCAGAGGGCACAGAAAGGCCGAGCGATTTGGCCCAAGTTGCCCAGCAAACAGGCCACAGGACCAGTCTTCAAGGGAGCCCACATCCAACCCGGATGCTCTTGTCCTCAGAGACTTACAAACCCACAGCCATCATGTCTGAGCTGGAACAATCTATGTGGGCCTAATCCAACCCCTTTCTGGATGGAGAAGCTGAAGCCAGCGGGGGGGCGGGGGGGAGCAAACAGCTTAACATCTGCCCTCAAGCAAGACCAAGGGAAATTCTTGCCAGACTTTCAGAATGAAGCCTTTCCTTTAGGCATTCAGCAAACATCACCCCAAACCAAAACCTAGACCCTAGGGAAGGAGAGATGAAAACATGAAAACAAATATACATTCCTGGCCCTCAAGGGGCTTAGGGTCGACATATCAGTACATAGATGCCATAAAGTGTTAGGGATGAAAATCGGAGCAACAATAAAATGCCATTAAAAAAAGCTTTTTGGGGGGGGGGGTCCTGACTGGCTTAGGCTAGCAGCGTGGAGCCTGCTTGGGATTCCCTCTCTCTCCCTCTCGCTCTGACCCTTTCCCACACTCCCTCTCTCCCTCCCTCCCCCTCTCTCTCAAAAATAAACTTAGGGGGGAAAAAAAACCAATGGGGTTGGCAAAAACTCTTCAAAAGCATGAAAACGACAACAACCAGGGCTGGTGAGCATGAGGGAAAATGGGCTCTCTCGTACGTGGCTGGGGCGACCAGAAATTGCTACAGCCTTTCGGAAAATAGATCTGTCGATACCGATTACAATTTAATCCATACCCATTCCCTTGACCAAGACACATTAATTTAAGAGGTTTACTCTCCAAAGTGAAAAGTGCCACAGGGTAGGGATATGAGTATGAGAAGGTTTCTTAGAATCCTGTTCGGAACAGCAAACAAAGAATACTCTCAGCACGCAATTTTATGCAGTCATCGCAGAGAATAAATTAGCTGCAACTCTATTGGCCCAAAGAGACAGTCACAACGCATTGTAAGTGAGAAGAGGAGAACATATATACGTACGGTGGATAAGAGCTTCTTTTCTTTTTACGAAGAACCGTGACCCAAAGTGCGTCATATACCAGCCTGCGGTTGCGTAAATACCTGTAGGCTCGTGGAGAACAACGCCGATCACGTTGGTTGTCCTTGGGGGACCTGGGAACTGGGGACGAGGGAGGAGAGGGGTGAGGAGACACGGGGGCCGTAATGAAACCGGGGATGGAAATGTCCCGTCACCTGCGCTGTCCAATGTGTTAGCCCCTCATCACCACCTACGGCTGCTGCCCGCGTGAGATGTGTCTGCACAACTCGGGAACTGGACTGTAAGTCTTGTTCGATCTTCATTAAACCTAAATACTGCGAGTGGCCACCGGCGACTGGATTGGGCAGCAAAATTCTGAAGAATCTAAGAGACAGTGCGGACCCAACATGAGACATATCACTGTCACCAGGAACGCAAGGAGCATCGGGAAATCCTTAGGCTTTGCGTAACGATGCCCTCGCCCCAAGCCAGACAGATTTGAGTGGCCCGCAGACAGAAAGACAACGACCCAACAGGGATGTAAGTCCCCAAAACAAACACTCGGTCTGTGTGGCATACAGATGGATGCAACTTTTTTCTTTTTTTCAGATGGACACAACTTTTAAAAATCCCACACCTGGGGCGCCTGGGTGGCTCAGTTGGTGAGCGCCCAGCTCTTGACTTCGGCTCAGGTCACGATCCCAGGGTCGTGGGATCGAGCCCGGTGTCAGGCCCTGCACTGGGCACGGAGCCTGCCTAAGATTTTCTCTCTCCCTCTCCCATTCGCTCTCTGACTCTCCTAAAAGAAAAAAAAAAAAAAGCCCCACACCCGGAAAAAAGAGGGAACTTTACACGAAGACACCTGACAAAGACCAGTTCAACCGGGCAGTGAAGGTTAGTATCAGCAGTGATAAGTCACGTCCGTACTTGACAGGGCCTTCTCGTGATGCGAGAACGCTGAGAGGACCGCATCACCTCCACGGTCTTCCTCCCCGGATCCCCGAACCCCATCCTACTCATGAGAACAAAACAAAACACAACACAAAATCCACGGCCGGTACGATCTGAAACTGCCAAGGGCATGGAAAGCAAGGAAAAGTCTGGGGAATGTCACAGCCAAGAGGGACTTAAGGAGACAAGGACAAAACGTAGCGCACGCCCCTGGATGGGACTGCGGGGCAAAGGAAGGACGTTAGGGAAGAACCAGGAGGTCTGAATAGAGCACAGACTTCAGGGAGTAACAGGGTATCAATATCAGATCAATAATTGTTTTTTTTTTTAATTTTTTTTAAATTTTTTTTAACATTTTTATTTATGAGACAGAGAGAGACAGAGCATGAACAGGGGAGGGTCAGAGAGAGAGGGAGACACAGAATCCGAAGCAGGCTCCAGGCTCCGAGCTGTCAGCCCAGAGCCCGATGCGGGGCTCGAACTCACGGACCGCGAGATCATGACTCGAGCCGAAGTCGGACGCCCAGCCGACTGAGCCCCCCACGCGCCCGTCCTGGATCCGTCACTGTGACACATGTACCACAGTAATGTAAGTCGTTAATAACAGGGGACACTGGAAGCCGGGTATCCGGGAAGTCCCTGCACTATCTACGCAGTTTTAGAGTTCCTTTTCGGTCCGTCTAAGCCTGTTCTAAAATTTAAAAAGGGGCTTTTCAAAGCCCCTACCCCCAGACCTACAAAAGTAGCGGGAAATAAACAATACCCCTTACAAGCAGATTCTGTGCAGAAAGCTTCTCCTCCGAGAGGGCTTACATAATGGGGCTGTTTTTACTCCCGTTAACATAGAGCTTCTGTCACAGAAGTCCTGTGTTTCACAGCGAAGACAGAAACAGGCCCAACCCTGGGACAGAGATGTCGAGAAGCTAGCGGATGACAGAGAAGAAGCTGGAAAAGAGATGGGTTGCAAGCCTCAGAGAAAGAAGGGGCAGCGAACGGGAGCTATCCGGGATCGTCAGCACAGTTTTTGCCGGTTATTTGTCTGCGTGGCCGGGAAAATGCATGCGGTGAGGCGTGTGTGAGGGAGGAATAATCTTTTGAGCTTATGAACTTATCACTCCCTCCCCGTTACTTCCCTCCCTGGGGAGGAGAGAGAGACAGAGACAAAGACACATGGAGAAAGCAAGCAAGCAAGCAAGGGAAGGAGAGTCCTGATTGACGGCATCGGCTGATGTCCGTGGTGTCACCACTCCCTCGGTGGACAGTTTCAAGCTACCAAAGCTTGGCTCACGAATGTCCCACAAAGTTGAGAGTTGGAAGGAACCTACTCCCCAGCTCCACTGCCGGGGGAGGCGGAGGGGGGGCGTCCTACAAGCAGGGGGTGCTCTTTGCCTCTGGGAAAGGAGGGAACAACGAAATAAGAGAGAGGGTTTGTGGCAGTGGCCACAACTCGGGGAAGACACCTTGAGTTTCCAAGCATTCTCTGGAACAGTTGCCACGGGCCCCAGATTATAGGACAAGGGCCCACGTGGCTGGGAAGGAGGAAGGGCCCCCAGGCGAGCTGGGGTCAGGGGGCAGACAGCTGAGAACCACCCGGCACCCCACCTTGGACCGCCTTGGCCCCTGAATGTCCCTGCCGTCTCTGGTGAGCAGGAGAAACCCCTCACTGCCTCCAGCTAATTATCTGCGTGAAATAAATAAAAATTAGCCTTGGGGGCGCCTGGGTGGCTCCGTCGGTTAAGCGTCCGACTTGGGCCCAGGTCATGATCTCACGGTTTGTGGGTTCGAGCCCCGCGTCGGACTCTGTGCTGACAGCTCAGAGCCTGGAGCCTGCTTCAGATTCTGTGTCTCCCTCTCTCTCTGCCCCTTCCCCGCTCGCACTCTGTCTCTGTCTCTCTCTCTCTCAAAAATAAATAAAATAAACATTAAAAAAATAATTAAAAAATTAAGCAGGGTTAGGGGAAAATAAAGAAGTCTCCATTTGTTGCACATGGAGTGTGTGGTCTGAGATTTAATCCTGCTGCAAATATCTTGATTTTTCTATGAACTTTGGACAAAATCCCTCAGAGGCCACCTGGACCTAGCCAACTCCACCCATCACATGTTGATTGATGGGTGATGATAAGCCCAAGGGGGAGGCCCAGCGTGGCCCTGGGGTCCTGACCTTGGCCGTGGCCAGTTTTAGCCACAAAGGCCCACCAAGAGACTGTTGTCACATTTTCGGATGACGCAAAGCCGGGAGGCGTCCCTACAGACGGCTCTGTCCAATGACCGAAGGAGGGGTCACAAAGTCTCAATCGAATCAAATGATGGACTGAAGCCAGGCGAATGAACATGAAGAGGACTGAATGCCAAGCCCCACAGTAGAAATCACAGAGGTTAAGTGCATCACGTCCAAAACAAGATAGGCCTTATCTGATTGGGTTAATTTCACCAAGAAAAAAAAAATCGTTTAACTTCTCTGGAGGTCGATTGGGAAGCAGTTGGATACAGAACAACAGCTTTTTAGATAAAGCACATGTCACCCGGGTGGGATTAATTCATTTCTCCTGGTCATATTAATAGACGTAGAGAAGGTAGAATGAGGGAGGTATGGGTCTCATTCCATATTACCTTACGCAGGTTTCCTTAACCTTGGCACTACTGATATTTGGGGCCAGATGACCCTTTGTGTTTCTTTGGTGGGGGGCCGTCCTGTGCCCAACAGGATGTTGAGCGGATAGAGGATAGAGAGGGGAATCCAACGGGGAAGGGGTCCGTACAAACCTGCCCTAAGGCTGCTTATGAGCTCCCAGGGAGAGACTCCAGGGGCCGCCAGGCTGCAGAATCCCAGAGAGGCACTAACCCACGACTGGCTGGGGAGGGAACATGAACGAGGAAGGGAGATTCAGGGCCAGGGGCCCAGCAAGTGTGGGAAGGTCCTGGATTACGATAATGAGATCGAAGACGATCAGAACGGCAGCTACCATTTTCGGACCCCTTACTCTGTGCCCGGCCCTAGGCTGCAATACCCAGACCCGGGAGGTATCATCATCCCCATTTCTGGGGGCAAGAAACTGAGGCTCAGGGAAGTTAAGCGACTTCTCTGAGGTCACACCCGGGTGTCAGTTTCAACCCAGGTCTGACGGAGCCAGAGACCTTAACCAATCAGCGGACTCCAGGGCCGGCGGCTCCAGCCAGGGCGGGCAAACAGAGAGGGGAGCTGTCCGTTCCTCTCTGAGCTGTGAAAACAATCGTCAGAACTCCCGCGGCCAAGGACACGCTGATTTGGCCATCCTCGGGGACGCTTCTGGAAAAGGTGTGATGTAATGGAAGCAGCAGGCCCAGGAGAGGGAGGCAGCTTGCCCAAGGTTCCCCAGCCAGACTCCCATCCCTCCTCCCGGGACCGGGACTGCGCTGCCCCCTGGCCTTCCGACGTTGGATAGATCCAGGCCTCAGTTTGCCCATCTGCTAAATGGGAGAGGGTGAGTTGCACTTTCTGCCCCTACTTCTGAAGCCCTTTCAAAGGAGGACTAGATGGAAGAGAAGAGCCCTTGTTCCCCATCAGCCAGAGCTAAGAACTCAAACGCCTTCTTGGGTACCAGAAAATAAGGATGACCATCACCTCTCAAGGGTCCACCACTCGCCAAACACTATCCTTATAACTTTACGCCAGTTCGGTTTCAATCCTCGTAACAAATCTACAAAGCGGACACTATTATCAGTTAAAAAACAACAACTGAGGCACAGAGAGGTTAAGTAACTCGTCCAAGGTCACACAGCAAGTCGATGACCAAAGTTGGATTTGAACCTGGGCCCGTCAGAAAAGTGACTCACTTGCTGTATGAAAGCTGCCACACCTCGGGACGGGAGAGTCACAGGCCCGAACTGATCCCGCTGAGCTCTGCACAGGGACGGCTGCCCCTCCTCCCCCAAGACCTTCCAGGGAGGGGGCACAGGGGAGCAAGTGGCGGGTGTCCACAACGGGGGTGTACGTGTGGCCTTTGGTCCTCTTTCGGGCGCTCACACGGTTGGCTGTCTTAACGGGGTGGTTTTCAAATCACAGCAGTGACACATTCTTGCTGAAGCGAATGAAACAACGGGCAGAAGTCTCAGGAAAGACAGACTCGACTTGCCCCACCCCCGGCAGCTCCCGGCCGCCCGCCCCCACCCCCCAGTCCTGCGTCTGCCGAGAACTCCGACTTCCTGAGCCTGTCTGCTCACCTGCGACAGGGGGCTCAACACGCCCACTCGCCTGGCGGTTCCAGAGTTAAGCGAGACCCCACACGGCCACACTCGGAACGGGATCGGCCGCAGGCAGCGGCTTGGGCGTCGTGAGTGCCGGCTGTATACGCTCAGATGCACACAGGGAGGCTGTGCCTACCGCGTGGGAGCTTCGCGATGCCCACGCGTCTTCAGTCCTGCTGCACCCCGTGAGAGGGACGGCTGGGCGGGCTGTCTGTGCCCTCGCGGCCCTCCGTCTCATTGCTATTCTCGTCCTGGCCAGCGGGACAAGAGGGCTTTGTTGAAGGGGCCGGAAAAGACGAGCCGGACGTGTGTGCGCGCAGCACCCCTGGGGGCTTACGGACCCCTGCCCACGGCCAGAGACAGACAGACAGGAGGCTCGGCAGGGGGCAGGGAGTGAGCAGGTCCACACGTTATTGGGTCATCTAATCCGCGGAGGGAGGTTCCATTTTCACCCCCCCCCCCCATCTTCCGGATGAGCAGAGGGAGGCTCCAGGAGGCAAACGGACCTGCCCGGGACAACACAGCTAGTAACCGGCAGAGCCAGGACTTGAACCCCGACCCGCCAGGGTGGTCCCCAGAAGGCCATCTGCCCCTTCGAGACGAAAGCGTCACCGAGAGCGCCAGAGGAAGGCAACGGAGACCTGTGCTCACACTGCAGCCCACTGGGGTCCGGGGCCGGCTCATCTCTGTCACCACGTGGGTCTCCGCTTCCCTTGTCGTCAAATGAGGGTAGTGACAGTACCCACTTTCCCCTGGGGGCCCACTAGGGGCCGAGCACCTGCTAGCGACTAAGTGCACCGTCTCACGCCATCCTCCCGCAGGCCCTGGGGGAGGGTGGGGGTGGGGAAGGGAGGTGGCCACCGAGGACAGAGACCCGAGGGAGCCGCAGGCAGGACAAGCCCGGCCAGCTTCCCCCTCCCCTCCCGGAAGCCCCCGGGCCAGCGGCCAGGGGCGGGGCCTGGCGGGGGGCGTGGCCAGCCCCGGGGCTCCATTGGCTGCCGGGAGGCGCCCGGGGAATAAAGCCTGGGACCGAAGGCCCAGACCGGTAGTCCCTGGGACAAATCGGGAGACCCTCCACCTGCCCCGCTACCCTCCATCTGTCATCCATCTAGATCACCTCCTGGCCGTCCCTTCCCGGCTTGCTCGCTCTGTCCAGCCGCCTTGGCCAGGTAAGTACCCCTCCTCAGCCCCACCCCAGACTGGAGTGCCTGCGGCCCAGCGAGGGGGCAGGTTCCAGGCCAAGGCGAGGAGGTAGAGTCCGTGGAGCGTAAAAACCCATGCTCTGAAGCCAGACCGGCTGCGTTGGCATCTAGCTCTGGGCCTCAGTGGTCTCTTCTCTAAAATGGGGGTCATGATGGACCCTTCCTCATCAGGCAGTGGGAAGGGTGAGATAGTGCACTCAAAATGAGAGTTCGTTTTTATTGAGCTCTTGCTATGAGAGGGGTAGTGACTTCTTCTCCTTCTTCTTAATGTTTATTTATTTTTGAGAGACGGAATGCGAGTGGATTAGTGGCAGAGAGAGAGGGAGACACAGAATCCGAAGCAGGGTCCAGGCTCTGAGCTGTCAGCACAGAGCCCGATGCAGGGCTTGAACCCACGAACTGGGAGATCATGACCTGAGCCGAAGTCGTGATGCTCAGCCGACTGAGCCGCCCAGGCGCCCCGAGGGGGGGTGACTTCTGAGCGAGAGGGGACACATAGACAGCAGCTTCCAGCCCCCTCCCTCCTCCGTGTTTGCACCCCCCCCAGGATGTTGTGCTGGAGGGAGCAGTGCCCATAGGGGGTCCCTGCCCCTCATCTGAAGGCATCCGTGGTGCAACCAGACCCAGGTGGGGGCAGAGGCTTCCCAAATCCGCCCGAAAGCAGTCTTGGGAGTATGCCCCCCACTGCCAACCCGGAGAGCTCCCTGAGGCCAGAGCTTGGCGACACGCACACGGGGTCCCGTCAGCCAGAAGGGGGGGTGCCGTTGTTTCAGGAATAACCTCCAGGAGGGTAATAATCAAATAGATATGGGGACGCTTCTGTAATGGGGTGCATCTAGTCTCCAGCTTTTGTTCAGGAGACCTAGGGGAGAAGTGGTATCCGTTCAGGGCCTCCCGCTCCCAGGCCCTGGATGTTAGTTAATTCACACAGACATCAGCTGTCCGTATGTGGGGGAGCTAAGGCTGGGGAGGTGGTCAGGAACCCCATCCCTCGCTTTTCTTCTGAGCCGGGCATATATGGCCCTCTCTGGGAGCCAGAGGCCTGAGCTGGAGGCCGTGGCCAGAGCGGGCTGCACCGGGTGGGTCACTGGAAATGGGGCAGGGGTGGGTGGGGAGGGGCAGCCAGCCTTGTGTGGGACGGAGAAGGACATGGGGACGGCCAGACAGGCTCCCCACGCAACCACCCGCTGATCAGTTCTGGCTCAGCCCGAGTTGGGGAGACTCCAGGAGGAGAAGGGACGTGTGTGGTGGCCAGACTCTGGGCCACTTCAGCTTCTCGATCACCCAGAGCCCGTGCAGAAGGGGAGCCCTGAGCCGCGCCCACAGCCTGCAGCCCGGTGCTAGAGTGTCTCATCCAGTCCTGCCTCCCCCACTAACTAGCTGTGTGGCCTTGGGCAAGTCACATTAATATTCCGGTCCCTGTTGCCGTGTGACCAACCGCCCCAAGGTCAACAGCGGTCATCGTATTGTTGTCTGTCATGGCCCTGGGGCTTATCGGGGCAGTTCGCACTGGGGTCTCTCAGATGGCTGCAGGGTGACATCTCAAGGTCACCCCGCCATGTCTGGCCATCAGCTGTCAGGTAGGGCACCTACATGTGGCCTCTGCATGCGGCCTGGGCTTACTCCCATCCTGGCAGCTGGGTTTCGAGAGGGGGGCTGCCGCAGAGAGACGGCCAGGCGGAGGCTGTGTCCCCTTCTGTGACTTGGCCTGGGGAGCAGGGCTGCACTGGAGCCAGCAGATTGTGCCGTCTCTTCCCAGCTCCACAGGCAATGACGTCATGTTGGTAGCTCGAGAGTGGCCTTGGAGAAGGTTACGTACAGAACAGAAGTGCGCCCGCTACAAATCGGGGCTTTGTCTCGGGAGAGTCCATTGCTGAACGTTTACAAGCACACCACCGCTTGGAAATCGCATCGTGTCTTTTCCAACTGCGGCCACAGACCACCCCCCTCCTCCAGGGCTCAAGGGGAGGAAACACAGAGCCCGCCTCTCACTGAGAAAAGCATCTGTGTCACATCTTGAAGGGATGGGAAGGGCTTGCAGGGGCCATCCATCCTGGGAAACACAATCCGAGCCTTTGTCCTCATCAGGAGAATGGGATAATGATGGCACCTCCCAGGATTGGTCAAAGGAATAAGTGAATTGATATTGGTAAAGCTTAGGGGCGCCCGGATGGCTCAGTCGGTTAAGCGTCTGACTCTTGATTTTGGCTCAGGTCATGATCTCACCGCTCATGAGACTGAGCCCCGCATCGGGCTCTGGGCTGACAGCCCAGAGCCTGCTTGGGATTCTCTCGCTCCTTCTCTCTCTCTGCCCCTCTCCTGCTCATGTTCTCTCTCTCTCTCAAAATAAATAGGTAAACTTAAACTATATATATCTGTCAAGTTTAAAATAGTGCCTGGCACATGGTAATCGCTTCATAAGCAATTAATAAACAATATAGTAACTATTATAAAATAATAATAATAATAATAAGCTTTCCCTGGTTGGGTACAGGGCTTTCCAAAGGTTAGTATAAAAAAGTACACGTGTTTAAATAAAGAGGCAATACCTCTTCGTAGCAAAATAGTTAAATAGCACGAAAGGGGACGCCAAGTGCCCACTCTCCCCAGAGAGCGTTTCTCACCCTAGCGAGTTTCTTGTGTGTTTCCTGCAATGTTCTATGCCCGCAGAAGCCTATGGATTGTGTGTGTGTGTGTGTGTGTGTGTCCCCATGTCCTCACACAGACTATACATACCCGCCGTCCTGCCCCCTTTTTAGCACGTAACCGTCTCGCAGCTCGCTCTGCATCCGCCCCTGCGAAACCATCTGAGTCACGCCCCTTGACAGGTGCCAGGTCCCAATGCTATTTCCGAGTTCACAGCTTCCCAGCACAGTGTGCCCTGGTGGGGGGGGGGGAGGGGGGCTTCCCCCCCGTTTTACAGACGAGGCAGCTGGAGCTGAGGGGGCATCGCTCGTCTGATGTCACCTGGTGAGTAGGTGGCTCAGTTGAGATGGAAATCCAGGCGTCCGGGATGCTTCTCATGTGGGCGTTTCCCTCGGCCTCATGGGAGGGGAGGGCAGGGCCCGCTGGCAGGCGCACCGAGGGCCCCGGGGCCGGCTCTCCCCACCATCTGGGTTTCCTTCCCGCCTCCCAGCAATGACGTCTGGAGAGCCCCTGCACGTGCGGACCCCCGTCCGTGACAGCATGTCCCTGTCCAAAGTGGCGGGCACCAGCGTCTATCTCAAGATGGACAGCGTCCAACCTTCAGGCTCCTTCAAGATCCGGGGCATCGGACATCTCTGCAGGATGGTACGGGATGGGCTCCGCGTCGTCTGAGGGAGGGGGCCAGTCCCACGACGCGTCCGCGGTTAGCACTCCCCCCAAAGAGGCGGTGCCCGCGCGGGAGGGTCTGCCCGTGGACTCGTCCCAGAGCCGTCATTTGCTTGCCTTTCCCCCGCACCCTTCCCTGAGCCAGGCCCTTTGGGGAGAGGCGATGTCCGCGGAGAGGCAAGGGCAATACGAAGTCCTATTCCCTAGGGGAGGGGAGAGCCCGGGGAAAGCCTGGGACGTGGGCCTGACCCTCCCCCCTTGTCTCCACAGTGGGCTGAGCAAGGCTGTGAACATTTCGTCTGCTCCTCGGGTCAGTGGCGGCGTGCCTCCTCCTGTGTGTCCCAGGGCCGGGCGCTCTACCTCTCTGGGCCCTGGTTTCCCCAGCGACGAGCCATTACAAACGCCCACGGCAGCCCCCGTTCGGAATTCCAGGGGGGGAGGCGGGAAGTCACCTGGGGGGGGTGTTCGGAGCCCCGAGGCTGGGGACGACAGTCCCAGCTGGGCTCCCAGGCCATCCTTCACTGACACTCTCCACCCCATCCCCGGCAGCGGGCAACGCAGGCATGGCAGCCGCCTATGCCGCCAGGAAGCTGGGCATCCCTGCCACCATCGTCGTGCCCAGCACCACACCTGCCCTCACCATCGAGCGGCTCAAGAATGAGGGCGCCGTGGTCAAGGTGGTGGGTGAGGTGAGCACCAACCCGGGGGCAGGGACCACGGGGCGGGGGGGCACCTGGTGGCAGGGCAGGGTCCCCCCAGCCCCTCACCCTCTCCAACCTCCCCAGAGCACCAACCCGGGGCAGGGACCATGGGGAGGGGGGCACCTGGTGGCAGGGCAGGGTCCCCCCAGCCCCTCACCCTCTCCAACCTCCCCAGGGCACCAACCCAGGGCAGGGACCATGGGGGGCGGCACCTGGTGGCAGGACAGGGTCCCCCCAGCCCCTCACCCTCTCCAGCCTCCCCTGTGGTCTTGCAGATGTTGGATGAGGCCTTTGAGCTGGCCAAGGCCCTGGCAAAGAACAACCCAGGCTGGGTCTACATTCCTCCCTTTGACGACCCCCTCATCTGGTATGTGGAGCCCCAAGGCACCCGGTGCAGGGGGCGACAGAGGGCTCTCGTGGGCAGGTGACTGATGCGGGCAGCCGGAAACCCGGGTGGAGGTGGGGAGGAGGCGACTGGCCCAAAGCCGTCAGCCGCCTGGGTTGAGGACGAGCGTCTCCAGGATCGCCCCCAGCCCCCGTGGGGTCTCCAGGGAGCCCAGCCCTGACCCGCCCCCCCCCCCCGGTCCCTAACTCTCCAGGGAAGGCCACACTTCCATCGTGGAAGAACTGAAGGAGACGCTGAGTGCAAAGCCGGGGGCCATCGCGCTGTCGGTGGGTGGCGGGGGCCTGCTGTGCGGGGTGGTCCAGGGGCTGCAGAAGGTGGGCTGGGGGGACGTGCCCGTCATCGCCATGGAGACCGCCGGAGCCCACAGCTTCCACGCCGCCACCACCGCGGGCAAGCTCGTCTCCCTGCCCCAGGTTACCAGGTGAGCAGGGGGCCCCCTCCGGCGGATGTTCAGCAGGCCTTGGGAAGCCCACCTCGGGGCCCGCTGCGAGGCAGAGCCCCGCGACCCGTCCCATTTTACAGACGAGGAAACTGAGGCTTTCCACTTGCCCAGAGTCACACGGCCAGAGAGTGGGTCTGCTGGGACCGAGCCCAGGTCTGTGTGACTCTGTAGGGTGAACGTCACATTTCCTCACGTGAAGAGTTCACTGTTAATCACTGACCGAGGCCCCTGCCACAGGGTTTTACACCCCTCGTTAATCTGCCAACCATTTCCTGAGCCCCTAACAGGTGCAAGCATTGCTGATCCCGGGGACAGGGTGGTGAACAAACACAGCCCCTGCTCCTAAGGAGTTCATATTCCAGCCCCGAACCTTTGACAGATGGTATGTAATTAGGATTAGGTTTGGCACGTTACACAGGAGGCCCAAGTAACAGTGACTGAAACAAGATGGAGCTTTACTTCCTCTCTATAAAGTGAAAAAAATGTCTAGAGGTACACAGTCTCGGGGCAGGGAGCTCCCTGAAGCCAGGGGTCCGGGTTCCTCGAGTTTGTTCTCCATCATCCTCATCATGTAGCCTTACGGCCCAAAAGGGCTGCCTAAGTGCCAACTGTCACACCCACGGTCCATCTGGCCAGAAAGAGCCATGCCCCCTGCCTTTAAAGACACAGCACTTCCACTGACCTCTCACTGGCCAGCATTTAGTCACATGGCCACAACTACTGCAGGGGAGGCTGGGAAATGTCTTCCTATCGGGTCTCCACGTGTGCAGCTAGAATAGATACTGGGTAGACAGGTCCCTACCTCGGATAGGGAAGACTGAGTCCAGGTGAGACCTCCTTGTGGATTCCTGAGCCTGGTACCCAGCAGCCACCATGTTGGCCTCTGATCCTGGCGGAGCGCCTACCACGAGTCACGTGCCAGGGCTCCGGGCTCAGGTGGTTCAGGCTGCAGGTGCTCATGGGAGACGTGAGCTGGGAATAAGGCCGGCGATGACTCCAGGGAGGGCGGGGAGAAAGACAAGGCACCGATTACGCGTGCAGGTCCCACCACCACTCCCTGAACACATAACCGTGGGCCAGTGACCCGCGTGCTCTCTGCCTGGGTTTCCTCTTCCACGGAATCGAACCAGTGGAACGGCAAACACAGCCGTGAGGATTTAAAAATGCGCACAAAACGGGTGGTACCTCACACTCCCTCGAGAAGGGGTCGCTCTGTCTGTGTACGGGGGAGGACCGACCGTTCGAGAGTTCCGTCCGGAGACACAGGCACTGGAGTCCCTGGGGGACTCCTTGGAGGAGGTGGCCTTCATCCTGAGCCTTGAAGGACAGGGCGGGACTTGGACGGGCAGAGTGGTGCCCGGCTGAGGGAGGGTCGAGCAGGTGGCGTCCTTTCAGGGAACCGCAAGGGGGCTTTTCCGTCCGCGTGGATCAGGATAGGCTATTTACCCCACTCACGCCTCCGCGTCTTATGAGGAGACCTCACTCTGGCGGGGAGCCTCCGGGGCCTTTCAGTGCTTTACAGCCACAGAGGGCATGCCCCGCGCCCCTGCCCGTGGACCCCACTTCGCTCCTCCCTCTCAAATCCATTTTTCTCTTTCAATCCCCCCTCGTCCCGATCTCTGCCGCCTTCCTCCCTCCTGTTTTCCCCCGTTCCGGCCTTCTTCTCCATCGCCACCTCTCCCAGCGTGGCCAAGGCCCTGTGCGTGAAGACCGTGGGGGCTCAGGCCCTGAAGCTGTTTCAGGAACACCCCATTTTCTCTGAGGTGATCTCGGACCAGGAGGCTGTGGCCGCCATTGAGAAGTTTGTGGGTATGTGCCAAGTCCTTCCAAGCCCTGCCGGCTCAGGGACTAACTGGTGTCCTAACAGATCGCATTCACGACAAATTTTCCTCACAGTTCTGTCTCCCACCCCTTGCTAGAACTTCCCGTTAATGAAAGATAATACAAGGCAGTGGTATAAATAGAAAGGCCAAAGCCACAAGTGAAGAGGACTGATAACCATGATAGCAGGGAGCTTCCTGGTAGCCAGGGTGAAAAAGGAAAGCCAACCCCAGGGTTGGCTTCAGAAGTGGGTCTGTGATGCGGTTGGACTCTTTCTGGGTTCAGCCTAGGACAGGGACCACACACACACACACACACACACACACACGAAAGGGAGCACTTAATCCTCCTGTACCAGCCGGCAGTTTGGCTAATCAACCATGGCGGTCTTGCTCAAGCGACGGCCCAAGCCTTCTCAACACAGTGCTCGGGCAGTTAACCTGCATCGGCGGGAGCGCTCCGGGTGAAACCTAGCCCTGCCTCAGGGCTCCGAAGGTCAACTAGGACAGCGATGGGAGGTTCGGTGCCCAGACTCCTAGCCCCGAGTCTTTCCCAGGGACCCAACAGTCCCCTTGCCCCCCCGCGGAAGCCAGGCCCCACCCTCATCACCCCCTCCTCTGGCAGATGACGAGAAGATCCTGGTGGAGCCCGCCTGCGGGGCGGCCCTGGCCGCCGTGTACAGCCGCGTGGTTCAGAAGCTTCAAGCGGAGGGGAAGCTCCGTGCCCCGCTGTCCTCCCTCGTGGTCATCGTCTGTGGCGGCAGCAACATCAGTCTGGGCCAGCTGCGGGCCCTCAAGGAACAGCTGGGCATGAAGAACGGGCTGCCCGAGTGAGGGCCTTTCTCCGCCGCCGGCCTCCCCTACCCGGGGCGGGGGTGGGGGGCAGGTACCCCCGGGGGAGCTGGAGTTTTATCCAGCGTCTCACTGTAAATATTATTCTTGCGTCTGCCGGTGAGCCTGCGGTTCCTTCGGTTCCTTCTGGGCCGAGGGGCCGAAGCCCCAAGGTGGGGGGCGGGCCGGCCGCCAGCGAGTCGCGTCTCTGCGCGACTATCCTGGCCACCCCTGCTAGGCGACGGCTGCCCGCGTGTCCCCTACCAGGTCCCCAGGGCGGGGTGGGCCCCCTCCCTGGAGGGGGCCATGGTCGGGGCCAGGGGCCAGAACTGAGAACCAGCTGCCCTCCCCCCCCAAGCCCCGCCCAGCCCCGCCCTCAGTCGTTTTTCTAATTGCAGACTTTTTCGTTGAAAAAGAAAACAATATATTTATGGACTGAGGGTCCTTTGGGCTCCTCCTCCATCGCAGTCGGCCTCCCTCCCCTCCCCCACCCCACCCGCCCGCTCGCGGCCCGGGCTCTCAACAGCGAGCTCCCTGCACCCTCACCCCTGTAACCTCGGGACCCCGAGGACACGGAGGCCAGGACCCTGCGCGCAGCTGGCCTCGCGCGCCCGGAGACAGCGAGCAGGAAGCAAGGAAGGGCGCTGAACCAGAGCTGGGGCAAGGGCTGCCTCCACTGGAGGCGGAACCAGCCGGAGAGGCGGACGAGGCCCGGAGCCGAATGACTTAGCACAGAACCGCTGGGAGCAGAGCAGCGAGCCCCCTACCGGTGGGGGTGGGCAAAGCTACACCGACTGGACACCCATCTCCGGGGTAGGGGAAGGGGCGGACTTGAAGAGAAGGTCACTCAAACCACGACACCCGTCTTCCGAGGAAAGCGTGGGCGGAAGCCAGCGAACGAAAACAGACCGAGGAAGGCCTGCCAGGGCTCCCCGAGGTCCGAGAGGGGCACCCGCGCTGCTCACGGGCATCCCTGCGCCTCCGGCAGCAGCCTCAGGCAATGCATTGAATCCCCAAGGTCAGGGTGAAGCTTGAGCCCCTCAGGACACGATGCGGTTCCCTCCGCAGAGTCCCACCCAGCCGAGCAAACAGCAGGGGCTGTGAGATTCAGGGGAGAGTGGGGACCCCACCCCAAGCCCGCCCAGGACATAGGCCCATCCCCCGATTTCCAGCCAGGAGGGGCACACATGTATCTTACAGGGGACGGAATACCAAGGAAGGGCTGGAAGAACAGCATACCAGCAGCCCCCGGGCCCCACAATTCTTCCCCGGGGGCCAGACTGCGACTAAAATAGCGCTCAGTTTAAGTAAACCTGCCCAGAACACTGGATTGCTTCCAGCCTCCACTGTCCCGCCTGTGTCGGCACAAAGCCCCCAAAAGAGGCGAGGCAGACCCCTCCGCCCACTACAAGAGCTGAGGCGTGGAGGGCTGGGGTCGACCAGCCGGCTAAGGTCAGACGGTGACAGGCTCTGTTTCATCTTGTGTAGTACCCCACAGTGGAACTTGGGAAAGTCTTGTTGGCTCAGAAGGCCCCAGGACAGGACCCAGAACAAAGTAGGTGCTCAGTGAACATCTGGATGGATGGATGGATGGATGGATCTATGGATGGGTGGCTGGGTGGGTGGGTGGGTAGATACAGATAGGAGGGTTGGCAAATGAATAAATGGATAGGTGGATAGACAGAAGAATGGACAAGAGAATGCAAGAGTGGATGGTCTAGAACCCAAACCAGAGAGGAGAAAAGGCAGCAACCCAGCTTTCCCCACTGCCCCAAAAAGCACAGCACAGGGGCCACGGCCTCTCATTTAATGGCAGCACAGCCTGCGATTTGGTTCCTACAGCAGGGGAGCTGTGGGCACGGCCCAGAGGCCAAGGGCAGGCCCAAGTTGGGGGGCAAGGGGCACGAGGCTGCAGCCAACGAGGCCAACGAGGCACACTCACACCCCCGCAGCCACAAGTCACCAGAAACTTTGGTTTTTGTTTGTTTTCAAGTTTCTGTCCTCAGGGAAGCCGCCCAGGAGGGAAACCAGGGGGCTGCTTCCCGAGGGGGGCAGGGGCGGGAGGTGGCAGGACGGATGCCAACCAGAGGCAACGCCCAGGTCTCGGGGCCGAAACCCCACAAGCTCCAGAGCCACCGGCAGGAATGACACCGGGAGGCAGGGACCCAGACAGTCCCCCGCTGCCCCAGCAGGGGCCCCGAACCCCACCCGAGGACCCCTCCCAAGCCCTCAGGAGAGGGCAGCATGAGGACAGGGCCCCAGGCCGGGGGAGAGAGAGAAGCAGACGGGGCAGAGAGAGAGGTGCAGAGGCAGAGGACAAGGGCGGCACTCGCCCACTTACGGGGAGCAAACGAGTCAGTGCTGGGCCCCGGCGGGCCCCGTGTCCCACCTAGGAGACGACCCAGATGAGAGTAACCCTGGCAGACCCGGGTCCCAGATCTGGGCACAGCAGGTGACGAAGCCCACGGAGCGGGCGGGTGGGAGGTCGGGGCCGTGGCACGTGGTGGCCCCGCGGGGGTCGGTGGGGCCGAGACGGAGGCTCAGTCCCACCGCACCTCGATGGGCGAGAACTTCCAGAGGTCGGGCTGGCCCATGTGCAGCAGGCCGCTGAAGGGCGAGGCGCTCCACTGGAACGGGGGCAGCTGGTCCCACGTGGGGCCACTGGCCGCCACAAGCTGAAAGGCCTTGGCCAGGGTCATGCTGGTCACCTGGGGGCCAGGGCAGAGGCCGCTGAGCACCAGCCCAGGCCGGGCCCCGAGCCGCCCCAATCCGGAGGGCCCCGACCCCCAGCCCTAACTCTGACCCCGACCCCAGCCCAGCGCCGACCCTGCCTCCTGTCCTGCCATCCGCTTTGACCTGAGCCTTCACCACCGCCCTCCCCCTTCCTCCCCAAGCCCACCCCCAGCCCCCAGGCCCAGGGCGGGGCCGTACCTTCACATCTATGCCCCCGTGGGAGCGCTGCTGCAGGGCCTGGAAAGGGTAGGAGCCATTGGCCGGGTTCAGGTCGGAGCGGGCCGAGATGGCATTCTCTGCGTTGGCCTGCGGGCTGCACGCTTTGCACAGTGACAGTGGGTCGTGCAGGAAGTCGTTGTACCTGGGTGAGGGAAGGGAGGGGGCATCAGCCGCGCCGGGAAGAGGGGGCCGAGGAGGGGGCTGAGCTCCCCGTGGCGGCAGAGCCCCGGGACAAGCCACCCGCCCTCAGGTGCCCGCTCCCCCCCCCCCCGCCGCCACCCGGGCCTCCCTCACCCCTGCACCTGCCCGCGCCATGCTCAGCGGCTCGTCTCTGCTCAGGCCGCCCCCAACCCCAAGCCGGGCTAGATGCCCCATCCTGCCCCCTTCTGGCATCTCTCGGGGCTCCGCCAGCCCGAGCTCACGCCCACATCGGTGCGCGCGCCTGACGGGCTCCGCGCCTCCCACGGCCAGGGCGCCCCTGCTCGGTGCGGGTTCTCTGGCACCGGGCACGGTGCCTGGCACGGGGTGGCCCACCGCACAGCTGCCCGGCACCCTCGTCCGGAACAGGAGGACAGCGCCACGGGGCTCCCGCACCCGCGGCTACAGCTGGCCGCCGCCCCGCGGCCCCCGGGCTCGCCGTGAGGGTCACACAAGGGCCAGGAAAGCGCACAGGAAGCCCCCACGGGACTCGGGGCTCCCGCTGCCCCACGCACCGCATAAGCCGGATCATGGAGTCCAAGTCGTGCACCAGCGACTGGTTCCGCCTGAAGATCTGGGCCCGGGGGCTCCTGTCATAGGAGAACCAGTCCCCGTACTGGGCCACGAGGGCCTGCATCCCACTGGCGTTGAACACGCTCTCAAAGTACCTACGGGGCACAAGGAGGGTCACTCCCGGCCTCTGACCGCACCGGCTGTGGCCCGGGAGGTGGGGGGCGGGGGAGGGGGTCACTCCAGAACATGATCACTAACAACCACGACAGGACGGCAACAACGTCTTCCGTTGAGGCCGGGTGGGGGCGGCTTGGTGAGGTGACCAAGCTGAGGCTCTGCAGTCCCAGAGACATGGGTTCAGATGCCGACTTCGCCACTGAACAGCTGCGGAAGGCACCTCAGGAAAGGCAGGCATTCGCGCAAGGCCTCAGTTTCCTCATCTGTGACATGGGAACAGTGGCCGTGGCTGCCGGGAGGGGGTCGTAAGCGTCAAATCTCTCGTCTGGCAGAGGACAGAGGGCCAAGAGGTTGCGGCTGCGCAGCCTAGTTACAGGGCACACGGCGAGGGAGCCACCGCAGGGGTCGGCACCTGAGCCGGGCCAACCCCCACCACCCTGCCGTGGGTGCAGACCTAAGCCCCCAGACCGGCAGGGCTTTTCTGGCCAAAGAAAGGGCAGAGCGGTTTCTCTGCTCCACGGGTTGAAAAGATCACGCACGGAAGGACCCCTGGCCAGCCCGGAGAGCTGAGCAAGGGTGAAGCGGGTATGGGGCAGGGGTGGGGACATACGGGATGTTGTAGCTGGCCCAGTAGGTCTTCTGGTAGAGTTCCGAGGTCTTATCGGCCACCACCACCATGCCCCTGGGACCGAGAAGGGAGACGGGGCAAGACTGGTGAGAAAAGGAGCACCTGTGGGCGCTGCCCTGCTCCAGAACCCCTGATGGCTCCCCACTGCCCCGGGGTAGATTGCGTCCTGAATCTTCCCCTCTCCCACCTGGCCTTCCTCAGATGCTCGCCTTCCCACACACATTCCAGCATGCCTCCAGACCTTTGCCTAGGCGGTTCCCTCTGCCTGGAACACCCTCCCGTCCTTCCCCCAGTACTCACGGGATCTGCTCCAGGACGGTGAGCACCCTGCTCCGAGGGCTGGGCCCGCCGGGGACAAACGCCTTGTAGTCCACGATCATCCACTGGTTGTTGTACCTGCCGTGCCCAAGAAAGGGGGACTGAACACACCCTGGGGCCACCGCCCCAGTGGCCCGCGGAGTAGGGACTCATGGGGTGGGGGTGGGGTGGGGGATGTCCGGCCGTCTGATTGTCACC
The DNA here is from genome assembly GCF_022079265.1 of Lynx rufus. Lineage (NCBI taxonomy): Eukaryota > Metazoa > Chordata > Mammalia > Carnivora > Felidae > Lynx > Lynx rufus. The sequence continues at coordinate 5,466,378 of NW_025814839.1, read as the reverse complement.
CTGACGCTGCAGCTTGAACAGGTGTCGTCAGCTCTCATCATACCGTGTGCCTGCTCCAGAGGAATCTATGGCTCCCCAGTGCTTATTGGAACAGAAGTCAATTTTTCTGCCCAACCTTCCAAGGCCCTGCAATGTCCAGCTCCAGTGTCTCTGGTGCACAGGCCCTCATCCACGCACGCCCCCTTCCTCACACAGCCCTCCCCTGTCCCCAGAGCTCTCATCTTCCAGGTTCTCTCCCTGGCCTCCCTCTTAGAGCCTGTCCCTGGATAGAAGAGCCTGCAGGAGAGGGGCAAAGCCCTTCCTTTCCTGAGCCTCAGTTTCCCTAGATATAAGACAAGGGAGAAGACTTTAAGGCACTTTCCAACTCCAGGAAGAACCATGAGGGCTCTGCGGAGGGTGTGGGGTATGTGGTCCTGGTGCCACGTCAGGTCCCCGGGGGCGTGACTGTTGGGGGGGTTGGTCCATTTCGGGGATGAGGAGGCCACAGTGCCAGAAGCCCACTCACGTGCCACTGTTGAACTTCTGGAAGATGTCCGCCCAGGCGTCCCCGTCCAGGGCCAAGCGGTTGGCCACGACATTGCGGACCCACTCCAGCACAGAGTCCTTGGGCTGCACGTACTTCCACAGGGCCGGGTTCCTGTTGCCGATGGTGGTCTCCAGTGTCACCTGTGGGAGAGCAGAAGGGACGCTGCACTGAAGGGCCACCTGACTTACGACCGCGGCACGCTGCCACCAAGTGGCAATGCTGCCCCAATCGTGGTCCGCACGCTGGTTATTCACAGCTTTTGGAAACCCCGGGTCCTGGTTTGGGTGCGCGATCCTCACTGGTTCCTTGGCTGAGCGCCGAGGGGGCTTCACGATCACGCATCCGGCTTCGTCCCGGAGAACAGCCCCCGACGGAGCCCACGGTGCTGCTCCTCTGGACCCGTTCTCCCGACCAAGTCGGTCAAATCTTTCCCCAGAGAGACGGCATCCCATTTCTACACCTGCCTTGCAGTTCTGCAGGGCAAGTCGGGGGGCTTGAGGAAAACGCGGCAGGACCTCTGATGCCCCTCTTTACTGAAAAGTAAAGTGAGGCCCGAAACAGCCAGGGGACGTGCCAAAGGTCACGGCTGGTAAGCGGATGGGCCGAGATTCGATCACCGAACTTCCGGCTCTCACACCAATCCGTGATAGCAACGCCCGGGTGGGAACACCGTCTTCCACTCCTTCCACCCCGTCCCTTCCTTGTCCCTCGCTCTACTGCTCTTAGCACCCAAAGCCACTGCCAGAACTCGGACCGGCGTGGCCCGGAAAGCCCCGGAGGGCGGTTTCCCCTCTCGGGGCAGGGGAGCTCCGAGCCGGGGGCGGGACGAGGGGAGCCGGCAGACTGGGAGGGGAAAACAGCGCATCTCTGTTCCCACCCCCACCGAACTGAAACTCGGCATCTCCTTCCACTGGCAGCTCCCCGTGGCACGAGTGGCACCTGAGACCGTCACCAAGAGAGGTCACAGACGTCTGCCCAGCATGCGACAGGGCGGCACCTCGCTCAGGATGTCATTTCTGCTCCCCGTTCCTCCTACGTCACGGTGGTCAGGCCTTCGGTGCGTTCAGTAAGCAGCACGTGTACAACATGCAAAGGTTCCCTACGTGGTATTGCGATCAACGCGTTTCAGTATAATTGGTTCCCTTTATGATCTCTTATATTCTGGCTTATGCGTTTAAAAACGTTACTCTGAGAAGGGGGTCCACAACCCCCTCGCCTGCCAAAGGCGTCTGTGGCACAGAAACAGTTAAGGACCCTGCTGGAAGGTTAATTTCCTGCCAGGGAAACTGGATGAAACCTTCTCAGCTGTCCTTCCCCAGACCGTACCCTCCTTTCCCCACCAGGACTGCAGCGAGGGGGTCCCCGCCCCCACGACCTGGCCCTCTCGCGCTTCCTTCCACATTTAAGGGAGCTAAACCCCATGCTTCTCTCAGAAAGCAACAGGGAAGGAAGGAGCCCCTCCCCGCCGCCCCCCACCCCACCCCGGGAACTGGCACCTTCTGCGAGGAGGGTATTATTTTAAAGCAATGTTTTTTCTCCTCCGCATGTTGCAATCTCAGGGCTCAATGCCCCGGCTCGGGGATGCCAGGAACAGATTTCTAAACGAGTCTGGACCCCGGCCAGGAAAACCGATTAAAAACAACACATTGGAAACAACATTTATTCAGAAAACGTGGCCGGGCTAGAGGGAGTGTGCGGAAGGCAAGAGGGGAGGCAGCACGAGAAACAGCAAGGTCACGGTGGAGGGAGGGGCAGCGTATGCTAAAGACACACGAACAAAACCGCAAACGGGCCCCCAAACCAGCGACGGATCGCTGAGGGGGTGATCGCGGAGCAGACAATGTGGAGCCCCGGCAGGGACTGGGGATCGGCAGCCCCGGGGAGAAAGGCGACACGAGAGGGACACTCACCAGCCCGCTGCCCACGATGTAGAAGTCGTCACAGGAGAAGAGGGCGCCAGGGTAGGATGAGAAGACCAGCTTGTTGCCAGGAGCCAGTGGAGAATTCACTGTGGGGGGGGGGGGGAGAGTAAGCCCAGCGGGGGATAGGGGTGCAGGTCAGATCAGCCCATCCGGGGACCCCTGTGCCCCTGCCCAAGACACAGAGCCTCCAGGTGGGGAGCAGCAGGCCTCAGGGGGGGCCTCCATCCGTTCTGATGTGTAGCAAACCATGCCTTTGCCGTGTGTGCGTGTGTGTGTGTGCGTCTGTGTGTGCATGTGTAAAAAGGAAAGCCGTAGCAAAAAGAAAAAAAAAAAAAGAGAGAGATATATATACACACACATTTCTTTAAAAATATATTTCATTTACTAGAACGCTTTGGCTTTCCTTTTTAAGTTTTTTTAGTAACAGTTTAGTTTTGAGAGAGAGAGAGGGAGAGCAAGGGAGGGGCAGAGGGGGAGGGAGAGAGAAAATCCCAAGCAGGCCCCACGCTCAGCACAGGGCCCGATCTCACCATCGTGACATCATGACCTGAGCCGAAATCGAGTCCGACGCTTGACTGACTGAGCCACCCAGGCACCCCTTGGCATTCCACCCCCCCCCGTTTTGTTTTGTTTTTTGGTTTTTTTTTAGTTGCAAAGACCTGTTGTAAAAATGATAATTCAGAGGGCAAAACCCAGAAGTCTGAGCGCACGGGCTTTGTTTTTGTTTGTCTTCCAGCTTTACTGAGATACAACCGATGAATTACTGAGATATAACTGATGAATAAGTTACCTGTATTCACTGCGTGCAGTGACGCGCGCACACACACACACACACACACACACACACACACACTGTGAAATGATGCCCACGGTCAAGCTCTGGAGGGCGCCCATCACCTCACATAGTTACCATCTCATGTGGGTTAAAGTACTTATGGTCTATTCTCCTACCAAATTTCAAGTGTCACGACCCAGTTAACCTTGGATCCCCAGAACTTACTCAGCTCAGAACGGAAACTTTGTGCCCTCGGCCAACGTCCCCCTGCTTCACCCTCCCAACCGCCCGTCAACCACTCTTCTACTCTCGGCTTCCACGCTTTAGGATTCTACCTATAAATGAGATCATACAGTATTTGTCTCTCTGTGTCCGACGTATTTTACTTCACACAATGCCCTCCAGGTTCGTCCATGTTGTCGAAAGTGGCAGGGATTCCCTTTTCTTTAAGGATTTAACTTCCAAGAATGCCAAGGTGAAGAGCGCCTAGCCTACGGCGGTACACAGTAGGCCTCCAATCAGGGGGGGTGTATATGAAGTTCTAGAACAGGCAAAACTAATGTAATGGAAAGGCGATCAGGGGTGTGGTTGCCGGAAGGACAACTACAAAGGGCACAAGGACCTTCCCGGGTGACGGAAGTGTTCTCTGCTTTTGCTGAGTGGCGGTTACATGACTGTCTGTGTTTGTCCAAACCCATCAATATATACATCCTACACGTGTGTTTAAACTAACCATCAGTAAAGTTAATCCAAAAAAAAAGCTCACTCCAGGATGTCATTTATGACCCATCAGAATGTCAAAAATGGAAAAAAAACATAACACCCAGTGCTGGCAAGGTTGAGGGGAAAGCTGATACCTCCCAGCCTTGTGGACAAGTATAAACTGGCCCAGCCACTTTTGGAGGCAGTTTGGCTGTGTGCATCTTGAGACTAAAATGTTTAATTATCCCGTCTTTTAACCTAGTGTTTCTACCTGGGGGCCCACTTGTCTTGCAAACATCAAAGACCTGGAAATGGCCCAAGTCCTCAACTAAGAACTAGTTTAAAGTTTAACATCCAGCAGTTAGAAGGTGGACTGATCATGGCAATTATCAAAACTTCTCCAAGGCCAGGGGCGTCTGGGTGGCTCAGTCAGTTAAACGTCCGACTTCAGCTCAGGTCACGATCTCGCAGGCTCCGTGCTGAGAGCTCAGAGCCTGGAGCTAACCCTAACCCTAACCCCTAACCCCTAACCCTAACCCTAACCCTAACTTTTTAAAACAAACTTTTTAGAGCAGTGAAACTCTTCTGTATAATACTATAAAGGCGGATACGCATCATCGTGCATTCACCAAAATCCGTACGACCATACTTTTCAGACTGAACTTGAATGTAGGCTAAGGACTTCGGTTGACAGTAACATACGGATATTGCTAGATCAACTGTTAACAAATACACCACACCAATGCAACATGTTTATAATAGGAGAAAGGAGTGGGAAGGTATATTGGAATTCTCTGTAATAGCCACTCAATTTATCGGTAAACCTAAAGCTTTTCTAAAAAATAAAGACTTCCCAACAGGTGCCATCCTCAATAAATTATATTTAATATAAATAAACAAATTAAATAAAATAAAAATAAGAATAAAAAATAAAGACTTAACCAAAAAAAAAAGGTTCATACATACACATTATAAAGGCATCCAAAAAAATCTAGACGATCCAAACCAAAGTGGCAACAGGTGTCCTTTTAGGAGGGGTCTGGAATTTGGGAGAAGGGTTTCACGGGAGAGATGTATTTCTTCACCTACATTGCTAGAATTTGTGTCCGCACGAATGTATTCACATGTTACTAGCATAATACAAATCAGTTAAAGCAAATGGAAAAATAAAGTATATTTCAGTCTCGGAAAAAACATAACCAAATAGTCTCCGAAATGATCTCCCAGGGGTCGTGCGGCATTCAAAGTGATTGTCATTCTATGTGAACGTTTTATTGTATTTTCCAATTTTCTGTAACATGTGTATAACTTATGTAGGTTTTTGTTTAAGTAAACTCTGCTCCCAGCGTGGGGCTCGAACTCACGACCCTGAGATCAAGCGTCGCAGGCTCTCCTGACTGAGCCAGCCAGGCGTCCCCTTACGTAGGTTTTTTTAAAAAGACATTACAGTGTTCACGGATCTACAGCAACGGAAAGGAGAGACCTGTGGCTGCAGGTGACAATATGGACGAGCCCGACAGGCATCACGCTAAGCGGGAGAATTCAGACACAGGCGAGCACATGCCGCGTGTTTCCACTCGCGTGACATTCGAGATCAGGCAAACCTCGTCTATGCCGTAAGAATCAGATGGAGCTTATGCTGGGGTGAGGCCAAATGTGGGTGCTGCACCCAGGGCCGTTCAAGCCGCAAACATCCCAGCTCCACACGAATGACGCGCACACTTCTCTGTATACGTGTCAGTCAATTCGGAAATTTACTTGAAATTAACGGGCATTAGGTTGTTTCCAAACCATTATGGTAGTTGACATCCTTGTACCCGGGCTCTGTGCAGGAAGTCGCAATGTTTCTCTAGGGACAGACCCGAGCCAAGAACTGCTGGACCATGGGAGAGACAGATTTTGAATCTTATTACAGGCCGGCTGGGCTCGTCTTCAAAGAGGCAGCACCAAGCCCCAGTCCCGTAGGCAGAGGAGGAGGGTGTATGTTTCCCCACCGCCTCGCCACCTCCTGGCAACATTTGATTTTTAAGGGTGGCCAAGAGGGAGGCACTGCGAACATGAGGCAGTGGCCACCTCGGGGCGGCCGGGGTGGGGGGGAGACGCTGGGGCCGGGGATCGGTGGGCGGGGAGCCACTCTGGGGCACTTGGGCCTTAGTTGCAAACTTTTCACATTGGACAGGAAGAACCTACTCGCACGCCCCTCACGCAGCTGAGCATTTGCGCAAATGGCCATCCTTCTTCCCGATCTCGCACCCATACCGTCTGCAGTGGGACCCTCCAATTCCTCACCTCAGACAGCAGGCTCTGCTTCCCCACCTCTCACATCTGAGCGGGTCACTTGACTTGCTTTGAGCAACGGTTTCAATCAGCCTTCGAGAGGCCTTCCACGCTTCCCTGCCCAGATGTCACACGAAGGAGCCTGCGCCGGCCCGGCCGCCCCAACACCCAGCTGACGGCCAAGCCCCAGACGGGCAAATGCGGCCGTCCCACCTCCGCTGACCGCAGAAGCGTCAGGGACCCGGCCACCATCACCCAGGCCTGCCTGGCCCCGGATGACAAAACCACCCGGCTGACCCACGAGCACAAGTAAATGGCTGGGTCTCAAGCTTTGGTTGTTTTACACTGGGGTTGACTTGTTACGCAGCAACAGGTGACTGACACACCTTGTAAAGTACGAACTAAAAGGAAACAGATGTGTTAAAAATGAGACGAACTCTGAGGGCGGCCCCGCGGCGTGCGTGGGGCCGAGGCCCGCACCTTCCGCCCACCCTCCAGCCCGCCCCGCGCGCCCACACGCGCCCACGCGCGCAGATACACCCGCATCCCACCCACCTTGGGGGTCTTCCCGGAACTGGAACCAATACTTCTTGATGATGCGCAGCATGTTCTGGTAGGAGCTCCAGGTGTTGTGGGCGATCAGGAGGTCACTCTGGCCAGGCAACAGCTTGATGAGGGCGGAGCACGAACCAGAGCCCATGACGTGCTTGCTCTTGGTCTTGTTCAGGGCTGGCTCTAGGTCTCCCAGGTCCCCAGCAAGCTGCAACAGGCTGGGCAGGGCCGGGCACCAGAGGGTCACCGTGCCTGCCGGGAGTGCACTTACACACCCCTTTCCCAGAGGAGGAAGCTGAGGCTCTGGAGGGTGAGCTGAGCGGTCCGAGGCCGGGCCAGGCAGCGGCAGATCGGGCACTGGAACCCAGGTCTGTCTGACTATAAGGCGCGGGGCCCTTTCCCCTACCCTGTCCACTCCAGGGGTGGCACTTACAGGAACCCCAAGGGTTTGATGGTGAACCTCCCAGTCGGAAAGGTCACACTGCTTTCATAGCTGTCCTCCAGACCCTTCAGCTGCAGGAGGGTCAGCCGCACCTGAGGGAGGGGCAGAGGGAGGGTGAGGCAGTGGGAGGGGCTCTGGTCTGGGGATCCAGACAGAGCAGGAGCGGCCCAGGTGCACCCTCATGGCTCCAGCCAGCCCTGACCCCCCTCTTACCCAGCACCCACCCTTCCTGCCATTACTTACTTAATTATATGTCTCTTCCCTGCGCCAACCTAAATCACTCCCACTTAAGAGCCCAGTTCAAAGCCACCTCCTCCAGGAAGCCTCCCAGCCAGCCCTGACGCATTGTCAACTGCTCCCAATTCTGAGTTTAGCTACTGGCTGCGCTGCTGCCTCAGGGCATGTGTCTTGTAACTGACTTCTCCCCCATTGTCACTGTCACTGTTCTATAACCAGGGAGATCATCGCTGTGTCCCCCGTAGGGCCTTGACCATGCACCTAGCATCTGTAAGATGGATGGACAGATGGACAAAAGGCTAAGCTACACAGACAGACAGGCAGGCAGGACTGAAAGGTGGATGGGTGGCCACTAAGTTATGTAGAAGGAAAGGAAAGAGAAGCAATCGTCCAGATGGATGGCAGGGTGGACAGAAGGACAGATGTCTAATCAGGTGCATAGACTGGATGGGCAGACAGGACAAGACAGACCCATTCCTTCATCTATAAATATTCAGCAATCCCTTACATATAAAGCACCCACTATGTGCCGGCCCTCGTGCTGGGCACTGGGAGTATTTTGGTGAACAAAGTAGATGTGATCCCTGCCTGTCCTCACGGGCGGTGGAAGACAGACTCTGAGTCCCTCACTAGAGCACCACAGGGAAGTGTGGGGACCGGACAGAGGTGAGGGGTGGGGGGCAAGCCAGGCAGAGGAAGTGCTCTTGGCAGAAGGAGCAGCGGGCCACAAGCCCTGAGGGAAGAGGAGGGTTCAAGGAACCAGGAGGTCAGGGAGGCTGGAGCACAGAGCGTGGTCAGCAAGAGACGAAGCTGGGGACAGAGAAGGTGCAAAAGGTGTGTGGGCATGATCCCCAGGGAACAGGGCAGCCCCTGGCAAGATTTAAGATGGGGAGAGAGGGCAGGCATGAAGGAGCTAGAGATGGACAGACTCACACTGACAGGTGCTTCAAGGACCGATGGCCAGGAAGAAGGTGAGGAATAAAGCAGACAGGGTGGTTGGTCAGACAGACAGCTGGGCAAGTGAATGGGAGGGGGTGTAGGGGGGAAGTGTGCAGATGGGTAGACGGTGCACAGGGACATAGACAGACAACCAAATGGGGCACATCAATGGCAGGAAGGGTGGGGCTATAATGGGTGGGGGTAACAGATGGGTGAGAGGAAGAGAGTGAAAGATGGGATAAGCTTGTGGGTGGTAAATGTGTGGACAGACTAGACATACAGAGGGCGGGGTGGGAGGGAAGGATGGACAGGGAGGGAAGGATGAATGGAAGATGGACAGATGGGTAGACAGGTGAAAGGGAGAGAAGGAAGGATTGAGGGAAAAGGAAGACAGAAGGTAGGGAGGGAAGTATGGCGGGAGGGAAGACTGGATGGCTGGATGGAGAAGTGGATGGGTGGGTGGGTAGATGGGTGGATGGATGGATGGGTAGGTGGATGGATAAACGGATGGGTGGGTGGGTGGGTGGGTGGGGAGATGGCTGGAAGGACAGATGGGAGGGAGGGATAGAGGGAAAGGGAAGAAGAGAGGGAAAGAGGGAAGACTGGATGGATGGACAGACAAACGGAGGAATGGACGGGTGGCTGGAGAGGGAGGGAAGGAAAGAGGAAGGCCTGACTGATGGAGGGAAGGATGAAGGAGAGAGTGAGGGGAAAGGGCCGGCGAAGAGGGGTGGGAGGCCGGCGGTCAGAGCAACAGCACCCACAGCAGAGTCAGGTCCCCAAAGCAGCCCCGCCCACCGCCCCGCCCAATGGGCACGGGGGCCACGCCCACCTGATGCCAATAAGCAGAGCCCTTGTTCCGCTGCATCTGCTCCTGCATCCACTCCAGGTTGGTCTCCAGGAAGTTCTTGAGCTTCTCGCAGTAACCGACTTCGTACTCGAAGGGGCCACAGTAATTCACCACCGTGTTCACCCAGTGCATATAGATGAGCTGCGGGGCGGACGAGGTGGGCGCGGGCCGGGGTGGCGCAGCCGGGCTGCTCCCCTCGCGGAGGACCCAGCCGGCCCCCCACTCGGGCTCCGATGCCTCGCCCCCACCCCAGCCTCCAAAGAGCCGAGGCGCCCCGGGAGGCCCCCTCCGCCCCTTTGCTCTCCTCCCTCCACCCCGCTCTCGTCCCTTCGGGGGCCCAGAGCCTCTGGCTGCCTCCCTCCTTTGAAAGCCTCCGCCGTTCAAAGTCTGTTCAGACTGTGCCTCTGAACAGCCTCAGACGCCCAGTCTACGTCCCCATTCAGTCCCCATTCAGCTACTGCGTTTACGCACCTACTGTGTCCCCATCCTAAGCCCCGAGGACACAGCAAGGAACTCACAACCGACATGTGGGCAAGAGAACGCGTGCCCGTTCAACCGGCCCTCAGAGGCCCTCCACACCCCCGCTGCTCTGATGTCACACGAGCAAGCCTGGACCACCTTCCTGGAGGTTAAAGACCACGCCGCCCCATCACCCCCGCTGGCAGACAGCCCATCCCCGGGCACAGGAATGAGGCCATTCTAGGTCACCCGGCTGCCCCGGCTGACCTGTCAGCTGACTGCAGAAGCCCGGGGGAGGCCAGACCTGACCTGGAATCCCAAATCCACCCAGTGACATTCCAGCAGGGGGAGGGAAGTCCCCTAACTTGCAGCGCGACGGAGAAGTGGCCGGTTGCCCGTAGCCAGCACTGACAGCACTCTGCGTGACCCAACCCTGTCGAACCCCACGGCAACTCCGTAAAGAAAACGCTACCGTGAGCATCCCTACTCCGTAGCTGCAGAAACTGAGGCACAGGCGTGCGAGGACCTTACCCGAGGTCCTCTAGGTAATGAATCAAAGAGTCAAGACTCGAACCAGGGGAAGGTGTAGATGGACCCCCACTCTGCGTTCATCTCCCTGAAACACCCTCACATTCTACTCAGCCCTCGAGGCCTCGGTAAGATGCCACCTCGACCATGCAGCCTTCCCCTACTTCCAGAAGCATTTGCCAAGCGCCTGGCCTACACCAGTCTCTGGCCTGGGCGCGGGGGACACAGCCTGGGATAGGACGCAGTGGCCAGTCACGGGGAGCCCCCCGGGCCAGTAGGGGAGGCAGCAGAACCTCTGGGCAGACAGAGGCGGGTCTGAGTGCTGGCTTCCCTGCTGATGGGCTGTGTGACCCTGGGTGAGTAATCTCCCCTCTCTGGGCCTCGGTGGGGTGAGCAGGATCAGGGAGAGAAGGCGGGCAAAGCTCCGGGCACACGCGTTGGGGATTCCTTACAGGGGAGCCCTGTGGCCCTGCCCCGGTGCTCCTGGCAGGCTTCGGGCCCCCCGAGAGATGGAATCAGGTCTCGTTCACCACCGAGCGCCCCAAGCAGCACAGGCCCGACCCAGCGTCTGAGCAGCTCCCCCGACATCGGGATCCCAGGAGGGCGTCCCAAAGTGCTGCTGGGGTATCACGACGAGGAGCGTGAGTTTCTTAAAGGAGTGTCCCACTGCGTGCTGTGGTCTGTCGCATGGTCTTCCCTCTCGCCCCCGAGCACCTGGATGCAGCTCGGCTGCTCACTCCTTGTCAAGGCCCCGTCATCGGCTCTCTGCCACCGTAGCACCACCTGGGCACTCACGCGCCAGGGGCGTTCGGCTGTTGCCACCTTAAGGCGGTTCTGAGCCCCTCAAGCGCGTCCTCGGGTCGCCCCGGGCACACCCGACGACCGGGGCCACTGGAACCCCGGGCGTGGGCAGCCTCGGCTCTTTACTGCCCAATGATTTTCCAAAGCGGGCGTCACACCTCCATCCACGCAGGGGGCGGGGAGAAGGGCTGTCACTCCATAGCCTCACCTACTTGTGACACGGGCTGACTTCCGAAATTTATGAGATCCCTTTCGCAGCGCCCCAAATCAAGTAAAGCAGATTAGTAGGTATGTTGCCTGGGGATTCATCACATGAAGTACAAGTAGGTCACCAGAAGTAAGAGAGGGGAGATAATTCGGGTGTCCGTCCACGGGCGAACGAATGAATGAAATGGGCTCTATCCACACGATACAGTATCACGTGGCCACAAGAAGGAGCGAGGCTCGATATACTTTAGAACGTGGATGCGTCTTGAAAACATGACGCCGCGAAAAAGGAGCCAGACACAGGCGACCACTCGTTCGCATGAAACCTCGCTAACAACACGCGAATCTACACAGGAGGTAGATGAAGGGCTGCCCGGGGCTGGGGTGAGGGAGAGAAGGGAGGTAGGGGCACGGGGTTTCTTTCTGAGGCGATGAGAATGCTCTGGAATTAGGGGTGACGGTTGCGCAACCCCGTGAATAGACTAAAAACCACTGAATTGTGCATTTTAAAACAGTGACTTTTACGGCATGTGAATTCTATCCCCCGTATAAGTGAATGCATGAATGGAAGTCACACTTAGGGTGACGGGTGCCTCTGGGGGCAGGGGCTGGGCCTCAAAGGTATCAGTAACAGCCTTACGTTTCAGTCTGGATGTCCGTTGGATCGTTGTGCTTCGTGACTTGGGACACGTTACGTATATTTTATACGCATCAAACGGTACCTGGCGTTAAGTTTTCCGAGAACACACGTGAGCCCCTGCTCCCCAGTTAGGTGGAGGGCTGGGGGCAGAGGCAGGGGAGCCCCCTCTGTACACGCCTCACCTCAGAGCCCTTCAAAGCTCCCTGGGGGACACGCTGGGTGGGGCGGGAGGCAGGAGCCCTGGGTCCCCCCCTTCCCACCCCCCGGTCCGGTCTTACCTCCTCAGACACGGCGGCCTCCACCACACCCGCCGCGTAGGCCTGCAGGCTGTCGTTATAGCGGCCGTTCGTGCGCAGCTCCAGAAAGGCCCATCTAGATGGGGAGGAGAGGGGACACCTGGTCAGCGCGGGGACAGATGCAAAGCCAGCCCCCAGCTGGGCACACGGCCATCGCTAGCAGTAAACCCTGAAAAACACAGTGAGGAACGGCCATTCACGCGAATGTCCATCAAGAGGAGTGCTGGGTCAAAGGGCACGTTTTTTTCATTTCAATAAACACTGACAAACATCCGTCCCCCGCAAAGCCGTACCAATCCACGTCCCACCCCCCACAATCACGTCAGCCAGCGTCCGGTGAGGGCTTCCCCTGTGCCAGACGCTGTTCTTCTTTTTTTTTTTTTTTTAGTCACTTCTTTTTTTTTTTTTTTTTAACGTTTATTTATTTTTTGGGGACAGAGAGAGACAGAGCATGAACGGGGGAGGGGCAGAGAGAGAGGGAGACACAGAATCGGAAGCAGGCTCCAGGCTCCGAGCCATCAGCCCAGAGCCTGACGCGGGGCTCGAACTCACGGACCGCGAGATCGTGACCTGAGCTGAAGTCGGACGCTTAACCGACTGAGCCACCCAGGCACCCCTGTTCTAGTCACTTCTTATGTACGAACTCATTTATCCTCGCGACCCTCCTACAACCCTACCAGGTCGGCATGGTTACCCCCACCCCCCATCACACAAGAGGAGGAAATTAAGGCACAGAGTTATGTCACTGCTGCGGGAGCCTGTGCTACTCCCCTCGCCCCCCGTATCTGTGCCCTCTGCTGTGCGACTTTGTGGTCCCTCCCACCAACGGCCAAGCACTTCCTCGCCCCATTGATTTGGGCTCGGTCACATCACAAGACTTGCTTTGGCCAAGAGAACATGGGTGGAAATGACCGTATGCCAGTTATAAGATCAGCCCTCAAGAGGCCTCCTTTGGGGCGCCCGGGTGGCTCAGTCGGTTGAGCGTCCAACTTCGGCTCAGGTCATGATGTCGCGGTTCATGAGTTCGAGCCCCGCGTCTGGCTCTGCTGCTGACAGCTCAGAGCCTGGGGCCTGCTTCGGATTCTGCGTCTCCCTCTCTCTCTCTTCCCCTCCCCAGCTCATACTCTGGTTCTCTCTCTTTCTCAAAAATAAATAACATTTAAAAAAAAAAAAAAAAAAAAAGGAGGAGGCCTCCTTGGTTTCTACTCGCCCTCCTGTGCCTCTGCTATTGACTTGAGAACATGCCCCAGCCAGCCCGCCGCTCCCAGAAACATGGAGCGGACCAGGTCCGCAGACCCACAGCGTGAAACAGAGCCGGCAAAGGGCAGAACCGAAATTCAATTCCAGGCAGGCTGGCTCCCATTCCCCCTGGGAAGCAGCATTTCCAAACTCTGATGTGCATCCGTGTGGCTAAAAGACCTTGTTCAGAAGCAGATTCTGATCAGGAGGTCTGGGGCAGGGCCCGAGGCCCCGTGTTTCTAACTAACAGACTGCCTCGTCACAAGGTACACACTCCTGGCTGGGAATGATTCCTATCAATCTTTCCCACCTTTGCTCGGGCAATGGTCGAAAAATTCCATCGTGTTGTTTTCATTGTAATCCTTTCCTCGGTTAAATTGCACTTGTCTTTACGTTTTTATTGGTCATTTGTAGCTCTTTGGTTCACGCGCTTTACTCTTTTCTCCCTTGTGTTTATCTTTGCTTATTGATCTGCGAAATTCTCTACGTCCACATTAGCCCTCCGCTTGTCACTAACACTGAAAATATGTTTGCATTTTCATTGATTTTTCGCTTTTGTTTTTGCCACACAGAGGTTTTCGTGTGTGTGCGGCCAAATCTATCCATCTTTTCCCGTGTGGTTCCGGATTTCATCCTTGCTCCAAGGACACCAAACTATTCACCCAGGTGACTTCTGTACCTAGGGGAGAAACGCTGGTTAAGGCAATTCCTGCGAAGAAAATGAGGGCTACGGGAAGGCACTAATGAGAGTGTGAGGCAAAACAGGGCACAGCCAGGCTCAGCCAGGACAGCCTCATGGGGAGGCGGCTAAAAAGCCCCCGGAAGGGGTCCAGGGCCGGAACAGCTCAGCCCCAGAGAGGGCTCTGGAGAGGAAAAGATGATCAAAATGTGCACGCCTGATACTTTGGGCAAGTAAGCCTCGTTGAGAGCCTACTGGGTACCAGGCGCCAAGAAATGAATGACAAGCAGGCTCGGCCTTCCAAAGGCCAATGCAGGGGGGGGGAGGGGTCGGCATGTAAACAGGTAATGACATAACAGGGAGACTGCTCTGATGGGAAGAGAGTGCCATGTGCTGACGAGATGTCAGAGGCAACGTTAAGAAAAAAAAAAAATTAGCTGGGGCGCCTGGGTGGCTCAGTCGGTTGAGCATCTGACTTTGGCTCAGGTCATGATCTCGCGGTCCGTGGGTTCGAGCCCCGCATCGGGCTCTATGCTGACAGCTCAGAGCCCGGAGCCTGTTTCGGATTCTGTGTCTCCCTCTCTCTCTGCCCCTCCCCCACTTGCACTCTGTCTCTCTGTCTCAAAAATAAATAAACATTAAAAAAAAAGAATTTCCTTTAAAAAAAAAATTAGGGGAGCCTGGGTGGCTCAGTCGGTTAAGCGTCTGACTGTCGGTTTCAGCTCAGGACATGATCTCATGACTTCGTGAGTTCAAGCCCGGCATTGGGCTCTGTGCTGACAGTGCGGGGTCTGCTTGGGATTCTCTTTCTCTTTCTCTCTCTCTCTCTCTCTCTCTCTCTCTCTTTCTCTCTCTCCCTACCCCTCCCCCGCTCATGCTGTCTCTGTCTCTCTCAAAATAAACAAATAAACCTTAAAAAAAATTTTTTTTAATTAGAGAAGTGCAATTGGTGGTCTGTGTGAAAGCGTTTTACACACACACACACACACACACACACACACACACACGGGCGCACGCACATACCTATGCTTATACCTAGGCATACATACTTAGGCCTATTTATGCACAGAAAGTTCTGGAAGAAAGAGCTAACCCTGGTTATCTCTGGGGCTATATATTTACTTCATGCATCCTGTCTTAACTTTCTAGACTGCTGGGATTTTTACCACAAGAACTGCTTGTATAATAATTAATTACCTGTCCAATACAATTAACTACTTGCATAATAATTCCAAAAACTTAAAAGAGAACGGAAACGAGGAAGAAGCAGCAGGAAGCGATAGCTCCACCACCCTCCCCCCACCCCATCTCCTGGTGTGCGGCCTCGTTCCAAAGGGCAACTGAGGTGACTCCATTTAGGTGGGTTGTATTCACTTTGCCCTCAGAAAACCCAGATTGATGGGTTTCCGCCTATTTCCAGAATACTTTGCATGGAGGGAGTTCCCATTCAAGGGGCTTTGTTCTAAGTCACCAGATTTCAGGGCTGGAGCCCCCGGGGCTGATCTCTGAGGATCCCTCTGTTGCCACAGGCCCTGGGCCTAATCAAATGATTTTTTTTTTTTTAATATGTATCTGTTTATGGGGGGGGGGGGGCGGGCAGGGAGAAAAGGAGACAGAGAATCCCCAGCAGGCTTGGCGATGTCAGCCCGAGCCCAATGCAGGCTCCACCTCACGGACTGTGAGACCAGGACCCAAGCGGAAATGGAGGGTCGGCCTCTTAACCGACAGGGCCACCCGGGCGCCCATCAAATTACTTCTTTTCCAAGGTTGTCACCACAGACATGAGGCAGGCGAAGGGCCCCAAATGTCTCTGACAGTAAGGCAGACACTCGGCCTCATACTACATGTCCTTGCCCTTCCAGCCCCAGCTTCCCCATCTGTAAAACGGGGAAGCTTGAATTTGGGCAAACGGCCTCTAGGTTCCCTGTTGTGCCGACCACTTTGCCAAACTCTACCCCGATCCCCGGTCAAGAGAAAACCACTGACAAGAGTATTTCTGAAGCTTAATGTACCCATTAGACTGCTCTCTATTAAAGAACACGTCCTTTCTGCTTATTTGGCTCTAAAAGGGCTGATCTGTTAGGAGATAAAACTGACAGAGGTCAATAAATGCTTCTCTGTTTTGTTCTTAATGCACTCCTTCGACAAAAATAAAAAGTTGGTACACTGATCTGTTCCCTCCGGTTTTTTGGGGGGTTTTTTTGTTTTTTCTGTAACGTCTATGGGCCACACTGCGATTTTACGCTGTCGGTGCCTAATGCCTGACGATTCCAGGGTCTAAAGAGGCCACGTTTGAGAAAAACCAGCCCATTCCTGTGAGATGAGCTGGGGGTCACAAATCTCCCCCGGTCACCACGCCCTGCTTCGGGGTATAGGGTACCCTGGGCACCCTCGGTATGTAGGCCACCCTACCTCATCTGGGGCTATCACTCCTTCCTCATTCTTGATGGAATATGATTATCTTTTCTGACTTCCAAGAACAGTTGGATGGTATTTATCCACTTCACAAGCTTCTGCTTGTTGGCTGGTGGATTTGGGCTGGTTCTCTGCCTCTTAACAGGTTAATTCCCTCTTATTGGTATTCTCTTCCTTTCCTGACTCCAAGGGGATCTGTGATTTGTACCAAGCAGCTGGTTGACGGAGGGGGGCGTCAAGGAAGGGGGAAAAGGTAAGGCTGGAGGGTTCAGCCTCCCCAGCACCAAGGTCAGAGCCAAACTGGCGAAGGCTCTGCCTCCTGGGGCAGCTCAGATGCCCACGCACCCAATCCTAACTGTTTCAGGCTTCACGGGGAGTATCGGTCCAAGGTCAGATACAGCACAACTGAGAGAGGGCAGACTATGTGGGAAGAGGAAATGGAATTTAGCCAGACAATCCTGTGGCGAAATCTGGGGGACAGAAGGAGGAGAGATCCCGAGTCCAGGTAAACAAAAGACGAGTCAAATTCCTGGCCTCCACCCTTGGAAAAATGAGACAGTCACCCACAGCTCGGCGGTTCTGCTGATCGGGGACCAGGAAACCCCACATGTAGTTCGTCTCACCTCTGAGTTCTAAGAGGTTGTTCTGAAGGGCCTCAGTTTCCCTGCTTCTGATACAGTTCTCCCTACGCCATGGTCCCAAGTGCTAAATGGGAAGACTGGACCGAAAGGATGCTGGAAAGGGGAGGTGAAAGCGAGAAGTACAGAAGAGACCTGGCCTCTTGCCTTGGGCCTCAGTTTCCCCAACTATAAAATGGGGCAGAGGGCACCTGCTCCTTTCTTTCACTCGTTCCTTCTTTCAGTAAACAGAGGTGCTTTCTGTGACCCCACTGAATTTCCCCCCCTTCCTTTCAGAGGAGGGAATGGGTTCAGAGAGGTGAAGGGATTTACCCTTCACAGAGCAAAGGTCGCAGAGCAAAGGAGCTGGGCCTGAAAGACCTTTCCATCCGGCACAATCAAGGAAGTCCTCTCTCCACGTCTGTTTTCCAGAATTCAGAGCAACACAGCCCAGTGGGGGCCTCCTGAAGACAAAGCCCCCGCCCTATGCGGGGCCTCACCTCTGTGCCTCCTTCCTCGCCAGCATTCAGACAGAGATTTGTCAGGCCCTCTTGGCTTTGTTAGGGCCCAAAACACGTATGAGTCAGCAGAGAAAGGGTAACCAGATTCCAGAGTCACAGAGCCACAGAGCCCTAGTTCCTGCCATAGACTCTAGCCCACCCTGTGGCCTCCTCTCCCTGGGAGCCTTCCCAGATTAGCCCCACCCGCTGTGTCTGCAGCAAATCCTTCCTCACAATGTCCCCTCTGTCTACCTGATACCCTCCCAAGCCCCACAAAGCACCAGAATGGGGGTGTCTCCCACGTTCTGTATCTCCCCAACACCTGCAGGAATTAATGCATGCCAGCAAAGTGGATGGGGGCAGTGGGAGGGCAGTAGAGGGGAACTTAGGGTTCACTAGGATCCCCAACACAGCCTTGATCCAGGGCCTGAGCCCTGCTGACAAGGCTTTTAGGCAATTCTCCCCACGCCCACGGGCTCAGGTTTCCCTCCTGGCACTGCCTGCCTCCCCACTGAATCGGGACCCTCACCTTGCTCAGCTCTGTGTCCCCAAAGCCAAGTACATCAGGTGAGTGAATGAATGAATGAATGAATGGGCACAAGCCCTGGTACAGGGCCTGAGAGGGTGGAGCACTCAACCTCCCGGTGGAGCACATCCAAAATCTGAATCACAGAAATGGGAGCCCAGACAAGCAAGGGAGTCAGAACGACAGCCGGGGTCCCAGCGATAAGGACAGCAATCGAGACTGCCAAGGACCGAGCACTTGGCTCCATACTATCTGGCCAAGCAAGAGAGGACCAGGAGAGAGGAGAGAGGATCAGGAGAGAGGACCGGGAGAGAGGAGAGAAAGGAGAAGAGCCCAAGCAAACACACTGTCTGGGTCTATGTGAATTTAGGGACCTCGCGCTTTTCCCACTGGCCTACAATCTAGGCTCAGTCCTGCTGCCCTGGTTCTAGAACAGAGGCAGGAAGCTGGCACCCATGGGGTAAGCCACCACAACCAAGGAAGTGAGATGAGAGTTTCTCTCTTGAAGAGCCATCACCAGCCTTCGGGCCCAAGATGGGGGGAGGGGGGCGGCGCTCCGCGGACCTGATGCAGATGGAGTCACTGGGGCCTGGGTGGCAGGGATCTGGTCTCTAGGGTAACAGAGGTACTGTCACCTTTGGCTCAAGGCCAGGGACTGGTCCCCATGAGCTGAGAGATGCTGCATTAGCCCCAGGGATCCGGTCCGGATGGCTGTGCTGCAGTCTCAGGGGCGGGAAAAGTGACCCTCGGGGAGACAGGCGCCCCGTTCTAGGGGCGGGCGAGAGGCCCGGTGTCCATGCAACCCCCTCCCTCAGCGGGTCCCGCGCGGAGTCGGACCAACCCTCACCCGGTCTCGCGGATGGCGTTGGTGAGGTTGGCCCAGGCCACGGCGTCAGGGTGGCGGCCATCCACCAGTCGGAGCTGGCCGGTCTCGGCGTCCAGGAGCACCGAGCGGCTGCGGGAGGCGGGTGGGACCGGCCCGTCGGGCCCCCACTGGCGCCCCGAGATCGGGATCGCGCCCGTCAGGCCGCTCAGGAACAGCCCGACCAGCAGGGCCAGCACCAGGGCCAGCGCCAGGGCCCGCGTCAGCGCCCGGGCCAGGCGGCCGCCGGGGGAGCCGTACATCGGGGCCACCATGACGGCGCGGACCGGGGCACCGCAGCCCGGCTCACGTGACTGCACTCGGCGGCGGAGGGCTAGGCCGGCGCAGGCGGGGAGAAGGCGGGGCGCGGCGGGAGGCGGGGCTTGGACGAGCTCTTCCGGGGTGGGCGGGGCCCGTCTTAAAGGGCCCCGGCGCCCCTGTCCACCTAAGCCAACTGCCTCGCTCGCTTTGCCCCCTGTTTATCTTTCAAATTGTCAAACCTTGAGAAAAGGTGCAAGCGTGGCAAATACCCGTGTGCCTGCCATCTATGGCTAATATTTTGTTCTATGTACTTACCTGACCCAGGATCCACTCCTCCCACCACACACAAACTCCTAAATGATGAGAACGTGATGTAAATAACAAAACCAGAAGTGGTGAAAAAAAATATGGGTGAATTCCTCCATAACTTGTGTGTGGGGGCGGGGGGGGGGGACGGCCTTCCAACTATGACTTAAAATCCAGATGTGATAAAAGATCAATGCATTTGAGTACATAAAATCTTCTGTAACTTTTACACGTGGAAAACGCCGTAAGCAAAGTCAAAAGACAGCTAACTGACAAAATAAAAATACGTGCAACATATGTTATAGATAAAGGCTAATATCATTAATGTATGAAGAACTCTTTAAATGTGAAAGGGGGAAAATGTGGAAACCAGATAGAAAAATGGACAAAAATGTGAACAATTGATGAAAAAAGATGTAACAATGATCCTTAAACTTATGACAAATGCTCACTTCACTGGCCATAAGAGACACCCAAATTATAGCTACATTGAGGATAAAATTTCAATGAAATATACACCAGAAGTTTTGAGTGCGTGTAAAAACTGGGGAGATCAGAATAAGGTCTGTGATTTAGTGAAAAGTGATGTGTTCATGTCAAATTCCTGGCGCTGATCATTGCACTTTGGTTATGTGGCACGTTATCCTTGGGAGAAGCCGGATAAGCTGTACTACCTTTCAAAAAAACTTAAAAAAAAAAACTACTTCTCACCCTTCAGATTAGAAAAACATGAAGAAGCTTGACAGCTTACGCTCTTGATGACTCTGGGGAAATAGACATGCCTACTTTGCTGGTAGATGTGTTAAATGGAGGGGAAATAGGTAATGTCTCAAAAAAACTTCACTTGCGTTTACCTTCTGACCCAGCAATTCCACTTCTAAATATCTATGCATAAGGTTGTTCACTGCAGCCTCGTTCATAATTTTAAAATATTGGAAACACCTGGGACTCCTGGGTGGCTCAGTCACTTAGGCATCCGACTCTTGATTTTGGCTCAGGTCATGATGTCAAGTTTCATTAGATCGAGCGCCACATCGAGCTCTGCGCTGACTGTAGGGAGCTTGCCTGGGATTCTCACTCTCTCTCTCTGCCTCTACCCCTACCACCCCCACCCCTGCCCCCGCCATGCATGCAGGCCCCTTCTCTCTCAAAATAAATAATAAACTTAAAAAAATATTGGAAACACCCTAACGCCCATACACATGAAATTCATTTAGTAACTGGATCAGCTCCAAGATGAAGTACTATGCAGCTGTAAAAAAAAAAAAAAAAAAAGAATAAGGAAATTTTCTATAGATTACTAACACATAGTGTTCATTGAAAAAAACAAAGTGTGAAAAAGTGTATGTAATATGCGGTCTTTTGTGTAAGAAAGAAGGGAAAATAACATTTACTTGAAGCTTCTAATTTTTGCAAAAGAAACGCAGGAGGGATAAACCGAAAACTAATGAAATTAGTTTCCCAAGGAGGTAGGTGAGAAACGGGTGGAAGGGTTAGGAGAGAGAATGACATGTCCGTGAAGACAACTTTTTGTAGTTTTCTTTTTTTTAATTCCAATAAAACGAAAATACAGTGTTCTCTTTTTGCATAGTTTTGACTTTGGGAAATGTGTTGATATTTTGTGTACTTTAAAAAAATCCAAGTCTGGGGCACCTGGGTGGCTCAGTCGGTTGAGCGCCAACTTCGGCTCGGGTCATGATCTCACAGTTCGTGAGTTCGAGCCCCGTGTCGGGCTCCGTGCTGACGGCTCGGAGCCTGGAGCCTGCTTCGGATTCTGTGTCTCCCTCTCTCTCTGCCCCTTCCCAATCATGCTCTGTCTCTCTCAAAAATAAAAAAATATTTTTTTTAGAAATCCACGTCAGCAATATGGGGAAAATCCATAAAAATGAATACAAGCAGAAACAAACAAACCTGACTTGTTTTTTAAAATTTTTTTCAATGTTTACTTATTTTTGAAAGACAGAGAAAGACAGAGCATGAGCAGGGGAGGGGCAGAGAGAGAGGGAGACACAGAATCCGAAGCCGGCTCCAGGCTCCGAGCTGTCAGCACAGAGCCCGACGCGGGGCTCGAACCCATGAATGGTGAGATCGTGACCTGAGCCGAAGTTGGACGCTTAACCGACTGAGCCACCCAGGTGCCCCCACACCTGACTTATTTCAAATAAATCACATAACTGTACTGAATGAGTCTCGAACTCTGTGTCACAAATTTGGCTTTCCAAAGAGGTATTCTGAAACTTTTCTCCGGGTATTGTAGGACTGAGCAAATGAATAAATATAATGCCGGTTCGGGATCCAGGTTTGTAACTGCGGGAGGAGAGAGATACGAATATGGAAAGCTAGAAAGAGGCCTCAGAAGATTGTCGTGGCATTGGGCTGGATTGGAGGCATTAGCATGAACTCCTGGTTTGTCACTATACCTAGAAATCCACATACATATGTCCTTGCTCTGTCCAATTAAGATGTCCCAGGGGCAATGCCACCCTGGGGCCACCAAAGAGAGTCAGGGCTCCGTGAAGAAAAGGCTAACTCCAGGGCTGGGCCAGGGAAAGTACAAGACGAGCCTGGAACATCTTGTGCCCGAAACCACGAAAGTACACAAAGAAGGAGGGAACCGTGTCCACGGGGCAGGACCCCGGCTGGCAGAGAGACTCCCACTGGTGAAAACCGGGACAGTTTGAGCATCCTTGATAATGACAGCGATGTGTTCAGCAACACTGAATTAAATAAAACTCATGGGGCCAAAACTAAGAACACCGGCACCTTGATCTTGGACTTCCCAGCCTTCAGAACTGTGGGAAGTAAAACGTGTGCGGTCTAAGCCACACGATCTGTGGTATTTTGATGTGGCGCCCGAGTTGACCCACGCGCGGACTCACATGGCGATTCTGGATTTAGCATTTGGAAGATCTGCCAACCCGTTTTCCAAAGCACCTGTGCCATTTTGCATTCTCACCACTGACGGGGGGGGGGAGGGGGCATCGTCTCCACATCCTCACCGGCACCTGTGGTCTCTCCTTTTAAGTCACGGCCACCCTCGGGGCTGTGAAGACTTATCTGAGCGTTGATTCGCATTTCTGCAACTAACATGGGGCACATCTCCCATGCCCATTGGCCCCTTGTGTGTCTATTCGGAGAGATGTCGATCAGACCCTTTGCCTAGTTTTTGGCGGGTCCTTTGCCCTTTTCAGGTGGAGTCTTCGTTTTTTACACATGCCACGTCCAAGTCCCTTATCAGAGAAACGATTTGCAAAACTGTTCTCTTCCAGGGGAGGTTTGGAGCAGAGGAAAACGTGATCTGATTTCGTATTTTGGCAGAGTCCCTCCGACAGCAGAGGGTGATGAGGGTAGAAACGGACACAGTGAGGAAGGTCCTGCAGCCGACCCAGCACTCTGACCGGGGGCGACGGCCATATCGGCGACGTGCGGTTTTTGTCACTCTCAGGGTGTGGGTTTTGTCATTCTCAGGGAAGGATTTGCCGAGGGAAGGGCCGGCGTGGGCTGAGAAGGAATCCAGGACGACTCGAGTTTTCCCTGGCCAAAATGCCTGGAGAATGGAGCGGCCGCAGGGAGGGGGACGATTGTTGGGGTAGCAGGACGGGGTGGAGGGGAGCTCCTTGTGAGAAGCCAGAGCTGTGGTAAATGTGTCTCCACCCACACGCCTTCATCATGCACAGGGCAGGTGCAGGGCACGGAGACGTCACACACACACACAATGGTAAGTATGTGAGGTGACAGGCAGGTAAATTAGCTCGATGTGGTGATCATTCCACAATGTGTACACATATCAAAGCATCATGTTGTACATCTTAAATACAGACCATTTTTATTTGTCAAATATACTTCAATAAAGCTGGTAGGAAAGAAGGAAAGAAGGAAAGAAAGAAAGAAGGAAGGAAGGAAGGAAAGAAAGAAAGAAGGAAAGAAGGAAAGGAAGGAAGGAAGAAAGAGAAAGGGAGAAAGAAAAGAAAGGAAAGAAGAAAGAGGAAAGGAAAGGAAAGGAAAGGAAAGGAAAGGAAAGGAAAGGAAAGGAAAGGAAAGGAAAGGAAACGAAAGGAAACGAAAGGAAAGGAAACGAAAGGAAACGAAAGGAAACGAAAGGAAAAGCAAACACACCTTCCAAGGCCTTTCCTGGAGGGAAAGGAAACCAGATTCTCCCAGACAAGGGACACACAAGGGTCCTCAGCCCCACTGGTGGTCCAGAACAGCCGTGTCCCCAAGAGTGGCAATTGAGACTTAAATTATTTTCTTATTTGATTCTAAATTTGCTTGGGACAAATTTTTCAGAGCTGGCCCTTGGAGAAAAACCTCGGGGCGGGTTATTGTGTATAAATAAACTTGCCTATGACATCATCATAACTGGCCCTCCCGACGTTCTGTGCTATTATTTGCTGTATGGCCACTCCTCCTTTAATATTAAAAAAAAACAAACAAACCCTGTAGGTCTGTCTAAATGTGCATGCCTACATGTCTATGGGCATGCCCATTTATAAGTCTGTAAGTATATCCATTTGTCTATCCGTGTTACTCTGTGTCTGTATGTCTGTATCTATATGTCTATGTGATTTCCATACATCCGTGTCATTATCTGCATCTTTGAGTAGAGCTGGTTAGAGCGATCAAATTCTGGTTTCCTGCAGCTGGTTACTGCCATTTCTCACTTTGGATAGAGTTAGGGTTAGAGCCAAAGAGGGGGGAAAGGACATTCCTGGTGGGGGTCCAGCCTGGGCAGAGGCCCAGAGGTGACCCCACAAGGCTGATTCTGGGGCAGTGAATAAACCAGCTTGGCGGGATCCAACGACCAGCCCCATCTTTAGCTTTCTGCCCGCCCAACGAGGACAGAGAGGCAGTTGGGAAGGGTAGGTTGAAGGCAGACGGTGGACGGTGAACTTTGGGAACTATGGGGAGCCATGGCTGGTTTCAGAGCCGGGGAGTGAAGGCAGTGAGAAAGGTAGGGCTTGGGGGAGATTGGCCAAGAGGTTGCTAAGTGGTCACCGTCATGAGGTGGGGGGCGCACTGCTCTGACACGTCCTGACTGTGTGGCCTTGGAAGAGCAGAAAGGAGGCCAGTGAAGGAGGGGAGGAGGTTGCACGAGATAACGGGATGGTCCTTGATTTCCCCAAAGTATCTCTCTAAAGCTTCGAGGTGCCCTCCTCCCGCTCTTCACGCCCTTGGTGAGCTGGACGCGAGGGGGCACTCCAGCTCCCTTCCCATCCTGGGAAGAAAGGAGTCCCTCCCTTGCCACTGACATCCATCAACACTATCATGGGTCAGTCATAACCTGTGAACGCCTTCTGTTACAGAAGCCTCGCAGCGACCCGAGAAGTCCCCACTACTACTATTCCTATTGTGCAGGTGGGGAAACTGAGGCGGTAGCAGGTGAAGTGACTTGCCCAGGTCACCCAACCAGGAAATGTGAGAACGGGGATTTGAATTCAGCTCCGCGGCGCTGTGGGCGCTGCCCGTGGTGTCCGCCAGCAGAGGGCGCACGCCACCGATTCCCAACCGCTTCCCCGTTTGAGAGCATTTCCTGCGTCCCTCCTAAAGGTGCCAGGGGCACTGGCTAGAGACAGACGGGGCTCCGTGTCCCCCACTCCAATCCCCATTCGCTGGGGGGGGGGTGTGTCTTTGGTTAAAGTGACGTCACCATGCTGTGCCTCAGTTTAGTCATCTCTAAAAAGGGGGCAAGAGAGGGACCTCTTTCATCAGGCGACCTACCAGGATTCAGTCAGAGCCTTGCACGGCACCTGAAACTCAGGGGGACTCAGTAACTGTTACTCGTCAGCCCCGGTGCCTTCCAAGTATACCGTACTTATCTAAAGCGGCTCCACCGAGAATTCTGGTCCACCGAGAAATTTGGTCCCGGTGCCCACTGTGGACTGACCACGTGGAAGCAAGGGCAGTGGCATTCTCACTAGCCAGAGAGCGTGGGGTGAATAGCACCATGGGGTTGGGGATTCAGACAGACTTGGTTCAAATCCCAGTTCCGTCATGTGCCGGCTGTGTGATCTTGAGAAAGTGAACTCACCTCTCTGAGCCCCAGTGAAAAGGGGATAATAATCATTTACACCGTGGAGGCCTGTCCAGAGGTTTGTGTAGTGCTGGGCACTACAGAAGCCTTGAAGTAATGGGACCCTCTCCCTCTGCCTCCTAATGACCCCCCGTGGTGCCCCCCAGCTTGCTCCGGGCCCCACGCAAAGGGGCAAGACCTCATGAGTCAGGATCCTGGCCTGTCCCCCACACCTAGCAGGTGCTACCCGCACCACAGCCAGGTTTTGAGGTCTCCACCATCCAAAGCGGCCATCTCTGCCAAGAAAACAGGCTCCCGGGCAGAGAGGGCACTGCTCGGGCTCAGGGATGGCCCAGGCGGTGCCTGGCAGGCCCCCTGCTGTGAGAGCATTGCCCCAGCGCAGGGCCTCTGATCCTCCCCATGGATCATATGACCCCCCCCCCCCATGGCCACTGCTGCGGCTCTGCTGTGACCAGTCACTCTGGATGTGCTGCATGTGACCGCGGAGCAATTCTGTGTTCCCGGAGACTCGACCCCTGATAACATCTGCCATCCACCTGCTGAGCGCTGACAAATCCCAAGCATCTGATGTGCGTTTTCCCCTTCAATCTTTTCAACAAGCCTGAGAGATCCAAGAGCCCTTCAGCCCGTTTTAAAAGTAGAAAAAAACCAGAGTCCGAGAGGAGAGGTGACTTTCCCCAGGGACAGTTTCAAGTGAGTAGCGTACCTGAGTCTGGCTGAGCCAAGACCTAATTCTTATCCAGGACATAACAGGGGACCTCAAGATGGGCAGCCTTCCAATGTGCAGAGTCTCCCCCAAAACTGGTTTAACAATGTCATTTTGTAGAGGTAACAATGGCAAGACAAGACCCCCATAGAAAAATACTCAAAGGTGCTCGCTCAACGTCGCTCCTCATCAGGGAAATACAAATCAACACCACACTCAGATATCACCTCACGTCAGTCAGAGTGGCCAAAATGAACAAATCAGGAGACTATAGATGCTGGCGAGGATGTGGAGAAACGGGAACCCTCTTGCACTGTTGGTGGGAATGCAAATTGGTGCAGCCGCTCTGGAAAACAGTGTGGAGGTTCCTCAGAAAATTAAAAATAGACCTACCCTATGACCCAGCAATAGCACTGCTAGGAATTTACCCAAGGGATACAGAAGTACTGATGCATAGGGGCACTTGTACCCCAATGTTTATAGCAGCACTCTCAACAGTAGCCAAATTATGGAAAGAGCCTAAATGTCCATCAACGGATGAATGGATAAAGAAATTGTGGTTTATATACACAATGGAGTACTACACGGCAATGAGAAAGGACGAAATATGGCCCTTTGTAGCAACGTGGATGGAACTGGAGAGTGTTACGCTAAGTGAAATAAGTCATACAGAGAAAGACAGATACCATATGGTTTCACTCTTATGTGGATCTTGAGAAACTTGACAGAAACCCATGGGGGAGGGGAAGGAAAAAAAAAAAAAGAGGTTAGAGTGGGAGAGAGCCAAAGCATAAGAGACTCTTAAAAACTGAGAACAAACTGAGGGTTGATGGGGGGTGGGAGGGAGGGGAGGGTGGGTGATGGGTATTGAGGAGGGCACCTTTTGGGATGAGCACTGGGTGTTGTATGGAAACCAATTTGACAATAAATTTCATATATTGAAAAATAAAAAAAATAATAAAAAATTAAAAAGAAAAGAAAAGAAAAATACTCAAAGGATGTGAGCTAGCAGAACATGAAAAGAAAAATGCGAGTAGCCACCAGGGTTGTGAAAATTCTCCAGTTTTGCCAACAGGGAAAAAAAAATACAAATTAAAGCAGCGATGAGAAAGCATTTTTTTTTTTTTTTTTTTTTTTTTTTTTTTTTTTTTACCCATTGGCAAGAGTTAGCAAAATTGTTAAAAATCAGTCTGGTGAGCACGCAGGGAATGATTTTATTCCCTGCTCTGCCATTGCCAGTGGGAGCGTGGACTGCTGCGGTTTCCTAGGGAAGTATCTGCTGGAGTCTCTCAACGTTTATTATTATTTTTTCATTTTTGTAATGTTTGACTTATTTCTGAGAGAGCGAGAGAAAGACAGAGCACGAGCGGGGGAGGGGCAGAGAGAGAGGGAGACACAGAATCCGAAGCAGGCTCCGGGCTCCGAGCGGTCCACACAGAGCCCGACGCGGGGCTCGAACCCACGAACCGTGAGATCACGAGTTGAGCCGAAGTCGGACGCTTAACCGACTGAGCCACCCAGGCGCCCCTCTCTTGGCATTTAAAACACACATGCCTGTTGACCTGCCCTCTGCTTTTGGGAATCTGTCCTACAGAGAGAAAAGCACGTGCACCCAAGGAAATGTCTGCAAGGATGTTTATGGAGCATTGTTTATAGGGGGCAAAACCCGGAAGCTTAGCAAGTACCCAGCAACAGGGGGGTGTTTGCAAAGTTACAGTGCTTTCCTCTGTCCACCAGAATATTAAGCAACTATTATAAACAATAATTTTGGGGCACACGGGTGGCTCAGTTGATTAAGCATCCAACTCTTGATCTCAGCTCAGGTCTGGATCTCAGAGTCATGAGTTCAAGCCCCACATTGGCCTCTGCACTGGACGTGAAGTCCAGTTAAAAAAAAAAAGAAAGAAAGAAAGGGGTGCCTGGGCGGCTCAGTCGGTTAAGTGTCAAACTTCGGCCCAGGTCACGATCTCATGGTTTGTGGGTTCGAGCCCCGTGTTGGGCTCGGTGCGGACAGCTCGGAACCTGGAGCCTGCTTCAGATTCTGTGTCTCCCTCTCTGTCTGCCCCTCCCCCACTTGCTCTCTGTCTCTGTCTCTCTCTCTCTCCAAAATAAATAAACATTAAAAAAAATTTTTTTTAAGAAAAAGAATGATTTAATGATTTTAGACTTAAATGTCCTGGCATGAGGGACGCCCATAAAATGTTATCAATTTTTTAAAATGCAAGTTATAAGATAACATCAATCTCAGGAGTCTTTTATAAAAATGTAATGAAGTCAAAGTTGGGATCCCTGCATGGCATATATTTACACACACCTGCTCTCACCTGGTTGTCTGGGGCAGGGCAGGGGCAGGGTAGAGGGGTGGTGGGTCCACAGAAAGGGGGAGGAGGGCAGAATGAATTTCATGATATATTGTATTGGCTTTCAGACTTTAGTCACTATCCTTCCGCCCTTCCGATAACAAAAGAAACAAATGGAATGCTGTCGTGTGTAAAAACACGCATTTACGCCTCCTTCACACCTGGATCCTTGCTCTGGCCCAAGCAATCTCACTTCTTGGTTTATGACTGTGAAGGTCAAGGTTATAGGTCCGCTTGGCTGGACCATAGTCCCCAGTTGGCTGTTCATCAAGCATTGAGCTAGCTGTTGCTGTGAAGGAATTTTGTAGATGTGATTAAAGTCCATAATCAGTTGCCTTCAAGCAAAGGAGGCTATCCTGGCTCATCTGGGTGGGTCTGATCCAATCTGTCGAAAAGCCTTAAGAGCAGACCCAACCATCCCCCAAGAAATTCCACTTGTGATGGCTCATGCCTAGGCCTTTCCAGCTGCCCTCTGGATTTCGGACTCACCCAACTGGCTCCCACAGTCTTGTAAATCCCTCCTTGCAGTGCATCTCTGAACCCCGATCTCCTCCTGGTTGTTCCTGGTTGAACCCCAGCTGACACAATGCCCTAGGAAAAGTTTTTTGCAAACGCACCAGGAGACGTGTAAAAAAGATGACATTGATTAGCAATAACCCCGGGGACAACCCACGTACATCCATCAACGGAAAAATGGCCCACAAACCCTGGTACAGTCATGCAACGACTATGACATAGCACTGGGCACACGGCAGCTGTGGCCACACAGGACAACACGCACGAAGCCCGCGAACGGGAAGGCAAACGAAAAAAGTAGCAGAGGAATATGTAAAATACTGCTCCATTTCCATAGAGTTCAAAGACAGGCAGAAGAAAATAAGTCGCTGCTTAGGCAAACGTATGTAATGATAAATGTATGCATGTATATTTGATGTAGATATAATCTACATTATAATCTACCACAATATACAATATCTCTTATATTATAAGAGATATACAATATCTCTTATATTATAAGAGATATACAATATCTCTTATATTATAAGAGATATACAATATCTCTTATATTATAAGAGATATACAATATCTCTTATATTATAAGAGATATACAATATCTCTTATATTATAAGAGATATACAATATCTCTTATATTATAAGAGATATACAATATCTCTTATATTATAAGAGATATACAATATCTCTTATAATATAAGAGATATACAATATCTCTTATAATATAAGAGATATACAATATCTCTTATAATATAAGAGATATACAATATCTCTTATAATATAAGAGATATACAATATCTCTTATATTATAAGAGATATACAATATCTCTTATATTATAAGAGATATACAATATCTCTTATATTATAAGAGATATACAATATCTCTTATATGATGAGCATCAAAGCAAATACATTAGAAATAATATATACACACATTTTATGTTTCATATATATATGAAACAAAGTTTTATACACACGATGGGAGAATGATTTTTTTAAGTTTATTTTTTTTTTTTCAACGTTTATTTATTTTTGGGACAGAGAGAGACAGAGCATGAACGGGGGAGGGGCAGAGAGAGAGGGAGACACAGAATCAGAAACAGGCTCCAGGCTCTGAGCCATCAGCCCAGAGCCCGACGCGGGGCTCGAACCCACGGACCGCGAGATCGTGACCTGGGTGAAGTCGGACGCTTAACCGACTGCGCCACCCAGGCGCCCCTTTTAAGTTTATTTTTGAGGGGAGAGAGAGAGAGAGAGTGGGGGAGGGGCAGAAAGAGAGGGAGAGAGCAACTCCCAAGCAGGTTCCATGCTGTGGGCGTAGATCCCCATCCGGGGCTTGATCTCATGAACCATGAAATCATGACCTGAGCCCAAATCCAGAGTCAGATGCTTAACACACTGAGCCACCCAGGCGCCCCTGTGATGGGAGAATGATTTAAATAATCATCAAGTTGATGGTGATTTCAGGGACTCTGAATGTACTGATAAGGTTCTGTTTTTTAATCTGAATGGAGAGTATTTGGGTGTTGATTTTATTATTTTAACTGCAAATAAGTAACTATTTTTGCCCCATTTTGCACATAAAATATAGTCCACAATAAAACATTTTAAAAAACAAGGCCAGCAAGCAAATAAAAGGCAAGCCTCCATTGGAAGAGGAAGCCAAGTGTATATGGAGTAGCTTGGTGGAGGTTGACCAGATGTTCTCCAGGAACAGGAACGCGTTCTAGAACACGAGGGTGGGGAGGCACCAGGTAGAACATCACAGAGCCAGCGTGCGCTGCTCTCCGGCCTCAGCCCCGCTCTCTCAGTTCAGAGTTCCAAGCTCAGCACACCACATATGATCTAAATTGCTTCCCTGAGGCAGTTGTTAGTGGGTCGAAAGGCAGATTTTATCTCTCTGAAGAAGGAGGAGAAGGGGGAGGGGGAAAGGGAAGAGAAGAAAGAAAAACAGAACGTTAAATGGCTTTGTGGCAATATTTCCCAGGAGATCCCATAAGTGGTCGACCCAGCCGGCTGTTGTGGGACCGTTAGGGGTTTCTAATTGTTGCACAACTGTAAAGATTGCTGCTGAGAACACTCTTGCGCTCAGTGCATTGCCCATATCTTCTCTTTTTCACCACAGATACCTCTGGAGCATCTCTGGCGGCACAAAAGGCACACGTGTTTTTGAGGCCCTTGGAATTGACGTGTATCCATTGCCAAGTCACTTTCTAGAAAGACTATTCCAATGGAGACCCCCCCACACACACACACACAAAGCCAGTGAAAACACTTCCTCTGGTAATTGGGCTGCTGTGATAGGTAGTGAGCGCCACATCCGTGGGGGAAGTTAAGTAGGTGTGATGTGACCATTTGCTCAGGGCTGCTAGGATCAGGAAGCCACGTGGATTGGTTGCAGGTGAGACTCAGGCTCCCCGACGGGACCTTCCAGGTCTCTGGGCCTGAGACTGAAATTTCTGATTCTCTCGTTCCCCTCCGATGTTCCGCTTTCAGCCTCACCGCTTCTACTTGCGCTGTTTCCGGAGCTCCCTCCGTATGCCCCGGGCCCCCTGAACAGGGGTGCGGAGTGTTGGGCAGAGCTGACCTGACCTTTGGCGTGATGGGGGACGCCAGGCCCAGGGTGGTGAAGGGGACTCATTCGAGGTCCCCCAGACCTAGGCGCAAATCCCAACTCTGACGCTTCCCAGGGAGTGCCTTGGGCCCGGGTCACTTCATTTCCTGAACCTCAGTTTCCCTGCTCTGTGCAAGGGGGATCGCTGTGGGCCTCGACCCCTAGGACTGTTAAACGTGACAAGCACGTGAACACTCAGTGCAAATTAAGTCTGCGATAAACTGTGGTTATTTATCCGGTTTACGCTGAGCCCCGGGCCAGCCTGCCCGTGTTGCTGCAGGCAGCTGTCCACGCACTGGGATCTGAGGGTCTTTTCTCCTCCTATCCCCAAAATACAATTCCCCTCCCGCGGCTCGGCCCGCCACCTAAATATGCACCATTTGACTCCTCCCTCCGTGGAGTCAGGCACGGTGGCGGATTGTACTTTCCCAGCAGAGTCCACATTGAGAGCTCACGTATCCCACCGTCTTCCTATGAGAGGAGCCTGACGTATCTCCCACCGAGAGGTAGAATCTGCTTCTTCTCGAATCTGGGGGGATCCGTGACACAGCATCACTTCCACAACCAGCCATAAAAGGCAATGTGGCCGCTGCCCCGAGCCCCGGAGCCTTGACGTGCATACCCTGAGCTGCCCCAGCCCCTGGCTGTGCCATCCGTGGAGTCCGGCTGCCCGAGGCTGCCGTGCTCTATCTAGGGAAGCCCGGAGAGCGGCTCCTGCAGAGAAATCTACACGGAGATGCCCCGAGACTCCACGAAGAAAGAGGAATGTCCGGGCGGCCCCCAGCCGCCCCTGCCCAGCCACCGCACCCGAGCAAGCACAGAAGAGCCCTGCTCCTGTACCACCCGAGGGGCCCTTCCCGAATTCTTGACCCGTAGAAACTCCGACATATAATAAAACGTGCTTGTTTGCGGAGGGCGGCTATAGACACCCGATGCAAGCGTGAAATCCTCATTCAACATCGACGTTTTCACCCGCTGGGTGTCAGACGCTGGGTCAGGCTCTTCCACCCTCAGCAATAATAATGACGGTGATAATGATGATAATAACAGCAACCTCCGTGTGTTCACCTCTTATGAGTACCGCGCAGTGGGTTATGGGTTTTACATATATAATCTCACGACAGTCCCGTGAGTGCCGTTAGGTGTTGTTACCAACCCATTTTCCAGATGGGGAAACTCAGCCTCAAAAAGATGAAATGATTTGTCCGAGGTCAAGTAGCCAGTAAATGGCAGAGTTAGAACTTGAACTTGGATTGGGTGATTCCTGAGGCTACTCCTACGATGACTCATGATATCCAAATGGCCTTTCCCAGGGGCGCCTGGGTGGCTTGGTTGAGCATCTGACTTCAGCTCCAGTCATGAGCTCACGGTTTGTGAGTTCGAGCCCCGTGTTGGGCTCTGCGCCGACAGCTCAGAGCCTGGAGCCTGCTTTGGATTCTGTGTCTCCTTCTCTCTCTCTCTCTGCCCCTCCCCCACTTGTGCACATGCGTGCACTCTTGCTCTCTCTCTCTTTCTTAAAAAGTAAATAAAGATTTTTAAAAAATGGCCTTTCCCAGACTGGGAAATAGGCCTTAACCCTGAACACTGTCCACCAGGGCAAGGGCAAACCACACGCTGTGTCCCAGGCCCCATTTGTCTCCCCTCTCTGTCCCCCATGAGTCTTTCCCTCCCTTGGCTCTTTCTTGGGGTCTCTCAACATGTACCCTTCCTCCTCCCCACCCCCCCTCCCCACCCCCGCAGCCCTGGGAGACCAGGAGATAGTGATCCGCTTGCACAGCTGACCTAGATGGTGACACTGAGTTTCTTCTGCTGGCTGGGACATCAAGTACCAGTTAGGGCCCCTTAGGGAACGAGGACTTTGGTTCCAAACTCAGCAATTTCGGAGCTACTTCTCCAAGCAGCGGGTGCCCTGGGGAACAGCTGACCACAGAGGGGGCGCGGTCATTCCCCTGCCCAGACACTAGCTGGGGCACCCCTGGCCTGCACCCTGCTCGGATAGACTCCCAGCTGGCGAGGGATCAGGTGTGTAAGCCCCTATATTGCAGGATTCATGAAATAATGGTTGCCGCGATGCCTTCCATGGAGGGAGTACTCACTCAGCCCCCAGGCATAAGGCCCAGGCCTTTACACACAGTGTTGGATTTCATTTTGCAAGGACTCCTCGTGGTAGGTACTATTATCAACCTCATTTGCCAGGGAAGGAAAGTGAGGCTCTTAGAGTGTGTTTACCAAAGGTTGCAAAGAAACCAGACGCTCTGAGATTCCAAAGATATCATGCACTGGGCCACCGTGTCATCCGTGTCCCAGAGTGGGGACCCAGGGGTATGCTCTTTTTTGACGGTGAGGAACCCGGGAGGGTGGGGGCGACGGAGGCTGGGGGGAGGGTGGGCCAGGCGCATGAGTAAGATTTTTGTCAGGTGGAAAAGGGAAGCGTGGCATCCGGGGAAGGGAGCTCAGAAGGAACAGAGGTGCTGGCCGCGTGTAAATAGCAGGGTGTTCAGGGAATGGGGAACCCTCCCCGGGACAGAGCGGGAGGGGGTGGCGGCGGGGTGGGGGGGGGTACAAGATGAGGTCAGAAAGGGGCGCGAGGGCTGGACGCTGAGGGGCCCCAAACGCCTCCGGCAGGTGATGGTGAACCGGGGCACCGGGAGAGCCAGGCGGAGGCGTCCGACGTGCAAGGGCGGGGGGCGGAGCGAGCCTGCGGAGCTGCGGGGGAGGGGACGTCGGCCCCAGCTCCAACCTGCTGTCCTGCCGCCCAGCCCTCGGAAAGACGCCGAAGACGCGAACCTCCCCAGGGGCTGGGAATCGGGGAGGGGTAGGAGTAGAGCACCGACTCCCCTGTCTTGACTTATTTGCCTTATTCCTCTTTTAGAAGCGATGCTACTAGAGAGAGTGCTGACCCCAATCAGGAGGTCTCGCGAACGGAGGCATTTCAGGCAGGGCAGCCGCAATATTTGCGGGACCCGCCTCTCCTGGGACCCTCTCGAGCGCCCCTTACCACCGCTGATTTTACCAGAAGCATCTAGGAGTAAACCTCCTAATTTCATTCTCTAACTGCCCCTCTCCGGCCTCCTGCTCTCTTTACCCTTCAGGTTTTATCTCAGCTTCCGCCGGAGCCGCTACGGCGAAACCGACAGGCTGGAGACTGAGAAAGGAGGGCGGCTGGCGGGGAGGAACCCCGAGACCTCCCCGGGACCTCGCGGGGGCCTGTGCCTTTAAGGGAGGGGGCGGGACCAGCGTTCGGGGCGTGTCCTTGGGCGGGCCCAGCGAGGGCGGGGCCACGGTGGGGCGGGGCGGGGACGAACCGGGGAAGTGCCCAGGACTCTGCAGCGGGCCGGGCGCCCAGGTCGGCGGCCACGGGGGCGAAAGGTCCGGCTGCGCG
Organism: Lynx rufus; assembly: GCF_022079265.1. Lineage (NCBI taxonomy): Eukaryota > Metazoa > Chordata > Mammalia > Carnivora > Felidae > Lynx > Lynx rufus. Next base: position 5,431,214 of record NW_025814839.1, on the reverse strand, counting down.
GGCCGGCGGCCGGGGACCGGGAAGGCCGCGAGGCCCGGCGGGATCGAGGTTCGGAGTTTGCGGGTCCGAGGCCCGGCCAGAGGTAAGCGGAGCCTCCTCGCCCGCCAGGGCACCGCCTGAGGGCCGGGCACCCGGACTTCAACTTCTCAATTTTCTCAAAGATTAGGAAACACTTTGATGTTCCCGGAGTCTCGCACCTAGAAAGTGCAGCCGCAGATGGGGTTGAAGCCCAACTTCCTGTGCCCGCCTCTTCCTATCAGGACTGCACATCTAATGAGCGTTGGGCTTCGGACAGGCGTACAGAAGGCGCTCGATACATGCTCTCTTTGTGAATGAGTACAAGCAATCCGTCGTCCAAAGAGAGGGAGGTCCTGACCCTCAAGCTGGGGACGCCAGAGATTCAGACATTTATTGAGCTTTTACTATGTGCCCCGATGGGCCAGCATGTGGCTTCATTTTGCAGATACCGAATCAGAAGCTCAGAGAGGCGAAGTGACCTCCCCAAGGCCGCACGGCTCGTTAAGTGGCCGTTACCGGATTGGAAACTTGCGGTGTCCGGTTCCAAGTAGGTGCCAAGTGAAGTTCCAGAAAACAAGAGAAGAGGGGGAAAGTCACCAGGTAAGAAAAGAGCGCAGGGACGGGCCCCTTCTGCCCCCTCCTCTTCCCTTCTTTTCTTCTGGGGTCTCCCCCTCCCCCTCCTGCCTGGTCAGGTCATTGAGAAACATCTGTATAAAGAATTACAAAAACAAACAAACAAAAAAGCCCAATGTGGTTTTCTGGACTTCGCTTCTCGTGAGGGCAAAAACAAAGCATGCTCGTGTATATAACACGTGGGAGAGCCAGGAGAAGGAAATCGGTGTGCCCAGGACCTGTTTTTGTTTTGTTTTGTTTTCTTTCCAGTTTGATTTCCTTGGGAGGAAATAAAGCTGGCTTTGCCCTGGTGTCGAGGTAAAAGGCAGATGCTAGGACCCAGCTCAGCTCGGCTGCTAACAGGCTGTGTGATTTTGAGCAACGCACTTCCCTCTGGGCCTTGATTTCCCCATCCCAGGAGCTGTGTGGGCTTTGGGACCTCCTTGCCATGTGACTTTGGGCAGGTTAGGGAACTCCTCAGAGCCCAGCTCCCTCCTCTGTGCAAGGGGCGGGGACGTGACCTCTCCACCGCTGTCCTGAGGGCTGGATGAGAGAGGTGAGGCACAGCGGCTGGGGAAACAGACCTGGCTCTGTGCCCAGGTTTGCTCATCCGTAGAATGGAAATAATAACAGTGCCTTCTCTTGGCCAGTTCTGGGAATTCAGTGAGGTCATCTGTGATAAGTGCTTAGCTCACTGCGGGACCTGCAACCGCACTGCTTCTCCGTCCTCAAATCGGTGGCCCAAAGGCCAAGTGCACCCCCACGAGTATGTTTCCGTTGTTTTCAGGGCTTGCCAAGCCGCCACCCCTGCTGCCCACTTCCCATATTGTTTCACCCACCTGGTCCCTGGAGCTAAGATCCCCTTGGAGTCCCAGGATTCCTCCTTGTAGCCCTGAGGGTCCCGGCTCAGGCTAGGGGGTGGGCATAGGTGGGAGAGGCCTGCGTCTCCATGGAGACGCTACCTGGGGGCTTAGGAAGAAGGGCGTAACTAACCTGCACGCCGCCGGGTGAGTTGGGTCCCTCCAGAGAGCCTCCATCCAGGGGGTGGGTTTCTACATTTGACTTTCCTTTGGCGGGGCCAGGACGGAGGGCAGCTCCTCAGCTGAAAAAGTTTTCAGTCCCCTCCTGCTGGGGCCTGGGCTCTTTGGTGACACTGTCCCTCGTTCTCACCTCACCCTGCAGGCCACTGGAGCTAGCAGCTGTTTGGAAGGGAAACGCTGCGGAAGGGGAAGGGGAGAGCGCGGGCCAGGCTCCGTGGGGGCCGATGACCGGCAGACAGAAGGATCTGCACTGGGTGCTGAGTTTGTTCCTTGTGCTGCGGATGGTGGAGACGGTGTCCGGGGCCAGGGGCCCATTTACAGGGACCCACATGAGCTCCCCGTTTTCAGCCTCAGATGTGAAGCAGACCCCCACGGTAGACGTGTACATCCAGGTAGGAAGCTGGCATCGGCGGGGGTATATTCACCCAATCAACGAATATTTGTTGCGTCTCTGCTATGTGGCAGGTACCCAGCTGAACCCTGGGATATACCAGGGAATGATAAAGACAAAACTCCCTGCCCTCATGGAGCGAACAGTCTTCTGGGAGGACAGATCAAGGAGTAAAACATGTAAATTTCAGGTGGTAAGACGTTAGCGGGAGCTGTGATGAGGAGGGTATATTTTCAATGAGTTCCGAATGGGTGGTCACAGGTGGCTTCTGTGAGACACTGACCTCTGAGCCAAGCCCCAAATGGAAAAAGGAAGTCACTTATACAGACATCTGGGGAAGAAAGAGCATTCCAGACAGAGAGGACAGCAAGTGCAAAGGCCCTGGGGCAGCAGCAAGCCTGGCATGTTCCTGGAGCAGTGAGGAGGCCAGAGTGGCTGGTACAGGACGAGCGAGGGGGAGAATGTTAAGAGATGAGGATGGAGAGGTAGCCGTGGCCAGGTTATAAAAGGCCTTATAGGCTGAGGCTAGGAGGTGATATTTGTTTACAATAGTTGGGAGTCCGTGGAGAGTTGTAAGCCGAGTGTTGTCAGAATCTGATTTATTTCTTCAAAAGAGCTCTCTGGCTTCTCTGAGGAGAGTGGATTGAGAGGAGTGAGGGTGGCAGCGGGGAGAGCAGCGGAGGGGGGCGGATCTGGCATAAACGTTGGGGGCACACTGCGTGGGATCTACCAACGGATGAGGTGGTGGGAGAAAGAGAGATCTCCAGGCGGGGGACGGTGGTGCTGTTGACTCGGATGCATGGAGGGAGAGAAATGCGGATGTCTCAGTGAGAGGCAGGAAGTCCTTCTCCAAGACAGGGAGGGTGGGGGCCATTGAGACAGGCTGCGGGAACTTGCATCATGCCATTCTGATGTCTGCGAGCAGAGGAGAGATCACAGTAGATCCCAAGTGAGAGACTGCAGGCAGGGGACTGGTCACTGTGACCCCTGGAGTCCCCGCCATTCCCCCTTGGGAGAATGGAATTACAAACTCCTCCCTCTTGCACCGAAGAGCTGGGGGTGTTCGGCGCCCACGCCAGTTTTGTAGGGCCGCAGAGTACCTTCGTGCCCACCCTCGGAGGCAGGTGAACGGGTAATTATACCCATTTTACAGATGGGAAAGTGGTTTGTGGTTAGTGCGGTTATAAACTTCACCGCAGCCTCTCGGGGCATGCTCCTCGGGGGCAGGAAAACCGGAATAACTTGTGGCTTGTGCCAGACAATCTCTGAGTTTATGAGCACTTAGGCCAGCACCGAGGCACGCTCAACAAATTCTCCCCCAACTCCTCCCCCACCCCCCCATTTAGGGACACATCTCTGCCATAGATGAGGGTGCTGAGGGTCAGGGAGGGGAAGCCAGAGCCAGGAGAGGGCCAAATACTCCCCTGGGTGTCCTTAGTGACTCAGGGAATGGGGAGGAACCGAAAAGTCCACCCCAGACTCAGAGCAGTGCCACCGTGAATTTGCCACCCCAGGGCAGAGAGCTGGGGACGGGTGCTGCTGGGCTTTAGGGGAGGGCATGACTTCCTTGGGATGGGGGGCAGGCACGCTGTAGAAGAATGTGATTCTGGAGGCTGATGTGGGGGGCCCGCCTTGCTGGCTCGCTCTGATGTCAGGGAAATGAAGACAAGCGGGGGCTGGGCCTGTCTCTCTGGCTGACCCTGAGGGCAAGGAGCGGGGAGGGGGTGCGGGCTGGAAGGGGAGGCTACCCCTGCCCCACCGGATTGGTTCCCCAGGAGCTTCAACTAGTCACTTTTGGAAAGAGCTGAGTTCGAAACCGCCCTTGGACAATCACTTTGCCTCTCTGTGCCTCTGTTTTCTCATGTATCAAATGGAGACAATTGTACCAACCTCCCAGGTCTGTCACGAAGACCGAGTGCGATGGTGCCCGGCACAGCGTGTGGCAAAACAGTTGCTGAGGACCTACTGTGTGCTGGGCACTGTGCAAGACTTTGGTGGTGAGGTGGGCACTTAACAAGTGTGTGAGCCTGCGAATCGCTGGGGACTTCAGAACACATAGGTGCTTGGCAGGGGGGGGGGAACACCTGGGGTGATGAGAATTTATAACTGGGGGGATCCGCCCTAGGCTGGAGGTAGTCAGGGAAGGCTTCCTGGAGGAAGCATCTGGGGAACCCAAGAATTGGAGGATGACTGTGGATGAACGCGGAGACAGAAGCCCGCGGTGCAGCGGCCCCCAGGGAGGACATGCGCAGTTGATACAGCAGTTGCCTCGAGTGAGAGCCAGCCAGCAGGGGTGGGGCCGTGGCCAGAGGGCTCAGAGACCCGAAATCTCCCCTCCCCCAGTCGGAGGTCGGTGGGAGTTCGGCGAGGGCTGGAGGGGGTGGAGGCGCGATTTGACTACGTGGTTTCTCTTTAAATTACGGTGCAACATACATAACCTCAAGGTCACCGTCTTTTCACTGTAATGCGGCCGCCGCACCCCCATCTGTCCCCTCCCCATCTCCCCCTCCCCCAACCTCCCCCCCCTCCCCCCGTCTGCTTTCTGTCTCTACGAATTGGACTGGTCCACGCACCTCCGATAAACAGAGCTGAAGAGCGTTTGTCTTGTCGGTGACTAGCTTCATTGCACCGAGCACAGCGCCGTCCCTTAGGGTCCCCATGCGGCCCGTCCCTCGTGCGGTGGCGGCGGCATTTCCCTCCTTCTGAAGGCAGAGCCCTAGGCCACCACATGGATATGCCACACCTCCTCGTCCGTTCATCCCTCCGGGACCCCCGGGGTCGCTTCTACACCTTTGGGCGGTTTGTGAATAGTGCCGAGGAACGTGGGCGTGCTCGTCTCTCTCTGAGACCTGGGTTTCTGTTCTTTTCGGCATATACCCGGAAGCGGATTTACCCGATCTGGTTTTTTCCCAGTTTTATTGAGATAGAACGGACATCCGGCACTGCCGCCGTTGAAGGCGTCCGGCATCACGAGTTATGTGAAGCGAGGACAGGAAGCTTAGTTAACATCTCTCCTCTCATATAGATGAAAAAGAAAAAGATATATATATATTTTTCCCCCTCATGATGAGAACTCTTAGGATTTATTGTCCTAACAGCTTTCATACGTCCCAAACAGCAGCGTTAAGTGGTCACCACGTGGTGCCTTTCCTCCCTGGACTGGTAATTCTCTTAATTTTGGGGGGATCTGCCCCACTGTTGTTTTCCATTCCCACCAACAGTGCGCGTGGGTTCTGATTTCTCCCCATCCTTGCTATTTTCCAGGTTTGTTTGCTTTATATAGCAGCCCTCCTAATGGGGGTGAGGCGGTATTTACAAAGCTTTTTTTTTTTTTTTTTTTTTTTTTTTTAATTCTTTGGGGTAACATTTATTCCTTTTTGAGAGCCAGAGAGACCCAGAATCCCAAGCAGGCTCCGGGCTCCGAGCGGTCGGCACAGAGCCGGACGCGGGGCTCGAACTCACGGACTGCGACTTCTTGACCTGAGCCCCCCAGGTGCCCCTCAGAGCTTTTAAAAGTTTGAGAAGGGGGAGGGAGATCCTAGGCTGCAGACCCGACAAAGGGCAAATATCCATTGTACAGAGAGCTCTCTGGCAGTGTGAAGAAGGAACACACGTGACGGTTCGCGCACGAGAAGGGCACTTGGCAAGTAATCGGGGACTTGCAATTTAGCGACAAGGAGATTCCTACCGCGCTGGCCTGGACAGGACTTAGTGAGAAGCACTGGTGTGGATCCCATTTGCCACTGCTGGTGGGAGTGTGTATAATAAGTAGGGTCGGGGGCGGGGATTTTGGCCAAACCCATGGAACGTTTAACGTTTTTGTCTCTGCAAGAGACGTGGGCAGGGCCCCGCCCCTATCCTTTGGGCATTACCGTTCTTTGCTGGGCTGCTCTTGACTTCAAGTTGCCAGCATCTTTTTCTGGAACTGCCCCTAAGCATGGTGGGAAGAAGTGCTGGGGAGCCAGCTAGCGACCGGTAGGAGGCGGTGTCTAAATACCCCAGCTCCCTTGCCCGCAGGATTACTAGTCCAAGGTGGGCGTGGTCCCAGCGGGATTACTAGTCCAAGGTGGGCGTGGCCCCAGCCCAGGCTCACTGGTAGCTTTCTTTTCCTTCCCCACCACCTCATTTTGGTAGTTGTATTCCATACAGCTCCCAAATACTTTTTTTTTTTCATAAAAAAATTTTTTTTCTCCCAAATACTTATAAATCCTTGTGTCCCGGTTGCTTCTGGAGGAACCCAGACTATGATACACTCTGACTCAGCCCTTTTACTTCTAGAATTCTGTCTTTCAAAATCTTTTCACATGCACTCAGAGAGTCACATGCAAGGAAGTTTATTGTTGGCAATATTGAAAAATCAGACACACCCATAGGCCTGCCAGTAGGGAAATGTTACCTCCCCTGTGTATCCTTCAGAGTATAAAATACTCCTCCGTTGATGTTAAACAGAGTGCCAGGGAGAGGCACCTGGGTGGTGCAGTCGATTAAGCGTGCTGACTCTCAGTCTCAGGGTGGTGAGTTCAAGCCCTGCGTTGGGCTCCGCCCTGGGCATGAAGCCTACTTGAAAATTAAAGAATTGAAATGTATCGGCAGGGAATCTAGGGGGAGTGTGATGGTTAAGGACAGGGTTCTAGAGGCTCAAACCGACTGGATTCCCACTGAGTGGACCCCAGGACACTGCCTTCGTGTCCTTATCTGTGCACCGGGCACGATAATAGGGCTCTCCTTGAAAGATTGTGGGGCAGGTTAATTGAGATACATTTTAAGCTCCTGGCCTAGTGCCTGCCTTATAGCCATTACTCAGAACGCTTTGACTTCTATCCGCTTCTCCGTTGTAATGTGTACCGATATATTAACACACGGCATGTATGTGAGGTGATAATAGCACATTGTAAGAAGAAGAGATTGAAGACGGATCCGTTTCTGTAGAACAAGACAAACTGTGTACTAGGATGTATATACAAGGTCATTATGCCTGTAAGGTTACTTGGGAAACTAACGGTGGTGGGGCCTTTGGGAAGAGGGGGGATTGTGGCGTGTAGGGACGAGAATGGGGGATTTAGAAATCCGTACATATTTGTGTTTGGAAACCAATACGTATTCGTGACTTACTTGTGTTAATTTCAAACACAAGTTTATTTGAAAAAATTAAAGTATGCGGTTGGCAGTGGGGGGGGGGGGCGGTTAGGGGTCGGGCTGAAGGAGCTTGTCTTCAGCTTCTGGGATGGTCCCGGTCCGGCTGCCCTCAGGGCGTCTACCCCTGACATGTCCCCCCCCTCCCCCCCCTTTCCGCCCGCCCCTTCCTGCAGTGTCGTGAGGTGTGTGGCCTCAACGTCTCTGACCGCTGTGACTTCATCAGGACCAACCCTGACTGCCGCAGCGAAGGGGGTTACCTCAACTACCTCGAGGGCATCTTCTGTGGCCTCCCACCCAACCTGCTCCCTCTGGCCGTCACCCTCTATGTGAGGCCCTGCCCCGGGGAGCTGGTGAGAGGGGCCGGTGGCGGCCCGGGCCGGACTTAACCCTCCCTCCCCTCTCCGGCGCCCCTCCAGGCTGTTTGGCTGCTGTACCTGTTTCTGATTCTGGGAGTCACCGCCGCAAAGTTGTGAGTTTGGCCTTGGGCTCACGGACCTGCTTCTAGATGGGAACAGAGCCCCCGGGGGGGGCGTTGGCATTCGGGTGACCCCATGTTTAGGAGAAGGAGGTGGGCAGGGACCACCCGCCGGGGAGGCCCACACTGGTGCCTTTCTCTCCGCAGTTTCTGCCCGAACCTGTCAGCCATTTGCACCTTGCTCAAGCTTTCTCACAATGTGGCAGTATCCTTTTGTCCAGGGCCTGCACCCCGGAGGGAGGGAGGGAGGGCAGTCCGAGGGGTGGCTGGGAGACAGGGCGGTGTGGCTCGTGGCCCAGGACAGGCCCGGCCGGGCCGGGGACCCTGGTCTGTGTCCCCTTGACGCACACCCCCCCATGGCGTCACCTTCCTGGCCTTTGGGAACGGTGCACCTGATATCTTCAGCGCCCTGGTGGCTTTCTCGGATCCGCGCACCGCCGGCCTGGCCCTGGGGGCTCTGTTTGGTAAGAGTGGCCCGGCTGGGGGGGTGGGGCAGCGGGAGCGGGTGCAGGGCGGGCTGAGCACGCCGTCCTCTCCCCCAGGTGCGGGTGTGCTGGTGACCACCGTGGTGGCCGGTGGCATTGCCATCTTGCGCCCCTTCACGGCCGCCTCCAGGCCCTTCCTCCGGGACATCGTTTTCTACATGGTGGCCGTGTTCCTGACCTTCACCGCGCTCTACCTGGGCAGAGTCACGCTCGCATGGGCCCTGGGTGAGCAGCCGCGGGGCTGGGTGGCTCATCCATCACCCAGGGCTGGCAGGTGGCAGGCCAGTGGGGCACAGCGTCCCTCTGGGTTCCCAAGTGAGGGGAAACCCTACTCAAGCTGGCCGGAACAAAAAAAAAAAAAAAAAAAAGGAACATACGGTTCAGATAACCAAAGGGGGCAGGGCGGAGACTGGGGTGGTGTTGCAGACCTTCACGATGTCACATTTTAACAAGCAATAGAGCCAGGGTGCTGACGGTGGCCGTCGGGGTCCTTGCTGCGCACGCGTTCCACTCCTGACTCAGGTGACGCGGGTGGAGGCACAATTTATAAAGGGTTACAGAAACCCACGAGGGGCGCTGAGATGCAGAGACATCTGGGGATCAGCACAGTAGGAGCCCCGGAAAGGGCAGGGCATGCTAGCTGGAACCTAGTGAGGACTGGAGGTCTAGTCCTGGTGCCACCAAGGGCGAGAGCGACAAGTCACAGAGGGTCCCGCCCCGCCCCGCCCCACCAGAGACAGGGCACCACGGGGAGGGAGCCTGGAAGAGTACCAGAGTACCGCAGACCCTCTCCTGCCACCTGCTGATTTGCTGGTGGGCCCCCTGCTGGCCAAACCCGGCACAGCCGGAGCTCGGGGGCTGCGGTCTTGGGGCTCCCGCTTCCCAGGGCGCAGAGCAGGACACCCGCCCTTAGCGCTCGACTCAGGTCCCGAAGGCCACTGTCTGTGTCGGGCGTCTCCTCTTTGATTTCCAGACCGTGGGGGGCAGGAAGGGGAGGTGGGCCAAGGAGAGCAGAGTGGTGGGGTGGGGGCTCCAGGAAATTGCCGTTTCCCTGTGGGCGCGGGGCTAGGTTGGCACAGACCAGCAGCACCAGGCACCAGGGGAGCTGACAGCCCTTTGCTCTGGGCCCGTGGCCAGGATGCCACTTGGTGACGGCCCGCGCCCTTGTCCGCAGGCTACCTAGGCTTGTACGTGTTCTATGTGCTTACCGTGGTTGTCTGCACCTGGCTATACCGATGGCAGCGGAGGAGGTCCCTGGTCTATTCCATGCCAGGCACCCCAGGTAAGGGTCTGGGTCGAGCTCCCGAGAGAGGCCGGCGGGGGCTGGCACCCTCTGTGCCCTTCGCTGCGCCCTTAGATCTCTGGAGGCCAATGTCATCGTCCAGCTCCTCTGTGTACTTTTTCTACCCGTTCTCACCAAGGTCCCGCCTCCACGCTTTCACCGGTGCCGGTGAGGCCTCTCCCCCAGCTGCCTGTCCAGGTTCTCGAGTCCCTCCTGCTCCGTGCTCTTTCCAGGGCGACATCCAAGAGCCGTCACGGCTCACATCCAGTGACGCTGCCACATACACAAATACGCGCGTAACACCCACGTACGCAAATACGTGCACACACACGTGCATACACGCACGCGCAGCCGACCCTTGAACAACACACGGGTGCCGGAAGTCTGCCATGATTTTTCCTCTCCTCCCTGGTGGCAACTGAGCCTTCCGATTTCAGCACACATCACCCCTGTGCCGTCTTCCAGACCCATCGTAGCCCATCAGGCTGGAGGAAGAGGGAGAAATGAAGCCCGGAGAGGGCCCTTAAGGTCACACGGAGGCAGAACTAGGGCTGGCCGTGACTCCTCACTTGAGAAAGACCATTTTGATTTTAGGCCCCTCTTTGCCGGGCTCAGAGGACTTCCAAGGAAAGTTCCAGACTGACAGAGAAACATGGGATGGGTTCCAAGTTCTGGAAGGTCCCAAACTGAAGTCAGCAAATGTTTGAATTACCTCTTCCAACGCCCTTACGTTACATTTGAAGATGTTTTTTGAGTTAGACTTTCTCACTCGGTAAGAATCCTGGGCGTGCGTAGGGATTCTGAGAAATCCGAGCTCCAGAGGGCCTGGACACTTGGGCCCTGGACACTGCCCTGTGCCGGGGCTGTCCCGCGCTGGAATGGTGGCGGAGAGCGTCCGGGCTCCCTGGCCGGCTCGCGCGAAACACCCCTCTCTCCTACAGAGATGCTCTCAGACTCTGAGGTGGAACCAGTGTCTTCCAACAGCTACGACTACAGTGAGTCTGGTCTCCGTGCCCGGCGGGGGTGGGGGTAAAGAAGTGGGGAGGGGAGCGGGGTTTCTAGAAGCTGAGCCAGCCGCACACTCCCCCTTGCACACCCAGGCGAAGAGTACCGGCCGCTTCTCCTCTATCAGGAGACCACGGCTCAGATCCTGGCCCGGGCCCTCAACCCCCTGGATTACAGGAAGTGGAGGAACAAGTCCGTGTACTGGAGGGCCCTCAAGGTGCTCAAGGTAGGAGGGGGGCCCCTGGAGCCAGGCTCACGGCTCCACGACAGCGGCAGGGCAGTGGCCGCTCAACCTTCTCCAGCTAAATGACAGGGGAGGGGCTGGAGTCTGCTGAGACCCTCTCAGAATAGGGTACCTGGGACTTGATGGGGAAACTGAGTCATAGAGCTTGGCTGGGGGCCTGACCTGGGGCTCGGCCCCCACCGTGGAGGAAGGAGAGCCTCTGGGACAGAGGGAGAAGGGGAGGGGACCCCTCCTGACTGGGCAACGGGGGTCTGGGGCTGGGGTGAGGGAGTGGGTCAAGGTGAGCTCCAACGAGAATGAGATTGAGCCGTGCTGACCATTTGCTGCTTCCCCGGGCTAACGTGTCCTGACCTGAGCGGTGTAGACCTGAGCGGGGTGCCCAGGCTGGTTTGCGGCTGCCTTTCACCACCCAGAGCAAAAGGGGCAGGGTCTCACCTCCCAGCCCTATATCCCCCCGGAGAGAACCTGGAGGCCGCCAACGCGGAGACATTTTCGGCCCCTCTGTTCCAGGAGGCACGTACCACACACTTATCCGTCCTCCACGGTGGCTCCGGTGGCATCGTGACCTGGGGCCTCTCTGAGCCTCAGTTTCCTCCGCAGCAAAATGGGGACAATGATACAGTGCCCTCCTCCTGGAGTGACTGTAATTGTGAGTTGCTGCTACAGCAATGCCCTACAGGAAACAGCCCCCCAAATCTCACCGACTTACGACGACAGTCTTTTTTTCTCATTCAAAGGCCTGAGGGCTGTCTGGGGGGACTTCAGGCTGTGTTCGGAGGTGTAGGTCCACCCAGCGTCTCATTCTGGGGCCCGTGGGTGCTGGGGATGCGCTCTGGTCTCGGCAGAAGAGGCCAAGGCCAACTTTGCAAGCGCGGTTGAAGTCTCTACTCCCATCACGTTCGCCGACAGCCCGTTGTTCCGAAGCTCGTCACACGGCCAAGTTCAGTGGGGCAGGGCGACGTATCCTGCAGACTCCTATCACTTGGCAAAGCGTGTGGGTGTTGAATTCTGTCGCGGGAAGGGATTGGAGCATCGTGAACAGTATCGAGCCTGTCACGGTCGCTGTGACAATTTAATAAAAAGTAATATGCAGAGGGCTGGGTCCCGTGTCTTAACAGGCATGTTCCATTTCGTTGCACCTCGCTTTATTAAGCTTCACAGATACTGTATCTTTTACAAGTTGAAGGTTCACGGCCAGCCTGTGTTTAGCAGGTCTGTGGGCACCACTTTTCTTTTTCTTTTTTTTTTTTTAATTTTTTAATGGTTTTTTTTTTTTTTAATTTTTTTTTTTACATTTATTTATTTTTGAGAGACAGAGTGAGACCAAGTGAGAGTGGGGAGGGGCAGAGAGAGAGGGAGACACAGGATCGGAAGCAGGCTCCAGGCTCCGAGCTGTCAGCCCAGAGCCCGACGCGGGGCTCGAACTCACGGACCGCGAGATCATGACCTGAGCCGGTCAGACGCTCAACCGACTGAGCCACTCAGGCACCCCTAATTTTTTAATGTTTATTTATCTTTGAGAGATAAAGAGTACACGAGTAGGGGAGGGGCAGAGAGAGAGGGAGACACAGAATCCGAAGCAGGCTCCAGGCTCTGAGCTGTCAGCACAGAGCCCAATGTGGGGCTCGAGCTCACGAGCTATGAGATCATGACCTGAGCTTAAGTCGGACGCCCAATCGACTGAGCCACCCAGGCGCCCCTGTGGGCACCACTTTTCCAACAGCATTTGCTTATCCTGTGGCCCCGCGTTACGTTCTGGTAATTCTTGCGATATTTCATACTTCTCGTTATTATTATATTTGTCGTGGTGATCTGTGGTCAGTGCTTAGCAGTCGGTGCTTATGACTCTCTGAAATCTCAGATGACAGCATTTTGTAGCAACAAAGTATTTCCTTAAGTAAGAGACGTACATTTTTGTAGACACAGGGCTACTGTGCACTTAATAGGCGACGGTGTAGGGGAAACATAACTTCTATGTGCACTGGGACCCCAGAACGTTCGTTTGACTCTCTTCGTTGCGACGTTCGCTCTAGTGAGGTGGTTGGGAACCAAACCCATGATGTCTCTGAGGTTTGCAAGTCGGCAGCACTCTGTCCGTGTTATTATCTAATTGAGTTACTGGCTGAAAACACAAAGTGTGGAGTCGGTCAGAGCTGGCCCCGTATCCCAACTTCCCATACCCTTCTGTGTGTCTTTGGAGAAGTTCCGTAACCTCTCTGAGCCTCAGTTTCTTTGTCTGGAAGGTGGGAGAAGATTAGTTCCTATGCACGGGGTTGTCGTCAGGATCAGCGGGCGAGGTGCTGTGGTCAGCTGAAGAATGGCCCCCCGCCCCCCATGTTACCTTCATGGAAAAAGGGATTTGCAGCTGTTGATTAAGGATGTCGAGATGCAGAGATTTTCTTGGATTATCCAGGTGGGCCTGGTGTCATCACCAGGCTCTTTCCAGGGAAGGAGGGGGGCGGGGGGGCAGGGACGGAGTCGGACGAGATGTGATGACGGAAGCACAGCTTGGCGTGACCCGGGTGGGGGCCGCAAGCCCAGGAATGCGGGGCGGCCTTGGATGCTGGAAAAGGCAAAGAAACGAATTCTCCCACAGAGCCTCCAGAAAGAGGTGCGGCCCTGCCGACACCTTGATTTTAGGAGCCTGTTCCCCAGAACTTGCCGGAAGGCACTCCGTCCTGGCAAAGGTGTCCCAGCGGCACTTGGGAGACTAATACAGGCACTTAGCCTGGGCCTGCCCAAGCCTTCGCGCAGCCCGCTGGGACGCGGGCCTCCCTCGTGACCTCCGTCTGCCTTCGCCCACTTGACAGCTGCCCGTGGAGTTCCTGCTGCTGCTCACCGTCCCAGTTGTGGACCCCGACAAGGACGATGGCAACTGGAAACGGCCCCTCAACTGCCTGCACCTGGTGATCAGCCCGCTGGTCTTGGCCCTGACCCTGCAGTCGGGCGCCTGTGAGTATGGTCCTGGGCCGGCCCCCCTCCCCCCGCCCCCCATTCCGGGCCACGTTTTTGAAGGCAGAGTTGCCTGGGTGGCAGAAGGGCGTCCCCGGTGGGGGGTGCCTGCTGTCCGAATCACGGCCGTCCCCTCTGTTGCCTGCTGGGGCACCTGGCTGGGGAATTCGAGTTTTCTCCCGTCTGTGCCAGGCTGCCCTCGCCTTTTCCGACCTGCTGTGGCTAAAGAAATGCCCAGTGTTATCAGGTGTCTCCCAACTCCTGCTGTGCAGGCTTCTTTCTATTACGTGCTGCCCATCCCTCTGTCCCCTGGGCATCACGTGGAGGTGGGGGGGGACTCTGGTGACAAATGCATGGCCGGGTGTCAGCATGAGACAGCTACCAAGTTCCCTGGGGGTTTCCTCTCTGATTTGGGTGCGGGGGGGGGAGGGGGCACAGAGACTGTCCAGCAGGGCAAGGTGTGATCCCAGAGCCGAGAAGGGCGCCCCCTGGGGGTGCCAGCCGTCTCGTCCCTCAGCCTTTCATTCCCTACCGAGCGGGAGGGTCTCGTCTCCCGGGGCCTTGCTCTCATGATCTCTGTGGCTTCTTGAAAGAGTAGTTCCGAGGCGTCGGTCACTCATGAGCCATCTTCTTGATTTTTCTCCCTCTGTGTACTGTTAAATCTGACATTTTTCTTGAATCAGCTGTCCTTAAACTTACATTCACCGCAAAGGAAACTGTATCAGCCGCACCGGTAGGAAACTGGCTTCATTGCCGATACATGCAAGGTAAATGCACAGCCAAAATTAAGCATCTGAGCCGGGGGCCTTTGTTCCGGAGGGCGTTCAGCAGGTGTCAGAGACGTCACAGACCCATTAGCACCAAGGGAGACTTTCTCTGAAGGAGGAATCCCTCGCCTGAGGTGTGATTCTGGCACGACAGCGTCTTGTCCACGTACCGACACCATCCGGTGACAGCAGGTCCATCCTGGGGAAATTCTGGTTCAGGCTAACGCGTTTGTGACCCCCCTGCTGGGCTGAGCACTGCATAGCGGGGCCCCCAGACTCGGCTCCCTGCCGGAGGGGGTGTTGTGTCTGTCGCCAGAGTCTCCCAGCCTCCCTCTCTAGACCACCCCCAGAGCCCTCTTCCTGAAGGGCCACTTTTCATATGTGGTGGTCACTTCTCCACTCCAAGACCTCCATGGCTCCCCAGTGCCTCTTGGTACAAGTCCCCACCCCCGCTGGCCATCATTCAAGCCCGCCGCCTTCCCCAGCCTCTTCTGCTCATGCTATACCAACCACCTGCTTGGTTCCTCCCCGGTCCAGCTCTCCCCTCTCCTCCTGTGGCCCTCGTGCCCTCTCTCTGCTTATGACTCATGTCCTCGGCGCCCGAAGAAGCCCTTCCTGACCACCCCACATCCAGCCACCTCCTAAAATTCCCCTAGAACAGGCTTAGCCAATACAGAGGAAGGGGCCCCTGACCCAGGCGTCAGGTTCCAAAGCCCAGACCACGTTCTGTCAGAATCGCCTCCTGAGATTCCGGCACAGTATGCTGGGGACACGATTCTGTGTATCAGCTCCCTCGTGTAATTCTGTCGCCAGCTGACGCTGGAGGGCCCTTCGAGCTAGACTGAAAAAGAACAGGAGGAGAGTCTGGGTCGCCAAACCCTCCACTGCCTTCGAGTGGTGAAAAGGGTCACGTGCGGAGAATTCCAGAGTGTGCTGCCTGCCCGTAGGTGGGGCTTTCTCCTTTTCGTGTTTTGCTACGAAGCCCCCAGAGCTCACATAACTCTCACTGGGCTCCTTTGGGGAGCGGGTTTGTCGAGAGAGCGGACGCGGGGCCCCAGGGTCAGTGGGTAAGCGGCGGGTTTGAGCGCACGGCTCATTTAGTGGGGTGGTGCTGCCCTGAAGCTTAGTCTGAAGAAGCATCAGCATCATGGTTGACTAGTGATGTCTGCCACGGCGTGGGAGAGGACGGTGGTGGGGAGCGGGCTGAGCCGCTCCCGTCCTAGTCTCACGGGAGAGGGCTGGGGAGAGTCTGTCTTTCACGGGCCTGCTGCCTTTCCGGTATGACTAGCTTGAGGCAGGGGCTCTGTCTTTAATTTCTCTGTCCCCTTGCGGTGCCCGGGATAGCACTGGGCACGTTGCGTGTCCGACGACGGAGTGCAAGTGAGTTTTATCCCTGGGTCTCTCCGCCAGCCCTCTCGCTCACTCTGGGGAAGACGTGTGCCCTCCAGGAGGCGCGGCCACGCGGAAGCAGTGGTCCCAAGTCCCTTTCTTGCCTCTCTGCAGACGGCATCTACGAGATCGGTGGCCTCTTTCCTGTCTGGGCCGTGGTGATGATTGTGGGCACAGCCCTGGCTGCGGTGACCTTTTTTGCCACATCCAACAGTGAGCCTCCCAGGTTTCACTGGGTAAGAATCTCCGGTGCTCCGGGGTGGGATGAGGGGACACTGGAATCTTCCAGAAAGATGTGTGTTCGTGCTCCCCGGGGCAGTTAGGCCAGTAATCACTTTCCGTGATGACAGGTCTTTAAAGCCACTTTTGAGACTTTCGGGTTTGTTTTTTTTTTTTAAGTTTATTTTGAGAGAGAGAGAGAGTGCACGAGTGGGGGGGGGTGGCACAGAGAGAAGAGGGGGAGAGAGAGAGAATCCCAACGAGGCTTGAACTCACCAACAGTGAGCCGAAATCAAGAGTCAGACCCCTGAGTGAGCCGCCCAGGTGCCCCACACACTTTGGACAGTTTTGTACCTGTTGAAGGTTCTTTTTTTCTTTCTCTTTTTTGGAGCAGCTTTATTTTATTGAGATGTAATTCACATATCCTGATGCAACTGACCCCTGTAAAATATGGGATTCGGTGGTTATTATTATATTCATGGAGCTGTGCAGCCATCACCGTTATCAGTTGGGGAGCGTTTCAACACCAAAAAAGACACCCCACGCCTGTCACCCAACCCCTGGCCACTGCCAGTCTGCTTCTGTTGCCTATGGATTCGCCTGCTCTGGACTTTTCGTAGACACATACGTACACAGTATGTGGTCTTTTGTGACTCTGCGTCGTGTTTTCAAGGTCGTTCCGGGCATGAGCAGGGATTAGTGAATCTCTCCTTTTCGTGGCTCAGTGCCATCCATCGTATGGCGACGGACGTTCTTTCTACTTTGGGGATGTTACGAGTAACACCGCTGTGAACTTTCGCGTAAAAACGCGTGGCTGGGGGTTTTGTTTCTCTTGGGTGTATTCCTAGGCGAAACGGTGGGGTCACTTTTCGAGGGATTGCCAGACTCTTTCCTGCTGCAGGAAACCCCTGTGTCTCCAACAGCCAGGTCCCAGGGATAGAATTTTCTGGTGTTCGTGGGTGGGTTTTTTTCCCATTCTCTTCACCCTGCAACACCCTGAGGAATTTTTAGGCAGTATGTCCAGAGTTTACTCTTAAGAGTTCACTTAAAATGTTCTTTTTTTTTCTTTTTTTTTTTTTTTACTATTTATCGATTTTTAAAAATTGCGGATTTTAAGGCATCGGCACAAGCTCCAGCAGGGAGCGTACCTTGAAAGACGTGATGCGGAGTGAATGAGACCAGTGACAAAGGACCACGTTTGCGTGCAGCCGTGTATATGGCGTGTCTAGAGCAGGCCGGGAGCAGAGTAGCAGCTGCTGGGCACCGGAGGGAGGTGGGGTGCGCTGGGGAGTCCCCGCTAATGGGGATGGAGTTTCGTCTATGGGCCTCTGGCCCAAGAGAGCTATGACAAAAGAGTAACACTGAGCTAGCATTTTACTGAGCACTTACTGTGTGCCAAGCACTCGCTGCTTTGAATCCGTTAACTCATTTATGCTCGTGACAATCTCAGGGGGTAGGTACTGTGATCATCCCATTTTACTGATGGGGGAACTGAGGCCGTATCCCTGCTGGGGACCGGCCTTGGGCCATCAGCGCACCGTTCCCTCCCCAGCTCTTTGCTTTCCTGGGCTTCCTGACCAGCGCCCTGTGGATCAACGCAGCCGCCACAGAGGTGGTGAACATCTTGCGGTCCCTGGGCGTCGTGTTCCGGCTGAGCAACACCGTCCTGGGGCTCACGCTGCTGGCCTGGGGGAACAGCATCGGAGGTGACGCAGGGCCGGGTGGGCTTCTGGGATGAGTGCCGGCATTTCACTGTCCTTTGCTCCCCTGGCCAGAGTGCCTGTGGGCATGTGCTCGGGCCCACTGTTGCTCTGGAGTGACCATAACTGGTCATAGGGGTGAGATGGCCTGGACCGTATCTGGGCCAGGAGACTGTAGAAGCCCTCGCCTCTTCCCCCTTGTCCGATGTGTAGACATGGGGCTCCCCGTTACAGCCAACCACGCTGAACGTGTACGTGGGGTACACCACCTACGCGGGCATTCACACACGCACCCATATACCCTTCTCTAACTGCTGCCGCCGGGTAGGGTTGGCCAGGTTGTGCACTGCACAAGAGCATTCAGACAAGGAGTCAGGGGGGCTAAAATCCACATCTCCTTCCACTCACCTTTCAGGGTACCTTTTTCTAATTTGCATAAAGGTGCTATGTGTGCTGGCCGTAATGGCATGTCACACCCCGGGTGGGAGGGAATGGGACAGAAAGAATGAAGGAGGGAATCATGTCGTGGGAGGCCGTGGCCGAGGGCCCAGCCAGCTACCACAAGGCCCAGATGGGCATTCGTGGGTGTTTGTTGACCGAACGACTGTGGTTAAGAATTAGGGAGCGAATGACCAGAGGGCCAGGGGGAGCCACTCCCCGCCCCTCAAGGGGGTCTCTCGTTTCCATGCAGACGCCTTCTCAGATTTCACGCTGGCCCGCCAGGGCTACCCGCGGATGGCCTTCGCAGCCTGTTTCGGCGGCATCATCTTGAGTATCCTTCATGGGGCCGCCCTCCCCTCGGCTCTGGTGGCCCAGCCTCCGAGGGCCATGGGCGTGCTCGGCGCCCCACCCCTGCGATTGGCCCTTGCTGTACCCCCTGGGCAGGTGGCGTAGCTGCCCGAGCCTTAGTTTCCTCATCTGTAAAATGGGCGTGCTGAGAGGACTGACCTCAGAAGGGCTGTTGTAAGGATTGAATGAGGTGACAGAAATGCTTGGTGCCTGGTGAGCCCCCAGTGGACGGCAGATACTCTTTTTCGTAGACGCCCCCATGCCGAGCTTATGCGGGCCCTTTGGAAGACCCTCTTCCTCCTTCTTATGGACATCGTGGTCTGTAGATGTTAGGGGGTGGCCAGCATTTTCTTAAAGGGCCGGAGAGTAAATAGTTTAGACTTTGTGGGCCCTGCCAACCTCTTTTGCCACCACCTGACTCTGCTGTGGTCGTGTGGAAACAGCCATCGGCAACACGGAAATGAATGGGTGTGGCTCTGTCCCAATAAAACTTTATTTATAACAGCGGCCTGCAGGCCGCTTGGCCTGGGGGCTGTAACTCACCACGCCCCGGTCTGTGCAGGAAAGACAAGGACGAGCCCCCCCCCCCCCCCCCCCCCGGGGCTGAGAAGAAAGGGCTCACCACTCGCCAGCCGTGTGACCTCGGGGCTTTGCACACATCTTACTTTACTCTCCGAACCTCAGCAGTCTGTAAATTCAGAATGGGTTGGCGTGGAGACTGATGACGGGGTAAAGCACCCAGGGCGGTGCCCGGCACATAACGTGTGCCCAGCAAACGTGGGCGGGGACTGGCCGTTTGTCACTCCTTGGCCGGCCAGGGCCTTCCGGGGGGTGGCCCTTTGAGACCTGGTCCTGGCTTTCTCGCTGTGGCCTCTCCTGAGCCCTCAGGTTGGGGTGGGAAGGAAGGAGCCCTGCCCGGAGCGGCGTCCCTTGACCGACACCTGTAGATGGCCTTGACCCGTGCTCCGTCACAGGTCGCCTCCCCTAGCCGCAGGGAAGCCCAGTGCTTACCAGGGACCAAGCACTTCTGCAAACTCATTTCCTCCTTGCAGTTTGAGTGAGAAATGTACATTAAAAGGGGCTAAAACTGGAAAGGGTCCCCTCAGGGGCTGGGGAGGCTGGGGGTGCATAGACCGCAAGGGAAGCCGAGGGGCGTGGGGTTGGGGTTGTGGGGCGTTGTTCCAGCAAACTTCCTGAGCCCGGCCGCAGATATCCTGGTGGGAGTAGGGCTGGGCTGCCTGCTTCAGATCTCCAGGAGCCACGCGGAGGTCAAGGTGAGTGGCCGGACCCCTGTGCAAGGGGCCCCTTCTGGGATTTTTCTTTCTTCCTTTTTTTTTTTTTTTAAGCAGCCTTCACACCCAGTGCGGAGTCCCACGCGGGACTTGAACTCACGGCCCTGAGGTCAAGATCGGAGTTTCTCTCTCATCTTTCTCCTGTCCCCCAGTGCGAGAACATTCCCGTCTCAGCGGCATATGCTTGCTGGGGAGAGGTGTTACCTGAACTTGTGACAAGTCAGAATGTGTAGAATATTTTTAAAATAGCCTGAATGCAGGGTTGAAAAAAAATGTATTCTTTGCAAGTTCCCAGGGTAATTAGGATATAGCCTTGCGGCGGGGGTCGGGGGGGGAGGTGGTGGGAGCAGGGGGTCAGGAAGGCCCTTGGATTTATGTCCCGGGCAATCACTTTAAGTCTCCTGCCGTGTGACTCTGGGTGAGTTAGCACATCCCTGGGCCTCAGTCTCCTCACCTGGGAACTGGGTGAGATGGCGCCCCCACAAGCTTCCTGGATAGCATGCGTGAGGCAAGGGCCAGGCCGAACCCCTTTGCCCAAACTGCCCACAGAGGACAGGCCAGGAGGGAGGATTAAGTCAGCCCCAGCAGGGAGCCTGGCAGATTTGGAGAAGGTTCTGAGACGCACTGAGTGGAGGTTCTTAACGCTTCAAGGATGCCCGAGGGGTGCATGAGACCTCCTGTCGCAGGCGTTCCAGCGGGTGGGGGCTGGAAACTGCGTTTTAAAAGCAGCTCCCTGGGGACGGATGAAGGCAGGTGGCTTGAGAAACCCTGTTCCAAACAAGGTTGAAAACGTCGGCCCTTACCAGGACCAGGGAGGCAACCAAAACGTGTGGGTGATTCACGTGGGCCTCATGTGGCCAGATAGTCCACATTTTCTAGAGAAGAAATCAGGATTCCCAGGGGAACTTTCTCGAGTCTCAAACGTTGCTCAGGGCAAACGGGAAGCCGGCGGGAGGCAGATTCGACCCCGCCCCGGCCACCAGTTCGCATCGTGCCTCGGGCATCTCTGTTCTTAAGGACCCACCGCCCAGGCCCCCCACGCGAGAGCAGCTGGGGTGCCGTGGGGCTGAAAGGCGGCGTTATCAATGGGAACCGTCACCCATGCTTTCCCTGAGGGGCTCTGCTTGGCGGTGACTCTTGCGGGCAGGGGGCCTGGAATTAGCTGGCGGCAGGGCCAGCCTCGAGGTAGCCACGCCCACAAGCAAATAGCTACTGACTGCTTGGAAAGTTTGCTTTTCTAAAAGGTAAACACGGGCTGCAAATTTTGTTTAGACGCTTCACGGTTTAATAGGTTTCTTTCATGATCCATTCCCGGGCAGTTCCAGTTAATGAGGATTTAGGGTTGGCTCCCCAAGGGGCCGATTTCTTCCTTTCTCTTGCTCTTTGTGGGGTGTGTGTGTGTGTGTGTGTGCATTCCACTGCCTTTGTGCGGAGTTTAGGGATGGAAGGCATCACGGACGGATGGCCAAGGGCTGGTGTTGGGTGGAAAACGCAGCTGCTCTTAAGCACTACTTTGCCTACGATTCCGTTTCTGGTTTCGGGACGGACGTGCAGGTCTCCGTGTGTGGATACACACGCGTGTGTGCATGTTCGTCCCTGGGCGGGGAGGCAGGATAGGGTGTCGTCGTTAAGAGCTTGGACGTGGACGTGGGCTCTGGCACCAATTACTGTTTCCTCGCCTGTGCCTTGGGGTGAAGACGCTCCCCTCACAGGTGGTCGGGGGAGGTCCTTACCCCGACGCACAGATGAGAGGCTACGTGGAGTGGGTGAAAACACCCAGCACAGCACCCAGTTGTTGAGTCCCCCGCGGATGATGTTAGGTGAATGCTAAGTCCAGGAGGCAGGGAAGCAGGGAGAGGGTCATTTCACTTCTTTTCGCTCTTCTGTATCGCTGGAGAACTTTCCACCACCTGCACGGAATGTGCGTATGTAACAGACCGTGTTAGTTTTCTAGGGTTACCATGGCAAGTGACCACCAGTTAGGCAGGTGGCTCAGAGCGTGGAACTTGAGGGCGGGGCGTGCCATCCCACGGGGCCAGAGCTCCCGCACCTGGCGAGGGGTGGGTGACGGACTGGTGGCCGCGGTGACCCCGCCTCTCCCCCCTATCCCCCCACAGCTGGAGCCAGACGGACTGCTGGTGTGGGTCTTGGCGGGCGCCCTGGGCCTCAGCCTCGTCTGCTCCCTGGTCTCGGTCCCACTGCAGTGCTTCCAGCTGAACAAAGTCTACGGCTTCTGCCTGCTCCTCTTCTACGTGAGCTTCCTCGTGGTGGCCCTGCTTACCGAATTTGGGGTGATTCACCTGAAAAGCGTGTGAGTGACGCCGCGTGGCCGGCGCCGCCTGGTGGCCGGGAGGTGTCACTGCAGGCAGAAAGATGGAAGTCGGACCCCGGGGGGGCCCGTGAATGGGGCTGGAGGTTCCCGGCCGCCGCCCTGGGCGGGGCGACCAGCTAAGCCTTGTTTCCCGACGTCGGAGACCGGGCCTCGCTGTGGACAGAGTTGCAGACAGAAGGCACACGTCCTTGGATGATCGGCGGAGCCTCTCGGAGGCTGGGGTTGGGGGTGAAGGGGATGACGGAGTGCCTTCCAAGCTGTTACTGGAAGACCACGGGCGTGTCCGGGGCCTGGAGTCACGCTCTGCTGCCTTCCCGCATCTTCTCAGGGCTCACTCAGACCGCTGCCAAGCCCGGGCTTAGCCAGAGTGACTCAGAGGGCGGGCACAACACCACGGGCCTCGGGCCGTCGGGGCTGAGTTCTAGAGCTGCACCGTCCGACAGAAATGGAATAGGAGACACCTGCCTGCCTTTGAGATTTCCAGTCGCCACGTTAATAAAAGCCAAAGCAAACGGGGGGAAATTCGTGGTACCATACGTATGGCTCAGTGGCCCCAAACTAGCAGCACGTGGCTCTGGCCCCCTCAGCGGCCACCGTCCTGGACGGCACAGCCCTCGACTCTACCTCCGGGACCGTCTGCCGACTGTCGCAAGCGCCTCTGTGCCCTGAGCTTGGGTTTCCCCAGCTGTGAAACAGGAGTCCGTTGACCGTGGCCCTGTGCCTACCTCAGGGGGAGCCCCGGGCCGGGGTCACAATGCCCGAAAGCTCCGGGGACAGAATGAGTGCTCCCCAGTGCCTTCCCGCTGTCCGCCGCTGACCTGACTTTCCAAGGAGCACCTACGTTCTCAGTTTGCCCGGCCGCCTTATGCCGGCGGTGGCAAAGGGGTCCAACTGTCTTTTTTCCAGTGAAAAAGTCATTAAATATTTCAAGTGTACAGAAAGGGATACACCCAGCTCTTACCGGTTCTTCCTTCCCTGGGCCAGGTGACGAGCGGCTGGTTCCAGGGCCAAAGGCTCTTGGGCCTGATGGATCTGTGGCACGTCCAGGGGTGGGGCTGGGGTGGGCGGTCAGGGGCAACCATGGACGAGCCCCCCCACCCCCCTTTCCCCACAATACGGGAAGCCACGGGACGGCACCTGACGGAAGTCACGAGGCGGCAGCCACGTTTACAAAGCAGAGGCCTTTATTAATGTGCCAGAAATCCGGAGACACGGTGGGTTCTCTAGGTAACAAAACACCGACGTACAAAACCTTGCAGCGTCGCTCCC
Organism: Lynx rufus; assembly: GCF_022079265.1. NCBI lineage: Eukaryota > Metazoa > Chordata > Mammalia > Carnivora > Felidae > Lynx > Lynx rufus. The sequence goes on along the minus strand of NW_025814839.1, from coordinate 5,407,817 downwards.
GCTATCCATACAAAATGATTGTCACATGGTGTGGAGTAAGGCTGGGTGGGGGGAGGGAAGCAAGGAGGGACCAGATGGCGTCCCCCCAAAGCGGGGCGGGGCACAGTGCCATCGCGGCTGCTGGCAGGTTGCGGGGCCCAGGGCGGGTTGGCGAGGCGGACCTCGGTTTCATTCAGCTGTGACGTGGGAGGTGAGGGCATGTGAGCTGGGTGATGTCCCAGGTCCCTCAGGGCTCACAGTCCTGGGTGACCCCCAGGGGCCAGCCGTCCTTAGCCTCAATGACAAGGGCGCCCACTACCAACGGGAGTCTGGCCCGCGGCATCCATCCCATCCCCCACACCGGGGGCCTCAACGACCCTGGGGCCCCTCCCCGGTTCCCGGGGGGAAGGGACTAGAATGAGGCCCAGGCACTGAGGGCAGGGGACCTATCCTCCTTTGTAAGCTGTCCCTCGACTCCTTCCAAAATACCCATTTCAATACACAAATGCTAAAAGGCACCCAATTGTGCAAATAAATAAAGTTCCTTCTCTGGAGAGGGCAGAGGGTTACAGCCTGGTGCAGGGCTGCCTGGATTGGCTGGTGGCCCTCCAGAGCCGGAGAGGACGATGCCAGTCTCCTGATGCCCCATGGAGGTCTCACTGGTTCATTGTTTCCCCAAAGGGCTGTGCTTTAAAAACAAAGCCACCCCCCCGGGAGGGGCACAGCTGTGCAGCGTCATCAGGGCCGCCCGAGAAGGCTTGGCCTTGCAGATGGCCGGGGAGAGACTGGCGGGAAGGGGGCGAGCCAGCATGGCACCCCTGGGATCAGGCCGAGGACCTTCTGCCCACCCACCTTGCTAAGTTCTGGAAGGCAGTGGAGGCAGCTGGGAAGCCGGGGGAGGGGCAGGAAGCCCAGGCTGGGTCGGCAGCCCAGGAGAGCTGACCTTGGAGCTCCCTGTGCTCTGACCCCGCTTCTGCCGCGCCCACTGAAGCGGCCCCCCAACTGCCTTCTCTGGATTCGAGCACCGGCCCTGCCCCAGCCATGCCGACCTCAGCGAGCACTCCCACGAGACACGGGGGAGCTCGGTTAACCGAGAGCTCAACCCGACCTACTTGTGCACCACCCACCCACCCCCGCCCCGCCCCCGTTCTGGCCTCGGTCGAGTCCACGGAGGTGACTGCTCAAGGCGCGGGGGGAGCGGTCCACGTGGACTGGCAGGGGCCCAGCCACAGGGCTGCTGTGGATGTCCCAGTAGGCCCCTTCCCAGCAGCAGAACCTAATGCACGATGTGAAGGGGCTGCCGCTGTCTTTAGCAGAATCCCGTGTTACCCAAGATGTGTCTCTGCTTGAACAAGACGATCGCAAGGAAAAGGGACTTGGTGGAGAAAGCCCATCTCGGGAACTGGTCCGGGGTGGTAGCCGTCAGCCTGGCCTCTTCTCGCTTTCCTCCTCCCGCTGGGCCGAGGTTCTCAAGGAGGCCATGTCACGATTTGCAGCAACAAGGGTTAAACCGAAGGAAGCGTGGGATGTGGGAGAGAAGGCTTACAGAGCCAGGATGTGAAATTCGCACAATCTCGCGCTGCCCAGCGCCGGCTAATTGGGATCTGACCACACGGGTATAATCACACCCCTTGATTACTCTTTCCATTAGGACCTAGGCACTGCTCCCCCAAAGGAATGTTCTATTACATTATCATATATATAGAAATACTAACCCCGAGGATGTAGGTTCTTTCCATCCTAAGTGGTTTTGTCCCTAAAGCAGGGCACAGAAACCCCGTGACGCGGGCCACAGGGAAAGTTACTGGGGAAGCTGTCAGCTGGGACGTGAGTGTGAGAGCAGCATCGGGAAGACGGTCTGGCTCTGGCCTGGGGAGGGGCTGGCCCACTTTGAAGGCGAGCCCTGCAGAGATCGGCAGGATCTATCCAAGTGCTCTTCTTCTGAAGAGGCCTTCTGGAACTTTCCACATTAGGAAGAGCTCACGGTGGCCTGACCGCCCCCCAAACCAAAGTGACTTCTGGGGTTAAGGAAGACAGGGCAAGGTGGTTGCACAGCAAACCCCGTCTTGTCTTTTTCTCTTCCTATATATAAATATGTGCATATATATGGGTGTGTGTGTGTGCGTGTGTGTGTGCACGCGCGCACACACACACCTTTTTTTTTTTTTTCTTCAATACATCGTAGTAAAATAATACTATTGTGTTATTGCATAGAAGGGATGGCTGCCGCAGGCTGGGGTTAGGTGATGGTCTGGGAGCGCTGGCGGCTGCCTGGGAGCTGCGAGGTGGAGGGGGCCTGGCGGCTGCCGCTGAGCTGTCGCCGCTGTTCCTCTTGCTTACGGGCATGTTCCTCGAACCACTCCTAGAGCAGAGCGCAGACAGGGCGCTGAGCCGGCTGCACTCCTCCCCGCCAGCCCTGCGCCCCCTCCCCCCCACACACACACCCCGGCACACAGTGGGCAACAGGGGCCTCAGGACGGAGGGGGAGGGGCTGCAAGTCACCCAACAGTGACCGCAGGGTCCCCTGAGCCCTGGACCTACTGGGAATCCGGAATATGGCCCAAACAGAAAAATTACAGTGAAATCTTTCCCTATTGAGGCGCCTGGGTGGCTCAGTCGGTTTAGCGCCCGACTCTCGATTTCAGCTCAGGTCGTGATCTCACAGTTCACGAGTTCGAGCCCCGCGTTGGGCTCTGCGTGGATGGTGTGGAGCCTGCTTGGGATTCTCTCTCTCCCTCCCTCTCAAAACAAAGAAAGAAAGAAATCTTTCCCTTATTAATTACAGGCTTGCACACCTCCTTGGAAACATTCTCCTTGGCACATATCAACTCTTTAAGAGAAGCCCAGGCACTTAGTAATCATCCTCTGTGAACCCAATCTCTTGTCCTTCACAAAGGGATTCCCCGCTGTCGCCCCTTTTGGGCTTGGCAGGAACGGTGTCCTCGTGAAACACCTGAGAAAAGCGAGGCTCAGAAGTTGCAGAAAAGCCAGATGAACTGGGTGAAGCACCTCCCCTAACTCCCACGTTGCCTGCGTGCCCTCCAATAAGGCTGTGAAAGCATTTTGGAAAAAAAAAAAAAATGCCACCTGCCTAAGACCGTTGTCACGTCACCCACGGTTTGCAGGGATGGGTATTCAGGTATCGAGGAATTAAAAAACCTCCCTTAACGTTTTTAAAGAGTCTGAACCACAGAACTTGACGGCTTAAAAAAAGACTGAGATGGGCTTCTTCTGTGGCCCAGGACTGAACGGGGGGGGGGGGGGACTGAGGCTGGGAGTGGACGGACGGGCAGAGGACAAAGGACAAGGCCTGCAGCTGAGCGCGTGCCCCCGTGAAGCCGTCTCCTCTGCTTTGGGCCGGAGATGGCCCCCCTTCCACAGGCGGGAACGGACCGGCACTCTCCCCCCGGGTTTCACGAAGCCAAAGCCCCTGCTGGTTTCGCGCCCCCGTGACTCCTGCTTCCTGAGCCGCCACGTGTCTGTTTGCCCCTGGCGTTTTCACAGAGAGCGCGTGACTCAGCTCTGGGGACTGCAGCCTCCCTGCCTTTTGGGCGTGGACACTGGTCATCACCGTCCCAGTGAAAACAGGATTTTCAGCCGCCGGAATGCCAGCAACGGCACCGTCACGCAAGCGGCACGGGAGACCCTCCCCCGAGCCCTGGGCCCCGGAGACCGAACAGAAGGCTTTATATATATATATAAAACTTCTCCCTTCTCTTAAATGAGAACAAAAATAAGACCCCAAACGGGCACGTGGGTGGCTCAGTCAACTAAGCATCCAATACTTGATTTCAGCTAGGTCATGATCTCGTGGTTTGTGGGTTCGAGCCTCGCGTCCGGTTCTGTGCTGAGTTCTGCTTGGGATTCTCACTCTCTGCCCCTCCCCTGCTTGTGCTCACTCTCTCTCTCTCTCAAAATAGATAAACATTACCAAAAAAACCAAAAAACAAAAACCCAAACAGCCAAAAGAGCCAAGAGACCCAAGGACACGGCAGAACCAGATGGACCTGAGGAGAGGCGCCCTGGCCTGCGCAGCACGGCCCCCGCACCCCCTCGTGCCCATCTGTCTCCTGCGGGACACGCTGCACCTGCGGTTCTGGCTCAGAGCGAGGAAGGGAGGTGACGTCCTGGTGGCCGTGCCGTAGGGAAACAGCACACCACGGCTGCTTGTGCTGGGGGAGGACTGAGGGTTCGCGGTTGAGCCCACATCCCGCCCGGCCCTGAGTCCCAGACACCACTGGCGGCGGCCCCGACGGACGGCCCCGATCCCCCCCCTTAGCCAGCGCCGCTCCACACTCGGGGGGACGGGGCTGGGAGGGCGGCCCCGCCCGGCAGCCGGGAGGCCCACCCCCAGGCAGGAGCCGGCCGGGGCGAGGGCCGAGGCAGCGTGGGCAGGGGCGCTCCTACCTGAATCTCCTCTTGGTACATCTTTAGGCTCAGGTCACTTTTGGTCCTCGATCTCCGTCCCAGAAACACCACGGAGTTTTGCTAAAGAAGGGCGGAGGCTTAGGGACTGCCCGAGCTGGCCGGAGGGGAGCACGGTGGGGGAGGGCCTACGCGAAGCTCAAACCCGCCCCCTCCGCTGGAAGCGGCCCTGAGGCTCCTCACCTCGTGTCTCTCCATCTGAGAGAGGACCTTCAGCAGCCGGCTGACGTCCGAGGTGGCTCCTCGCACCTCCCGGTAGAGCTCCAGGACGGCGACCAGCTCCTCTTTGGAGATCTCCGTCTCCAGGGTGATGCCTCCGTCAACTGTGGGAGGGGAGCCGGCGCTGGGAAGGAGCCTGGGGCTCAGAGCCCCCGGTCTGCCTTGGTCCACTTCAGCCATCCTCCCTGCTGCCCCGGGGGGGGGGGGGTCCCGAGGTTCCCTCTCTGAGCGAAACCGCACCCCCCACCCCCTGCCGCGTGGCACTCTCGTCCTGCCCCTTCCCTTCCCTTTGCTGCGGCTGGCAGGACGGCTGGTTGGGCCAGCAGCTTCTAGGGGACAGAGGTTATGGCAGGGAGTCTGGGCAAACAGCAAATGATCCCGTGGCCTGAGGGGACAGCGATTTGGAGACGAGTAATCGGTATGTGGTGGCTCTGGAGGACGGGGCAAGAATGATCAGTACGCGTCAGCCCTGCACCCTGGAACAGGCGAGCCGGTGATCAGGGCTGCGAGCACCGAAGCTGCAGGAGGAGCCACCGGCGCGACATTTACGCCCCTCAAGTCTAGAACGACACTGTGGACGCAGGTGATGACAAAGAGGGTGACGAGTGTCTGGGAGGCGCAGGGAGGCGGGGCAGAGGGCGGCTGTGCTCGCAGGAAGCCTGTCCCTGCTGGGTGATTTTTCTAATCTCAGACACGTAACGTTTTTATTCTAAAAATGAGATCGAGGGCGTTCTTCGGTGGTGACGTGCGTGAAAATCAGCGTGAATGAGGGATGTCACAGGTCAGCCAGACAGGTATCAGCTGAGCTGCCAGAGGCCTGGACAAGCAGCCGAAGAGGACAGCCAAGACGCGGACAGTGGGGCAGCCAGCCGGGTGGGCAGCGGGGGACGCGTGGGCCGCAGCTGCCCGCACAGACCTTCCGAGTCCTGGTTCTTGCGGCTGTAGTTCATTCGGAAGACGAAGGCCTCGAGGATGAAGGCAACGATGATCGTCATCACCACCTGGCGGGGGGCAGGGGGCGTGAGCTGCTGTGGGGCCTGCACTCAGCAGAGCCCGTCGATGCCCGTTGCCCGGCCGGGCCCCTCCTCCCCGGGCTGCCACCACCCTGCAGGGGCAGCCGGAGACTCAGAAGTGAAGGGCGAGGGGCGAAGGGCGTGCTGGGGCCGGGGACCTACCATGGTCACGATGTAGAAAGTCATGAAGTACAGGCGGCTCCAGTGGGAGGTCTGAGAGGTGACACCTTCCTGGGGACACAGGGAGGCAGCCAGTGAGCAGGCGCCTGGGTGGGGCCGGGTCGCCGTGTACCCGGGCCCCTCCGTGGTCCCCCACATGGCCGGCTCTACACAGACCCTGCCTGATTGGCCTTGGGTTGTGGGAGACACAGGAGGGGGACCTCACTGCCCGGGTCTCAGAACTCCTCTGTGCTGCATGAGGCCCGGATGCTCCCCAGGACCGCGGGGTTCAAGACTAACGCGGGCGGTCTGTGCTCTAAGAGGCAGTGGCACTCGGAAGGGTTTAGGGAATGGGAAACAAAAGCCAACCACCCTTGCCACACCACCCCTTGGCCGAAGAGCCCCGGCCACAGTGGGGGGAGGACGGAAACCCACAGGCTAATGGGCATCTCCTGGCCGCCAGGGGCTGTACGGGGGGCAGGGATGGAACCCATGTCTAGCAGATGCAGAGGGGCGGCTCCTGGGGCCCAGCCCCGACAGTGGGCTCTCGGCAGAACCCCAACCCTGTGTGACCCAGGACCCCATCGGGGAACACAAGAGCGACGCATCCCATCCAGGGCCGGGCAAGACCACAGGTGGTCTCAGAGGCTGGTGGGAAGACGCCCCCCCAGGAGCTGACCGAGGTCCTTACCATGATGATGTACCAGTTGTTGACAACTGTGAGCTCGAACAAGGTCACTGCCAAAGGGAAGGGAGGAGGAGGAGTGTTTTGATCAGGCTCGCTTTTTCAAAGTCCGTCTCAGGTGGCCTGTCTCCGCCTCTCCTGGGTACCGTGCACCTAACTGATGGCATCCCACCTGCCAGCTTGGGCTGTGAGTTCCAGAAGTGAGCGCCACCCCCCACCCCCCGACTCCCACCCCACAGGAAGCGCGGCAAACTTGGCCTGTCCCCAAAAGGGCGTGCCTCCTGCCTCAGCTGCCTGTGACCAACCAGGGCTGGGGGTGGATGGCGGGGAAACAGCAGGCAGACCTTGCTCGGTAGAGATCTGGGATGCCCCGAGGGGCTCCCCTTCCTCTTGACCTATGCCCTGCTCCTGCCCCGGCCTCTCCACGGAGCAGAGCTCTGCAGGAGCAGAGCTGTGTGGGCCTGAGCCTGGGTCAGTGCAGGCACCGTGGCAGGTTGGTGTGGCTGCGCCCCACCCTGCGGTGTGGGGTTGTGACGGGGGGTGGGGTCCCCAGCATCGGGCTGTACCCCTTCCGGCAAAGCGCGGGGCTCTTCTGCTCCCAGGAGTGAGACCTGGCGGTGAGTGAGGGCTCGCGTCTGGCCTGGACCGCACCCCTGGGACCGGGCAAACGACAGGCTCCACTGAGGCTCGAGGGGACTCGGGAGAGTGTGGCAAACGGCTGGGGGAGGGGAGGCCTCAGACAGCTCTGCTCCGCCGTGTCTGGGGCCTGCGGTGACAGAGGCGGTGTGCCCCGGGGACTGTCCTGCTCGGGGCCCCTACACTCACCGAAGCTGTTCAGGATGTTGTCAAAGTTATTGAGATAATAGTAGCCTTCGTCCACAACAGTCCCGTTGCCCACGGTGTGATTGAGCCAGCGGTAGGCGTCGGCCACTGTGCTGGTACTGGCCAGGGAAGCAGAGGGAAAGTCACAGGGAAATGGGCCACCTCGACAGAGGACAAAAGTCCAAGGTCCGGGCAGGGAGCATCTGTCCCGGCCCAGCCCCCCGCATCCTCGCCCATGTTCCTGGCTCAAGGGAAGCCCTGGGCTCCTCTCGCCTGTTGGGTGCTGGTGGGAGCCCCTAGGCCTGCCCCCTGCTTTTCTGTGTCCACTTGGCATTTCTCTGCTACCAGCAGCCTTCTCCCTCCCAGCTACCGGAGGGAGAAGCTGGGAAGGGTTCTCCCCAGGCTGGGATCTGCTCTAGAGCCTGTGTGCGGGGTAGTGCGCACGGAGCGGGAGCTCCTCGCCTGGCTGGAGTGCTCCGAAAGGTCGTCCCTGTCTGAGAGCTTATTCTCTGCCTTCCTTCCGGTCCTTCAAGGCTGATCTGTTAACATTCATGCCAGAAATTCTACGCCTCTGGTCCCGGGGCCCCCAGGGAACTTGTTCAGCAGGCAGTGCCCTGGTGACGGGGGCACCATAAAGTTTGGGGCGCCGGGGTGCCTGGGTGGCTCAGTCGGTTGAGCGTCCGACTCTGGCTCACTCAGGTCACGATCTCACGGTCCGTGGGTTCAAGCCCCCCATCGGGCTCTGCACTGACAGTTCGGAGCCTGGAGCCTGCTTCGCATTCTGTGTCTCCCTGTCTCTCTGCCCCTCCCCTGCTCATGCTCTGTCTCTGTCTCAAAACTAAACAAAAACATTAAAAAAAAAAAAAAAAGTTTGGGCCCCCTGCTATCGGCCTCTGGTTCTGGGCTCAGCCTGACGCTCGGAAGGGCTACCAGCGTCTCAGGAAGGAGTTTGTGCTTGAGGCCTCCCGGGCCAGATTTTAAAGAGAACACTGCGAATCCAGAGTTAATGCTTTCAATGTGGTGGCTTGCAGAAAGGGAGAGGTCGTGGAGGCTGTGCGCTCCACCCCTGTCCCCAGAGGCCTTCCTGCGGGTGTCCACTTGTCTCATGCCAACAGGCCACCGGAGATGATGTGTCTGCCCAGCCCCCCCCCGCCCCCAGACAAGTGGGAGGAAGCCACGGGACTCGGGCCCCAAGCCCCAGGCCGCTCCTGGTTCTGCGGCAGCCTGAAGACCGCCTCAGCCCCAAGGGCGAGGTGACAGAGGCCTGCTTGGGGACAGGGACACCTGCTCAGATGTCACTGCTTCAGAGACAGCCCTCTCTGATCCCAGGTCCCTCGCTTAGCTACTGCGCTGAACTGAGCCAGTGAAAGCAAGGCCAAGGGATTCCCAGGCCTTGAAAGCGTGTCGCGGCTGGGAGAGGTGTGCCCGAGGCCCCTGAGCTGGGGGCGACCTGCTCAGTGGGGCTGGCTCGGGCCCTCCCCCCCCCCCCCCGCCCCGGCAGAGACACAGGCTCCCTGGGGGGCGGGCAGGGCCGGGCCCCGCCGAGTACTCACTTGCAGCAGTTGGGGTAGAGAATGCCGCAGAAGAATTCCATGCCCACGATGGCGAAGGAGTAGTAGAAGATGAGCAGGGTGAGGCCCAGGCTGGGGAGGAGGGTCAGAAGGGACAGGGCGACTTAGGGCCAGGCAGGAGAGCCCAGCGCCTCCGGCGGCCCCGGCGTCCTCAGACCCACTGAGCTGACTGACAGACAGGCATGCCCCTAGCCAGGTTTACCAGCTGGAAAGTGCCTGCAGGGAAGGGGCCTCGTGATTCAGGTCTGGGGTCAAAAACGGCTCGAATCAGGACTCTAGGAACAGATGCCCCTTCACCAGAGATTCACCCCTTACCTGTGAAGGTAGACTCACAGGTGACCCCTTACCTGTGAACGTAGACACAGGCGGTAAGTGAGTTGACAGCTCCCTGCCCTCCCTACTAGATATTTCAGACAGGTCAGAGGAGAGAAGTGGCGCCAGGGAGACGCGTGGTGGCCAACATCTCAGCTCCTTGGAGACCCGTCAGACTCTCCGCGTCAGTCCTTTCCGGGCCTCCCCCCGCCCCGCCCGGCCCCCCCCCCCCCGACGGCTGCCCAGCCGCCCCCTCGGGGGCACAAGCCTCACGGCGCCTGGCCCTGGAGCCCAGAGGCGGGGCAGTACCTGGCCATGCGCGGCAGCAGCTCAAACATGGTGTCCAGCACGTTGCGGTACCTCTTCTTCAGCTTGAACAACCTGAGGGACGAGAGCAGGTGGCGCTCAGGGGCCGGCACGGCCGCAGCCCCGCTCCTCGACCGGGGGGCCTCTCTGCCCCAGGCCCGGTGGCCCTCGGGGCCCTGGGAAGGGGCAGCGGTGGGGCCGGGACACCAAGGCTGGATGGCCCTCCCCGGAGGGACCCGGAACCCGCCGTGTCCCCCCAGTCTCTCGCTAACGGCGATCTGCCGCAATTTTCTTTTGGAGCCAGGAGGCTCTGTGAGGGGCAAGGCCTGGCTCGGGATGGGGTGGCAAACCTCGGAAAGAAGGGACCGGAAGCCACGCCCACAGAGGAGCCTGGCAAGGGACGGGTCATCGGTAAAGGAAGGACGCCCTGCGTGGGGAGGACACAGACGTTCACCTGACCCCGGCCACCACCCTGGGGCATGGCCACAGGGTCTTCTAGAGACACTGCCCTGGCTGCCCCCACACCTCCACCTCTCCTCCCAGGAAGGCCATGTATGGGGTCGTGCCCCTCGCACCATCAGAGGCCATGGCCTTCTGGTTTATGACTCTGAGCATGTCTGTTTCCGTGGCTACAGATTTCACCGCAGGCCGGGTTCACCCAAGCCGCGGGCCACATTTCTCCTCCACAGTCAGAGGCTACTGGTCTCGGTGACGGGAGGAGACGGGCGGGCCGCACATCCCCACAGGAAGGCGACAGGGGCCGGGTGCCGTCATAGGAGGGTGAGTCTCTGACACCAGGCTTGCGAACCTTCTGGCTCCTTCCGGCCACTTCCCAGATCAGTCCCAAGGCCTTCCCACCCTCCCCCTGCCCGCCTCTCCCCAGCCCCAGCCCTGTCACCTCAGCAGCTGGAGGGGACGCAGGACCACTATGAAATAAAAGGGCTCCATGTTGAAGGCCAGAGCCAGCAGTCCCAGGAACGCAAACACGGTCACAGAGAAGTCGAACCTGGGAGGGAGAGGAAGGAGCCACGGGCCATTGGGCCTGTCCTGCCCAGAGCCTGCCTCCCTCCCACGGTGCCCCGCTCCCCAGCCCCATTCTCAACGCTCCCTTCCAAGGAGCCCACCCGCCAACCTCAGCAAAAGCAGAGGGTGCCCAGCAGTGGCCCGCAGCCGCACAGCTCAGGAAGCAGCTTCCTGCCGCCTGGGGGTTTCTGCGGCCGGCCTGGCCAGCCCTCCAGGCATAGCACGTACAGCAGGGATCAGAAATGCCCAGAACCACCCCCTCTCCCCACCAAGGTCCTGCACCGGTCTAACGCCGTACGTCGGGTTCTGTGGGTGACCACCGACCCCGGTGAGGTTATGGAGGAAAAGGGCGGATTCCCACCTAGAGCCCAGCCAGCCCTGCCCCAGACAGGGCCTCTGTCCTCTGCACACGTGTGTTAAGGCCCTGAAAACAGCAATGGTGCACACGCGACCACTGTTCCTCCTCGACTCCTGTTTGTCAGGACTGAGACCTTGTGAGGATAGCCTGATATCACGGGCGAGTCAACTTAAGTGGGCGGGAGGTGGCCTCTGAGGTCTCCGTGGGGACAGGGACAAGGGCCACTCGGGTCTCGTCACCACCCCCAACCGGCTGCTGCTCCTCTGTCGGTATCGTGGTTTCCATGGGGGAGGCAGGAGCTTCGTCGTCAGGGGTGGGTGCAGGGGCCGAATGACTCAGGAAGAGCCAGCCTAAGGCCCCTTAAGACGCCACGTCCCGGAGGAACGGGCCAAGGGACCTGAGAGAGTAAGACAAGAGCCTGATCCTGGCGTGTCCTGGAGCCACAGACGGAGCTGTACCGGGGACAAAGGCCTCGTCCTGTCCCCGCCCCCTCCTCCTGTCACCCCAGAAAGGTGTGCTGCGGGTGTGTGGGGAGAGGGCCTCTCTTGGTCGCGGACGTGGGGAAGACACACACTCTGCACTCACAGATTCCACCCGGAGGACAGGTACTCAACGGGGCCCAGGCCAGCAACCTTCAGGAACAGCTCCACCCCGTAGACTGTGAACAGAAGGAGGCAGTTAGCAGCGGCCGGACCACAGCCTCTCCCACACCTGCCTTGGCTCCGTCCCCCCCTCTGAGGCTCTTCGGAGGTCTCCAGCTCTGCGACAGGCCATGTCACACCCACACCGCCCCTCTCCCCGGGAGAGGCCCGGCCCAGAGGCTGGTCAACTGGGGCCCCCTCCAGACAACCCCCAGAATGGGGCAGGTGAATGGGGCAAGGCGGTGCAGTGCGCTCAGGGACGTTCAGGCGTAAGAGGAGGAGGGGGAAGGTCAGGCAGAGCGGGGGGCACCAGGTGGACAAAACAACCTTGGCAGAGGCCCCAGGTAAGAAGGGGCCCAGGGCACGGGGGGGGCCGGGGAGCAGGTCGCTGTTCGGGGGGGCCGCAGGCCGGGGCGAGGGCGGAAGCTGAGCGGGCCCCGGGTGGCCAGGCAGTGTAAGTCACGCCCAGGATGGGGACGGGATCCGGAGGGCGGCGGAGAAGCGCAAAAGAGCTTTGGACGGGGGTGGAACGGGATCAGACTCAACTCCTGCTCCATTCTCCCCAGGCTTCCCTGTTTTCGAGGAGAGCCGCGAGGTCCCAAAGCAAATGAGGGTCCTCCCGGCCCGGCCATTCGGCAAAGCCACCGCCAGAAACCTACTCGTCAGGAAGACGACGTAACTCCAGGGCACGTGCTTGGAGAAGAAGTTCCCGCCTGTAAGACAGGAGGCGGGAGCTCAAGCTCAAAGGCACCAGGTGCGCCCACCCGAGGGCCGGTCGCCCAGCCAGGGCTCACCTTTCAGCGTGAAGGTCTCCACGAGGATCCACACCCCGTTGACGGCCACCACCAAGTCTGCAAACAGACAGGCTCGTGACAGACAGAGGAAGCACAGGCGGGTGTGCGAATCTCTAGCTCACAGACGCAGCCCCCCCACCCCGGCCACGTTCCCCGGCAGCCCCGGGCGACGCCCCACACGCCCACGTGACAGGGGCTTGTCTCCGCTTCGTGCTTTTACCACGTGAGCTACAGCAGCCAGGGGTTTTGCGCAGGAAATAGCTATGGATTCCTAAAAACACCCTCGAGGTCACTGCTGTTGCCAAGTCCGTGTAAGAGGTGTTTTGAGTATTAAAATGTTTGCTCTTCCCTAGATTTTAAGAATGGCTCCGTGAGGGGCACCTGGGGGGTCCAGTCGATTAAGCGTCTGACTTTGGCTCAGGTCAGGATCTCACGGTTCGTGGGTTTGAGCCCCGCAGGGGGCTCTGTGCTGACCGCTCGGAGCCTGGAGCCTGCTTCGGATTCTGGGTCTCCCTCTCTCTCTGACCCTCCCCCATTCATGCTCTGTCTCTCTCTGTCTCAAAAATAAATAAACATTAAAAAAATTTTTTTTAATTAAATAAAAAAGAAAAGAAAAGAAAAGAAAGGCTACAGGAACCAGTTAGCGAAATTACGTATTCATTTGATCTTTCACATAGCAATCTCACTTCAAGGGATCCACTCTAGCGAGACACTAGCGAAACCCAAAACAATGTTACCGCAAGCCATTTGCGGGAGAGCTATCTGTGAGGGCAAAAGTCTAGAAATGACCTAAATGACCAACAGGGAACTGGTGGGATCAACTAATGCATGTTCGTGAAATGGTGAAGTAGCAAGTCTAAAAAGAAATGAGGAACGTCTCTATATATTACAATGGGAAGCAGTCTCCCGAATATATTTTTAAAAAAGCCGAAAAGGTGGGGAAGAAAAGTGTAGCAAGTATGTGACTGTTTATTTAAGACACGGGGAGAGGCACGTATATGCATCTACTTAGAGTTTTTAAAAACTGGAAGAATAAACCAAAATAAAAGTTACCCATTTGGGGGGGGGGGTTGGCAGGATATAAATGAGACGTCCTTAAATATACTTTGTTTCATAGGTCCGACTTGGAACCACATAGATATTTCACATAAGTATAAAAGAAAAGTAAGTTTTAAAAAAGCAATCCTTGAAAATGAAAAATAAAACGAAATAAAGAAACCTAAATGTGTCTCCCGTCGGTGACATACCCACATGGGCGGGGGCGGGGAACTACTGCGACCTTGACGCACAATAATCTGAATGTCTATCCCTGGAGTGGCGTACTAGGGTCTGTGTTGTTGGGACAGTGTTGATATCATTTTCTGGAGATGGTTATGAGTCTACCGTGGGGTACAGCAAATGAGTAATTGTGTGAATGGTGCTGGGAAGCAAGATTTTAAGACTGGAAATCTGGATTTGAAAGAATGAGGAAGTTAAGTAAAAACACGGTAGTCCTGAATTTGAATTAGAAATGTCAGGGGGCGCCTGGGTGGCTCCGTCGGTTGAGTGTCCGACTCCAGCCCAGGTCACGGTCTCACGGCTTGTGGGTTCGAGCCCCGCGTCGGGCTCCGTGCTGACAGCTCAGAGCCCGGAGCCTGCTTCGGATCCTGTGTCTCCCTCTCTCTCTGCCCCTCCCTCGTGCTCTGTCTCTCTCTTTCAAAAAAATAAACATTAAAAAAAAAATTTAATATGGAGAACAAACTGAGGGTTACTGGAGGGGTTGTGGGAGGGGGGATGGGCTAAATGGGTAAGGGGCATTAAGGAATCTACTCCTGAAATCATTGTTACACTATATGCTAACTAATTTGGATGTAAATTTTAAAAAATAAAAAATTAAAAAATTAATATTAAAAAGTGAAAGAGAGAAAGAAAGAAAGAAAGGTCAGGAGAAACTCCGGAAGTCCGGATACGGTTTATCTTCAAAGACAAAATCCCACCTCTGTCCATGGAAAGGCCTAGAAATAATAACCAACTCCAAACAGTGAGCACTTCTAGCATTTCAAACTGTGGTCTCTAAACACCCTTTCCCGCTAAATGGAACCAGAGCTCCTTAGAAAGTCTCAGTTCAAGCAAACCTCCCAACTAGTACTGCCTGAGAGAACTTCCTGTGACAACAGAAATTCCCTTCTCTGTGCTAATTGGTAGTCATTAGCTGTATGTGGTGCTGAGCACTTGAAATGTGGCTACCGTGGCTGGGGAACTGAATTTTTCATTTTAGTTGCTTAAATATAAATAGCCACACATGGCTAGTTGCCACCACACTGGACAACACAAATCTAGATATAGTTACAGGAACCAAGCAACACGGGGAATACACAAAAACAAGACCGAAGGCCAAACAATCCCGTCTCTTCAACTAAATGTCGCAAGAGGGAAAAAAGGGATGGAAGAGAAACCTACAGACTGAGACAGACTTAAGTGGCAGAGCCACTGACCACATCCTGTGGTTCTGAAATCTGTGTCCGAAATCTCCAGGTCTGGGGAGGAGTCGAAGAGCCACAGTGAGGGTACGGACGGACAGAAAGACTGGCTGTGGGGGACCACTGTTGAAGCCAGGTGACCGGGGATGCTCACGGTCATCTCCCCACTTTCATACCTGCTTGGAATTTGCTATAATAAAAAGTCAACAACATGGCTGCAGGGCTAATCTCTTGCCTCTCCACCCTCTGGAACAGTAAAAGACTCAGGCAGGAAGGGGCCCGGAGCTGTGGTATTTCACACTTACACATGAAATACTGGAAGGCCTTGGACTTCACAAGGATATTAATTCCTATTTGAAGAGAATAAATGTTAATAGCGAAATCTTCACGTGCAAGTACACCTTCCCCTACCGCACACTTCACACACGTGAGCAACCAGGGTGTTTGGGCCCAGGGGTGAGGAAGGAACGGCGTGCCGTCAGAGTGACCCCACGCTAGTGCTCAGGCAAGACCACACCGACAACAGCTGCTCTGGGGAGAGCCTGGGCAACCCGGAGCCAGGACGGAGCCTTCACTGCTGCTGGCCTTGACCCCGGACTATTTATTCATCCACTTGAGTGGCTATCATCCCACGGGATGGAAAACCCTCTACAGGATATGGGATAACAGCTGTGCCCCAAGCCCTAGCTGTGGGAGAAGTCACAAAATAGAACATACCCTCTTTACTCTCACTCAGAATGGCCCATACCCAGGCCCCAGCCTTTCTGCACGAGAAATGCCCCGTGAGCTAACTGGATCTTTGAAAGTGGCACTCAACTAAGGGGCAACAGTAATATGGGCGCTTTGATGTTAAAATTTTGAATTTTATGCTATGCAAGCATGATGTAAGGGATCACATACACCAGCTACGTATCCTGTGAGGAGGATGGTCAGAATACATTATTTGGTAAAAAGGCAGGGTTGGGAACCGAGTCTATAATGTAATCCTACTACCTTTTAAAAAGTACACAGAGGGGCGCCTGGGTGGCTCAGGCGGTTACATGTCCAACTTCGGCTCAGGTCATGATCTCACAGGTTCATGAGTTCGAGCCCCGCATTGGGCTCTGTGCTGACAGTGCACAGCCTGCTTGGGATTCTCTCTCCCTTTCTCTCTGCCCCTTTTCCCACGGGCGCTCCCTCGATCTCAAAATAACTAAATAAAAACATCTTTTTTAAAAAGTGCACAGAAAAATAACCAAACACAGAAGGAAACACATCAGAAAATGAACAGTGGTTACCTCTAAGTGGAAATTTTTCATTTTGTCTGACTTTGTAAATGTTCTTCAGTGACTATTCCACAAAGGTCTTTTGGTCTGGTTTTTAAGTTACTGATTTCCTTCCTAGTCCAACACTTATTTGCCTGCTGGGGTAGCCACACTGTCTCTTGTACACACACACACATTCAGACGCGTACGCACACACATTCAGATGCGTACGCACACACATACAGCTTATGAATATGCTCTTAAGATGCTCGTCTGTGGTCTCTGGAAACCTCCATCTGTCCCCAGCTGCCGAGATGTCACATTCAGGCCAACCCTACCTTTGAAGATGAGGAACGCTGTCCTGGGAAGCTCATCAAACCAATGTTCCCTGTTTCTCTTTGCCTGGCCAGGAGACAGGGCCATGGAGAGAGGGTGTTAGGACCGGCAACCAGAACCCAGCCCTGGGGGACCAGGATGCCGCTTTCCTTCCCTGCTTCCCCAGCTAACTTGGGGAAGAACGAAAACACTCGGGGATCTAAATGACAACAAAGACAGCCAGTTTACTGAGCATTTAAATGGAACCATGCATGTGCCTTCCTTTTATATGATGCTGGAAATAACTGCAGGGATCATCGTTATCCCATTTCCCAGGTGGGACAAGGCTTGAAAAGGTTCCAACACTTGCCGGATGTCACACAGTAACTAATGCGGTCTACCTGAGATTCAGTGCTCTTAATCGGGAGGCTACAGGGCAAGTGTAAGGGCACACGGATGGCCAACTGTAGCCCTGCAGTTGGGGGGTGGGGAGGCAGGCCGAGAGCCGAGCTGCTCCAGCGGGAAGGAGTCGGGCCACCAGTGCGCCCAGCCCCCCCCCCCCCCCCACGCCCAGCAATCAGCCCCGCTCCCTCTCTGGTCTTCTGTCTCGTACGAACACTCACCTTCCACTTCAAGGCAGCAACCTCGTAGATATCATAAAAGTCCTTCAGGCTGTTGTAAGCCACGTGGAAAAGTAAAAAAAAAAAAAAAAAATTCAGAACCCACTGCCACTGAGTTTCAGGACTCCCTCGTCCACCCGTGGTCACCTTTAAAGGGGCAGGGACACCTGCGACCTTCAGCACCTCAGTGCCCCAGGGACCCTTACCTGCAGACAGCTGATTTCCTTCCTCTGGGTGCCATGCCCACTGAATCCGCTTGGTCTATACTGACTACTGATGGCTTTAGCCACTAGGATTCTTAGATAGCCAGGGACAGGGCCTCCTCTGGCGGAGGACTGAATGGAACAGCTGGGACTTCGTTCAGCCCAAACAGAGCTCAGCCGCTTGCGTTTCTACAGCTGGCCCGCTTCCTTCCCCGGAAACAAGGGTTTGGATCATCAGCATTCTGGAAGACCAGGACTGCCCACACACATCTCAGGGCTAGTTCTGGAGGTTCTGCCAGGAACCGTGGTCAGAGGGCGTGTGTGTGTGTGTGTGTGTGTGTGTGTGTGTGTGCGTGCTCGCCTGGCTCTGTGGCTCCGCTCACATGGGATTACCCCACCTCACTCAGGACTCGAGAGTGAGTGGCAGAGCCGGACCATTTCATGAGACGATACACTCCTTTTTTGTCACGCCAGCTGGAACTGGGTTTGGGTTGGACTGCCGTTACTTGTGAAAAGAAACCGGATGAACGATGCCATCTACGTGTGTAAGAATCTCTGTGGAGAAAACTAGTCTCTAAGAAGCTTCTTTGCCCACCCACCTCCTGGGGCCCTTGCCCGCCCCAGCTCCCTCGTGTGAACACCTTGTCCAGACACCCTGCCCCACCTGGCGTCCACTCTTACCTGAGCAGAGATGTGTTGCTCTGATTCAGGGCCTTGAAAGTCAGATAGCGCTCCCTGGCACTCATCCGGGGCCTGTAGAAGCGCATCAGGCCTTCAAATTGCCTGTAGGAGATGCCGGCGGGCCTCTGCAGGGAGAGGACAGAGGGCCATGCGAACACGGGGAAATACAGAGCCCAGACTGCCCTTCCTTTGGGGTCAGCCACTCCGGACGCCCAGGACAACGAGGGATCCCAGGGCATCTGGCTTTTTCGTGTTTTCCCAGGGGCAGAACTCTTGGTTTCTAAAGCTGCCGGCCCGGCCGTGCTTAGGTGCTACTCTGGGCCAGCGAGAGAGAACAGGGACTGGTCCCCTCCCCGGCCCCACCCCCACTCCTCCGTACCCGTTGGCTGATGAGCAGGCGGTAGGCATGCTGGATGGCGGTTCGCTTATGCAGCAGCAGAGACTTGAACTTGCGTTTCTCAATGTCATTGAAGGTGTCGAACACCACGGCCAGAAGCTGTGAGGGAAGAACACAGGACCTGGCTCCCCTGCGTGGCGGGGCCTGAAGGAGTCGGGGAGTTCGTCCTCTGCCTCCAGAGGGTGCTCTCCCAGCCACCCCAGAAGGGGGGCTTGAGAGGACCCTCCCACCTGCCCCTCGGGGATACGGGAAGTTAGTCTCCAGGCGTCTGCAGAGGAAGCCACCCGCGGCCACTTGTAAGTCTCCTCTCTTGGGATGCGTGAAGACGTCATTGTATTTCCCCTGGTCGCCTCTCTCCACCTAAGCCCACGCCTGGCTGGGCAGTGTTCTAAGTGAAAACAGCTAGAGAAGCGCCCTGGATTCTATACCCAGCCTGATGGCCGGGGAGCCGCTGTCCGCCCCAACCTCGGAGCAAGAAGGAGCATCACGGCACAGGACGGTCCTCCCTCGCCCCCTTGCTCCCTCCCAGTCCCGGTGAGTCACAGCTTCGTGCACAGCCCCAGAAATCCAGCCAGTGAGGTGGCCTGCCCTCCAGGGCACAACAGCGCCGGGCTGCCCAATTCCAGGGCTGGAATGTTTACGACACAGTCTGTGTCGGGAGGGCGGGATCAGATCTGAAAGAAAGCTTTTTTGGAAACGCTTTCTTTTTCTCTCGAAAATATCTTGAGGGACACTCCCTGGTCTTTTCCATCCCTTCAAATTGGTCCCCCATTTTTTCCTCCTTTAGATCGAGGGAGGGGCAGCAAACTTTTCCTGGAGAGGGACATATAGCAAATGTTCTAGGCTCTGAAAGCCAGATGGTGTCTGTTGAAAGTACTCAACCCTGTAGCCGTGGCATGAAATCAGCCGCAGATGATGCGCAAACAAATGGACATGGCTGTGCGCCAATAAAACTTTATTTATAGAAATCGGTGGTGGGTTGGCTTTGGCCAGCAGGCTGCAGTTTGCTGACCTGTGCCCTAGATTCTCACAGCTCGAAATATATTACAAATGAAAACAAGTCAGTTACACAGAATATCTTTTTATGATTCTAAACCGACAACAGGATATAAGAACTATACCACATATAAAGATAGATAGGATTTCAAGTTTTTAGGAGACTTCCTAAGTCTGCCCCAGGGGAGGCGCTCTCCATTTCTACCCTGGGCCGGCGGAGGAATGCTCTTCAGAAGTATACAAAGAAACACAAGCTTTGATAAAAGCCTCTGCCGACAGTCTGGCATTGACGTGTGGTCTCGACACGGACCTAATGGCCTCATCCTAGGGGCCATCTGCTGATGGGAAGAGGCTTTCTGGTGGCCAGCTGGGCCTCCGCAAACACCTCCAAAGTTCCCAGGGTGCGCGGGGACTTGACGTTCTCCTTAGCAGAATGCGTCCTGGATTGCTTTGCTAACGGTTCCCGATCAATGGGGTGGAAACAGACACGTGGGTGCAGTTAAGAGGGAGCGGTTAAGGGCAGATCTCTGGGATCGGACCAGCTCACCTGGCCACCCCGAGCTGTGCAGCTGTGAGCAAGTTGCTTTGTCAGTCTGGCCCTCAGTTTCCTCAGTTACAAGCTGAGGATCATAACAGAACCTCCAGAATTTTTGTGGAAAATCATTTAATCCTCACGTACGGAGCACTCTGCCCGGTGCCTGGCAAAGGCTTCGTTGGTGCCAGCTTTTAGAGTTGTTGTGACACACATTTGCTGGAGAACGAACGGCCCCAGGGCACCCTGACCTAACGGGCTAGCTCCAGGCCTAAGAGCCGTGGCAGTATCATCCCAGGGGTACCCACCGGGAACCAGCTGAACTCAAGTCCCGCCAGGGCATCTGCCACCACACCACGCTTGACCACAGCCTGGGACCCCATCCCGGACGGAGGCCGACAGCGGGCCGGATTTCTCCATTCCCGCGGTGCCCGGCGCTGTGCCGGCTGGAACGGCTGCTCCGGTGGCACCACGCACGCTCACTCACCAGGTTCATGATGAAGTACAGCTCGATGGAGAGGTAGACGATGAAGAAGACACAGGACCAGGGGTTCCGGGAGTAGGAGGGCATCATCACATCTGGGAAACTGGATTTGCAGAGCATCACCGCAGGGCCCCGCGGCTGCCTTCTCCCTTTCTCCATCCTCACGGAGGACATCTCTCCTTTCTGCCTTGCCAGCCCCACCCCCACCTGCCCCTCCTCTCGTCCACGTCCACGAGCTTTGAGCTCCTTGGGCCACCCCCATCCCTCACAGTGTCCCGAGCACCTGTCTGCCCTCAGGTGTGGGGTATTCTTGCTGAAAAGAGAAGACCCTGGGGCACCAGCAGAGGGCCCAAGCCAACGTAGAGCCAGACTCACTTGGCTGTGGTCAGAAGGACAAAGAGACTGACGATGCTGTTCTCCAGGGTGCTGAAGTACTGGAGGGAAAGAAGGCAGGCTGTGATGGGCCACCTGGAGTGCCCGCCCTTCCCTTCCCCTCCCCTCGCCCTCCACTCTCCCTCCTCCCAAGGAGTCCTAACGGATGGCAGGGGGGGTGAGCAAATGCGGAGTCCAGCCGCCTCCAGCCTTCTCGAACTCTGCGCTTCTGGCAGAAGCAGACAACCGGTGGGACTGTTTTCCTAGAGAATCACATGTCTGCACCATCCTTCTGGCGCCCCTCCACTGTCCCTTCACCAAATCTGTTCCAGATCTGATCCTGGAAGCCTGCCTCTCAAGGCAAGGAAAGGGGATTCCCTTTCAGTGCTTAAGGAAGGGACCAGCTCAAGTGTCGTCCCTCGAGGAGCCGTAAGCCGTGCTGAGAAACCTTCCTCATGTGGCCGGGGCGTCAGGCCGGCCCCCTTGTCTGCGGGGATAGGCCCCAAATAGAAGAAGAAACAGGATAAACATGGTGACTACTTACGGGGTCCGAAGGATTAGAGGAGAACAAGTAGAAACCTACACGGGGGCAGAAAACACACAGATAAAAAGGGTTAGAGCAGAGGTCCCAAACCCGACATCAAAGGACTGCACAAATAAATGTAAACGAGTGCTGGGGGCAGAGGGAAAGCATCAGGGAGTGGTGGGGACAGCAGCACTCTGGAGAACACGCGCTCTGTCCAAAGGAGCAGGTGTGATACGTGGCCCAAGAATCAAGTCTGCTGTTTAAAGAGGCTGGATGGGGGCGCCTGGGTGGCTCAGTCGGTTGAGCGTCTGACTTTGGCTCAGGTCACGATCTCACGGCTTGTGAGTTTGAGCCCCGCGTCGGGCTCTGGGCTGACAGCTCGGAGCCTGGGGCCTGCTTCGGATTCTGTGTCTCCCTCTCTCTGCCCCTCCCCTGCTTGCACTCTGTCTCTCTCTCCCTCAAGATAAATAAACATTAAAAAAAAATTTTTTTTAATAAATAAATAACCTTAAACAAAAAAAGACTAGACGTCCAGCATGCTGAGTAGTTAACACTCTGTTGTACATTTGAAAGTTGCTCAGGGAGGTCTTGAAAGTTCTCATCGGAAGAGAAAAAAAATTTGCAACTGTGTGTGGTGACAGGCGGTAACTAGATTTACTGTGGTGGTCCTTTCACAATAGACACAAATATTAAGTCGTTCTGTTGTGCGCCTACAACAAATACGATGTTGTATGTCACTTACACCTCCGTTTTTTAAATTAAAAAACCCATTTTTTTCAAGGCTAGAAATCTGTATTTTCATGTAATAAATCTAATTTTCAAATGTCGGCTCAACATTTTCAGACCAAATGAAACTCATCCACAGGCTGGACAACTCCAAGTGACAATTCCGAAGAGATTCCCTTGATATAGCCCAGGGTCCTGGGGTGCGAACACCCTCGGTTTCCTCCCTCCTGGAATGGGCTATTGCCCTGAGTCCTTGAAATCCCGAGTGGGAAAAGGGAAAAAGTTCTGCCCTCAAGGTAATTAGCCCCCTTGGAGCACAAAGGAAGTTCTACAGAGAGTGGGGTGGTCGGGTGGAGGGTCGGAGGCAAAAAGGGAGCCAGTGGCCGATGTGTGAGCGTTCACTACAGTGTGACGTGTAATGGTGAAAACGCCCAACAACGGAAGAAACCGCCAAAGAGCAACTTGCAGGAGGGCCCCCCCCACCCCGCACACATCATGTAACCATTTCTATAAAATGTTTATTTGTTTAAATTTTTTTTTAATGTTCATTCATTTTGAGAGACGGCGGGTGGGGGGGAGAGGGGGAGTCGGGGAGGGGCACATAGAGAGGGAGACACAGAATCGGAAGTGGGCTCCAGGCCCCGAGCGGTCGGCCCAGAGCCCGACGCGGGGCTCAAACTCACGGACCGCGAGATCACGACCTGCGCCGAAGTCGGCTGCCCAACCGGCTGAGCCGTCCAGGCGCCCCATAACATGTTTTGATATGCACAGCAATACCACTTACTTGCTGTTTCAGGAAATATAAAGTATAGCTAGAAAGATACGCGTGGCAGTGGTAGGCTTAGGTCGGGGGGGTACCTCTGAGGGGAAGGGACCGGGGGTCATGAAAAGATACAGAGGGGCTTTGCATTTTACTCCTAAGACTTCATTTCCTAAGCCGAAGGCCGTGCGTGTTGCACACGTGTAAAAGCTTCCTGCACTTCTCCAACTGTCAGAGTGAGTTCATCTTCAACCACGAATTTGATCTGGGGGCGGGGGGGGGGGCGTCAGGGCCTCGGGGCGCGGGGAACTCACCAAGGATGGCGAAGATAAGCATGAAGAGGAGCAGCAGCAGGAGAATGTCCATGAAGGGCGGCAGAGATTGGAAGATCTGTCGCAGGTTGCTGGGGAGACAGCAGGGCCGGAGGGGTGAGGCGGGGAGGGGGCGTGGGGCCCAAGTGGGGGGCTGTCTGGGACTCCACGGGCGAGGCGGGGGCCGGGGCTCCCGACTCACACCACACTAAGGCCCGCGGCACCCTGGTTTGTGACGTCACGCTCGGCGTTTTCCCAGGGAACTTCCGCCCGGGGGCGACGGGGAAAAACCGGGCCAGGTACGCCACACACAGCCCCTTCCTCCTGCTTGCGGAGCCCAAGCAGGCAAGGGCCCTGGTGAGTAGCGGGGGAACAGCAGAAGGCCAAGCGCATGGCCTTGGGCACCGAGCTTCCAGGAGCAGGACGCGCAAAGACATTTCAGGGCCATCTAGTCCTGGGACACTCGTTTCCAGCTTTGGAAACAAGCACGGGCCCGAAGAATGAACTGCCCAGCCTCCTCTCTCTCAGCATCCCAGCCAAGAGACCTTCCAGATGGAGTCTGCAGCACTAAGCTCAACTCCAGGCTAGTGGGCAGGTTGGAGTCCAGCCCCCGGGCTCGGGGAGGGGGTCAGCCTGCTGAGTCACTCAGACTTTGTGCAGTTGCCTGCTTTGAGAGGTCACTGCCTCTGTGTTTGGGCAAATAATGCGTCCGAGAGAGGAGCCAGCCCCAGGAGGCTGCAAATAAGACGGGAAAGAGCCCCGGACCCGGAGCCAGGAAACCGAAACCCGAGTGGAGGACCGCCTTCTGCCCCGTGCGGGTCCACTTCGAAGGAAGTGAGCGGGCGTGTGTTCTCCCAGCGTGCAGAACTGATCCCATCACTACTTGACTCGCTGGGTCCTACTCCACAGGCCCAGAGGTCCGGGCCAGGCCAGGATAGCGACCGTCTCGTCCCCCGGGCCTTACCGCCGGACGCCGCCGCAGTACCGACAGTCCACGAGGAAAATGCAGCGCAGAGCCCGGGTCACACGCACGTGGGATGTCTGCCGTACCAGCACCACGATGGCCTCGATGAACTGCACCACCAGCACGGAGGTCTGGGGGTGGACGGGCACAGAGCTCCATCAGCTCCTTCCCCAGCCCCCACCTGCACACCACGAACAGAGGGCTGGCAAGATCCTGCCCACTCTGGCCTCGAGAGGCCCTTCCCTTCTCTCCAGCTCTCTCTCAGCGCCCCCCCCCAGCCCCCCGACATCGAGCAGCCCCTGGACACAAGCCCTCTGGCTGCTGGCACAGATGTATGGCCCCGGGAGGAATGAAGCCCTGCTCCCAGCAGCTCATCGGCCACTCTGCCTGGCCACATCTGCCCACCCTCTGCCTTCAACCCTCCCCATTCCCACCGGGAAGGCCCCTGACGTCTGCAGGGCATCCTGATGTGCCATTCCTTGGGCACGTTCTCCTGGACAAGCGTGCATGCTTTTTACATGGCAAAGCGCACTCTGACTCATGCCTACTCGCTGCCCGGAAGAGAGGTGTAGGTTACTGGTTACTGATCCGCATGGGCTTGGGGGCCAGACAGACCTGGGTTTGAACCCCAAGCCTTTGGGATTTAGATCCCATTCTCGTCTGGCCGGCAGGGTATAAACTAGGAAGAGTAACACATCTCCCGCAAAGGCTGTTGTGCCAATGCCGGGCACACGCTAGGTGCCAAATCACAGTGGCTCCCGTTAGCATCACCCCGACATCCGGGGCGAGGCTCTGCAAGGCTTGGCAAGGACAGGGCCCCAGGGCTGCAGTGCCGAGTGCAGGGCTTGGCCCACGGGGGATTTGGAATTGAACTGAAGATACAGGCCGGAAGCTGACGTGGGAGAAAACGCCGTTCGGACACGGACACATCACCTTGACCATGGTCCGTCTGTGTCGGATGAAGGTGTGGAGGCCCAGCCACCGCAACTTCATGCAGAGCTCAAAGACAACCACCATCAGGGCGAACAGCTCCAGGGTCGCGTGGACCTGCAACCAGAGGGCAAGAGGAGGTGTAGCCCCACCAGCCCCCTGGCCTCCCGGCGGTCACACCCGGCTACCTTTTCCCCTGAGGTTGCGGACGGTGGGCGGGACCGCAGCCAGGTGCACTGCTCCCCTGGAACCAAGGTGTGGCCCACAGCCCTCCATGAGCCAATCAGATGGCACCCCCCCCCCGGAAGGTACCAGTAAGCCCAATCACAGAGAGCATTCACTCCAGCAGGGATCCCATGCAAGACTGGCAATCCAATGCTGCTCCCGAGGCCTCTATGATACCCGCCGCACACACCCGGGCCTCTCTGTTCTAAATCCACCGGGGGGCATCTGCTCTACCAGGATGTTCCCTTCCGGGCTGGCCAAGCGGACACTCACGTAAATGCCGAGCCGGAGCGCGGGGACGGCGGGGGCCTCACACAGGGAGAGCAGCAGCAGGAGCAGGGCCGTGGACAGCTCCATCAGGTAGAAAAGGTGGTTGTGTGCGAAGAGGTAGGCCGCCAGCGCTTTGGCGTTCTTGGGGTGGGTGAAGAACTTGTCATTATTCTCGCCTTCCTGAAGGAACGAGAGCAGTGTGGGCAAACGGGCCTCGAGGAGACACAGCACCAAAGAGGTGCCAGGGGCTGGGGGAGAAGGAGGGCCCTTGGCGAACGAGCGAAGTGTCGAGCCCGGGATGGAAGCCGATGGGAGACCAAAAGTATTGTCTTCACCAAACTGCACCCCGGTCGGGTCCCTCAAGAGACCGGCTTCTTCCTCAGGACCGCCTGGAAGAATCAAAGAATAAAGAGTCCCCGAGAGAACGAGAACAGAGGCAGCACGTGTGAGCCCCTTAGTGGCCAAATTCCGGCTCTCAGAAGCGCCCGTGGGTTGTAAAGGGCCGGGGCGGGGTGGGGGGGGGGGGCAGGCAAATACAGCTGAGTCCTGGCTTCCCTGCTCCTCCCTGGACGTGCGGAGAATGTTTCTTCCCCTTCTTCAACTACCAGTGGGCTATAACACGCGTCCTTACTCACAGGGCTCCTGTAGGGCACTTAGGATGTCTGGCATACAATAGGCTCCCTGTTGATATTACATGTTATTATGATTATAAATGATACTAACATTGAGAAAAAAAGGAGCCTGAGACTACCTATATATATATATACATATAGTAAGTATAGTGCTGAGTTGAGAGCACCTGCCTCTTTCACTTCTTGACTCATCTCATTTCCTAACTCCTCCACAGTGACAGGCCTTGCCCTCACTCCTGAGCTCCGACAGTAATGGGACGGGGGCTGACCTTGACCAAGGTGCCCACCCGGCCAGGCACCAGGCTCAGCCCCTTACGTGAGCCCTGGACACTCCTTTACTCCTGACCACATCCCTCTCTGGCAAGGGCTTTCATTGTCCCATTTGACAGATGAGAAAATCGCGGCATAGAAGCTTCAGTGGCCCCTGAGCTCACAGAGCCACACAATCACCAGATTGTGATGAGCCTCCTGCTGATGGCAGGGCCCTGGGAACGGTCCACTTGTGACAAGCAGATGACACCCTAGGGCCAGTGCTGACCCTCCCTGTTAGGGTCAGCCTTCTGGTGGCTGCGGGGAGGAGTCTTCGCTGCCCCCCTGTAATTGGTGGGCACAGCGATAAGGGTCACCCCACCCCATCAGCTCTCCCCCATCAGCACCCCATCCAGCAGCCAAAGCCGGTAATGTTCCACACGCGTCGTCTTTAGTGCTTCTGAACTAGGGGCAACGCTGCCCCGCCCCCTGCTTCCTCCACCCCATCCCGGCCTGGAGACGTTTGTTCATCACACCTGGGGGTGCTGCTGGCAACCAGCGTGCAAATTCCAAGGATGCCACTAAACATCCTAAGATGCACAGGAGAGGCCCCCGTGCCGAAGAGTTACCCAGCCCCAAGCATCAGGAGTGCTGAGTTGAGGGCACCTGCCTCTTTCACTTCCAGAACGAACACTCAGCATAGACTCTTCCCACTGGAAGGACTCTTCACTTCCTGGAGGGGAAAGTCGTGGAGCAGAAAGGGACACCCAGGCCCCCTGACCCACAGCCCTTCTGGAAGCTCTCCAGCTGTCTTGGAATGAGGTCAGACCTTCAACTATTCCAACTATTCGGCTCCTCTGGGACGAGACCACCCTCTCCGTCCTCACAACCCTTATTCCGGGGAGGTGAAACTAACACACCACAGTGATTCCTGCGGAAGAGGCAGCCAGGCAGGAGGAAGAGCGGCTCTGGGCCCGGAGGGGCACGCTGTGCGTGGAAAGCATGGAAAGCACTCTGGCCTGGTGGGCTTCCGTGCCACCCCGAGGCCGCTTCAGCTCACCAAGCCTGTGTCAGGACAGCAGGAAAGGCCGGGGATGCGGTCCAGTGCTCACCCAGCACGATGCCTGGCACACACAGGAGGTGTTTAATGGATGTTTGGGAGGATGATCCACGCCTGTAAGAGATCACCTCTCCAGACCCCAGCCCGTCCTGGGACTTCCCAGTAGCTGGGAGGCGGGAAGCTCTGACCTCGGCTGTGGTTTGCAGGGTGGCTTTGAACGAGTCACTTCCCTGAAGCCAGAGACATCACTAGCTTCAATACCAAAAAATAAAGACAAACCACAGACTCAACAGGGGCAGGCCAGACAAAGGGAACAAACATCCCAGCAGGCAGACAGAGGGCAAGCCGGCAAGCCTCACTCGTAGCCCTGTGATCTGTGCAGGGCTGTGGTTTTTACCACCACCGCCATGGCCGGGGAGCGGGGGGGGGGGGGGGGGGACACACAGGGTGGCCCGGGAAGCTTCTGGTTCGAATTACTAAAAAATGCAATTCTTGGGTAACATCTTCCAATAAGTAGTCAGGTCTGGCTAGAGGGAACCACCAACAAGGGGGGGGGGGGCGCTCAGGCTTTACCTCCAGGACTTGGAATTGCCAGGAGAGCAGATGAGGTCTCCACCAACAAGGATGGAGGAAAATACTACTCACATCACTGGATTCTGATCCAAACCCCAAGGAGAACACTGGCCTTATTTCCTCACTGCGAGGTGCCAGGACCACAGAGCACCCGGCTCCCGAGGGTGAGTTAACAGGTAAAATTTGGGAAGAGAGGAAACCACAGGCCCCAGGTATCTTCAGAGGAGCAAGGGGCCAACTATCCGAGCGTACCCACAGCCTGGTTCAGGGGCCATGCCGCAGCTCAGAGGCAAAGCAGGAAAAAAAGACCATCTGACAACAGCTAAACCCACCCCACGTGAAACAGCCATGAACTACCGTTCAGAGGCGTCTGAGTTCTGCTTGGATTTTTATTAAAAAAAAAAAAAAGATGCGTTGTTGGTAAACATAATTCAAATAATACACGGGATTACAAGGCAGTAAAAATTCCGTCAGCCAAAGATAATCACCTTTACGAGTTGGATGAACAACTTTCTAGATGGGAACGGGGATCTACGCACATGTGCGTGAGCACACAGGTGTATGCTGCTAGATACGTATATGAACCCGTGTGTGTGTGTGTGTGTGTGTGTGTGTGTGTGTGTGTGTGCGCGCGCGCGCGTCTGGATGCATAAACATTATGTAAAAATTATCATACTATACTTGCAGTTCTGTGGCCTCTTTTTCCACAACGGGAGCCCGTTTTCAAGTGGATACACGTGGCCGGGTAAAGAAATAAAGCAACAATGTATAGAAGAGAAGCACTGTTTGAGGTGAGCTGGACGCGGTTTACATCCACGCTCTGTAACTTATTAGCTGGGTGGCCTTGGGCTCCGTTAGCCCCTCTGAGTGTCGTTTGCTTGTCAGTGAACGGGAGATGATCAGACCACCTTGGAGGGTTGTTAGACTGACCAGCAGGTGCCCACTTAAAGGCAGATATTTTCACTACTGACGTTCTCACCTGCTTAAGGAGTGAAGGAATTACCAGACTTCTCAAGTCCCCCAAGCCATCCTAACACTGTGTTTTGATCCATCCTGTGCTTAGATAGCGTCTATTCAACCTTAGGGTGACAGTGCACAGAGTGACCCTGCGGCACCCTTCCAGATCACCGACAGGCATGCCCGAGCTTGCCAAAATGTCCCGGAAGCATTTCTGTTGTTTTCACCTGAACCAAAATGTATCTGGTGAGGAACACAACTTATGTGATGCTGCATAAAACAAGAGAAGCATAAAGGGAGCTGAGCAACTATGAAATGACTATCCGAATTTAATGAAATCTTTAAAACGCACACACACACGCACACGCACACACACATGCATACTTGCAATGTGAGAGCTGCTTCAAAGAAAAAAGATTAGGGAAAATTATTATTCAAATGAATTTAAGAAAAATTCCACTTCCCCATCTACACTCTTACTCAGCGCACACAGGAAACTGACATTTTACGGTGACAAGAATGGCAAGATTATAGTGACTAATGCTACGGACGGTGAGACAGGCAGTTAAGAGGCAGTCTCCCCTTTGGAGAATATTTGATAACTGTACATCAAGGGCCCTAAAAATGTTCCTTCCTTCCATCTGGTAAATTCCACTTCTTAGAGGCTTTCCTAATAAAATAATCCTGGATCTTAAAGAGAGAAAGAGAGAGAGAAATAGCTCGATGCATGGATTGTCCTCGGATTATAATTTATAATAGGGAAATGCATAATATATAATAAGGGAAGTATAAAAGATGGGAAAATATCCAGCCTTTTCAGGACAGTTTACATAAATTAGGATCCATTTATCAGATATAAAGTCGTTAAAATTTGTTTCTAGGAATTTTAATAAACATAAGAAAAAAGCTTCTGTCACACACTATAAAAAAAGCAGATTATACAACTGTACATATCACGTGACTTTAAAATTACTTTACAAAACACAGAAAACCCCTGTATTATTCTTTTTTAATAAAATTTTTTAAGTTTATTTATTTTGAAAGAGAGAGACAGCATGAGTGGAATGGGGCAGAGAGACAGAAGGACAGAGAATCCCAAGCAGGCTCCATGCTGTCAGCACAGAGCCCGACACAGGGCTCGAACTCACAAAACGTGAGATCATGACCTGGGCCAAAATCCAGAGTCGGACGCTTAACCGACCGAGGCACCCAGGCACCCCTTATTCCTAAATAATGTTGACAGTGACTCAGGTGAATGTTTTTGCCACATCCCCTTTGTACCTAAACTTACTGCAGTGGGCATGTATTACTTCTATAAAGAAAGTATTGTTTTTATTGAAAAAAAGAGGGGGAGAAAAAAAAAAAAACAAGAACCAAGAAAGAAATAGCAAATGTGAAAGCAACAGCAAATTAGGCAGGAAAGGAATAAAGGTCTATCTCTAAGTTCCCATACCAGGCCGACCAACCCCTGCTACAGTATTATGTTATTTCAAGAACTCCCCCTCGAGAACTGACCGTCAGTGCCTGAGAATGGGGAGCGAGGCAGGGAAGGCCAAGCGGACAGACTCAGGGAACCTTGGGGACAGGCAGGGCCAATACTGGGAGTCACAGGAAAGCCCACGCACATTGCCCTCCCTGTCTGGGCACGATCGGGTTGGCTCTCCTCACTGAAAGTTGAGACAGGAGCAGGGACAGGGACCGGAGCCAGAACTGAATTTCTGGGCACGTAGCAGAGGCCCGGGTACCCTGCTCGACCAACAGGCACCGAGAACAGATCCTGATCGGAGACGCTCACCTGGAGGTAGATTGCTGCCTCTTGATAGGTGATCTCCCAGTTGTGTCCGGTGGGGCTCGATGGGGGACTCTCACCCCCTGAGCCTAGACTGGGGGCCCGGGAGTCGTGGACGGCATAGCTACCTCCATCTGCGTGGGAAGAAGACAGTGATTCACTCACGACCCAGGCTCAAAAGGATAAAGACACCACTCACCAGAAGAAAAGGCTCGTACGCTCACACGTATATCCCATTATCTACAAGTCAACGCTGGATCCCGTGTGATAATAGCAAGAATTAGCATGGCTAGTTAGAAATGTTTTTCATTCTCTTGTTAAATGAAAAAGGCAAGTGCAAACGAGCACATATAGTATGCTATCTTTTGTGTAAAGAAGGGAGGAAACAAGAAAACATACAGATATCTCTCTTTACAAAATAAAGAAAACAGGAAGGATAAATTAGGACTCACTGAAATCAGTGACTTACAAGGGGAGTGGGGAACAGCGTAGAAGTGGTCGCTCCCTTTGCGTGAGTGATCTTTTTGTACACTTTTGACTTTTGGAAGCATGTTAACATTCCACTTCGTTAAAAAATAAAAATAATCGGATTTGTTCCCCGGCGCCGGGTCCTCTGTTGCTTTTCCCCGCTGACACCCATGCCCTCTTTGCTTCCAGTAACACTGATCCCCACCTGCCTTTGGAGAACATCCTCTCCCTACTTTCCACCCATTCTTTGTATCTGGCCGACTCCACCCCTGGCTCTCGGGCAGACGACATAAAAAGAGCCTCATCTCCCTGGCCGGGGACTGGTACAGGCTGTCCCAGGCCCAGCCAGTGAGGGCTGAACTTGGGATCTTTTCCTGGACCACCCAGGAAGGAGGGGCTCTTTCTCTGTTGCTGGAGGTGGCTGAGGAAAGCCTGCCTGAGAAAGGAAGCCGAGAGAGAGAACAAAAGAATCACAAGGATAACATCAGCTGCCACCCCTAGGATCAAGCTGTGCCTGATATCCACCTCTTAGCGGTTCCAAAATCTGAGCCCATAAAGATCCTTTTATATTTAAGCCTGTCTGAATGGGGTTTGTCAAAACCCTCAAGTGTGTCTTCTGATACCTGGTAAGCAAAGGCACCAATCGGGGAGATTTACTATCATCTAGGATAAGAGTTCGGTTGCCCACAATTCACACTCAAACTGATCCACCTACAGGAAAATAAAGAATGAAATATGTTTGGATAAGGAGATAGGCAGAGATGACAGGAAGCAAGTATGTAAAACTCACAAGCCAATCGGAAAGGGCGGGAAACTGGTAGGGTTCCTAGGGCTGCAGGGTCATAACTGGTCCTTTCTGACCTTGCACTGCCAGCCAAGGTCAGCTGGATCCAACAAAGCTCTTCTCCACGCACTTTCAGAAACCATTTTATTTAGATATATTGGACACACAGTAAAAATGCACAATTTGACATGTTCGGATACATGCACACACTTGTGGAACCATCACTTTCATCAAGACTATACATCCATCGCCCCTTCGTGCCCACCCCGGCGCATCACCCCCAGGCAACCGCTGATCTGTTCTGTCACTGTTAGATGAATCTGCGTCTCTTAGAATTTTACACCCATGGAATCATGGAGCACGTATTCTTTTTTTGTTTGGCTTCTCTCTCTCAGCGTAATTATTCAAAACTCATCCGTGTTGTATGGTGTGTGGATGGCTCGTTCCATTTTTTTTTTTGCCGAGCGGTACTCCCTTGTATGGACCTATCGCGGTTTATCCATACACCTGTTGATGGGCACTGAGCTTGCTTCCGGTTTGGGGCTGTTTCAAATGAAGTTGCTATGAACATTCATGTGCAGGACTTCGTAGGGACACATGTTTTCATTTCTTTTGGGTAAACACCTAGGGGTGAAATGGCTAGGTCGTATGTTTAACTTTTTAAGAAACTGCCAACCTGCTTTCCAAAATGACTGTACCATTTTACACTCCCACCTGCAGTGCAGGGGGGTCCCGATTTCTCCACGCCCTCACCCACACCTGACACGCTCAGTCATTCTTACTTCTGACCATTCTAAAAACTGTGTGATGGCATTGCACGGTCTTAATCTCAATGCTTTTACTTTGCATTAGGACTAATATTATTGAGCGTCTTTCCATATGCCTGTTGGCCACATGTACATCTTCACTGAAGTATCTTCAAATTTTTTACTTGTTTCTTCACTGGGTTATTTTCCTATCTTTGAATTTTGAGAGTTCTTTTATATATACGCACACATATTCTCTAAATATACGCAAGTCTTTATCTATTATTAATATACTTACTCCAGCTTTTGATTATTTCTTTTGATGAGTGATTAGTGTGGCTTTCTCCACTCTTTTACTTTTAATCTCTTAGCATCTTTATATTTAAACCATGTTTCTTTTTTTTTTTAACTTTTAAAAATGCTTATTTATTTTTGAGAGAGAGAGGGGGAGAGCAGGGGAGGGGCAGAGAGAGAGGGAGACTGAGGATCTGAAGCAGGCTCTTGCTGACAGTGCAGAACCTGACGTGGGGCCCAAACCCATGAACTGTGAGATCATGACCTGAGCCAAAGTCGGCAGCTTAACCGACTGAGCCACCCAGGAGCTCCTAAACTGTGTTTCTTGTAGGCAGCATACAGTTTGGTCTTGCTTCACCACCCCCCGCCCCCATCTGAAAATCTCTGCCTTTTAATTGGAGAATTTAGGTTACTCACGTTTAATGTAACTATCAATATAGTTAGGTTTAAATATATCATCTTTGCTATTTATTTTTATAGTTCTCCCATCTGTTCTTTGTTCTCTTTTTCTGCCTCCTTTTGGATCACTGAGCATTTATTATGATTCTGTTTTATCTCCTTTGTTGGCTTAGCTGCAAGACTTTCTTTTGTCACTCAGAGGTCACTGTAGGCTTTAGAGTACACATTTTTAATTTACCGCAATCCACTTTCAGGTGATCGTGTGCCACTTCATGTACAGAACGCGAACCTTTAACAGGACACTTCCCTTTCTCCCCTCCCAACCTTCAGGCTTCTGGAAGCGCAAGGGACTTCCAGTTCACAAACTCTGGATCCAGCTTCCTCTCCATCGCTAGGACGTGTAAATAGGACAATCTTTCTGGAAGGAACTGCACCAATGAGGCATCTAAGTAATGAGTGACCACTATTGCAGGCTCCGTGCTCCATGCTGAAGTAATTTGCACAATCCCAATCTCATCATCATAAATTCTACAGCCTGAGGAGGTGAAGCAACTCACCCAAGGTCACACAGCTCTAAGGGGCCGAGTCGGGATTTGACCCGGGGTAGCCTGGCTGCAAAGCAGGTGCATTTAACCACTGGGCTATACTACCACCTTCTGAGAAACAGGAGTCTGGGAGGAAGGACAGCTGCCAATGGTTTTGAACTAGTGACAGCACGCATTTGTTGAGGCTTACTGCATGCCAGAACCTATGCCGTGGCAGGTTTTATTCTCCAAATATAGCCACAGAACAATCTTTCATCCTGTGTGCCCTTCCAGAACCTTTGCCTCTTCCCCAGATGCGCGGCGCCCCTGTGTCTGCCCTGAAACCAGGTGAGCCTCTGTGACTGCCTTGACCAGTGTACGATGGAGGACAGAGTGCTGGTGACTTCTGAGGCCAGGTCACAAAAAAGCTTCCGCCTTTTTCTACTGGGACCCTTGCTCCTGGAACCCAAACACCACGTTGTGTGGAAGCCCATGCAGCTGGTGGAGAGGCCCGTGGAGGAGAAGCAAGGCCCCCTGTCCCCAGCCCGGCTAAGCACCCCCCCACCCAGCCAACAGCCTGGACCACCTTGCCAGTCAGGTGAATGAGCCACCTCAAAACCAGATCCCCGAGCCCCGGACAAGTGCCCAAAGTGACACTGCGTGGCTCAGGCATAAGCCCCTCCATCGGGCCCTGCCCAAGCTGCAGACTGCTGCACAGAAGATCTCAAGAGAATATCTGCTCTTAAGGCACTAGGTTCCAGCGATAGATAACCGACCGACGCATGTCTGAGTACTTTATGCCAACTGAGCTGTTTAACTCTCACAACCATCCTACGAAGGAGGTACTACTGTTCTACTTCAGACTTGAGGAAACTAAGGTGCAGGAAGGCTCGGTACCTTCCTGAGGTCAAGCAGCAGGTGGCGGGCAGGGCTGGGATACCAAGCTAGGTGACTAGCTCCTAATCGGTACCCTCCAAGCCGCTTGAGGATGAAAACTACAGCAGCAGGTTCCCTCACCAGATGGAGGTACAAGCAGGAGGTAGGACATCTGGCTGCAGCGTGCACTTGACCATTCTGGTCCTTCTACCCAATGCCGACATTCCCCGCCTCCGATCCCAGTGTCTATTTCTGAAAGAACTAAGCCCCAGGCGGAGACGCAAGGAGGTCAAACCGCCTTCCCGGATGCGCTCACGTGCCTCCCACGTAGAAGCCGCGGGCAGGCCGCTGCGTGGTGCTGTGATCTCGCGTGCCTGTCGTCCACGACCTTCACGTGCCACGGCAGGAGCCTGTGCCCGCGACATGGCAGTCCTAGGTGAAACGAGTGACGGGGCCGGCGCGGGGTGGGCGGCGACGAGCTCGCACAGATGGCAGCGGACATCAGCGCCAGTCCCCCAGCCGGTGCAAGACTCCGGCATCTGCGAGAATCCCCGCCTCGGAGGCCCCCTGTGCGAGCCTCCCCAGCCCTTCCTCTCTCTCGGGGGTCTCAGCGGATGGGTCCAGCTTCCTCCGCCCAGCCGGGAGCTCCCTTAGCCCATTTCTGGTGGGGGAAGGCGCCTGGCCCGCCTCGGTCTCTCCCCTTTGGCCCTCACACTTACACTGCACACCGCTGTGACCAGTCCGCGTTTGGAAACTGCCACAGCGTCCCCCAGCGCAGGCACCTCACTCACACCCACGCCGGCGGGTTTTGCCTGGGAGCGGGTGCCCTGTGGCATCCCGAAGCATCCTGCCTTGGCTGCCATTTTCCCCTCGATGCTGCAAACAGCCCCCCTCCGGTCTCTGAAATCCACAGGGACCGCTGGTAAGACACGCGCTCCTCAGCCACAGATCCCACTGGGCTGGCCGGTGTGTGACAGGAGACATGGCACAGGGCTGCGAAGGGCAGAACAAAGACCGGGGAGGGGAGGCCACAGGGAGGGCCTTTCTGCCAAACAGGGTTGCCCAATGACGCCCTGGGCAGGGGGGTCTTTAACTGTCACGCTTGATTTGCTAAAGTAAGTTAATAAATGCTAGGCTCTATTGCAGCTGGGTACATCGCTTTTATTTTATCCCAAATAGGATCTGTAACTTGGAAATAGTTTAGTAAAAAAAAAAAAAATGGTTTTTTGAGAGAGAGAGAGAGAGAGAGAGAGAGAGAGAGCACGTGCGTGCGTGCACTGGCGCGCCAGTGGGGAGGGGCAGAGAGAGAGAGAACCCCAGGCAGGCTCTGGGGTGCCAGCGTAGAGCCCGACTCGGGGCTCGACTCCCACGAACTGTGAGATCGTGACCTGAGTCGAAATCGAGTTGGATGCCCAACCAACTGAGCGCCCCCTTGAGTAAAATTATTTTAAATCAACAACTGCGTGGTTCATCCACCCGTCTGTTTGATGGGCATCGCCAGGGGCGGAGGACGGTGCTGGGCGCTGGGCCCTGGGGCGCTGGGCCCTGGGCGGGGACTGGAGGTACCTGGATGGCCCCGGAGGCAGCAAGTGCCCCATCACCACGGGGCCTCGACAAGAGGTTCCACAGCCATCCCACCCCAAACGTGGGGATGTTTCAACAGAAAGGAGGTTCCTCCAGCGAGTGGCGATTTGGACTAGCTCCCCTCGCGATTCCCAGCATGTATGTATTCACAGGTACATAGACACTCCGAGGGGACAGGCAGATAGGGGCAGGTGGCCTTAAAAACAACTCAAATTCATGAGCTTCCCATGAGGCAGAGCCCAGCCGCCTGGACCTGGCTGGTTACCAACAGCCTTTCACAAATACCGCCTGGCTGCACGGATGGGGTCACAGTGTCTTTTAGCACCCAGATTCCTGCCCTTCCCCTGATGAACCGCAGCCCCACGGACCTACATAGCCCAGGGCTCAGCAACTCCGCTTCTGCCCAAATAACAAACTTAGGCACGTCCAGAGCGGATTCCCTGTGCCAGGCGCCCTTCTGAACACCTCACATACATATTAACTTCATCCTCACGACCTGCCATTACTGTCCCCATTTTACGGACAAGGCAACGAACGGAAGTGAGTTTGAGGAGGATTGCTGTGGGGTTTCCCAGCACAGATTTTTGGATACTTTCTGTTGCTAATCTCAGAAAGAATGACTGTCAGGTCTGGAATGGATGGCAGAGGCCACTTAATTCAATGCCCACCTTTCAGAGGTGGGCAACTGGGGAGCCAGGGACGGGGTGGGAGAGCCAAGTCGAGCACTTGGGCTTCCCGGCTCATCTAGAGCCTTCCTCAACACAAACGCTGGTCACTCATCCTTCACCAGAGACATGTGGCGGGTGGCTCCGTGCCCACTGGGCACACGGCTGTGAGACCCATCAAAGAGAAGCGCTGGGCCTCGCACAGACCGCCATTCCTGTGGGCCGGAGCTCTTAGGATGCCCAGGGGGGGCCGGGAGTGACTGACGGACAGGCAGAGGGTCTTGGTAGGGGGTGACAGGAGAATATTTTCCTGGACCTAACGTGCTGAACGGAGCAGCCACACCCATACGAATCCCAGGGCAGGAGGCTCCTCGGGAGTCAGGAGGTTCACCCCTCATATGCCCTTCATTCATTCTGCTGAATGACCCCCAGACACTGGCTGTGCCTGGACCGTAAGGTCCCACAGCTTACCCCCTGCCACCCCCTACCATGGCCCGAACCACCTCTTTCCCGGGGAAGCACAACCCCTTCTGCTGACTGGGCTCCCTACTTCCCACCCTGCCCCTGTCTAGTCTCTACACCGAAGAAGTCGTGTGTGTGTGTGTGTGTGTGTGTGTATTTTAAGTAAACTTTATAGTTCAGTAGAACAATAATCCTTTAAAAACCTAAACCAGATGGTATCCCTTCTCTGCCCCAAATAGACCACAGCAGCCAGCTCCTGAGAAAACGCTGAAGTCCTTCCCTGGATTAAAACGGCCTATGAGGCCATGGGTGGCTCAGTTAGTTAAGCATCTGACCCTGGATTTTGGCTCAAGTCACGATCTCATGGTTTGTGAGTTCGAACCCCGAGGTGGGCCCTGTGCTGACAGTGAGGAGCCTGCTTGGGGTTCTCTCTCCCCTTCTGCCCCTTGCTCACGCTTCTCTCTCTCAAAAAATAAACTTAAAAACATAAATGAAGGAAAATGGCCTACGAGACCAAGATCTCTCACCCCACCCACCCTCTCGCTCCTAAGGACCTTTGCACTTCCTGTTCCCCCTGTCCTCCCCGGGCTTCTCGCATCTTTGGAAGTCACATCACTGGCACCCCCCGTCCTCATGCTGCTCTGGGCTTCCTCCTGGGGCTGCATCGCCACCCGGCAGGGCATTTATTTACTTGGTGGCCTGTTTAGTGCCTGTTTCCCTGCCTGGAATGGCAGCTCCACGAAGACAGGGACTTTTGTCTTGTGGTGTCCCCAGAACCCAGGACAGTGCTGGGCATGATGTATGAGTGCTCAACAAACATATCCGAAGTGAAGTGAAATGATGCTTTTCCTTGAAGATTCCAGGAAGCAGGGTCCCAGGCCAGTGGCTGGAGGGCAGGGCCCAGGAGGAATGCACAGAGTAGGCTCCCTCAGGAGGGCAGTGGGGGTGCCTGAGGGTGTTAAGGGGCACCAACTTGATCTCTCGTGTTTTCTAAAAATCATTCTTTTAAGACTTTGCTGGAGAGTCACTGTTTTGTATGAGTAATTCAGGGCAGAACCTTAGAAAGAAAGGGAAAAACGGGACTAGCAGAGCCAAGAAAGAAGTCTCCCCTCCAGGGCGGACTTTGTTCTAACCATTCAACCTGGTGCTTGCGCAACACAGAGAACTTGGCTTGCTTACTAGGTCCCCAAAGGCAAAGCCCCACAGCTTGTTTGTGGCGCTTATACTCGGGGAGGGCTGAAAGGCCCTCGGGGCTGCAGGGCTTTTCAAGAAAGCCATGGGGGATTTCACGGAGCCCCCTTCACACCTGGCTCCGAGGGCTGGGCAGCACATTTAGAGATTACATTAGAGATTACAGAAAGGGCGCAAATGGAAGGCAGGGAGCCTCTGGCTTCTCCTGTTCAGTTTATAAGCAGCCCTCACGCAGAGGGGGCGGCCCTGAGGCCAAGTCCAGAGGGATTTTCAGTGCACCGCACAGCAAATGAGGGCGGGGGGCGGGGGCGGGGTGCTGGGGCACCACGTGGGTCCTAATTCCCTGCCTCCAAATGCTGCTTCCCACTTCCTAGGTTGGAAAAGTGGCCACACAGGGGCGATGGAAATGCTCCAAATCCCAAGTGCTTTATTGCTGCAGCACAAGGCATGCCCAAAGGCTCAGCAGCTTCCGAGAGCGGCAGGACAATTATCGTCCATAAAGGAGAAGAAGGCAGGGGTGCAGGGGGCAGGTGAGCAGCGACCGAGTCGAGGAGGCAGCCAAGCCCGGGGACGCAGACTGTGGGCCTATAGTTCCAACAGTGGGGTATCTGGGGGCACAAGGCCCTGCTTGCTGGGGAACAGACACCCCAGTGGGCTTCCTTAGGAAACCGGGAACTGAGAGGTGGTGCAGGGACTCCTAGTTGCCCTGACTGGTCACCGGGGCACCAAGTGCCAGGGATAACGTGTTCCCACGTCCTGGTTAAAGCCCACACATCGCGCCCACCGGGTCTGCCGCGGATCGCCTGCCTGGGGAGCCTCAGGCCCCAGTGGCTGCAAGCAGCCAGCTGCCCTGGCCACCTACTCCTGCCCCCCCGGGCCGAATCTGCCCCCACGCCTCCAGGTGCGTGGCTGGTGCTCCCGTGAGTGCCCTCTGCACGAGGAGAGTCCTGGATAACAAAGCAGTCAGGGGGCCTCTCACCACAACACCCCAGGTCCAGCCGAATCCCGGGGGCCGGGATGGCCTCTCACACAGAGGATTATTAGAGACCTCACGAGAATCAACACGTGAGACCTCAGTCTTGGGCACTGGCCTCACCCGGAGCACGGTGGGCTCTTCCTGGAGAGCTGGAAAGGCAAGGTCAAGGCATACCGAAAGGGCCCAGCTGGTGGAGACGAGATGACCTCACCACGGGGCTGTCGGGAATCTGGCCCTCTACCACTTCCTCCAGGAAGGCGGCGGCTGGCCCTCGCCTCTGCATGTCTGCTTTCCTGGGAGGTGGCTGGGCTGGAAGCGGGAGGGAAGAAGGGGAAAGACACGCAGCAGGTGCAGGAGGATGGGAGGAGCCTCCACCCTGCCCAGGCCCTCCCAGCAAGCCAGCTTCTCCGTTGGCCCCCAGGAGGTTTTTAGAAGGGCCGGAGGAAGCTGGCCAGGAACATTCTTGGCAAAACCAAGAAGGTCCCATTCTGTGCCTCCGGGGAAAGTTCCCCGAAGGGAAACATTTCGTCCCACACTTCTGCTGCCCTGGGCAGAGAGCTCTCATGCGGAAACCAGGAGGGCGGGCGGCAGCCTCTTCAGGCCAGCAGACCTCAGCCACGGAAGATTTATGCAACACCTGACCCTTAACTACCCTCCCTGAACCTTGGCAATCAGCCCCAGGGAGGTGAACAGAAAATCACTGGCAGGAGGAGGGAAAGGAGCTGAAAGAAAAGGCCCAACGGGCAGGCATTAGGATATGAAACACCAGTAACAAAAAACTGACTCCAAGTAGGAGAGAAGTTCCCCATACAGAGGACAGGCCGACAAGCGAGGATATGACCTGTTTGCACAGATGGTAACGCTTCCTCCACGCTGATGTAACAGGGCCCAGACGCTCCCTGCAAAACAGCTGGCTGCTTTGCATGCAGCCTCTGAAACGACCCTGCGGGGAATCCAAGGTTTCCGTTCGCTGGAGCACAGCGTGCGGCAGCATCCTGGTGGTGCCGGGTAAATAGAAACAGTTTCCATATGCCGCCATAAAGCTGCACCAGGGAGGAGACGGAAGGAGCCCGCAGGAGGGGAGGGCTTCTATGTCCCAACCCCCACCCAGCAAGGGCAGGGTCGGCACAGGCGGGGTGAAGCCACTGCGACCTTCCTCTGGGGCCTAGACAAAGAGGTCGCCTCTGAGCTCCTGGACGGGAGAGGATGCCAGGCCGTGACCGCTTCCGGGCAGGTTTGCACGGGGGAGGGACTCCAGCCCCATTCAATCCTTGCTCCTGTCCCCCCTCCTCTTACCTGTCCACAACCTCGCCCATTCTCAAACACACACACCGTCCGCATCCTCTTCGAGATAAAACACCCAGGTTCACTCCCGACGGTGCCCCTCCCCTCCCCGGGTTCACCATCAGAGTCCCCAGAGCCTCAGTTTCTTCAGCCATTAGCTGGGACTGGGGCCAACCGAGCTCCGGGCATCACAGAGACAAATGTGAATACCCACAGAGCACCCGGAGCCCTCCGGAAACCGGTGCCCGCCAGAATGAACAACGAGCAATCGCCCGACCGTTCGCCAGTTGTCGCTGAGAGCCCCACTCCATGGGAAAAAGCTCGAAGAGAAGAGGAAAATAAACCAGAGTGACACTGATGAGTTTTCCGGGCGTAGCGCTGCCACCCGGCTTCTGCGCTGGCTGGCTCTTCAAAGCCCCCCAGATAAAAATCGAGCAAAAGGCCCGATGCTGCAAGAAAGCAGAGTGCACATCTCCTTTGCTCAGGCCTTCCCTTTCTGCTGACTGGCTGCAAGATGGCGTGGGGAGGCAGACCCATGTTGCAGCGCACACTAGTCGGGACTGCAAACCCGGGCAGGGCCCCGGGCAGATAGACCGACTCCGGAGAGGCAAGAGCTGGCACAGAGCCAGCCTAGCTGAATCACTGGCCTCAAGCCCGAAACCCGTCCTGCCAAAGGCTCAGGCCAGAGGAGGAAAGGGAAAACAAAAGGCTCAACTAGGCCAGTACTACGGGTCATGCACTGTTCTAGAAGGAGAGACCCTGGTCTGGAAGAGGCCAGGGTAATGCCCTGTGCTACCTCTAACTTTGTTTCCGGCCAGCTGACAGGGACCTACGGGATTCCCTGTAATACATGAGCTCAGCACAGAAGGGCCTTGAACTCGCAGGGGAAATGGCTAGAGGGTTGAGAGCAGTGGCTGGGAAACTGAGGGCCTCTTAATACTTTAGGTTAGTGATCACCGCCCCAGGTGCCCACCCTCAACTGGCTACACAGGGCCCCTGGCATCCTGAGGTTGCAAACACGACCTTGACCGCAACTCTCCAGGCTTCATACGTCATGTCGTGATTTGGGGGAGAACGAGGGAGGGTGAAACCTTAAAAGGCTGGCCTTCTTGATACAAACAACTATGGTTTAATTGAAGGACACATTTATGCAGCACCTACTGTATTCCAGGCATGGTGCCAGGCGTTGGATTCGAAAAAGTCAAACCCTGTACTTTGCCCTCATGAGGCCCACAATCAGGAGGCAAAAGAAGGAAAGTGATCCTGTGCAATAAAGCCATTTCTTACTTACAACAGCCTAGAAAAGGATGTCACAGCTACCTTCCACGGGGGCTAGTGGGCAGAGGCGGGGGCGGGGGGATTCAGGCGTGATGTCTGGGCCACTTCTGAAGGATGAGGGATGAAGGAGGGTCACAAGGTGGATGGGGGTGTGGTGAGGGGAACACTCCAGAAACAGGAAAGGCCATGCATAAAGCTCAGAGAAGCAAACAGCAGGGCGTGTCTGGGAGACCGCAGAGGGTTCAGGGATCCTGAGGCTGACACGGGCAGAGACAAGGCGGGAGCCGCGGGAGGGCTGTCCGCCACATTAGGGAGACGGGACCCGAGCCCCCGGGTTCCAAAGGGAAGCACTCCGACCAGGTGCACCAACCAGAAGTCCGCGGGGAAGCGGTTGTCTTGGGCAGCATCATAACCCCATCTACAAACCAGTGCACGGCGAAACTGCAAGTTCGCTCTCCCAGGGGAGCACAGTGAGCGCACCTGTGTAGGGCAGGTGCCTGGCCAGGAGGCACCAAGCTCGCTTCCACCGTCTAAGGCTCCTCACCACCCTGGTCTCGCGACTCCTGCACATCCCCCGCCACCCCTCCTGCCAAGGCAGAGAGAGAACTGTGGCTGCCGGACGCCCGCAGGTAATCTCTTGGTGAGGCAGGATGGCATTTCTCCTTCCTCCGTCCGTGAACTTCAAGACTCGGCTTGCAATTCTACTCCCTGCCCCTGTGTCACTGGCTTCATTGAAACGAAGGGCTTTCGCCGGAACGGATCACTCACCGAAAAGTACTTACTGAGCACCTACCATGCACAAAGTGCTTCAGGTGCCTTGAAAAGAAATGCTGTAAGGTCTGTGCACACGTCAAAGGCCCCTCGCTTCACACACACACACACACACACACACACACACACACACACACAGTCTGCAAGCCCCACTGTTTACCCAACGAGGAGTGCAGCACCTGTGCGAACATCTGTCCTGCGTTCACTCGGAAGCATCAGAAATGCTAATTGTGAACTGCACAGGGACAGGGAAGGAGCTGTGGAAGAACAAATGGGGATGAGAGGCATTTTTCACTGCACGCTGGCACCCCCGGAGCCCCTGCAAGAGGCCAACAGACAAGTGGCGCGCGGGGGATGAGTCTGGCTGTGAGACCCACTCTCCGCGTCAGCCGACAGTCCGCTCAGCACAGATCAGAGGTCTGCACCAGCCCCTGCCCGGGAGCACCCAGGGGGCTGGCTGGACCCAGCCTGCACGAACCCTGGCCTCACCCCAGCATCTGGATCATCTGTGGCTGCCGGCGGTTCTGCTCAGAAGAGTGAGGCGGCCAGAGGCACAGGCCCGTTGGGGAGGTGACAGCGGTTGGAAGGCGACAGCCTGCAGAGAGCTTGAGCCCTGAGGCGTGCCACTGTCCAGGGGCCCGGGCTTGTCTGGCTACAGCTGCTCCCAGAGGACTGTGAGAGCCTGCACCGTCCGTGGCCAGCCCCTGTGCTCAACCTCTGCTTCCTGGTTTCCTCAGTCTCCCTTCCTGCCACGTGGGGAAGCAGCCAAAAAGAAGCATCACAGACAAACATACAATGGCGGGGCACGTGCATGACACAGTCAGTCAAGCGTCCGGCTCTTGGTTTTGGCTCAGGTCACGATCTCACTGTTCACGAGTTCGAGCCCCATGTCGGGCTCTGCACCGACAGCGCGAAGCCTGCTTGGGATCTCTCTCCCTCTCTCTCTCTCTCTCTCTCTCTCTCTCTGCCCCTCCCCTGCTCATGTCCTCCCTCTCTTTCACTCTCTCTCTCAAAATAAATAAATAAACTTTAAAAGTATATATTAGAAAAAGGAAGAAACATACAAGGGCAACCAAGAAGCCAAGCTAACAAGTAGCAAGAGACAGAGCTGCTTGAATTAAATTATCTCTGCAGCGCGCCCAGGATGGTGGTCAAGGCAGTAAACGTATTATTCCCCCGTTTACCATGGGTACCATGGGTAAGAAAGCGCAAACAAACCAGCTAACGTTCCTTAAGAGGAAGGCAGAGATTTTAATAAGAGAAGACCATGTTCAAGCTCTCAGTCCAGAGTCCTTCAGCTGCCTACTCAGGGCTCAGGAAGGGGCAACATGGCTACTGTGTTGAAAATGAAACCCTGATACTTTATTATGACTTAGGGCTTCCACTCACCGAGTTGGTCCTAGGAGATGTCGTGTGGAATTTCCCACTTAATCTTTACGTCCACCCTGAATGCAGTTACTCTTATCCCCCCTTCTACAGGAGGAGGAGAAAGTGAGGGAGAAAGTGAAGTTCCTCATCGGAGTCTCCAAGGCCACCAGCAGGTGATGCCGGAATTTCAACCCCATCCTTTGCTGTAGACTGAGACGCTCTGAAGAAACAGTAGACGGGACATGTGCCAGCAGATAAGATCGCCCACCCAACACACACACATTTCTAGCGACCTGAGAGTTCTCCAGGCCACCCCCGTCTCCAGACTGGTGAGTCTCCGTGTACCTTGGGCCAGTGTTTGATCTCTAAACCGAAACAGCACAAAATAACCTACAATAACACCAAACGGGGCAACTGGCCTGGAGGCGGAGTGGACTTTGGTACCGATCGGATCTGAGCCCTGTCGAGGCGACCAGACTGGCCCCGGGGTGCACCATAAAAGCCGTGATTGCAGACGACGAGGCAAGCCAGCCAAGTGCGAACAGCCGA
Source organism: Lynx rufus (assembly GCF_022079265.1). Classification (NCBI taxonomy): domain Eukaryota; kingdom Metazoa; phylum Chordata; class Mammalia; order Carnivora; family Felidae; genus Lynx; species Lynx rufus. The sequence continues at coordinate 5,363,016 of NW_025814839.1, read as the reverse complement.
GCCCGCGAGAAGAGGGCACCCTCGAGAGTCACAGAGAGAAGACATCACGCTTGCCGACGACCACCCACAAGTGAAAGCCAACACATCCGGCTGCTTGGAGGGGCTCCAAGCCATTAGCCTGCACTGAGCACAACCACTCTGCCCGAGCTGATTTTCAGCAAGAGCTAAAGGAATGAAAAAAAAAATCTTTTTTTAAATAAAAACCCGATCTAACAAAAAGAGAGATTAGCAAGAGAAAAAGGCAGCCTTTTCCTCTTGCTAAAGGTGGGGTGGTGGGGCGAGGTGTGGGAAGGTGGGAGCTGAGCACCCGGGGCTTCCGTGACAATTATGGGACGTGTGGGCTCCTGGAGAACTGGGAAGGTGTTAAGAAGCAGAGACCTGGGGCGCCTGGGTGGCTCAGTCGGTTGGGCGTCCGACTTCAGCTCAGGTCACGATCTCGCGGTCCGTGAGTTCGAGCCCCGCGTCGGGCTCTGTGCTGACAGCTCAGAGCCTGCAGCCTGTTTCAGATTCTGTGTCTCCCTCTCTCTCTGCCCCTCCCCTGTTCATGCTCTGTCTCTCTCTGTCTCAAAAATAAATAAATGTTAAAAAAAAAAATTAAAAAAAAAGCAGAGACCTAACCGTCCAAAAAGCTGGCTATTCCCAGGGGCGGTGGGGGTCGGGCTCTGCCTAGACTATTTCTGGCCTGTCACATGTGTTTGCGTCTCCTTGTCACCCCAGATGGCTCCAGGAGCCGGTTACGCTGTGACCCACAGAGTCACCTGGGGCCTTGGGTGTTCTCCGAACCTGGTGAGTCACTTCCAGATAGGCTACTTGACATCTGTTTATGAAGCGCCCGGAGTATGTGCAGAAAAGACACGGTCTTTGCCTTTGCAAAACTTGTACTACTAGAAAGAGGCACAGTTGTATACATCAGCACCCACAACAACAGCACCCACCCAGACGTTACACTGAGTCGGGCACTCCGCCTTCCTGCCCGGTCCACCCCAGCCACCTCAAATGGGCATCCGGAGACACTCGAAAGAAATCCACTAACAGGTTAATCCCTGATTGGAAAGAACGTGGTTTATAAAACCCAGCTCGGCACTGGATGACCTAAGGGGTATTAATCATACTATGAAAGGAAGCTTTGCCAAACTCGGCCCTCTTGCCCATATTTTAAATTATCTACTTCACCAAAATCCCATTTTCTCACAATCTTTAGGAATCCATCATGGCACAAAGCAAACCGCGACTCAGTACATAAGACATTAATCAAATCTATCACATGCAGGTGCCGGGGAGGGAGCGGGCCTCTGGGCGCAGGGAGCAGAGAATGAGGTGCACACAGCATATTCAGAGAATGAGAGGGTGTGGACAGGCGGCCACTACCCTAACCGATTAGGGAGGCTTGCGGAAGGCCGGAAGGCCGTGTGGAAGAACGGGACAAAGGTCTTCAGCCGATGGAAAGCTGGAGTGGGGAGAGGTCAGAAGCAAGAGACAGCAGCCCATGGGAGGTTGGGGAGAGAAAAGTGGTTCAAACAACAAAATGAATGAGACTATATGAGTGGCACCATGCTGTAAGGCTTCTGATCATTGGTTCTGATTTCCGGGGTGGAGGAAAAGAACGGAGGCCAGTCAGCCAGGAGTGTAACCGAGACGAAATTTCTCATGGCCTGGAAAGCGCTGGGGCAGCTGCCAGAGGCTGGGGGCAGGCAGGCAGGGAAGGTGGGTCAGAGCATCTGCTTTTCAAGGGCTTCGTCTTTCACTTGACCCGAGAACTTGGCCTACCCTTCACGGAGTGAGCGGGCGTAAGTTTACGGTTTCCTTCTCTACACTGGGAGGCGAGTGAAACTTTCAAGGCCGCTAGGGCCTGGGCAGAGAAGCACACGCGGGGCAAGGTCAGAGAGCAGAGGCGGCAGGGGTCTGCGAGGAGGGCAGACCTGCCTGCCCGAGCGCCCACCCGGCGGAACGAACGGGCCCCACTCCTTCATGCCTCCAACTGCGCGTCTGCAAAACGGGGATGCATACCATCGCTGCCCCCGGGCCACTAGGCTAAACCAGTTAGAAACCTTATTACACACAACCTTTCCAACCACAATCCACTATCACAGCACTTGCTGCCTCTAATGAGAGAGCGTCAACACCGGCTGGGGCAGGGGGAGACACTCTTCATGGCAGCCTAAAGGACCCTGATTTGCAGCTAGGGGATCCACCGTGGGGCCAGGGAGCAGGGGGTGGAACCCAGAGCGCGCACGGAGGGAGAGGTTTGCAAGTGCGGCTCCAGATGCCGGCTGAAGCCACCAAACCTTCACTTCGGAGAATCCCCAGACATAACGGAGTCTTTCGTGGAAATACAAACCCCTAAATTGTGCCTTAAAAAAAAAAAAAAAAAAAAAAAGACACTGCTTCTACAATATTATGTTCCATGCTTGCTTTTATAGCTAAAATACAGAGATAAAAAAGATACACACACACACACACACACACACACACACACACACACACATATAGGGGCACCTGGGTGGCTCAGTCGGTTAGGCCTCCATCTCTGGCGCTCAGGTCTCGATCTCGTGGTTCGCGAGTTTGAGCCCCACGTCAGGCTCTGTGCCGACAGCTCAGAGCCTGGAGCCTGCTTCGGATGCTGTGTCTCCTCCCTCTGCCCCTCCCCCACTCACACTGTCTCTTTCAAAGATAAACATTGAAAAACTTTTTAAAAATGTGTATATATATATATATATAAACATATATTTTTTTAAATTTGCAATCCAAATACCCCAGTTGTATGCCAAGATATCACTTCCTCAGTACACGAAGGGTGGTTATGAGGACAGAATCCAACCCTCCTTTTCTCCACAGAGGGGAAAAAGCTTTCTTTTCACATAAAAGCTTTCTCGTGAAGGGGGACAGAGTTAGATCTAGCTTCCTGGCTGAGCCGACTGAGAACTTCCTGATCAACCCTCGATTACAATGGATTGTTGAGGGGGTCCTGTCAGTGCTATGGAACAAAGCAGAAACTTATCTGCCGGATACAGCTGGACACCATGCCTTTTTCAATCAGGAGAGTAGGTCCTTTCTGATCGTAAGGGCTTGGCGTGGTGGGGCTAGGAAAGGCATGGGGGGGGCAGGGCACAGCAGAATATACTCATTCCGATCTCACTCTTCCTTCACTAACTCCTTGCCCTTTTGTCAGACCCCGTCCTTGATGTTTCTAGAAGGCCCTCACCTATGCCCCAGGGCAGGGGACCCTGGGCGAGTACTCCTCAGTTCTATTTTGTCCAGATGTTTCCTGAGTGCCTAGCACGAGGCAGGCACAGCGCTGAGCCTCAGGACAGCGGATGACCCGGCCCCGGGGAAGTCCAGAAAAAAATGCCAAACCTGGCTCCTGACGCTACAGAATATCCCGGGAGTCTGTCTCCTGTCCATCCACCGCCCAATCTCCAGGGACAAAAGTCACTGCTATCCGGGGCTCACCCACCTCAGGGTTTCTAAGGAAGGATATCACGGTGGCTGGAGAAGGCATCCAGAGTTGGCAAGAGGTCAGAGGGAAGAGGTTTTGTCATCATGTCACCAAACACACATAGTAGCTCCTGTGCCCAAGTTCACAAACTCCTGCTGTTGGCATTCTAGGCTCTCCATAAAATGGGTCTGCCTGCTCTGACCCAAATAATAATGGCCAACATCCAGCAGGTGCTCAATCCGGCGTAAGCCAGGCACTGTGCTAATCGCCTGATATATGCCATCTCGTTTAACCCACGGCCGTAAACAGCAGAGCCCATTCAAACTCAGGTGGTTTGAGAGCCTATACTCTTTTTTTCTTTTTTTTTTAACATTTATTTATCTTTGAGAGACAGAAAGAGACAGCACGAGCCGGGGAGGGGCAGAGAGAGAACGAGACACAGAATCCGAAGCAGCCTCCAGGCTCTGAGCAAGCTGTCAGCACAGAGCCTGACGCGGGGCTTGAACCCACGAACAGTGAGGTCATGACCTGACCCTAAGTCGGACGCTCAACCGACTAAGCCACCCAGGTGCCCCCGAGAGCCTATACGCTTAACTACGGCCCACATCCGACGCGCCCCTAGCGTGCTGGCCTCTGGTCTGCACACATCCTTCCCTCTGCCCGCGCCACGGCCCCTGCCCGTCTCCCCAGCATCCCCGATGCCACCTGTCCCCAAATGCCACCTGGCCACAGGCCCGTCTGCTACTCCCCTAGATGACTCTCCGCTGTCATTTGCTCTCTTGACTCCTGCCACGGTGTCGCTGCCGCGGTAACCTACCACCGAAATTTACTCCAAAGGCAACAAAACCAAACACCTATAGGCCCCAGGCAGGTAACAAACCCAGGAAGCCAGGGTGTGTGAGGCCACAGAGGCTGTGTGCTCATTCTGTGACCAAGCATAATGGCTGCTTGATCACACCACCTCTGGAAACCATTCAGGCTGAACAAAACAGGTCCCACCGTGTCTCTGGGCTGTCACCATGTTAGCCAGTCTCCACACCCAGCTCCAGCCACTCTCTACAGGGCGGCCTGAGTGAATTCTCCGACAACACCCCTGAAATGTGACCGCGTCACTCCCCCGCCAGAAGCACCCTCTCGGGCTTCTCCATCACCCAGGATGAGGCCCCAACTCCTGAGGTGGGCGGGGAGAGACCCTGTAAGATCTGGAGACAGTCTGTCCTCCCCACCCTCCAGCCCAAGCACCTCCCATACGCACCCACTCTGACACGTCTGGGCCTCTGCCCCCTGTTCCCTTCCTCTGGAACGGTCCTCCCCCCCTGCCGCTCTTACACTAGCTATTCAACTGTTATTTATTTTTTAATATTTACTTTTGAGAGAGAAGAGAAAGACAGAGCATGAGCGGGGGAAGGGGCAGAGAGAGAGAGGGAGACACAGAATCCGAAGCAGGCGCCGGGCTCCGAGCGGTCAGCCCAGAGCCCGACGCGGGGCTCGAACCCACGAACCGTGAGATCGTGACCTGAGCTGAAGTTGGAAACTTAAAACAACTGAGCCACCCAGACGCCCCTTCACTGTTACTTTTTTTTTTTTTTTCTAATTTCTAACACCGGCCTGAATCTTTATTATACATCTCAAAGTCAAAGCCAAAAAAAAAAAAAAAATTCCCAGCCCCAGTTTGGATCAAATAGCTAAGAACAGAGAAGATGGTCTTAAAGTTGGACAGAATGCAAATGAAGAGAAAGAAAGGAAAATGGGCCCCCCAGCCGAGAGTTCCAAGAACTACAACCCAGAGGGAGGAAAGTATAAACAGAAGAGGAAGACAAAGGGGTTTGTAGGAGATGCGCCCACCTGCTCTGCCCTCTCATCCATATGTGCCCGGCCTGGCACGTCCGCCCCCAAGCTCCGGCCTCCATTCCACAGATGGATGAAATCTGGGCTTTCTTTAGGCAAATCACATGGAAGCAGAGAGCGAAATCCCCAGGGCCTTTCCAATTCCCACTGAATGCCACCCAAAGGTCAAGAATACTTCATGGGCCGTAGTTCCTTGGTCGGTTTTATACTGTTTCCTTATTTTGAAGTACTTTGTTCTGAACACAAAGCCAAGGCTGAATTCGTGTGTTCCAGCTCAGACGTCATAAAGCAGCAGCCCAGCGACCAGATTGTATTCGGCCGGCTGTGTTTACGAAATAAGAACGAGTTACCAATATTTAAAAATCAGAAGACTTCCAGGGCGCCTGGATGGTTCAGTCAGTTACACATCTGACTTCAGCTCGTCACGATCTCATGGCTTGTGAGTTCCAGCCCCGCGTCGGACTCTGTGCTGACAGCTCAGAGCCTGGAGCCTTGCTTCGGATTCTGCGTCTCCCTCTCTCTCTGCCCCTCTCCCGTGCTCACTCTGTTTCTCTCTCACAAAAATAAACACTAAAAAAAGGTTTTTTTAAATAATAAAAATGGAAATCATAAGACTTCCGATTAAAAATGTAGGTTTGGACTTCTCCTGCAACACTGGAAAATGTGGTAACAACCTGCCTGTGATCGTGCGTGGCAGTGAGTGACCAGAGTAAAGGGGCAGCCGCCCTTTACACAGCAGCACACACACTCCCCAGCGTGCCCCAGGCCTACAGGGCTCCAGGCCAGCTGAGCTCTCAGGCCCTATCCTAGGAGGACAATTCAGCTGAACCAGACCCTCATGAGGTTCGAGAAGAGGAAGAACCACACATTTTTACAGCTAGATAAGTCCTTCCCACAAAGAGCAAACAAGGTAAGGGGGACCCCAGTGCCAAAGAGAGCCCAAATTCCAATGACCTAACTCAGTTATCCAGTCCAAGGAGCATTCTCCAGGGAGGGCCGGATGTGGGGTCCCCTGCCCCTGGAACCGTGACCTAAGGGGATCGCCCTCCTCACTGAGTCTCATTGAGTCTCATGCTCCAAAGCTGACTTTCCTTTGTCCTTCCTACTTCCCCAATATTGACTCCTAAGTTCTCAATTTCAGCCCAACCACCAGGATGTAAAATTGAGCCCAATGCCTGTGCACAGGAAGAGCTGAGGAACAGCAAACGTGGAGGAGAAAGCCACAGTTTTCTACGGGGTAGAGTCATGGGTGTCCTTTGTGGTCTGGTTTTCCACTTGCCCACATTTTCCGGTCCCCTGTGATGATCCAATACAACTTGTACGATGAAACCCCATCGGCTGGGCTATTTTTTTTTAATTTTTTTATTCATGTTTGAGAGGCAGAGAGAGACACTGTGAGCGGGAGAGGGTCAGAGAGAGAGAGGGAGACATAGAATCCGAAGCAGGCTCCAGGCTCTGAACTGTCCGCACAGAGCCTGACGTGGGGCTTGAACTCACGGACCGCGAGATCATGACCTGAGCCGAAGTCGGACGCTTAACCGACTGAGCCACCCAGGCGCCCCAGCTATGAGAAGGAGCTCCAGGTATGAAACTCCAATTTAGAATACCATGTCTTATAGGAAATAAAAGTTAAAAAACAAAAAACAAGATAAAGACAGAAACCAGCTTCCTTTTGGGAAAGAGAATTCAGCCTAACATGCTCCCTCTTGCAGAGTTCACTTCATGGCATGTGGCACATCAGTTAAGAGCCTGAGTCCGGAGTCAGAAGACCTGTGTTCGATGCCGCCGGCACTTCTTGGCTGCATGACCTCGGGTATGTTTCAACCTCCAAGAGCATCAGTTTGCTCTCCTGTTGATGAGGATCCTGCAAGCGCTGGGAGCACCCAGTGACGGCCAGCACAAGCGGAGTGCTCCTGGACACTGCCTGGCACATGGGAGGGGCTCAATACCCGAGAGCCGTTACCAGAAGGGAAGGAGTTAAGAAATGTCCAAATCGGGGCGCCTGGGTGGCGCAGTCGGTTAAGCGTCCGACTTCAGCCAGGTCACGATCTCGCGATCCGTGAGTTCGAGCCCCGCGTCGGGCTCTGGGCTGATGGCTCAGAGCCTGGAGCCTGTTTCCGATTCTGTGTCTCCCTCTCTCTGCCCCTCCCCCGTTCGTGCTCTGTCTCTCGCTGTCCCAAAAATAAATAAACATTGAAAAAAAAAAAATTAAAAAAAAAAAAAAAGAAATGTCCAAATCAAGGAGTTTACCCCAGCAAAGGGAGAACGGAGAGCTGCCTTGTGGGCTCCCCGAACGCAAAGATGGGATGGGGGCGGTCTGGGGACTGGCATCCCTCTCGGCGCTTCCTCTCAAGAGCCCGGGTTCCCTTCGGAGGTGGCCCCAGGGAGAGCACCGCACCCTGAAACCACCAGAGACATGCTGCTGTGAGCCATCTAAGCCCTCCCGGGTGCCCTCCCCGACTCGGAGGCTGAGAAGCTGACGGTTCTGGCTCACGGAGCTCCGGAGCAAACGTGAACTCAGACCTCCCCAAGGCGATGGGTACAGAGCGGGGCTCTCCAGCTCGCACCCAGCTGCCACCGCGCCGTTTCGACGCGGCTGCTCTCTGCGGGCGGAGGGGAGAGATGGCATCTCATGGCAGGGGGGCCCGAGGCAACAGACAGGATCCCCCACGAAGACCGGGAGGGCTGAGGAAGTAAAAGTCTTCAAGTCTGGGTTAGATGGCTGCAACCCAGCATGCCGGGCGCTTGCTCATTTTAATTGGTGCCTCCGCCGGCCCGGTGACACCCGGCATTCTGCCTCGGCGAGGCCCCAAGAAAGCCAAATGCCCAGGCTCCCTGGGAGGCCGTGAAAATCTAATTGCTGCTCGGTCTCCAGCTGCCATGCTGCCTCCGCTTCCTGGCTTGCCGGCGGCCACCCGCTGTGCCAGGAGCGAGGCAAACAGGATTCAGATCCTGGCCTGGGTTCAGGACCCCTATATTCCACAGAAGAAGCCCCGTCTCTGGCCACGACGGTAACGCCTGCCTATGACTAGCCGAACACTCACCACGGGCGGCACACACGTGATCTCACCAAATGCCCCCCAGCAACCCTCCTGGGAGATGCTAGCATGAGCCCACTCCACAGATGAGGAGACTGAGGCTCAGAGAGGCTGAGATCCCTATTCAGGTAGGAGTGGAAGCCTGGAGCTTGACTCTCCGGAGCCCACGTGCTTAACCAGGCCACCATCTGGGGTATCACGGGTGACGAAAGCTACACGGGTCCTCTGGGCTGCATTCACTCTTTTTGGCAAGATGCTGGAGATGCTTGGTCAGGGAAAGAACCGTGGGCACAGATTTCTGTTGATGGAGAGCCCACCTTGGGGGTGATCATCCCCGGGCGGACAGCCCCCACTGCTCTTTCCCAGCTCATCCTGGCTCCACCTGCCCCCAGGCCAACAGCTCTGGCCCACCTTGCCTGAACGAAGACTGTGGAAAAGGAGCCAAGGGTGCCACATGTTGGCCCCTGTGGTGGGTGGGGGGAAGGGGGTGCACCCGGAGACAGGGGAGCCGTGGTCCTCTACGCTGCTAGACCTCACACCGAGTTAGGCAACTCCTGATGGCGTGCCAGGCATCAGGGTGACGGAGGAAGACGGGGCTCCTCTGCTCTGTCACCTTACGCCTTATCCCTGCGTGGCCTGTCACCTGGAAACCATGGGCCATCAGCACCGAAGTAGCCTAGGAAGGAGCGCCTGGCTGGCTCAGTCAGTAGAGCATGCCGCTCTTGATCTCAGGGTCGTGAGTTCGAGCCCCACGTTGGGTGTAGAGATTGCTAAAATAAATAAACTTAAAAAAAAAACAAACAAACCCCAAAGTAGCTCATGAGACTAAGTGTGTCAGCTCCTCCCCTAGACCCTAATCCTTCTTACACCCAGAGAAAGCAGCGAGTACAGGCCCATCTTAGGCAGCTGTTGGGTTAAAAGGCAATGAGAAGGCAAAAGGTGAGTGTGACCAGAATTCCCTTGGAAAATCCTTTGTATTGCCCACAACGTTCACCCTCTACGGTCTAATGGCGGCCTAGACCGCTGCCTGATACACAATGCAGACCATGAGCTATTTCTAAACCACGCTGTCACACGTCAGCCCCACTGACCATGCTCAAGGTTATTCCTAATTTCCAGGCTTTAAATACCTCTGCTTATACCTGCCCCCTTTATCAACCTGACATCTTCTGCCTATGAGTCATTCGTTAGCATTTCGGCAGCCGTTCTTATAGCCCAGAGAGATGTCTGAATCTTGGATAAAATCCATTCTTGCCCACAAAGGGGAGAAAAAAATCCCAACCCTCCAATTCCCTGCAGGGATAATATTCCAGCATAGGCCATCCCTAGCACAGGGTCAAAGGTCACAGGCAGCACAGCCAGGCTCCTGCATGGGGGGGAGGAAAGGAAAAGGAAAGGAGCGTTACAGGCTGAACTGTGTCCCTCTAAAATTCCTATTTTTTTTTTGTTGTGTTTTGGTTTTTTACATTTATTTATTTATTTATTTTTGACAGACAGAGAGAGACAGAGCACAAGCGGCGGAGGGGCGGAGAGAGAAGGAGACACAGAATCCGAAGCCGGCTCCAGGCTCTGAGCTGGCAGCGCGGAGCCCGACGCGGGGCTCGAACCCACAAAACGCGAGATCATGACCCGAGCCGAAGTCGGACACTCAACCGACTGAGCCACCCAGGTGCCCCTAAAATTCCTATGTTGAAGTACTAACCCCCAGGACCCCAGAGTGTGGCTGTGTTTGGAGACGGAGCTTTGAAAGCAGTAATTAAGGTAAAATGAGGTCATATGGCTGGGCCTTAAGCCAATCTGACTGGTGTCCTTGTAAGAATAGATTAGGACACAGACACACAGACTCGGGGACAAACATGTGAGGACACAGTCAGAAGGCAGCTGTCTGCAGGTAAAGGAGAAGGGCCTCAGAGAAAAGCTGATCCTGCCGCGGACGAGATGTTGGACTTCCTTCCGGCCTCCAGAACAAGGTTCACGGCCTTAGAAAGCTGGCTTGGTTCTCAGTGGCTCATGCCCACGTAGCTGCCAACTCCGCTGAAGGCCTCCGTCTAAATCCTGCCAACTCCTTAATACCGAAAGGGTTTACATCAGCCACGGACTGGGTGTCGATGGTGGGAGCCTCTAGGACAATCGGCTGTACTGGGGAAAATGAGACTCTGAGTGCCGGTTAGGAGAGAAGGCAGGGGGAGATACCGCCCGCCTCTGACCAGGTCCCTGACACCACTCCCACGAGCTAGCGACAAGGCCCCAGAAAACCCAATTAGGTTTATTTCCACCATGAGCTGTTGAGTGCCTATGTACCGTAGGCATCGAGCTGGGTGATGCCAAGATGTACGGAACGCAGGGCCCAGCAGGTGATCAGATGGCTAAACAAGTCATTACCACGCAGTAAGCTACTTGCAATAGTGGGAGCCTCATCTAGACACCAAAGCAGGAAAGGGCAGTGAGTGATTAGCCCTGTCAGGAAGGGGAGGTCCGGAGAAGGCTTCGAAGAGATGGGAGTATCAGCAGGATCTCCAAGATAGAACTGGAAGCAAGCAACAATGGCAGCAAACCAGAGGCTGGGCAGAGTCACCAGCAAGGCAGAGCGGCTGAAGGACGCATGGGCCTTTCACAGAGCCCGAAGCGGCCTGACACTGTGGCAAAGGCAGGAAAATGGGACCATTCAGGCAAGAAGGCACCGGGGCACACAAGGCCGAGGGCGCTGGCTAAAGAGTTTGGCCCGCATCCCATAGGGGTCGGCAAGGTCCTGGGGGGCTGCGAGCTCGGGAAAGTACCGGGTCCGATTTGTGGTTCAGACAGACTGTTCAAGACCACGGGGACGGGGGACTTTGGGGAGAAGGCCAATGCCAAAATCCAAGCATGAAACAACAAAGGCATGAACTGAGGCGCAGCAGGTCTCCTCTGAAATCTCTTCTTTCCTCAGAGAGGCCCGACCGATTTGCCAGCGAGGCTTGGTGGGTTACACCCACCAGCTCTTGGAGGTTTGAGCAAATGATCTACTAAGAGGCTGAGAGGGGAAACTGAGGCACCAATACACTGCACAGAAAGTACACTTTCCCTGGACCTTCCCCTTTTTTTTTTTTAATGTTTTATTATTTGTTTTTGAAAGGGGGGGTGGGGAGGGGCGGAAAGAGAGGAAGACAGAATCCAAAGCAGGCTCCAGGCTCCCAGCTGTCAGCACAGAGCCTGACACGGGGCTTGAACCCACAAACTGCGAGATCATGACCTGAGCTAAAGTCAGGTGCTTAACCAACTAAGCCACCCAGGTGCCCCTATATTTCATTCTTCTTATACAGCCAAAAGGAGCCACCAACTTCACCAAGGTAAGAATAGCCTCACCAGGGGGTGCCTGCGTGGCTACATCGGTCGGCAGTCCGACTTCAGCTCAGGTCATGATCTCGAAGCTCCTGGGTTCAGGCCCCGCGACAGGCTCTGTGCTGACCGCTCGGAGCCTGGAGCCCGCTTCCGATTCTGTGTCTCCCTCTCTCTCTGCCCCTCTCCTGCTGGAGCACTGTCGCGCTCTCTCTCTCTCAAATATAAATAAACATTAAAAAAAAAAAAAAAAAAGAATAGCCTTGCCGGTGGCCCATCCAAGGTTGGTTTTATTGTCTACTTGGCCTATTTCCCACTCAAGCTCCGTCACTGGTTCCAAACCTGATCCTGACACAGAACTAGGTTGCTCTTCCCACTGATCCGCAGGAGAGCCGAACACCCCCGGCCATCAGCTGACACTATGCAAGGACTTAAAAGCGGCACCCACGACAATGACCAGGATTCCAATTTAGAATCCTGAGCTGGACTATTTCCAGAATGATCCACACCCTTAGCATGTCAACCACCCTCCCCTGTGGTCCATTCCCTTGTTGGCCACGGACGTGACCACCCCTTCGCTAGGGAGTACTTTCAAGCTGAGACGAGGTCACGTTCATTTACATCACTTTCTTCAAAGCACCTCACACAGGGTGTAGGGGCAGGTATCAGAGGGGCATTACCGCTTACTAGCTGTCTGACTTGGGACAAGTCACTTAACCTCTCTGAGGCTGTTTCTTCCTCTGTAAATCTGGAAAGTGACAACATGCTCATCTTGATGAGATTAATATATACAAATGCTAAGGGCCAGCACTCGCATTTATCAAGGGCTTGTGATGGAGAGGAAAAAAGGGAGAAGGAGGAGGAAGGGAGTCAGACAGTCCTGGGTTCAAATGTGACCTCAGCCACTTGCTTGGCTGTGTGACCCTGGGCATGTTATTTCACCTCTCTGACTCACGGTCTCCTCCTCCTTAAAATAGGAATAGTGCCTGCGCTACCAAAGGATCTTAGTTAAGATAACAGATAAGAGGAGCTTTCACACTCAGCTTGCTAGCTCTAGGGCATCTAAGAAGTGAGCCTGAAATCAGAGCCACTGATTTCTCAGCCCTGAATGGCGCTTAGGGAAGAGATTGATAGTCTAACCTTCCTAGACCACCCAGATCTACCATGGGGGGGGCGGGGGGGGGCGGAGTGAATTTGCCAAGCAAGGAGAGGCCAGTTTACAGGGAGCCAGGCCTCCCATCGTACTCTCAGCCACAGGAACAATGCTGTCCTTCATCATTTCCAAGGGGACGCTGCTGAGCTCCCTGCAACCTGACTGTGTTCTCTCTGGACAAAGGAGACGGAAGGGCCAGGCTCGTCTTTCCCGGGGCCCAAGTGTGTTCCCATGTGATCTGGAGGACAGCAACAGCCCTCTGTCCTGGCTCAGGAGCATGGCCAGAGGGCAGCACGTCCATTTGGTAAGGAGCTCCTAAAGCACTGACCCCTGACATCTCAGGACCCTCCACAAAACGAAAGTTTATTTTAAGCTCTCCCGGACGCCAGGCCTGAGCATGCGAGGGAAATGGCTCCGGGACAAGGACCAGGAAGCTTTTTAAGGTCTCCCATTCTGCCAGAAACACAATTAAAATGTAAAAAATTTAAAGCTCGCCTCTCTTGGGCTCACTTCATGCCAGGCTCTGGTTTAGAGGAAGACACAGAGCAAAACCCCAAACCCTCAAATCAATGGATCACGACAAATGCTCGCCCCCTCCCTGCTTGTCCTGGGCAGCAGCAAGGGCCTGAGCACCCACGTGGAGAAGCACTCAACTCTGCTTTCCTGCCAAAGGTTTCGGGTTGGACAGAGGACGCCAGGGTTGAAATCGGTGTCTTTCGCTTTTCTTTTTCCTTTTTTTTTTTTTTTTCTTTTTTAAGTAGGCTTCACGCCCAGCACGGAGCCCAATACGGGGCTTGAACTCACAACCCTGAGATCAAAACCTGAGCTGAGATCAAGAGTCGGATGCCTCACCAACTGAGCCATCCAGGTGCCCCTGTTTCTTTTTTTAACAAGGAATGGGGCAGGGAAGTTAGCCAAAGGGCCAATTTGCCTGAGGTCCCCACCGAGCATCCACAAACAAAGCCAGGGTACCTCAAGTGCAAGGGGGGTAAGGCACTGAGGGAACGGAGAGCCCCGGGAGGGGAGGCTCCTCCCTGGAAGAATCCCTAACCTGGGGGTGCAAGATTAGGACCCCACAGTCTCCTAGTACTTTCTGTGTCAGAACTCAGGGGTCAAATGCAAGGTCAGGCATTGGCATAGGTGCATCTATTACCAGACCACCAAGCCCACAACTCACCCCCTGAAACAGAAGAGCTGTGCCCCTCCCCCGGCACCCCCACCCCCCCACCGCCAGTCTTACTTCTGCGAGGCAGCTCCTCTTGGCCCAGGCCGTTGGAGGGAGCTAGTGGGGCACCACCACCCTCATCCAAGGTCAGGATGAGGGGAACGTCGTCATCTAAACTCACAGCCATATTCTCTTCTCCGGCAGCCCTCAGGATGCGATGTCCAGAGCTTTGAATAGTCTCTGCTTTGAGCTCTCGTTCAAAGCCACTGGCCCAGAGGTACTTCCCAGAAACTCCTCCATCAGAGGCATCTTCTAGGTTTCGGGGGGAGGGGGGGTAAAAAGAGAAAAACAATTATTAAAATACAACCACTGATGAAAACATTCTGGAATCAGACAGTGGCAATGGTTGCATAACCATGCAAATGTACTAAAAAGTACGGAATTGTACCCTTTAAAATGGTGGATTTTTTTATGGTATGTGAATTCTAGCTCAATAAAGGGTACTACAGGGGTGCCCGGGGGGCTCAGTCGGTTAAGCGTCCGACTTCAGCTCAGGTCATGATCTCATGGTTCGTGGGTTCGAGCCCCGCGTCAGGCTCTGTGCTAACAGCTCAGAGCCTGGAGCCTGCTTCAGATTCTGTGTCTCTCTCTCTCTCTGCCCCTCCTCCGCTCCCTCTCTCTCTCTCAAAAATAAATAAACATTAAAAAAAACTTTTTTTAAATAAAAAATAAATAGAGTATTACAGTAATAGCATTAAAGTATGGCAGGGAACTGTGTAAGAATAAATACTGAAAATTTAAGCATAATTATGTTTGGAGATTGAGATTATGGCTAATATGTTCCACCACTTCCATCCCTTTTGACCCTTGTTTATGTGTTTTGTGAAGATTTTCGACTTAACAAAAAAAAAAAAAAACATTAAAATAATAGTAGTTAATACTCATTGAGCATTTACTATGTACCAGGGGTTTTCTAGCAATTTTTAAGTAAAGCTGATTGAAACTTCATTAACAGTAAGTAGGATTTTCTTTTTAAGTTTATTTATTCTGAGAGAGAGACAGAGCAAGCGGGGTAGGGGTGGGGGCAGGGGGGAGGCAGGTAGGGGAGAGAGAATCCCAAGCAGGCTCCCCACTGTCAGTGCAGAGCTGGGCTTGAACTCACAAAGGGTGAGATCGTGTCCTGAGCCGAAACCAAGAGCTGGACGCTTAACCGACTGAGCCACCCAGGAACCCCGCAAGTTATTAACCCCCCTACTAGCCCCCATTACAGAATGAGAGACTTCAGGCTCAGAGACATTAAGTGACTTGACCAAGAACCCACAGCTCAAAAGCCAAACTTTGAACTACAAAGTCTGGCTCCGGACCGGTTATCCTAGCCACCACACTACAATTTCTCCCAGATCCAGCCTCGGTGTTTACACAGCACCTAGCTTCAAAGACGTGCAGAGTCAGCGTGCCAGATCACCCACACTTGCCCATATCATTCTTATATAAGCATTATTCTCCCAGATTTAGGTGTTTCAGGAGGAAGGAGACGAGCATTTTTTTAAATGACCTCGAGTCACACAGCAAATGGCGCTCATCCTGGACTCCCCATTTAGAACCCGCAGAACTAGCCTGTTGCGGTTTCCTATTTATGCACATGCCTGCTTCCGCTGAGTGGGACCAAAAACAAAGACTCAGCAGATCTGACGGCAGACCTTTGAACTTAAAGACAGCAGCAGGTTCCTTCCTCAAGCCGAGGCCTTCTGGGCCCCATCAAGTCTGTCTCCAAACTAAACCACTAAATGGCAAGCCGGCCACTTGCTTCTTTCACACGCCACCAGCAAAACCCTGGGCAAGTTCCTGGGCGTCAACATCTTCTTAAAACTAGGCAGTGAAAGTGAGCGCCATTGTATTTGTTAAGCCCGGAGCGCTCTGCCCAGCCAACTTCCTGTGCGACTTTTTTAAGTTTCCCCCAAACCCGGGGACTAATTTTGCTTGGAAACCTCAACAGTGGAGACGCAAGGGAGGAAATCCCAGATGAGACGCCGCCGCCACTCGGGCAGTCTTAAGCAGCGTGTGTTTTATTTGTTTTCTCTTCGGTTTAACTTTTCACCACAGGTATTTTCAAACATATTCGAAAATAGACCGAATATGTAAATGAACTTCCTTGCATCCCTCGCGCAGCTTTGACAGTGATCAACGTTTTCTCATTCTCTCCCTGCCATTTACTTTGTAGGTGAGAAGATCTACCAACCTTCTCAACTCATCAAGAAGAGGTTTCTAAATTTTTTTTCATCATTGTTACCATAATGGCAAGAGGTTTTTATTTTAGCTGTTTAATGTATGACTGCTTGCTAACAATGCATGCGGTATGTTAGTTCCGTGGCTCTGTACCAGGGTGATTTGGGCCCTCAGGGGACACCAGTAACATACGGAGACATTTCTGATTATCATAACTAGGGGGGAGGGGTGCTAGTAGGTAGAGGCCAGGGATGCTCCTAAACACCCACCCTGCAACGCACCGGCGAGACCTGCCACAACGTAGAAATATGTGGCTCCAATGTCAACAGTGCTGCTGTTGAGAAATCCTATTTAGCTAATATCCCCACTTCACAGATGGGGAAAACTGGGGCTCAGAGGGGCTAATTTAACCTGGCTTTTATAAGCAGGGAAGTGGTAAGAGCCCAGATTTCAACAGCTCAATCTCAGGCTGAATGCGGGGGCCCACCCCACTCAACCATTACCATCTACCTCCTGGCAGAACCAGACCAGCAATTTGAATTCCAGCCCATCGTCTTGCAGAGAGGGGAAAAGTGAGGCCCAGAGGGGAGCAGGGACTGGCCCAAGGTCACACAGTGCAGGACTCCTGAGTCCCAGCCCAGTGCTCCTTCGGCGGGCTCTGCTCCTCCCTCTATAGAGGACCCAGTAAGGGTCATCCGTGGGGACAGGTCCCAGGAAAGCGGGCCAGCAGCCATCCAGACTCAGGCACGAGACCCTGCGGGTGGGGCGCCTGAGGGCGCCAGGGAGCTGAGCAGATGGCGGGGTCGGGTGGGGGACAAGGAATGCGGGCTCCAGCTCCACGTGCTCCCGGCTCTGGTCCGGGCCCCAACTTGGGGGTCGCCCCAGGAAGCCGGGAGCGAGGAGAGGGGGCGCCAAGCACCGGCCTGGGCTGGAGGGAGAAAAGCGCGGCGATGACTTCCCGAAGTCCCTCTGGGCCCTCCCTGCCCGCCTCCCACAGCCCAGAGCGCGGCGCAACCCCTTACTCCATGCCCTCTGACCCCTGGCCCCTGCCCTCTCCGTCAGGCCATCGCTCGCACCCCTCAGATTCTTACACGCGCCGCCCCAGCAACCCGGACCGCGCGCCGGGGTCCGCACCGCGCAGCCCAGCCCGCCGGCGCCGCCGCCGCCGCCAAAGCCCCGAGCCTGGAGCTGTTGCAGCCGCCGCAGGCGCCGCCACTTCAGCCGCTGCCACCACGGCAGCTGCGCCAGCTCTCTCCTCCGCCGCTTACCGTCCCTTCAACCCCCCGGCCCCGCCCCATTCCACCTCTTTGCCGCGGCCTATTGGCTACCCAGGCAGCATGATGAGCTCTGATTGGGCAAGCTTCACGTCCTTCCCCAGTTCTCGCCCGCTGCTGATGCAGGATCCCCTGCCCACCTCCTTGGGAAGAGGTGGGACAAAGAAGCTCCGCCCCTTTCCCCACCCACCCCACCCCCGCCTTCCTCATTCAGCCCAACCCAGGGAGAGTCGCGGGCCTTTTCATTGGCGGAGGGTCAGAGAGGCGGTACTCCTGATTGGTCAGGCCTCAGGAGGTGGGGCGGATTGAGCGAAACAAGGAACGGAATGGTGAAAAAGAAAGTCAGTCAGACGCCGAGTCCCTCCTTCAGTGATTGGCGGGTAACCTAGCAACACAGGTACAACGGCGGTAAGTAACTGCGTTGAGAAACCAGGGCGCTAGGAGCAGGTGAGTGACCCCGGTGGGGAAGGGCCGGGAATGAGCGGGAGATGGGGAATAGGATCCAGTCCGCTATCATTTGGTGCCTGAGGAATCGGTAGTCCGCACCGCGATGCTGTCCCTGCCCCAGAACCCTGCTCTCCAGCCCCTGCCTCTGTCCGGGCCTCCCTCTCCACTGCCTTCAAGGAGTACTGGGCATCTTCTGTGTCCTTGCTTCTACTCTGCCTCCCCGCTCACCATCTTCACATCCCCGCTTCCTCATCCTTAATACGTGGATGATACTAGTCAAGTGGAGTCACATCCTGGTTAACTAAGTTCAAGTCAAACATAGGTGATGGGGATGAGAGGGTAGTTTACAAGTTCCCTACCATTTCGCCCAAAGGCCATGCATTCCAGGATGAGCATGCAAATCATCTCACTTGGGTGTGTTCAGATTAGGTCCTTTCGATTATATCATTGTTTTCCTGTTGTGCTAACGACATAACTTAATTCCCATTCTTGTCCTTAAAATGTGATTTCGTTGTGCATTCTTCATTCAAAGGGTTAGTTGTTAAGGATCAAATGAATTGAGGCAATGAAAAGCTTGGCATGGAGCTGAGCAACGTAGTAAGTGCTCAGGAAACAGTGGCAGGTTTTTTCTTCCTAAAGCACATTTGTCCATTTGTCTTCCTGCTTCAAACGGATCAGAGGGAGTCGTTTTGTTCCATATCTCAAATATTCATAAGTATTCACCCAGTGCCTACTACTGGGTGCTGGAGTAGAGAAAACAGCAGCAACAACAACAACAACAACGAAAACTAATTCCTCCATTCATGGAGCTTGTCTAAAGTGGGAGATAGTCATTAATCTAGTAATATACACATAAATGTAAAAATACACCTGTGGATGTGCATTTCTAGAACGGTGGAGCATGGAGGACGACAAATCCTTTCCTCAAAGAGCAACTGTAGCCCATCAATGGATAAATGGATTAAAAAAAAAAACACGCACAATGGAATATGATTCAGCCTGTGAGAGGGATGAAATTCTGATAAATGCTACAAGGACCATGGAGAGCTAATGCTAGGTGAATATAAGCCAAGCACAAAAGGACAACTATGTATGATTCCACTTATATAAGATACCTAGAATAGTCGAATTCATACAGACAGAAAGAATAGCGGAACGAAATAATGATACATGCTACAACATGGTTGAACCTCAAAACCACTATGCCAAGTCAGGTCCATTGGCACCACTGACATTTCGGGATAGACTATTCTTTGTCGTAGAGGGCTATTCTGGGCAGGGCAGGATGTTTTAGCTTTATCCCCAGCCTCTACCCACTATATATGCCAGTAGCGCCCTCTCCCAGCTGTGACAACCAAATATATATCCAAATTATTGTCAAATGTCTCCTGGAGGCCAGAGTCACCCCTCCCTAAAAACTACTGCGCTGGGGCGCCTGGGGGGTCTCAGTCAGCTGAGCATCCGACTCTTGATTTCAGCTCAGGTCATGATCCCAGGGTCGTGGGATGGAGTCCCGAGTGGAGCTCTGCATTGAGCGTGGAGCCTACTTAAGATCCTCTCTCTCTTTCTCTCTTTTTTCCTCTCCCTCTGCTCCCCTCTTCCGCTCACACACTCTCTCTCCCTCAAATTGAAAACAAAATTACTGAGCTAAGCACAAAGTCAGATACGAAAGATTTCATACTGTATGATTCCATTTATATGATTTCATTTGTATGATATATCCAGAAAAGTTAAATGTGGGAATAGAAATTGTTTGCAAATTAGCTCATGGGAAGTTGGGGGGAAGTGATAGAAATTTTGTGGTGATGCGGCATAACTTTGGACATTTACAAACAAGTCATGGAGTGGTACAATTACAATGGGCAAATTTTAGGGGATGTAAATTGTACCTCAATAGAGTGTAAAAAAAAATTACACCCATGATAAGTACCATGCAGAAAAGGTACAGAGGGTTTCCACAGATCACAGTGCCCTCTCTGTTCCAGTCTGGGGAGAGGTAGCCATTGAGCTGAGACTTGAAGGTTGAGAAAGAGCTGATCTAGGGGTTGGGAAATGGTTTCTGGGAAAAGGAACATCGTGTGTGAAGATCCTGGTGCTTTGAACACTTTAGAGACCAGTGTGGCTGCAGCACAGAGTGAGGGCAGGAGGGCTTTGAGGGATGGCTGGTCGGGGAGATTGAAGCCAATCAGAACAAATCTCATTAAAAGAGTGAAGGAGCTTCATCCTTCTCGCTCTGCTTGCCCTCTGTCCCTGCCATGGCTCCAGTCACCATCTGTGCAGTAACAGCTCTCACATTTCTGGGTCTTTCTGGGTCTTTCTTAAAATCTACTCCAGGGGCGCCTGGGGTGGCACAATCAGTTAAGCATCCAACCCTTGGTCTCAGCTCGGGTCATGAGCTCACAGTTCGTAAGTTCAAGCCCCATATCGGGCTCTGCACTGAATGGTGTAGGGCCTGCTTGGGACCCTGTCTCTCCTCTCTGCTTCTCTCTGCCCCTACCCTGCTTGTGTGCTCGCTCTCTCTCTCTCTCTCTCTCCAAAACAAATTAAATTAAAATTAATTAATTACATCGAATAATTAAAAACAACAACAATAAAACGCAAAATCTACTCCAGATATCAACCACTCCGCCACATTTCACAGATGTCCCACCCAGCTGGCTGCTAGTGCCTTGGTGTGACCTAGAAAGAGGCGCCCCCTCCAGGCACCCACAGCCCCACAGTTGGTAAGTGGATAGCAAGTTCTGCCATCAGTAAACACCCCAACCCCTCAATGCCTGCTTCTCTTCCAGTGTTCACCCTTTGGGTAAACACCGAAACAATCCGTCAGGCAACCTGAGCCAGGACTCTAGGCACCATCCCTCACTTCCTTCTCCCCCAGCCCGCACAGTCACTCCTTCATCTCATCCCACTCATTCGCCTGCTCGATGTTCCTAGGGCCCGTCCACTGCTTTGTCTCTGGTTGAGGCCACCCACGTCTCTTCCCTAGACACCGTGACAGCCTTCCAAACCTGCTCCTTCTGTCTCGTTGCACCTGCCAACCCTTTCGCCACAATTATCCAGGCAGTAGATCTCATCCCGTCGCTCACTCCCTGCTTAAAACTCCTCCCCCAGCCTTTCATGTCTCCTCTTGAGCAATGAGGGAAGATGCCACGGTTGGATTTTCTAACCAATCAAGTTAGGATGACTTTCTTATTCCCTGCCTTCCCCCCCACCCCATAAGGTAGTCGACAGGAAGTGAAAATAGAAGCATAGACAGATGACCAGGCTGGGACACGACAAAAAAAGTACTGAAAATGGCAGGAAAGGCAAACTTGAGAAGGGGTGAGGTGTGAGGTCACTGTTCATGCCTCGTCTGGACATACACAAGTTGTTGCTAGAAGGCAAGAATCTGCCCCACCATTTCCTCTCCCAGACTTCACCCTCCGCCCAGAAAGCCCCAGACAGCCTTAGATTGGAAGCGGTGGGGTGACAGAGACCCAGCATCAGTCTCCCTGCCTACAGGCTGGACAGGCTGTCCAGGGCATTTGCCCTACCCCTGAGCAAGGCATCCCTCTGGAACATTCTAGGCGCACGTGGTCAGATGTAAATGCCATGGTTTTAGGTTGGGTTTTCACTTCATTGACAGTGAAAAATGGAAAAGGCTGAGTCTTCCTTGCTCTGTGCTAAATTCCTCCCCCCCCCCCCCACACACACACCTTTTCCCTAGGAGACAAGAACTCAGAGCAGTGAGGCACCACCTGATTTATGCTTCAACATATAATAATTATCACTCCCCTTTGAAGAGGGCTTTTAACCCTCAACAGGGCTTTCTCATCTAGTAGATCAGCCCTCCTCCACCCAGTTGCCTTTTGATGTGGTTTGGACAAGTATTGTATCCCCAGACACCAGAGAGATAAGGGACGTGCTCAGACTCATTCCAAGAGCTCCAACTGGGAGAATCATGCAGCTGGGTCTCCTGACGCTCAGCTCATGAACCTGATCTTGATTTCGTAACCGATGGCAGCTTTAGATGGCACGGATGTCAGCTTGTCAGACAGAGCTGAGCTAGCCCGGGACAGGCCTTCCTTCGAACCTGGATGGAGCGCTGGACTTGGGGGTGGGGGTGGGGGTGGGGGGGGCAGGAATTTTATAGAAGAGCAAGGCCGCTGTGGTCTAGGCCAGTGATTCTCCACCAGGGGCATCCCCCGACCTGCCACCGTCACCGTGTGGGGATATTTGTCAATGTCTAGAGACATTTTGTCTCCAACTGGTCAGAATCGGTGATGAGAAAAATGTGCTACTAGCATCGAATGGGTAGAGGCCAGGGATGCTGCTACAGGGGGCGCCTGGGTCACTCCATCCGTTAGGCATCGGACTTTGGCTCAGGTCATGATCTCACAGTTCATGGGTTGGAGGCCTACGTCGGGGCTCTGGGCTGACAGCTCAGAGCCTGGAGCCTGCTTGGATTCTCTGTCTCCCTCTCACTGCACCTCCCCCACTCACGCTCTGTCTGTCTGTCTGTCTGTCTCTCTCTCTCTCTCAAAAATAAACATAGAAAGAAAGAAAGGAAAAAAGAAAGAAAGAGGGAGGAAGGAAGAAGGAAAGAAAGAAAGGAAAAAAAGAAAGGAAAGGAAAGGAAAGAAAGAAAGAAAGAAAGAAAGAAAGAAAGAAAGAAAGAAAGAAACCCTGTCCCAGACTGATATTTCCATACAAGGCAAATGGTATTGCATGCGAACAGGTACATGTGCACATAACCCTACCTTTCCCTTCAGGCCCTGGTTAGTGGAACTGAAAGGAAACGTGATTGCAAATCAAGATGATTTGAAATCAGGGGAAAGTATCTCTTTGACCTTAGCTTTCAAATAATAGCAGCAGGTTATATTCTACAACCAATCAAATGCCTTTAGCGGGGGGGGGGGGGCGGGGGGGGGGGGCTTTCGAACACAGATTTTTTTCCCTTTAACCACAAACCAAAGAAATACATTTTCCTTCTCTGCTCAGCACACACGTGTTAATAACACATGAATACTTAATTACATGCCATGCACTCTAATAGTTCCCATTCTATTTCATTTATTTTTAACGCCAGTCCCAACTGGCGAATTGATTTCACTACTCACCGAAGGGTCGTAATCCTTGGTTTAAAAAAGACACTTCTTGAACGTAATCAAGCAGTGAGGAAAAGCCAGTGTTTCGCATTTGATAAGATTAGGATTTAAATATTTTCTTAGGTGGAGGAAGTTTATTTTAGAAGAATCTAAATGCACCACTAGGAAATTCTTCCTTTTGTCTCAAACAGCCACAGTGATACTACCCACAGTTGAATATAACCAGAAATAAACACGTCTAAAATGACATTTACCCAAAGGAGGAATTAAAAATCATGATGAATTAATTTGTAAGGAGGAGGAGACAGGAAACGGGACTCCAGGCCTCCTTCATCACCAACAGAAAAATGAAAATAATGTAGAAATCAGTCAAATTAAAAACAAATAGTAAGGGTGCCTGGGTGATTCAGCCCGTTAAGCAGCCAACTCTTGGTTTCATCATGGGTCCTGATCTCACATTCCAAGAGTTCAAGCCCCACATCGGGCTCTGTGCTGGCAATGTGGCACCTGCTTGGGATTCTGTCTCTCCCTCTTTCTCTGCCCCTCTCCTGCTTGGGCCCCCCCCCCCTTAAAATAAATAAATAAATAAATAAATAAATAAATAAACATTAAAACAATTTTTTAAAACAGTAAAAAAGAGTCAAAAGTCGTTCCATTTTGGCACTTTATAAACCCTTCTGCATACTGAGGAAAAATACATCTTCTATTTTTTTTTTAATTTTTTTTTAATGTTTATTTATTTTTGAGACAGAGAGAGACAGAGCATGAACGGGGGAGGGGCAGAGAGAGAGGGAGACACAGAATCGGAAACAGGCTCCAGGCTCTGAGCTGTCAGCACAGAGCCCGACGCGGGGCTCGAACCCACCGACCGCGAGATCGTGACCTGAGCCGAAGTCGGACGCTTAACCGACCAAGCCACCCAGGCGCCCCTCTATTTTTTTTTTAAATGTTTTAACGTTTATTTATTTTTGAGACAGAGAGAGACAGAGCATGAACGGGGGAGGGGCAGAGAGAGAGGGAGACACAGAATCGGAAACAGGCTCCAGGCTCTGAGCGGTCAGCACAGAGCCCGACGCGGGGCTCGAACTCACGGACCGTGAGATCGTGACCTGAGCCGAAGTCGGACGCTTAACCGACCAAGCCACCCAGGCGCCCCTACATCTTCTATTTTAAGAAGTATTCAGGGGCGCCTGGGTGGTGCAGTCGGTTAAGCGTCCGACTGTAGCCAGGTCACGACCTCGGGGTCCGGGAGTTCGAGCCCCGCGTCGGGCTCTGGGATGACGGCTCAGAGCCTGGAGCCTGTTTCCGAGTCTGTGTCTCCCTCTCTCTCTGCCCCTCCCCCGTTCACGCTCTGTCTCTCTCTGTCCCAAAAATAAATAAACGTTGAAAAAAAAATTTTTTAAAGAAGTATTCAAATATTAATACTAAACCATAGGGGCGCCTGGGTGGCTTAGCTGGTTAAGCATGTGACTTCGGTTCAGGTCATGATCTCACAGTTTGTGAGTTCAAGCCACATGTCAGACTTTATGCTGACAGCTCAGAGCCTGGAGCCTGCTTCCGATTCTGTGTCTCCCTCTCTCTCTGCCCTTCCCCTGCTCGCGTTCTCTCCCTTTCTCAAAAAAATAAACATTAAAAAATACTAAATTACATTATTTTTGAAATCATAATAAAAGTAATAAAAACTAGACATTATTTTTTTAATGTTTATTTTTGAGAAACACAGAGAGAGAGCGCGCACAAGCAGGGATGGGGCAGCGAGAGAGAGAGAGAGAGAGAGAGAGAGAGAGAGGGAGACACAGAATCCAAAGCAGGCTCCAGTCTCCGAGCTGTCAGCCCAGAGCCAGACACAGGGCTTGAACCCATGAACCGTGAGATCATGACCTGAGCCGAAGTCGGACACTTAACCGATTGAGCCCCCCGGGCGCCCAAGCTAAACATTATTGAGCCAGGATTTCATGTCATACTCATGACAGTTCTATTGAGTATGGGTTCCCTTACTGTCCCCATTTTACAGATGAGGAAGCCAAAGCTTAGAGGGTTTGATCGACTTGCCTAAAGCCACACAGCAAGGATCTAGAACCCACAACCTTAATCACTGTGTGTGGTAGGCTCATGTTTTTCTTTTCTCTCTCACCAATGAGGAGATAAGGGCCCAGAAGGTCAAGTGAACTTGCCCAGGGCTGTAGCTATGGCCAGTTTCCAGTAGAGAGCATTCATTAGAACCAACAGTTTAGAAATCTGTCCCCAGGAGCGCATTGCCTCCCAGCCTCCGTCACCACTCAGTGCCCTCTGTCTCCGAAGCACAGGGTAACACAGCCATGAAGTCATCACGGCAGATGAGATTCCGTCTGTTATCTGTTAATACCTCCAGCGTTCACTGCTAACAGCTCCAGCCTGGGAATCTTTTGCAAACCAAATATAACCCACAAAACACAGGTGCTCCGAAAGGACATGAGAGGATTGGGTAATATTTCAAAAGTGGTGATAGGGAAAAAAAAAAAAAAACTACAAAAAAGATAAAAACAAATTGGATTTAAATCTTTTTATTTTAAAATTCCAAGCCCCGAGTACAGGGATGGGAAACAAATAGGCCAAATGCTGGCCCACAGTTTTCATTATTAAAATATGACGCTGTCTTCTGGTTCTAATTCAGGACATAACGTATTTCGTGAAGGAACATTATCATATGATGCCAACATCTCCTTGTGAGGAAATGGGCTGGATTTGCCGTCTCTTCACTTATTCCACAGTGATTTGTTGAGTGTCCACTACGTGATCTTGGCTTGGGACAGCAGTCTCCGTCATGGATTCTCTACCCCTTTCCAGCCGCTCACTCTCTCTGCTCTAGACTTAGAAGGCTCAGATAAAGCATACAGAGTTCTGAAGAAAGCTATTTGCATGGTTGCCAAACCAGTGGGATCTCCTGAGACTAAAAGGGAAATTCCTGCTGTTTCAAAGGCAAAACCTCTGCCTATTAACCCAGCAAGTAGGTGGTGAAATCCGAACTAAGTGGCCAGGAATCCCTTAGCCATCAAAGATTTCTTTGAATCCCAAGAAGGAGCTCAGGTTAAGAATGAAGCAGGGAGTGTTAGGTCCTAAGGGCCTGGGGTGGGTGGCAATTGTAAAGCTCAGAAATGGGACAGAGCTGTCAAAAGTACATGAAATCAGGGGCGCCTGGATGGCTCAGTTGGTTAAGCTTCTAACGTTAGCTCAGGTCACCAACTCGTGGTCCGTGAGTTCGACACCCACATCAGGCTCTCCTAACAGCTCAGAGCCTGGAACCCGCTTCAGATTCTGTGTCTCCCTCTCTCTCTGCCCCTCCGCGTCTCACTCTCACTCTCACTCAAAAATAAAGATTAAAAAAAAATTTTTTTTTTAAGTACTTGAAATCAACTACACAAATTGTGAAATCCACAACATGGTTTTATTCGACCTGAAATTGGGCGGGAACTGCAAATTCTCCACTAGGGTAGGAAGTAAAAACAAATAGCATCTCTTGTGAAAACTTCTCTTTGTCATCTCCACCTCCAACCATGTTTCCCACCCCAAACCGTTCCTCCTTAGCTCTCTCCCATCTAAACCACAAGCAGCCTTTTTTGTCTAGTCATGGGAAGTAGCAAGACTGGAGCCAGGAAAGCAAAAAAAAAAAAAAAAAAAAAAAAACAAAAAAAAACTCAGTCGAAGCTACAAATCACTGAGGAAATAGTTGTCTAGGAATACATGTACTAGGAATTTTAAATTTTTTTTTTCAACGCTTATTTATTTTTGGGACAGAGAGAGACAGAGCATGAACGGGGGAGGGGCAGAGAGAGAGGGAGACACAGAATCGGAAACAGGCTCCAGGCTCTGAGCCATCATCCCAGAGCCCGACGCGGGGCTCGAACTCACGGACCGCGAGATCGTGACCTGGCTGAAGTCGGACGCTTAACCGACTGCGCCACCCAGGCGCCCCTGTACTAGGAATTTTAAACAGTAGGCTGGTACTGTAAGAGAGGGTCCGTTCAGTTCGTTTTGTTGGTTCAACGATATTTTTTGGAAGAGATGTATACACGTGGCACTAACACCACTTACATCGATTCTCATGGTGAGACGCCTATGCTGAAGATCCTTTCCAGGTCTACTTTAATTCTAATTACATCAATGAGACAATCTGAGTTTGGTGTTAATAAGTCTTTTGTATGTTAGCCTTACATCCGGCAACTTGGCTATAATTGTGCGATTCCAGGAGCATGTATAGAGATTCTTTGGGATTGTCTACATAAGTAATCATGTTATTTGCAAACAAAGACGGCTTTATTTCTTCCTTCCCAATCTGTATACACTTAATTCCTTTTCTTGTCTTATAGCATTAGCCGGGACTTCCAATATGGTGTTAAACAGGGAGCGTAAGGGGGGATATTCTTGCCTTGTTCCTAATCTCAGGGGAAAAAACTTCTAGTTCCTCACAATCGAGTATGACGCTAGCTGTAGGGCTTTTGTAGATGTTCTACATCCAGTTGTGGTAATTCCATGATATTCCTCATTTGCTGAGAAGTTTAGTGTCGTCGTTTGTTGAATTGTGTGGGGTTTTGTCAAATGCTTTTTTGCATCTATTGACATGGTTTTCCTTTTTGTTGATGTGATGGATTACGTGAATTGATTTTTGAATGTTGAATGGATCTTGCAGGCACAGGAGAAAGCCCACTTGGTTGTGGGATATAATTCTTTTCATACTTTGTTGGATTCAATTTGTGAATATTTTGTCAAGGATTGTTGCATCTATGTTTGTGAGAGATATTGGTCCGTAGCTTTCTTTTATTACAGGGTATTTGTCTGTTTTGGCATTAGAATAATGCTAGCCTCATAAAACCTGTTAGGAAATATTCTTTCTGCTTCTGTTTTCTGGAAGAAATGTTGAAGAACTGGTATAATTTCTTCCTCAAATAGTTGGTAGAATTCACCGGTGAAATCATCTAGGAGTTTTCTGTTTGGGAAAGTTATTAATTATTCATCAATTTCTTTAATATATAAAGGCCCATTGAGATTATCTATTTCTCCTCGTGAGAGTTTTTGTGATTGTATCTTCAAGGAATTGGTCCATTTCATCTAGGTTATCAAATTTATGGCCATAGAGGAGTTCATTACATTCCTTTATTATCATTTTAACATCCATGGGATCAGTAGTGATGGCCTCTCTTTCCTTCCTGACATTTGTAATTTATCTCTTCTCTCTTTTTTTTTCGTATGTCTGTAACATCTCCCTGCCAGTTGCTAATCTCGCTTTTTAACAACAGAGATCTGGACTCATGCTCATCGTCCCTGAGCAATAGCATCCAGCTAGAGTGAATTGATATCAGGATGTAGACATTCTTGTCTTCTCTGTGAGGACAGTGATACAGATTTTCTAGTTCGAAAGCTTCCTTTTTCATGAAAGTACTTAAGAATGAAAGTATACTTACACTTCAGGAAAAAAAAAAAAAAAGTTGAGTTGGTAATAGTACGCTCCGGTCTATAGACTTGGCAGAAATCACAAAGGTGGCATGTTAGTGAGAGAGATTTGGACAACCCTGAATCAGAACTAACCCTCACGAAGGCTGCTTTCCTGACCCAGACCCCACGTTCTGCTTCCCACACGACGGCCTCATGCTGCTCGACAGTCCTGTGTCGTGATCAGTTACGACGGGTGTCTCCGTAATTAGTTTATAATAAGCTCCAAAGTAGGTGAATGATTGACTCAAAAACATAAAAGTCAATGAGAGATGATTCAAAGCTCACCCTAAAATAATTCAGCCACTCACTCATTTGCATCCTGATGCGCTCTCTCGAGCGGGGAGAGCGCGATGGGGCGACACAGCTCTGTTGTCGCAAACTGTGTCTGATCCCAGGTGTGCCCGCGGGAATGCGACACCAGCAAGAACACTGCTGGTGGGACGTGTACATATACCTATAACGACAAATATGAGCATTCATAATTGTAGCTGCTAAGTAGATTGAATGCTGTGGGAACCGGATCTGGGACCCGTCTGTCCACTGGGTCTCTGCTTGACGGTATCCACTGAAACTGGGCCGGCAAAGTATCACTGTGCTTGGGCCACAAGAAAAGTCGATCTGAAAATGGTCAGACCGGACAGTTGGAGTTACGGCGGGGGGCAGGCTCTCCAGAAAGGTTGCCTGGGCTGAGACCCCAGCGTGGCCGCTTAGTAGCTATAAACTCATATGGAAACATCTCACCTCCCTCTCTGCCTCCCTTTCCCTGTCTGTGAGTAGGGCTAATGAAAGCACCTACCTCGTAAGGTTGTTGTAAGGAATGAAGGAGTTAATACACCCAAGGCATTTAGAACAGTGTTGGGTATGGAATCAGTTGTCAAGAGTTAGCTAATATCAAAATGTCGTTCTTTGCAATGAGATTCCCCCCCCCGCCTCCTCCCCCCCCACCACACTCCAGTTTTGTTTAACCCCCTCTGCCTCCATGTACCATTGTGAGATGTGCGGGGTAGTTGCGAGGGTCGGGTTTTCTTCCTCTTTTTCTCCCCAAGGGGAAGAAAATGTAATTTCGCTCAAACCCTTTTTTCTTTTCTCAAAATGTTCTGAGAGTGAAAAGTAATAAAATATCCAACAAGCCCATTTGAATGAAGCCGAGGTATAATTTGCATGATAAAGATATATTTCCATTTATAAAGTTCATCAGCAGAATTAATGACAAATAAAGGGAAGACCCAATTAAAGTTCCCCATCCATTAACAACCTTGCTTCACTCTCAGGGCAGGAATTTTAAAAGGAGAGGCTTAAGTTGGAAATGATTTAAATATTAAGGTTGGTGGCATTAAAAAGGACATGAAATGATCATATTAGGATTCAAGGGAAAGAGATTCTCCAGTGATTTTTGTCATCAGAGCGAGATGCATTTCCCCCCCCGATCGTCGTTCCGCTGGCTTCTCCGTGTTCACCCAAATGAGCTGTCAAACACTGATGGGCGTCATCATAATCAAAGAAAACAAGTTTGCCCTTTAAAGCAAAAGAGGTAATTTGGCTGAAAGCAAATTGGAAACATTTCATAGAACGTTGCATTTCCAGCTGCAATCTCTGAAGAGTTCAGGCGTTTTTTGATTTATGCCTGAGAGCTTTGGGGGACAATGGGAGAGCTTCGTGAAGCACTTTGTTCACGTTCATCCCGTGGCCACGGAGCGAAGATCTTCAGAGGGGCCGAGGAAGCTCCCTGGCTGTCCCTGAAACGTGATCTTCGGTGGGGGGGAAAGCCTTAAGGGGATTCACGAGATTGACGGGGGGGGGGGGGGTGCAGAAAGTGGGGGCGGAGAAACAAAGAGATGCAAGGTAGGGCCCTCCTCGCCTCCACTCCCAGAGCCTTCTGACTTTGGGGCCCATTTGGCCTGGCCGAGGAAGCGAGCGTCCTTAGCATCTCATCTAGCTGCCTTTCTTCCTTGCTCGTGGTCACTCGAGATGTTCCTCTGATTCCCGATCTTCTGTTCGTGTACTCCGGTTCGGGGAACTGAATATCTCTTGGGGCTTCAAGCGTCCGCGACTCCTCCCTCTGCATTTATGTCTCTGTCCCCAAGGCCTCCCAGGCCCCCCTGGATGTGTGTTGTGAGATGCCTAGAGCACGCTCAGCTAGGCTTCTTTGCTTGTAAGCAACAGACACCGACCGTGGCTAAGCACACTCTCTCTTGCTCTCAAAAACAAATAGACTTTAAAAAAACGCACAAAACGGGGCACCTGGGTGGCTCAGTTGGTTGAGCATCCGACTTCAGCTCAGGTCACGATCTCGCGGTCCGTGGGTTCGAGCCCCGCGTCGGGCTCTGGGCTGATGGCTCAGAGCCTGGAGCCTGTTTCCGATTCTGTGTCTCCCTCTCTCTCTGCCCCTCCCCCGTTCATGCTCTGTCTCTCTCTGTCCCAAAAATAAATAAATGTTGAAAAAAAAATTTAAAAAAAGAAACACAGATTAGGTTATTAAAAAAAATAAATAAAAAATAAAAAATAAAAAAACACACAAAAAAAACAAAACCAAGGGGCGCTTGGGTGGCTCAGTCCATTGGGCGACCGACTTCAGCTCAGGTCGTGATCTCACCGTCTGTGAGTTCGGGCCCCACGTCGGGCTCTGTGCTGACAGCTTGGAGCCTGGAGCCTGTTTCGGATTCTCTGTCTCCCTCTCGCTCTGCCCCTCCCCTGCTCACTCTCTGTCTCTGAAAAACGAATAAATCTTAAAAATATATATATTTTTTCAACGTTTATTTATTTTGGGGACAGAGAGAGACAGAGCATGAACGGGGGAGGGGCAGAGAGAGAGGGACACACAGAATCAGAAACAGGCTCCAGGCTCTGAGCCATCAGCCCAGAGCCTGACGCGGGGCTCGAACTCCCAGACCGTGAGATCGTGACCTGGCTGAAGTCGGACGCTTAACCGACTGCGCCACCCAGGCGCCCCAAAAATATATTTTCAATAAAATGAGCTCTTTGTCCTCCCTTCCACACCTCCTTCCCCCCAATTTGTCTAGTCCCTCAAAAGGGCCCAATCTTTCTCTCCCAGTCCCCCAAACGCAAAACAGTCTCACTCATCAAGTCCTGATGACTCCTTCTTTTTTTTTTTAAAGTTTATTTATTTTTGAGACAGAGAGAGACAGAGCATGAACAGGGGAGGGTCAGAAGAGAGAGGGAGACACGGAATCTGAAACACACTCCAGGCTCTGAGCTGTCAGCACAGAGCCCCACACGGGGCTTGAACTCACGGACCGAGAGATCATGACCTGAGCTGAAGTCAGACGCTTAACGGCTGAGCCACCCAGGCGCCCCTTGATGACTCCGTCTTCAAAACATTTCTCATATCCACAGCATATGACAAGGAGAAGGGCACAGGGAACCTGGAGGTGGCAGGCCCAGCCCTCGCCCCAAGACGATGTTGAGATGTTTTTTTCAGTGCCGCGTATGTAGCCGTGATCAAAATAGATAAAGCCCCTGCCTTCCTTGGAGCTCACCTTTTAGGGGAGGGGGAAAGACAGACAATAAACAAACAGGCCCATATATGGATGTCAGACGGTGAGAACCTAGCCGGGAGAAAAGCAAACAGGATAGGGGGAAAGGGAGGGCAGGGAGGGCAGGGAGGAGGAGAGGGTTTACGTTTTATGAAGGAAATCCGGAGAGCACTCACTACTACACCAAGATTTGAGCAGAGGAGGAAGTGCAGGAACGAGCTTTGCAGATATTTAGATGAATGCTCCAGCCCTGGGGCTTGGCGGGGGGCAGGGGTCGTGGTGCACAGACAGCAAGTGCAAAGGCCCTGTCAGAGGCTGGAGCACATTTGACATGTTCAGGGAACAGCAAAAGGGTCGGTCTGAGTGCAGAAGAGCAAGTGGTCGCAGTAGCCAGATTATGTAGGGCCTTCTAGGTCGTTGTAAGGACTTTGGCTTTTATCCCGAGTGAGATGGGGAGCTGTTGGTAGCGGGGGGTTCTGGTAAATGTCCAACAACCAGTTTGGTGGGAGGGGGCCGTGATCTGTAGTATTCGCCAATTTCCGTGTGTAAATACTCCCACCATGGCTGATTTCAAACTACTGATGGTTTGGGGCACCTGGGTGGCTCAGTTGGTTGAGCACCTGACTCTTGGTTTCGGCTCAGGTCACCGATCTCACGGTTCCTGAGTTCGAGCCCCACATCGGGCACTGCACGGACAGTGCGGAGTCTGCTTGAGGTTTCTCTCTCTCTCTCTCTCTCTCTCTCTCTCTCTCTCTCTCTTTCTCTCAAAATAAATGAAACAAACTTAAAAAAAAAAGAGTCAAGTTACCAATGGCTTAACAGGAACCTCACAAATACCCTGAAATTTTAATAACCAGTCCTCGTGAGCTGGATTTTGAACAGAGGAGTACAAGAATCTGACGTTTTAAAAGGCTCCCTCTGGCTGCTGTGATGAGACCGTGGAGGACGTGGGCGGAAGCAGGGTTACCAGTGAAGAGGTTCTCACAGTCATCTGGGTAAGAGATGATGGACCCTTGGAAGGTCCAGTGGCTGAATGACATCAGGAATGGCATTCCTGCAGTTTCCTTCTCATTCACAAAGTGGCTGCCACTGTTCCATCATTAAAGCCCAAGTTCAAGGAACGGAGGTGAAGCCAACAATGTCTTTCTTTTGTATGGGGAAGGTAAAAGGTTTCCTAGAAGCCCCTAGAAAACTTCTCTATTTTATTGGCTCTAACAGTGTCTATAGCCACTCAGAACTGTAAAGGAGGTTGAGAAGTTGAGCATTGAATATTTCCAGCCACTATATTACAGGCAAGCAAGAAGGAAGGAGGTTGGGATGGGGATGGTGGCTGCCACAAAGAGGCTGGCCTTATAAGAATCAACTACAAGAATTCGACCCAGCCTGGAAGCCCAGGCAAGTCTTCCCTGAAGAAGTGACACGTGAACTGAGATCTGAGTGCAAATAATTAACTTAGTAATAAGGAGGGAGAAGAACGTTTCAAGAAGACGAAAAGAGCATGTGCAAGGGCCCTGAGGTGGAAGGTTTATAATACCCCAAGCTCTCTACTTGCCACAACCCTTTCCCTATAAATGATCCATTACGACCAATCTTTCTCGAAAATCTGAGTTGATCCTGTTACCTGTTTCCCAAAATCAAAATGGATCCCAATCTCCTACAAGATAAACTCCAAAGTCCCCACTCTATGTTGAAAGCTGGGCATGATCTCAACCTATTCTGTGATTACAGCTTTATGCCGTTCCTCCTAGAGTTGTTGAACTTTCACGCGTGCGTGTTTCATATTCCAAACTAGGTTATAAACTCTGGCAGGACAGGAACCATTCCTTGAATCTCTTTTATATCCCCAGGAGCTCAATAAATACCCAGATAGATGACCCTTACTGCAGGGAGCAGGAGCAGACGTAAGCAGACCAGTTAAGAAGCTCTTTAATCATCCGAGTGAGAGACGATAAGGCCCTCACTCGGTGGCACAGAGGCTGCCCAGAAGGAAAGGAAAGGAGGGGGCGCTGTCAGAGAAAGAACGAAGAGACTGGGATGTGGGGGGGGGGGGAGGAGAGTGTGGGGTGGCACTCAGGTTTCCAGCTCGAGCAAGTAGGATGGCAGAATTGCCAATCGCCAGGGCAAAGGATCAGGAAGGAGCAGGGTAAGGGCTGGGGACGCGGTGAGGTCCCTCTTAGACATGGTATGTTGGGAGGCCCAGCCAATCCTGGGCAGGAGGCAGGAGGCAAGTCCGATGGTACATCTGGATCTCCGGCCAAGCCCAGACACTCAGACCAGGAAATCACCACAGTCCTGGACCTGGGATCGGGGTTCCCTGGGTTAATAATGCTAGTTATTATTTATTGAGCACTTACCACGTACAGGCCCTGTGCCAGCAACTTCTCACCGGATCTTAAGGTCTCAGTTTTATGGCTGAGGAAGCCCCGGCTTAGAGGATTGGACAAGTAGCCCAGGGTCCCCCCAGCAAGGGTCTAAACCCAAGTGGGGCTACTGCGAAGCTAGTACTCAGCCATTGTGCCAGGTAGACAACATCCATGATCGATTTCTGATCGCTGCCACAAATTTCTCAGAGAGTCTTTTCAACTTTTTATTTCGTAATGACCGTAGATTTACGGAAAAGTTGCAAAGATAGTTCAGGATCCCCAAATGCCCTGTACTCAGCTCTCCCAACGTTAATATCTTCAATAACCGTGATGGGTCTGTCCGTCAAAACCAAGAAACTAACGTTGGTACAATGCTGTTCACGACACCATCGGCTTGGTTTGGATTTTACATTTTCCTACTAATGTCCATTTCCCCTTCCAGGATCCAGTCCGAGATACAACATTGCACGTAGCGAAGCAGGTTCGAAAGACTGTGTTTCAAAGTCACTGTTCGCGCCCCCCCTGACTTTTAAAATCCATACTTAAAAACCAGCGCAGATGTGCTGTGCTGGTCCCAGTCCCATTTGCTCGCAGCCGCATTGTTCCCTCTGTCCCTGTGCTGCTCTGTCTCGGGCTGCTGACACCTGCAGGCTGCCCGTCTTGTCCTCTGGCTTCCCCGGGGTTTGGCCAATGGGAGGCGCTGGTGTCGGATTGGAGGGTGGGAGGAAGAAGAAACCACGGTATTTCCTCTTCTCTCTGCTTTGGGCTGCGTTTCCAGCGGTGGCCACAGCTCCTGGGGGGGCTATAGCCCCGCCTGGACAGGAAATGGGTGCGGTTCCAGCTTCCCCTGGGTGACCCTCATCCTCCAAGCTCACCACCAGCTCCTTCTGCGGTGGCCTCCTGCCGTTGACAGTGTCTGGGTGGCTTCCCCTTCCCTGGTTAGCCTCTCAACTCTTTCCATCGCCCGTGTAACTGGCTTTCTATATTTAGATGCTTTAAAAAAAAAAATTCAACAGCATTGACTTTTATTCATTCATGTTAAGTCACCCGAAACGATGTCTGTTGCGATTAAATGCTCATTAATGTAAATGGCTGAACAAACCCATTTCCGGGGACGCTTAATATCCTACCTAGTTAAGTCGCTTCAACAGAATGGTGTCTGCACTCCCGGCTGTGCCCTGCCTGACATCTGTGCCTGAGACCCACCTCTACCCACCTCCTTCCCTCGTGTCCAATGCCGTCACAACGCTAGAAACTGCTTTCAGTGAGAGGTTCTGCGTAAAAGCTGCGGGGCACCTGGGACGAGCTCTCGGCGTTGACGGTCGGTGGCCGCTGCGGCCACAGCAGCCACCTTCGTGCAGCACCGCGCCACTAACCGCTTACTCCTTCCTTCGCAGGGTCGCCAGAGCCACTAACGGCAGGAGACCTACGTAGTCTGCCAACGTCTGCGCCTCCCAGGGCGCACAGGGGCAAGGGAGACCGCTCGGAAAATGGCTCTCGATGTCCTCGCCGTGGCCCCTCTCTACCAGGGCCCTGACATCAACAGAATGAGGCTGACGGCAGAGCTGTCCAAAAAGCCGGCCTCCCCGCTAAAACCCTTGGTCCCCTCCAAGTCCAAACTCACCACCATCGAGACCAAGAGGGTCATGTCCGTACTGGACGAGACCATCCACAAGGTGGAGCTGGTGACCCTGCTCTCACACTTGGCTTCCAAGGACGAGGCTCTGCAGGGGATTCTGGGAGGGGACGTCAGGAGGGCGGTGAGAGAGCACGAGGACCTGTGTCGCAGGCTCCTGGACAGTGTCGCTTACCTGCAGGATAAGGAGAGGCGGCTGCAGGAGGAGGAAGAGTCTGAGGACGAGGGATGGCTCAGAGACCGCCTCCTCTCCGTGCAGCTGCAGAAATCCAACCTACTGCCGCTCATGGAGCACATCAGAGAGTCCACCAAGGACGTCCTGAGACTCTTGCTCGATAACCCGCAGGCGGCAAAGCTCTCGGAGACGCACGCGCTGGGCAGAAGCGCAGAAGCCCAGCGTTTTATTGACTGCCTGATGGAACTGCGGGGCTTCCTGTTCGAGAAGCTACTCACCAGCCCCATGGAAGCCAGAGAGAAGACTCAGTTCATACAGGATGTCAGTAGACAGAACAGGAGGAACCAGGACATCATTGATGCGCTGGAGAATGAGTTGGCGGCGAGCATGAAGAACAGGGACGCAGAGGTATCGGTCGGACCGTGGAAGGGGCCGCACGGAGAAGCGAACCCTTTCGGCGGTCGGGTTTTTGCCTCGGTGACTTAAACGCCTGCTGTCATTCACTCACCCCACGCGTACTGCTAGGAGCACTTACTAGGTGCCGGGTCTCATAAATGAGTCCACATTGTCCCTGCCTCATGCAGTTTGGGGGAAGGTAGGTCTTAAAGACCTGATT
This sequence comes from Lynx rufus, assembly GCF_022079265.1. NCBI lineage: Eukaryota > Metazoa > Chordata > Mammalia > Carnivora > Felidae > Lynx > Lynx rufus. The sequence goes on along the minus strand of NW_025814839.1, from coordinate 5,326,274 downwards.
TCGTTACGGTTTTGAGAAATACGACGGAGGGTAAGCGCAGGGTGCCATAGGACAGTGTTACAAGAGACCCAAAGGGTCAGAGACATAAGAGCCAACACCTGAAGAACGAAAGGGAGTGAACCAGGCAAGAGAGGGAGGAGGAACAGGCCAGGCCAGCATCAGGCGAGCTCTTTCTGCAAAGGGCTGGGGAGTAAGTACTTTAGGCTTTGCTAGAAGACCGCACAGTACCTTTGAGGCCTCATCAACGAATGTGATCTCTGTTCGGAGGGCGAGGGGCAGATGGCACAGGTGGAAGCTCTAGAAGGATTTTGAAGAAGGGGGAACGATAACATGATTCCAACCTAATAACCATCCGGGATGCACACCTATGTATTATGCTGTGCATACGTTTGCTCAGAAGAGCCTTACAGAGTCCCCGTGAGGTGGCATCTAAGTATAGGTTTGGCTCCCAAGACAGACCCAAGATGACAGCGGCTTAGTCGAGTTGGAAATGTTTCTCTCTAGTGGGAAAGCTGGAGCAGTCACAGAAGCTCTGCCTTGTAAATTCGTCAGGGCTCCAGGCTCCTTCTGTCCGGCCTTTCTGCTGCCCACCCCACCCCCCCGCCCACACAGGGCTTCTAACCGTGGACCCAGAAGACCCCCATCATGTCACCGCTGGTCCAGCCAACAGGAGGCAGAAAGGGGAGGAGGGCCTTGACCCTGGCCCTTTGGGGATGCAACCCGGAAGTAGCCCACGGTCACGGATCTTAGCCACACCCTGTGGCTGGCTTTGCTGGGAAGGGTCGTCCGTGCCTGGGGCCAGGTTTGCCAGGAGTATTCTGCTCCACAGCCTTGGCACTGCCATTTCCAGCCCCCTGTGATACACAGAGCGCGAGGCCCTGCGAAACTGTTTGCCGCCCGGCCTCCCCCACGCCCTAGCTCAGGCTGAACCTCCTTAGGTTCTCACTGAATTTGTCCTTGAAAGCAGAGTTTGTTGAGGAATGTTTATGCGATTATTTATCTGGTGATTTGATTCGGGTCTGGCACCCCATAAGAGGACGGGGGCCTTGTCTCTTTCGGCCCCGGGGCGCTCGGTCAGGGGAGACCACGCACAGGTTGGAAGAGCGCCGGCGAGGGACAGGGAGAGGGGCCCCAAACAGCTTAGTGGGTCCCATTCGGGTGGTGGAGACGGCTTGGGCTTCCAAGTTGGACAGATCTGGGCTCAAATTCCATTTCTCCGGGTTGACAAGTGTTATCGTGTCACTTGGACCTCAGTGTGAAATGAGAGGGTGACACCCTTGGGCTGCCGCGGGGTCAAGAGAAGCTCAGACCCCCAGGGGTCCCCCCTGCCAGTTGACCCCAGCCCCCCAGGCTGCTGGCGGGAGCCAGTCACAGCACTGCTGTGCTCACAGGGAGACTCCGGGGCTTGTGACCGGCCTTTGGAGCTTATTTACAAAATGGCCCCATCCTCCACCCCCATTCCTGTTCTAGAACCTTCTGAGGGCGGTTTTGTCCCTCAAGCATTAGCGGGGGGCAATCCCCACGGTACGTGTGTCTCGTGCTCTCATGAAACACTCCTAGTGTCTCTGCCAACAGAATACTCCTGTTCTGTGCCACCGTCCAGACCTGCCCAGAGGCCTCGCCCCAGCTTGCCTGTGCCCATCACTCAAGCCAGGAGACAGAGGGGGTGGCCAAGCACATGGGGTCTGGATCAGACAGACCTGGCTTCAAGTACCCCCACCCCTCCCCGGCTCAGCTGTACAGCCCCAGACAGATGAGTCGATGCCCTTGAGCCTCAATTGCCTTGGCTGTGATCAGGCGGTCTCCGTCCCCCTTGGGCACTGGGGGCAGGGTTCCGCCAGGTAACAGCGCAGGTTGCCGGCTCCCCCCGCAAGGGAGCGTGTGGTACCAGTTCTCCTGCGACTATCGGGCATCACGTAGGTAATGATGGAGCCTCTCGTCTTCCTGGCCCAGGTGGAGAAAGAGAACTTCGTGATCCAAGAACTGAAAAACCACCTGCACCAGGTGCTCAGGCTCTCCGAGAACAACCTCCTTCGCACCAAGCAGGAGGCCGAGAAGCAGCAGAAGGCAGACTTCCGGGCCTCGCAGGCCCGGGTGGCCAAGATCCAGCAGGAGATACTGCTGCTGAGGTCACAACACCACAACCTGGTCGTGGAAAACCGGGAGGCAGAGCAGGCGCTGAGGAAGGTACGGGGGACAGCAGGGAGGGGACAACGGAGGCCCCGGGGACAGGGGAGGGGTGGTGTAGCGGGAGGGCGGGGCAGGGTAGGGCTCCCCCAGCCAGCCAGGGAACAGCTCCCCTGAGGAGGAGGGCTTGGGAACAGGGGAAGTGCAGGAATGAGCCAGTGTCTACCCCCCACCCCCTGTGCTACACATGGGCCTGGGGGCTGGGGCGGAGACACTGGTCCTATCCTCCTGCACGCTGGCTGTGTGACCTTGGGCGAGTGCCTTAACTACTCTGGGCCCCAGAGGGATGATAACACCCACCTTGTCGTGCAAAGGACCTGAAGGAGCTCCTAAACCTCAGGCGAATTTCGTAATTCCCTCCAGCCCGTGTTGCCATCTTTAAAATGAAAGTGAGCAGATCGGTCTAATGGGTCATTAGGAGAATCGAATGAGGCGGTAGGTGGAAAGTGAGTGCATTAAGTGCTCAGGACACATCACTTCTCTTGCCCTCCTCTGGGCCCTGGGCCTGCACACACCCAGCTTGCTTCCGGATCTCTTTCCTCATAAAGGAATTCTCTAATACTTGTTCCCAGTTTTCATCTCAGTGTCATGACTCTTGAGCATCTGATGGAAGCCATGGGCCTCTCCTCCGTAAGAAGGCACAGATGCACCTGCACGTACCGGGGGGCAGTTCTGGGGGGCACAGGCCCTCTGCAGCCAGCCCGTCCGTGGTGCCCAAGTCAAGAGCTCTTGCCCTGTAGGATTAGGGAGTTCGTTTATTTGTTCTTCACTGAAATTCACATAACATAAACTTAACCACCAAAAAAATTTTTTAATGTTTATTTCTGAGAGAGACAGAGAGACAGAGCGTGAGCCTGGGAGGGGCAGAGAGAGAGAGAGAGGGAGACAGAATCCGAAGCAGGCTCCAGACTCTGAGCCGTCAGCCCAGGGCTCGACGCAGGGCTCGAACTCACAGACCGCGAGATCGTGACCTGAGCCAAAGTCGGACCCTTAACCGACTGAGCCACCCAGGCGCCCCTAAACTTAACCATTTAAAAAAAATTTTTTTTGAACGTTTATTTATTTTTGAGACAGAGAGAGACAGAGCATGAATGGGGAAGGGTCAGGGAGAGAGGGAGACACAGAATCGGAAGGAGGCTCCAGGCTCTGAGCCGTCAGCCCAGAGCCCGACGCGGGGTTCGAACTCATGGACCGCGAGATCATGACCCGAGCTGAAGTTGGATGCCCAACCAACTGAGCCACCCAGGCGCCCCTAAACTTAACCATTTTAAAGTCAACAGTTCGGTGGCATTTAGTACATTCACAGTGTTGTGCAGCCACCCCCCCATCTCGTTCCAGAACATTTCCATCCCCCCTAATAAAACCCCGTACCCCTTAAGCAGTCACTCCCCATTCCCCCTTCCCTCCAGCCCCTGGCAACCACTAATCTGCTTTCTGTGTCTATGGATTTGCCTGTTCTAGACACTTGATATAAATGGAATCGTATAATATGTGGCCTTTTGTGTCTGGCTTCTTTCCCTTAGCTCGCGTTTTCAAGGTTCATCCACGTAGCATTTGTCAACACTTCGTTCCTTTTTATGGCTGAATAACATTCCGTTGTAGGTAGGGGAGCTGATCTTTAAAAAACAGATTATGTCCCTCTCCTGCATCAAAATCCACCCAATGGCTTTCCGTCTCCTTGACGCTAGGATCCAAATTGCTTCCACTGCTGACACTCCCTCCGGTGATGCAGCTTCTCACTCTGACCTCCCTGGGACCCCGGGGGCTCCTCCTCAGCCACTCCATTTCCGGCCACACTGGCTCAATTTCTGCTCTTAAACACCGCAAGCCTGTTCCTACCTCAGGGCCTTTGCACTGGCTGCTCCCTCTGCCTAGAGTGTTCTGGAGTCAGACACCTGTGGCTTCAAATTCAGGTTCTACCTCTCATTCGCTCTGTGATCTTGGGCAAGTGAGTTAGCACGTCTGAGCTTCAGTTTCCTCATCTGTGAAATGGAGAAGCTACCTTGTGGGCAAGGCACGTTAAAGCTTGTTGCAGAGTGAGCTCGGCACGGTTTGTTGTTCCTATGAATCCATCAAACGATGACTCGTTGACTTTTTTTAGAAGAAATACAAAGTGGAGACGGAAATCGAGAACTGGATCCAGAAATACGATATGGAGATGGGCGAGAAGCAGGTATTTGTGCTGTAGTCTCTCGAGTGCGTTTCCCGTGCTCCTCTAGGAAAGGCCCATGGTCTGTGCCGAGCTCTGGGCCTCCCCAGACAGGCTTCCCTGCCCCCCTACCTTAGGCCCAAGGGTTTGTCTGGCCTCGCACAGCATGGGGAGAGGTGGGAGAGGAAGGAGCCGGAAGCCGGAAGGCACTAAGCGCTTGTCACTGGGCCCAACGATCTTGGCTCCATCTAGTGTCCACATCCCATACTCTCTGTCCCTTCTGCACGCGGCTCCTGCCAGCAGCCTCATGAGCCAGGGCTCCTCCTGGGCAGACTCAGGCACGGGCTTGCCTCCCCTGCTTCCCTCAGTCGCCCAGGTTTCTCCTGAGGGCCCGAGATGTGCCGCCTGCTGGGACAGCGCAGTGAAGCTGGTCCCTGTTATCATTTGGAGCTTCTACTCCAGTGTCCCTTACCCGCTGTGTGACCTGAAGCAAGGGGCTTGACCTTTCTGAGCCTGACTCTGCATGTGATCGACAGTCATCCCCGTGCTGGGACCACGAAGGGGATACAGTGAGGCACCACGGTCACACAAATGCTAGCACCCGGCGCAGGACGCGGCCTGGAGGAAGCGCTTAGCGAACGGAGACCTAGAAAACAGGGTGCCCTCAGGCCCACCTTCCCACAGCTCTGGGATCGTAGGCGGCACTGCCGGGGCGGAAGCCCCTTCGGGAAGGGCGGGGGTGCACGCAGGGGAGGGTGGCAGGCGGCGCCCCGTGCTCGGTGACCCCCACTCCCTGCCCCCCCACCCCAGGACGAGTACGAGGAGCTCGACATCATCCACAAGGAGGAGAAGGTCCAGCTGGAGGAGCTGAGGCAGAGGTACAAGGTGCTGGTGGAGGAGTTCGCCCAGATCCGGGCCGAGCGGGAGGTCAATGCCAAGAAGAAAACGGAGGCCGAGCAGGAGATGCTGCGCATGGTGCGGGCCGCCACGCTCATCCAGGCCGTGTGGAAGGGCTACCTGGTCCGTTCCGTGCTCAGGTCCAGGAAAAAGCGAAGCAAGAGCAAAGGGAGGGGCAAGAAGGGCAAGGGCAAGGGCAAGGGCAAGGGCAAGGGCAAGGGCAGGAAGTGAGTCTCCCCCTGGGCGCCCCACTCCCCACCCGTGTCGCCACGCTCCTCACTTCTCGGAGAGCAGGCCGGGGGGCCACGAGGAGGGGGAGCCCGGCCATTCCCGGCTGGAGGGATTTTTCAGAGTTAAAAACCATCTCAAGTCCCATCCTACGAATAAACGTCGCTTTGCCCGGGGCTGCTGGCCGCGTCTGTGTCATGCTCGTAGATGCCCTTTGCGTGGGGAGGGCACACGCGCTGGGGGCCAGCACACAACCATTCCTTCCTTTAGCCTCAGCGGCAAGCCGGACCCTGGCTCCGGGAGGATCAGGGTTTCAGGCTGCCCTGAGACCCCGCCCTGGGGCTATCCATTTGCCCCCAATTTCTCCCTCATCCAGCGCCGTGAAAGCTCGAGGGCCTCCAGCCTTACGCAGGCTTTATTTGGTGCCCAGGCAGTCGAATATTCGTATCTATTTTTATTCACTACTGGCATTTAAAAAATCAGGGGCTATCATAGAGAAATCTGGCTTTTTCTGGAAAAAATCTCATCCGGATAGCCTGGGGCCACCCGTCCTCCGAGCTGAGCAGCGGCACCTTTGAGATGGCAGACACCGCAGGCTGCCCCGTCCCCGCCACTCCCAGCTGCCCTCCAGACACACGGCCTCGCTGTCGGCTGCCCAGTATCCTCCCACATGGGCGGTCACCGTCTTCAGTGCAGCCGGGAGGAGAGGCCACAGAGAGGCCAGAGCCCAGCCCCCACCCCAATTCGGCCGGATCCTGGGATTCCGGGTGCAACTCCATCGAGCAAAGGCTTTACCATTTCTCATCAGTGCTCCGGCCCAGGGTGGCCCATGACAAGCAGCAGGGCCGGAGAGGAAGGGGCTCCCGGCCGGCTTCCGCCTCTCTGTCCCGAGTGCTCTCCAGTCGCACGTCTAACTTTCTGGCCTTCCTGGACCCCTCTACTCGGCAAGGTCCTCGTCACTGTTCTTTCGGCAAATGTGGAAAATGCATGAGGCCCATGTTCCCAAACTTCAAGTGGCCAACTCGCCACTGTCGTGATTTCTGCCACTTCCTTGTTATATTATTTAACTTTGTTATTTAATGCAACCTGGGCCTGTGGTGGCCTTTCCCCTAAGGAAAATCAAATTAGTCAAAGTGGTGGCTTTGATACGCTACTGATATATTTAATACATGAAAACAAATACATGATTATTAAAGTTAAAAAACGCCCACTCGCATGTCACCCAGATCCTGTTTCCCATGGTCCACACACTGTGCCTGGGAAAACTCCAGACTCAGCTGGAAACTCATCCTGAGCAGGAAGCTTGGCTTGAAGAAGGGACCTTCCAGGTTGGCGATCGTGCTACTTAGTCACACTTGGTGGCAAGACGTTGTGGGAGTGATGGGGGAGCGGCGGGCCCCTCCCTGGGTTGGCACTCATACAGCCTGTGGCCATGGCAACACCAGTACAGGAATCTTAAGGGGCGGCCGTCAAATCCACACGACGGGGTAAAAGGTAGGAACTGGCGACTGTCAGCACAGAGGCACGGCCCGCCCTCGCTGCGTCTGCCCCCACGAGCGCTTCTCCGATGCCTCGTGGTTACCTAGGAGACCCTGGTTCTCCAGAGGCGCCCCCAACCAGTGCCCTCCTCTGAAACCGTGCCCCTCACTGTGACCCACGAGCAAACCTGAGAACCAAGAAACTCATTTCCAAGGGGGCTTTGGTTTCCGGGTGGCCCCACCTCGCTGAGGGGCGGCTGGCACTGAAACACGGACTGAGCGAGCCCTGGGAGTCACGAGGGGGCTCTGGAAGGTCACCCCCGACGGGGAAGGCCTGGAATCCCGAGGCCCATTGGCGTGGGAGGCACTGGTGTGTGGGCGACCCGTGCCGGGGACATTCAGGTGTGTGAGGGAATGGGAACGTTCTCGCCTCGGAGGGCGTGGAGAGTCTAACCCGTCCACGGACAACTTCCGGGTATCTGCCGCCACCTTGGGCTCTGGCTTCGAGGGACCAGCTGGGTGAACGGCTCGCAGTGGGGTGTCCCTGGGGCGGGGTGAGTGGCTGCCCCTGGGGGTGGCTGGGGGTGTCCAGAAGAGGGCATGGAGTTTTGCAGCATCCCCCTTTGCCATCCACGGGCCCTCCCAGCTGGTGCCCTCGGGTCGGGAGCCAAACAGCGACTCATCGCAGTAAGAAGGAGTGTGGCTGATCAGTCTGGCAGAGGGGAGAGAAATGCAGTGAGCTGGGGGAGTGAACAAAGCCTAAAACCCGTAAGCCCCTACCCCCCCTGCTGGGCACCTGCAGTAGCACAGAGGGCTGCCTGTAGATGTCGAAGTCCCTGTCTCCCAGCCTGGCACCCACAGGGAGGCCACAGCCCTCCCATGTCCCACCACTCCCATCTCTGTCGTTTTTTCCCCTGCCGAGAATCCTGACCCCAGCCTTTCCAGGCCCGGCCAATTTGCATATTCCGTCTTCCCCGCCACACTGATTGGCTTGGGATTGGCCACATGACCCATCCTATCCAACCAGAGCTGCCGTAGGACCCTTGTTGAAACTACTGGGAAGGATGTTTGTCTGCCAACCTGATAGGCCGGCAGGACGAAAGGGCCAAGCAGCTGGTCACTGGCTCAGCTGGAACATGGGGGGAAAGGTGCGCTAAGATAGAGACGGAATCCAACAAGAGTCTGAGCCCCTGATAAACAAGCCCCAAGCATTACTTTTCTGCTGAAACCAGTTTGTGTTAAGTTTTGTCACTTGTATCCAAAAGAGTCCCAGTTAATATGACCTTTTTGCTTCCCCCCACCCCACCCCATTCTCCTTTTTCCTAGTGGCCTTGTCAGCTGAGCCCTCTGCAGCCCTGTGGCCCGTCCCACTGTATTTGAAGTGACACAACCCAGTGCCTGGCAGACAGAGGGCGCTCAGTCTGAACTTGTGTTATAAAGCTGGCCTGGCCTTACTACCAGAGACACTTTTTAAAATGTTGGATGTTTACTGAGGGCTTTTCATGCGCAGGCCCAGGACGCAGCAAGTCATGTGCATTAACCCATTATTTCTCACAAACATCCACAGGAGGGAGATGTGATCATCTCATTTTACAAACAAGAAAACGGAGGCTAGGGAGGGTAAGGCCCCAGAGCAAGGAGGAGGGTAGAGACAAGATTCACATCCAGCCCGGCTCAAGGGCCAAGCTCTGGGATCAGTATATCAAATATAAGTGACTTCTCAGCTTTAATTAGATTCACTTAGCAATTTTCTTTTTTTATTATTAGTCTCACAAATATTCATGGCACACCTATGAGGTGGCAGCTCCATGGTTTTTAGCCAGGCAACTTTTTGCTGCCTGAGTTCATTGCTCAAACCGTGTCTGCTTGTTGCCTCTGTCTGCCCAGTGCCAAAGGTTTTACTCAATAGCATCTCTCTCTCTTATGCACCTTTTCACCTGACACCCTCTACTTGTCAGCATCCTGAACAAAATTCTATCCTCTAGGAGAGCATGGGGTTGACCTCCCCTGTCCTGGACACCATATCTCTGTTAATGTGGCCTACATTTACATCAGCGTTTTCAGCTATGTTATACGTGTCAGTGTGGCTAATGTCACCCAACCCTACCTTAAGGCTCCTATGTCAGATGTATGGTGCTCAACCCGGCATAATAATAATAATAATAATAATAATAATAACGAATCTTGGTTCTATCTCACTGAATCTTATCACCTTAAATAGGCACTATTCCCATTTTCACGTCTTTCCACCAACCTGTGTCCTCCTGGCTCAGAACGGACCCTTAAATATGACTGGCTAGTTGTTATGGATTGAACTATGCCCTCCCAAAATTTCACACGGAATTTCAAAGGGATGATTAGGCTTAAATAAGATCATAAGGGTGGGCTCTGATCGAATAGGACTAGTGCCTTCATAAGAAGTGGGGAGACTCCGCGAACGTACATGCTCACAGAGATAAGGCCATGCGAGAACACGGCAAGAAGGTGGCAGTCTTGATCTTGGACTCTGAGCCTCCAGCACTCCAATTAATTTGTTGTTTAAGCTCCCCGGTCTATGGTATTTTGTTATGGCAGCAGTAAACGACTACTATGCCAGTCTCTTCTCTGTTTTTGTCCAAACCCGTGATAAAATAAACAAGATAGAGCCCTGTGGCCTACCACGAGACACCTCCCTCCAGGCTGATATTAACCTGAAATAATCCAAACAATCTAGTTATAACCTAATCAATTTACAATAATAAACGTCTAACTAACTTACAACAATGTTAGCATCAACTCCTGTTTTTCTAACTTGTTCAAGCAAGAACCATTTCCAAATGACTTGTCATTTCGCAGATCAACCACACGCAAATTGCTCTGTGACTCTGTGCAAATCACTGGACCCTTCTGGGTCTCACTTGCCTGGTCTGTGGCATTTGGGAACAGGTGTTCCACCGTCACCACTGTCACACTGTACACACCTCACTTCATTTACTCTCAATAATCCCGCTTGGTCCCATCTTCCACATATGGAAACTGCAGCTCTGAGAGGTCAAGGTGCTTACCCAAGGTCACACAGCATGTGAACAGAAGGGCTCTAACAGGAACCCAAGTGGTTTCACGAGTACAGGAACGCACCTCCCCATTCGGTTACCTGTATTTGTTCTTCTTCCTCGGTGTGAGGGTCGGGGTGCTGACCCTGGAGGAGGTGTTCTCACAGCTCCCGTTGGCCCCCAAGGCCTGTGATGTCCCTGTGCCCACTCGACTGGTTCTGTTGGCCTTCTCCACCCAAGGTGGGTCAAAGTCTGGCGGTGTGGGCCGGGTACCCGCAGGGCTGCCAAACAAAGTCTCATCCACATAGGACGCCCTGGCCTTGACCCGATAGCCACCCCGGCAACGGTGCTGAAGGTGGAGGGTCTGCATCCCACTGACGGCCAGCTCCACGGGGGTTTTCATGCTGCCCATGGTCCCCAGTGATACCGGGCATGCTCTGCCTGCCAGGCCCTGCCTCCAGGACTCCCTGTGAAAGGGGATCAGGCAGGCACCCCTGTCACGGGCAGTGCCAGCAGGGGAAGATGGGCCGTCTCTTAAGTTCCCATCCCAAGGACCAGGTCCTCCCTCAACCAGTCCTCCTCAAACGGAGCTTCCAACCCCAGGAGACATTTCAGAAATTCGTTCAACTGTCTTTTGGCTATATCACAATAGGGAGAGAGGTGCTCCTGGCAAATATTTAATGAATAAATATGCATTCTCAGCATACAGTGCTCAATATAGAATGCTAGAGGGATGAAAAAGAGATGGGGTCTGTGTCTATTTTGGCACCAACAAGAAAACTTGGCATGATGGGACGGGGGAGACAGGGCTGGTCTTTACATGCTATAAATATTTACGAGGTGGATATAATAACCAGTATCATCTCATGCTTACCTTGTGCAAAGAGCTTTACAAACATTGTTTCATTTAATCCTCTTAACAGTCCTGCGAAGTGGCTTCGGTTATGTCCATTCTACAGATGACAAAACTGAAGCTTCAAAAGCTGAAGTCACATATGTAAGCCACACCTAATAAATAAAGCTAAAGCAGTGGAAGAGAAATTTGAACCTGATAAGAGCCCAGAGCTTATGCATTTAACCATTATACTACTGACAGATCACACCCACCCCTCCAACTACACCATATGCCCCGATCCCCAAGTCCGTGTCCCAGTTGATGTCCGAGATCCCTGCATTCTTGTTTTCCTACCTGAGCGTCTCGGCTCGCGGATGTCGGCTGCAACCTCATGCTTCTTCCCCACCTGGTGTGGATTCCTCCGCCGGTGCTTCCGACACCCCAATTTATCTGCGGCCTGGACCCCGGGACCCCAAGCTGCTCGGGCAGCCCCGGGCACAGCGCGAACGGACGCGCCGCCGCAGCCAGGCCCTAACGACGTGGGCTCGGCGCGCGCAACCCGCGGCAACCAGAGAGGGGCGGGGCGGCGCGGCCGGAACCATTAGCACCGGGGGTGAGGCACCCCGTTTATGACGCCCCCGGAGTTCTCCAAAACCTAGAGAGGGACCTCTCACGCCAGTCAGGGGTGGGTCCGTGTGTGCGCCCCAAGCCTCCCGGGACTGCAAAAGGGGAGGCAGCGCAGGCGGGGCCACGTTGACGCGGCGCCCCCTCCTCGGCCGCGCCGTTGGTACGTCCCCGCGGGCCCCGCCCCCTTCCCCGGTTCCCTGCGCCGGGGCCCGCATGGCGGCCGGCACGCGCCCGGCGGCCGGACCTCGGTCCCGTGCTGCCATGGCCCAGTGGAGGAAAAAGAAAGGGTTGCGGAAGCGCCGAGGCGCGGCCTCCCAGGCTCGCAGCAGCGACTCAGAGGACGGCGAGTTTGAGATTCAGGCGGAAGATGACGCCCGGGCCCAGAAGGTAGGAGCGCGGGGCCGGGACACACTTTGGGGCCCGAGCCCCAGCCCCCCGCATCGCCCCGCGCTTGGGTTTCCCCAGCTGGGGAAGTGGTCACAGCTGAGGGTGGGGAGAGGTCGGCTGGCCGGGGGTCGGGGGCAGGGCCGCCGGCGTGAGCACGTGCGTCCGTGCCCGTCACGCCGCGGCTCCCGATGGCCCAGAGTCTCTGCGTTCCGGGGTCCGGGGCCTGCGGGCCTTCCTGGCCGGCTTTTGGTCGCGCGCGCCTCATTGGCTACTTCTCGCCCAGGGGGCGGGTCCTCGCTCCTTTTGGTCCAATGAAAAGTGCGGGTGCCGAAACTCCGACTTGGAGAGTTTGCGGGATTCTTGTGAGGTTAAATTAAGGGGAGGCTGGGCCGCGTGGTTTGAGGCATTGACGCCGCCCTGGGTAACCAATAGTAAATTAAACATGCGTTTGCTGGCCAGGCTCCATGCGCCGGGCTCCTTGCTGAGAACTTTACATGCCTTATTTATTTAATCCGCACCCCAGCCCCTTGAGCCAAGTGCGGCCTTCCCCATTTTCCAGAGGCGGACCGTGAGGCCTAAAGGGGTTCAGGAGCTTGACCAAGACTTCGCAGCTTGTGAGCGGAGAGTCGGGATTGAGACCTCCGGTTCCAGGGCTTGTACTGTTTCCGCTACTGAGTGCCAACTGTATGCAAATGGAGGGGGCGGGTGTGAGCACCACTAATGCGAAAGAGCTAAAGCCCATTATTTCCCACAGCCGTGTGACCAGACGGTGTCTGACACAGAGCAGGGTCTGGATAAGTAGATGAAAGAGTGCATATTTATATGAAGAGAGGGATCTATGCTCCTCCAGGTCAGGGACCAGACAGGATCTTACTGTGTTGCCTCACCCCAGTGAACCCAGTGCTTGGCATACAGTAGGTGCTCTATAAATGTGGAGAAATTACTAAAGCACAGGAGGGCACAGAGCGCAGGTGCCAAAGAAGAGCGCATGGATCTGGTTCAAAGAGCTTCGCCCTGTGTTCAAATGTGGCCCAACCCTGTACTGGCTGTGGAACTTCAGAGACATTGCTTAACCGCTCTGTGCCACATCTGTAGAGGGCAGAAGTTTCCACATGCATAGGAAGCAGATGATTATATGCTGCCCAAAGACTGTTGCAAGGGTGAAATTACAGTGTTCGTGCATTCTGCTCATTCAGTAAACATTTCGGGGGCCCCAGTGTGTTCCAAGCACTTTGTTTTCACAGGCCGACAAACTTTTCCTATTCAGGACCAGATGGTAAATATTTTAGGCTTCATGGGGCCACGTAAGGGCACTGTCTGCTTTGTTTGATTTTTTTTTTTTTTTAACCTTTTAAATGTGTAAAATCCATTCTTAGCTCACAGCTCTGGCCCAGACAGTTGTAGGGACGATAGAGGGTCACAGAGGAAAGAACATAGACTCTGAAGCCAGGGTTCAAATCCCTGCTGACCGTGTGAGCCTGGGCAGGTCACTTCATGGCTCCGTGCCTCAGTTTCCTTCTCTCTAAAATGGACAGACTAATAGTACCTACTTCCCAGAGTCGCTGTGAGAATTAAGTGAGCTAATTTATATGAATGCTCAGAGCAGCACCTGGCTTAGAGGGAGCACCATGGAAATTTTAACCATTATCATGAATTAGTGCTCCAGAAATGTTTTTTTTTAATTTCTTTTAAAAAATTTTAATGCTTTTTATTTATTTTTGAAGGAGAGAGAGATAGAGCATGAGCAGGGGAGGAGCAGAGAGAGAGGGAGACACGGAATCCGAAGCAGGCTTCAGGCTCCAGGCTCTGAGCTGTCAGCACAGAGCCCGATGTGGGGCTCGAACTCACGAACCGTGAGATCATGACCTGAGCTGAAGTCGGACGCCTAACCGACTGAGCCGCCCAGGTGTCCCCAGAAATGTTATTTCTGAGAGCCAGGGGGACAGTCCTGTGGTCTGAGAAGGCTCCCCAGAGGAGGTGTCTGGGTTGGGTATAGCTGTGCCAGCACAAGTGAGAAGGTTCTGGATAAGCGGGAAGAAGGCCAACAGGAGAGAGAGAGCAGAGTGGGGACAAGTGATGGACCAGAACAGGGCAGCTTGGAAAGTCTAGTACCACACACACACTGCATGCTTTGATTGACCCTCTAGAGTTTTTGATTTTTTTTTATGTTTTATTTATTTTTGAGACAGAGAGAAACAGAGCATGAGCAGGGGAGGGGCAGAGAGAGGGAGACACAGAATCTGAAGCGGGCTCCAGGCTCTGAGCCGTCAGCACAGAGCCCGATAACAGAACTCGAACCCACGAACCACGAGATCACGACCTGAGTCAAAGTCGGACGCTTAACCGACGGAGCCACCCAGGCGCCCCTAGAGTTTTTCACTTGGGCTTTGAATGACAGGCCAGAATGACGATGATGATGACACCGCAGGCATGTGTTGGGTGCTGTTCTAGGCTTTCTACTTAACCCATTTAGTCTTTACAACACCAAGGGAGGCGTGTGCCATGGTCCATCTCCCACGTTTCCCAGATGGGGAAACACAGACTCAGGGAGATAAAGTCTCTGGTCTGAGGTCTCACAACTGGTAAGTGACAGTTGGGATTGAAAGCTAGGCAGTCCGTCTACACAGCCCACTCTCTGACCATTTCAGAGGTTGTAGGAGAGCCCTTTCGCAGGGAAGTCACGTGATCTGGCAGGGGCGACATCGGCCTGAATGTGGGGGGGACGTCCGCAGCAAGATATTCCCTGTCCCCCGTGGTCTGTTTGTGCCTGGAGTGACACCGCCTCTCCGTTCCTCCCTCCCAGCTGGGACCTGGCAGACCCCTGCCCACCTTCCCCACCTCGGAATGCACCTCAGATGTGGAGCCCGACACCCGGGACATGGTACGAGCCCAGAACAAGAAGAAGAAGAAATCCGGAGGCTTCCAGTCCATGGGTGGGTGATCACGCCAGGCATCCGGGGACAGTGGGGCAGTAGGAGCAGGGGCTCGTCATGCCCTCTGCGGTCCGCGACTGATGTCTGCTCTGGGCCCAGCACTGTGGCAACTGTTTGGTGCACTGAGGCCTGGCCCAGCGAGAGAGCCGTTAAAGCAGTGCTGGCGACAGAATGGGCCAGGACATTCGGGGATTTACTGCATGACAGAATGCGTTTCAGAGCAGAGGGAGGGAAGGTGGAATAGCTGGGTGGGACTGGGACACCTGGCTCACTGGAAATAACGCTAAACCCTCTTTCTTGCTCTTTACAAATCAGTAGCACCCGGCACAAAGATTTAAATGTCAAGGTGAATATTTTTGTAATTCTAAAAAAAAGAAGCCCTTTGTAAGTATGATCTGAACATTGTCCAATTTGACTTGTTTTCAATCAGACATATGTATGCCAAAAAACGCTGTAAACTGAGTTAAAGTAAATGCTGTCTCAGGGATATACTTGCAACCTTTCGGACAGATACAGGGTTGATATCCTTGATATACAAAGAGCTTTTACGAATCAATAAGAAAAAGATACCCTGATAGAAAATTGGGTGAAGGAAATGAAGAGTCGGCTCACAAAAGGAATTTAGACAGCAGGTTCATGTACTAAAACTGTGCTAAATTTCATCAATAATTAGAGAAAAAGCAAATAAAAGCATTTACACGTGGCTACTTTCTGCCTTCCTGAATTGTAAAAATGAAGGATTGACCAAAAACCAGCTACAACCATGGTACTTCCCTGTCCCCAGGCCTCCTTTTGCCATCCCATTGCCGCAAGGCCCGTCCCATTCAGTCTCTAAAGGCCACCTCCCCCACATGGGACCACATGCTTCGTTTGTCAGCACCCACGCCCGTGCCCATCACGGGCCCTGGCAACTTACCACCCTTTCTTTTATCTATAGAAAATTTCAAACGTATCAAAAACTAGAAAACAGTGAGCTCCCAGTACCCATTGCCAGTTTCAACAGTTAGTCCTGTGTCCTCTGTCCCCGTCTTCCCGGAGGATTCTGAAGCGAATCGCAGACCTCCGCTCTGGTATCCCTGAATAATTCCCACATGCCTCCAGGAGACGCAGGAGCTTACCACGCCTGAACAGGCACAGCTCCCCAGCACCCTGCGAGCCCCCGCCACTCTCAGACCCCAGTTGTGTGGTGGCACTAAGTGTGTTCAAAGCAATCCCCAGGAGGTTCATGCCCCCCCCCCCCCCGCCCCGCAGTCAGCAGGTGCGTCTCCCGAGTCTCTCTCAGTTTTATTCTGTCGCTTTTCTTTTCTTCCGGCTGTTAATTTGTTGATGACACAGTCATTTGTCCCGTGTAGTTTTCTGTAACGGGCCCTAGGGTCTCCCCTCCCCCTGACCATCCCTGTGTCTTTCCCAGGCTTGAGCTACCCAGTGTTCAAGGGCATCATGAAGAAGGGCTACAAGGTGCCAACACCCATCCAGAGGAAGGTACGAGATGGGGCAAGTTAATGGAGTTGGGGAGGAGGGGACGACCGACTTGGTCCTCCTGTCCAGCCTCTTGACACCCACCCCTTGTCCCGGCTGTCACGTTGATCCCCTCTTAGTCTGGCTGAAGCCCCACACAGCTGGTCCGTTTCACAGGTGGAGAAAGTCGGGCCTCTTTGCCATTCGAGCCTCCCCCTGGCTACCTACCGCTGGGCCCCCTCCCGGGCAGCTCACAGGCACCCCATTGTCACCCCCTGCTTGTGGGTGTTGTCCTCAGACATTTAGCCAAGATGTAGACAACGATTCTCTGAGGTCCCAAGGAGGAGGAGGATGAGACAGGGAGGTAGAGTCTGGCTTGACCTAAAGAACGGTGTTTCACCCACGGAAAGAGGTGGGGGTAGTGAGCTGCCTGTCCCTGCAAGTGTACAAATAAGCCTTGGCAGGAATGGGCTCAGGACTGGGCAACAAGCCCCTTCCCACTTAACAAGAACCCCAGTTCGCCCACACCCCGGGGGACTCGACACTCTGGATCGCGTGGAGCTGACCCTACCCTCCCCCTGCCCATGCCTCTCCAGACCATCCCGATGATCCTGGATGGCAAGGACGTGGTGGCCATGGCCCGGACGGGGAGCGGCAAGACGGCCTGCTTCCTCATCCCCATGTTTGAGCGGCTCAAGACCCGCAGCGCCCAGACTGGGGCCCGTGCCCTCATCCTCTCACCCACCCGCGAGCTGGCCCTGCAGACCATGAAGTTCACCAAGGAGGTGTGTTGGGGCCGGGGCTGCTGGGCTGAGCTGGGGCCGGTCAGGGAGGCCTGCGTGGGCTGAGTCATCTCTCTCTCTCTCTCTCTCTCTCTCTCTCTCTCTCTCCAGTTGGGCAAGTTCACAGGCCTCAGGACCGCCCTGATCCTGGGCGGGGACAAGTAAGTGTGCCCTTGCCCCTTGCCATGGTCACCACCATGAAAGCATACCCCGTGTCTCCAGGGTATCAGATTAACTGAGCCTGGGTTGCTCACGAACAATGTCTCTGCACACTCCTCAAAGGAGGGAAACGTGCAGTAAAACACCAGGAATTTCCCACACAACTCTGACCGAGGTTCCGGAACTCGGACCGAGGATCCGGGGCTCCCGAAGGAGCCACCAGTGCGCAGGGTCAACTAAATGGGTAGCTCGGTTGTACGTGTTTTAATACGTGCACGTACTTGTGAGCTGTTGCCCAGACATCAGGGAGGTCTGTAATCGCCCCAGTTGGGAAAATGTGCTGGTACCACCTTCTGGCGGGGGTGTGTGTGTGTGTAGTCAGCACACTTGTCCCACAGATGAGCACCCTGGGAAAGTGGGGGTTTGTGATCGCCAGAAACGCCTCCCTGGGCTGTACTAGGCCACACTCAAAATTCTGGCTCCCCCAGGGGTCCCGAGGATGTTTCAGAGGAGGACTCAAGTTAGGGCTGTGTGCCCAGGGGTCTGAGGGCAAGGACGGGAACCCGGTGGGAGTTCTTTGTGGTATCAGTCCTTCTGTATGTTTGAACTTGTAAGTCTTGTCAGGGCAGTGCCTCTGCCTAGTACGACAGCAATAGCCTTTCCCCGCGTCTGAGCCTCGGGTTGGGGTGCGGGCCTCGCCTGGGTGTCTGGTTAGGGAGAGGGACTAAAGTGACCCGTTCCGTCTCGCTCTCACCTCCTCTCCCCCCTAGGATAGAAGACCAGTTTGCAGCCCTGCACGAAAATCCCGACGTGTGAGTTTGGCTTGGGGATGGCGGTCTGGGGCCCCTTCCCCGATGGCCGACTGCTGGGGAGCGCGGGGAGGGCTCTGCCGGCGGCCCTGGCCCCGGGTGACCCAGCCCGCACCCCCCCCTTCCAGAATCATTGCCACCCCCGGGCGCTTGGTGCACGTGGCTGTGGAGATGAACCTGAAGCTGCAGAGCGTGGAGTACGTGGTGTTCGATGAGGCAGACAGGTGAGGCCCCGGGTGCCCCGCCGTGCCCCCGCGTCAAGGCTGGCTCCAGGGCCGGGAGGAAGGACTTTGCCGGGAGAGACCTGCGTGGCCTGCCCAGAGCAGTGCTTTCCCAAACGTGGGCCGCAGACCCGAGGCGGCACCGGAGCTGACATGGCCTTCTGGTTTTTATTTTGCGTTTGCCTCCGGTATTCCCTTTTAGGGGCACCAAAGACAACAGCAAAACAACCAACAGGCGGTGTCAGAGAACTAGAAAGGAGCACACGGCTGGGAGCGCAGATAGGGGTGGGATCACATAGCAGCCCCGTGAATTCGGGTGAATCTGAGGGTCCGTGGGCCTTGGCGGGCTCATCCACGGGCTGGGGACCCAGCAGCCTGTGCGGGCAGGTGCTGGGAGAGTCGGTACCTGAGGACACGAGACGGGGGCGGGGGCTGCCCACACTGGCTTCAGCGTGACCCTGCGCATTCCTGAGAACAGACACAGTTTTTAGGTCGGTGCTGCTGGGGCTGAGGAGGTCACGCGGAGAAAAGGGGGGCCGGAGAGCGAGTCGAGCACGTGGGCCGCACGCCAGTCCGCGTGGCAGAGTGCGGTGGGGGCCGGGGCGCGGGTTGGGGGCTCGCGGGAACGGAAGCCCCTCTCCCGACCCCCGCCCTCTGTCCCCCAGGCTCTTCGAGATGGGGTTTGCCGAGCAGCTGCAGGAAATCCTCTGCCGCCTCCCCGGGGGCCACCAGACGGTCCTGTTCTCTGCCACGCTGCCCAGGCTGCTGGTGGAGTTCGCCCGGGCCGGTGAGTGAGCCGGGCCGCCGCTGGGGGTGGAGGCCGGGCAGGGGGGGGGGGGTGGGGGGGTGGGGATGGAGGGGCGGGGCTTGGTTTTGTGACTCCCTCCCCCCACCCCCACCTTCCCTGTGCCGACCGATTGTAGGCCTCACGGAGCCCGTGCTCATCCGGCTCGACGTGGATGCCAAACTCAACGAGCAGCTCAAGGTGAGGCTCCGCCCGTGCCCCTTCCCGGGCCCATGGCCGAGGCCCCGGGAGCCCACCCTGCGCCGCCCCTCTCCCCGCAGACCTCCTTCTTCCTTGTGCGCGAGGACACCAAGGCCGCCGTGCTGCTCCACCTGCTGCGCACCGTCGTGCGGCCCCAGGACCAGACGGTGGTGTTTGTGGCCACGAAGCACCACGCGGAGTACCTCAGCGAGGTGAGAGGGGCCTGAGGGAGCCGGGACGGGGTTGCCCAGGGCCGCCCCGCCCCGCCCCGCCCCGCCCCGCCCCGCCCCGCCCCGCCCCGCCCCGCCCCGCCCCGCCCCGCCCCGCCGGAGCTGCAGCTCCGTGTGCGGCCACCAGAGGGCAGCACCAGAGCTGGACGCAGGCCAGGGCCGGAGCCCTTTTGTTCTTTAACTTTTTATCGTGAAGAATTCTGAACGCACACTAACATCGGCAGATGGCGTGACTGACTCCCAAGTACTCGGGTATCAGCACGCAGCCGGTCTTGAGTTCTCTGATCCTCCCCCGCATCCAGGTTATTTGGAAGTACATCCCCCACAATCCTACCGTTTCTTGTAGGTTTTCAGTGTCCCCCAAATCTCACATTTTAAAGTGGAGACGTACCCTGCAAGCTGGAAGCTGTGTAAGGAAGGCGTCCTAAGCTCACGAGAGCAGCTTTTTTTTTTTTTTAGTGTTTATTTTTGAGAGAGAGAGAAACAAGAGACAGCAAGCAGGGGAGGGGCAAAGACAGAGGGAGACACAGGATCCGAAGCAGGCTCCAGGCTCCGAGCCGTCAGCACAGGGCCCGACGCGGGGCTCGAACCCACGGAGCGTGAGATCATGACCTGAGCCGAAGTCGGATGTTTAACCATCTGAGCCACCTGGGCACCCGTTACGGGAGCAGCCTAATGAGTTTTTCCATACATATATACCTGTGATCCTTGGCGTGGGGCAGTCCGCGTGCCCCGGAGGCTGCTGGGGCCCCTTGCCAGTCGTCACCACCTACCCCGGGTTTGCCCCACCTGGGGTCTGTATTCTGAGGACGCAGCTCACTGGGTTTCACTTGGCTGATGCGCTTTTAACGGTGGTTCCTCCGTGCAGCTGCTGGAATCACTGATGAGTAAAACCAAAGTAGTAGTTTTTGAAGAGCAGTTCACACCGTCACGGCACTTCTTGCGTTCCAGGCCCTGCGCTCAGCCCTGTGTGCATATTTGCTCATTTAATCTTCACAGCAAGGCTACATAGAGGGAACTCTTAGTTTCCTTATCCTCTAGATAAGGAGAGTGAAAGCACAGAGAGGTTAGGTAACTTGCCCAAGGTCACACAGCTTCTTAGCGGCAGAGTTTGTGTCCTGGGCCGGTACTTCTCTAGGGGAGACCTCAGCACCTGTCCTCTGCTTCGGTACTCAAAACAGCCCTGCAGAGACGTGGGGTGAAGTCCCCTTTGTGCTGATGAAGACACCGGGCTGGACCTACCCCCAGAGCTGGGACTCAGACCACAGGGACCCGACCCCAGAACCCTTGGTCCTACCACCACACCGTGGCACCCCTGCCATGGCCTGGCCTCCTCTCCCGCCTCCCGCCAGCCTCCTTACCCCTCTCCCTCCCTCTCGTCTTCACTCCGCGCAGCTGCTGACGACCCAGGGGGTGAGTTGCGCGCACATCTACAGCGCCCTGGACCAGACGGCCCGCAAGATCAACCTCGCCAAGTTCACCCACGGCAAGTGCTCCACCCTCATCGTGACGGACCTGGCGGCCCGTGGCCTGGACATCCCGCTGCTGGACAACGTCATCAACTACAGCTTTCCTGCCAAGGGCAAGCTTTTCCTGCACCGCGTGGGTGAGGAGTCAGGAGCTGGATCGGGGCCCCGGGCGGGGGCCGCGACCGCGGGGCTTGGAGCCACAGCTGGAGAACTCGAGGGCCCATGGGGAAGGGCCCATGCGTTCGCATCTCCGGGCACGGCGCGGCCACGATTCCCACGGCTCTGAGCGCCGATCCTCCCACTTTGACTCCCCGTCCTAGGCTCGCTGCCTCCCTTTGCTGTCATGGTGCCCGATGACACGTCCCCTGAGCCCCTCCTCCTCACAGCCCCCTCCCTGCAACTCTGTCACTTTGTCTGGTCAGCTCCTCTCCTTTAAACCTTCACACAATTTAAACACCCGCAGACCCCTCTGCCTCCTGTTCACCCACGGTGGACAGGAGCTCCTGACTTTGTCGAGTCCGCGCATGGGGCCCCCCTTCCTCTCAGCCCTCCCGGACCAAGTACTCTTTAATCTCCAGTGATAAAAGTAAGGCACGCACATAGCAGGAAAACTACAAAATGAAACAGAGCAATGGAAGGCAGTGAGTCGCGTGCCTCTCGTTAGTGATGTGATGGCCACTCGATGGTCCCCAGCGCTCCTGCGGGGCCAGGTGCCAATGTTTTACTCGCTCTTTTTGTCTTTGTGACAGCCCTACGTAGCGGGTGTCAGCGGCATCGGCTCTGTTTCACAGATGAGGAAGCTGAGGCCAGGGAGGTTAATAACTGGCCGGGGGTCATACAGGTAGCAAAGTGGGGCAGCTGGGGCTGGAACCCCTTCTTCACCACCGTCCCTTCTTGCCTCCCTGGTGACATGGCTGTCACTTTGCTGTGTCCCTCGTCACTGCTGTCTTTTTAAAAACAGCAGTAAAGCGTACATAACACACAGTTACCGTTTTTAGGGGTGAGTTCAGGGGCAGTGAGTACGTTCGTATGGCTGTGCACCCATCGCCACCAGCCACGTCCAGAACCTTTCCTTCTTTCCAAACTGAAGTTCCGTTCCCATGAAACACGAGCTCCCCATCCTCCCTCCCCCAGCCCTGGCCACCACCATTCTGCTTTCTTTGTCTCCTCTTCACTCACGAAGGTGCGTGTTGCATTTGTAAATGCCGGTAAGGTAACCACGCGTCTGTGAGAGAAGAATCTGGCCGGCAGGTTCCGTGTATTCAACGTCGTTGAATGAGTAAACGGTGGCCACCCGTGGTGGGCCCCGGGAGAACCGCCTCCACCTCCAGTCGGGGTGTGTGGGAGGCGCCATCTGGGTCCCCTGCTGCGGATCAGGGGGCCTGGTCTCCCTTTGGTTGCTGCTTGTGGTGCCCTGGTTCCCATGGCTCTGGGGAGGGGTGGCTTGCAGTTTCCTTGTGGGGTCCGCAGAACCCCCAAGGGGACTTTCTCCTGTGCTCTATGACCAAGTGTGAGTCAGACCACCCCAAATGAACCTCCTGAATATGGAGACACTTTGTTTTTACAAGAGACAGAAACAAGCCCAAAGTAGGGTCACCCTGGGGTTCGCTTAACACAGAACGAGAGTCGCCGGATATTCCTTCCTGTAACCTGTTTCTTCCATCAGTGTACGTCGTGCGTGGTTTTCGCTCACCATTAAGCATCATTCTATGACGGGTGGGCAAGTTGTGTTTGTAAAGGACCAGAAAGTAAAGATTTGAGGCTCTGGGGGCTTCTAGTGTCAATGATCTCTGCCACTGTAGCGTGAAAGCAGCCCTTGAAGATACGTAAATGAAGGAGCGTGGCTGTGTGCCTGTGAAACTTTATTTATACAAATAGGGGTCCGGCTTTGGTCACCGGCCACAGTGTGCTGGCCCCTTTCCTCGCCTGTGTAAGTCCCACCCTGGGGTTTCCAGCTCGTTCATTTAGCCAGTTCTCTGTCAGGTCTTTGGGGGAAGATCTCCCAAAGTGGGGACACTGCACACTTCTGATACTGACAATGAGCGAGGTGCCTTATCTTTGTTTCTGCCGACTTCCCAGAGCGCGGCGTTGACTCGTGCGCTCGTGCAGGGAACCCCGGTGATCGTTGGTGCCCCTTCTCCTTTTGTAGTTGGGGACAGCGGCTCGGGGAAGTGCGGCCTTGGCCTGGCTTGCTGCTTTAGAGTGGGGCCAGTGGGACTCATGCTGGGTCGTGGAGTCCCTTGTCTTTGCTTCAACTTGACCTTTTCTTCCCACAGGCCGCGTGGCCCGGGCGGGCCGAAGTGGCACAGCCTACTCTTTGGTGGCTCCAGACGAGGTCCCCTATCTGCTGGACCTGCACCTGTTCCTCGGCCGTGCCCTCACCCTTGCCCGCCCCCATGAAGGGCCCTCAGGTGAGCAGAGGCCGGGGCACCGGGACAGGAGTTCCTGTGGGTCCCCTGTGGGTTGCTGGTGCAGCCCGGGGTGACGCTGTCCTGGCTTGGGGAGGAGGTAGGGCTCGATTTGGCCCTGGGGCGAGATCCCCGTATTTTAAATTCAGGATTTCACATAGAAGTCCAGGTTTCTGGTGTCTTTTGGAAAACAGTCAGGTCTGGCTGTGCTGAGTCTGCCTTTTCCTGGGGTTGCTGTACAGGCGGTGCTAGGCCACATGCCTGGATAGATGCCCCCCTCCTCTCCCCCCCCCCCCCGCCCCCGGTTCACTGCAGCCTTCACCCCCCACTTCTCTTGTGTGCCCAGCTGCTGGAGGTATATGTTCGAGACCCTGCACTTAACTGAGTTTCTGGGGCAGTCTCAGGCAGGTAGAGGGAGACTCGGGTTTAGGCCGAGCTCACAGAACTTTCCTTCGCTCTCTGTGGGGTGGGATCACGTAGGGCAGGAAACGGCGGTCATGGCAGCCTCCACCTATGGGCCTGCCACCCATCGAGCCCTCAACGCACACGTTCTCGTGCGTTCGTCGGAGAACTTGTGAGGCCAAGCCACGCACCCCGCGTTCCTTGTTACCAAGCGGGGAGGCGGGAGGCCCGGTGTAAACGGACCCTGTGCTCGCCGTGCGCCGCCTCTGTGCCTCGGAGCGTCAGGAGCCCCTGTGGCCGAGCCCCTGGGCCCGGCACCCAAATGCCATTCTGGAGCCTGTGGCAGACCCGGATCGACACCGGGCGGCGGGGGTGGGAGGGGCAGGGAGAGGGAAGGAGCCCCCACAGCAGTGTCCCAGCATGACGCCACCCACAGAGTAGTTGGCTTTCAGTGGAGACCATCCTGCGTCTGCCTGAGCGCCAGCCAGGGTGGGTGGCCTGGCCCGGGGCCGACTTCGTGCAGAGGAAGGCCGGCCGGCAGGCTCCTGACTCAGCGTGGGGGCTGAAGAGCTGCTGGGCAAGACTCCCAACCCCTGCTGAGCCTCAGTTTCCTCCCCTGTAAGGGAGTGTCGTGGCGATTCGGTGGTCTTGTGGGCGAGTCGGCAGAGGGCCAGTAGCCAACAGCTCGGGCTTTGCAGGTCATACGGTCCGTGGCACCTGCTCAACCCTGCCCTTGGAGCACAAGTTAGCCAGGGGCAGTGAGAAAACGGATCGATGGGGCCGAGTTCCAGTAGGACTATATTCGTAAACACAGGCGGCGGCCCTCGGGCCGTAACCGTGGGCGCGCGGCTGGCGGTGGGAGCTGCTCTGTACCTGCGGCTTATTTCGTGATTCTGGGGCCGGGCCGGACGGGCTCTGCGTGTGTGCTGGCAGGTGCGGTCGGTGGGGACGGGGTGCTGGGCCGGGTGCCGCAGAGCGTGGTGGACGACGAGGAGGGCGGCCTCCGGAGCGCCCTGTCAGCGTCGCTGGAGCTGCGGGGCCTGGGCCGGGTGGCCGACAACGCCCAGCAGCAGTACGTGCGCTCCCGGCCCGCGCCCTCGCCCGAGTCCATCAAGAGGGCCAAGGAGCTGGACGTCGCGGGGCTGGGCCTCCACCCCCTCTTCAGTGAGTCCCTGCTTGGGGCACGGGACGGGGGGCAGTGGGCGGGCCCCGCTGAGCCTGCCCCTGGCCTCACACCTCCTCCCCACGCCCACCAGGCTCGCGCTTCGAGGAGGAGGAGCTGCAGCGGCTGAGGATGGTGGACACCATCAAGCGCTACCGCTCGCGGGCGGTGAGTAAGGGGGTGAGAGCACACGGGGGGCGGGGTGAGGCCCTCTGCGGCCTGGGGTCACGCGGCGGCCGCCGTGGAGCCGGGACTCTGGCCGAGCCCCCCGCCCCCAGCGGGACCCCGGCGGGGCTTTCCTTCGGAGTTTGCAGGTTCTTTGTTCTCAGCTCTGGTTCATCAGTATCTCTAGAGACGCCTCCCGTTCTAGAACCATCCCGGCTGGTCTGCAGTAGGTTCACCATGTGGTAGCCATCTCCTGCCACTTCCAGAGGGGTAGACTGAGGCTCACAGAGGGGAGTGACGTGTCAGAGGCCCGGAGCTGGCTTTCAGTAGCCTCTCATCCCCTCTTGACGCCCCCTGAGCACCCCACCTGGTGCCTGTGCGGGGCACGCGTGGAAACGCAGAGAGACCTTCCCGGGAGTGGGCAAGCCTGGCAGCCAGTATCAGGGAAGGAGAGCTGGAGAGTATCATGGTTACGAGCACTGGTTTCAGAGCCACGTGAACTGGGCTTGAAATCCCACCCTGGCTTGTCTCAGCTGTGTGACCTTGGGTTGGTTACTTGCCCTCTCTGGGCCTCCTGTTTCTAATGGTGAAACGCAGGTAATGAGAATAACCACCTCGTTGAAAGGACTTGGAGAGAAATGCCATAGGGAGCCCCCCAGACTGGTGAGGGCAGGGCCGGGGAGGAGGCGGCCCATGGGTGAAGGACTCCTGTGTCCCGTCCACAGACCATCTTTGAGATCAACGCCTCCAGCCGGGACCTCAGCAGCCAGGTGATGCGCGCCAAGCGGCAGAAGGACCGCAAGGCCATCGCCACCTTCCAGCAGGGGCGGCAGGGGCAGCAGGAGGGCCCAGCTGGCCCAGGCCCAGGCTGCCCGGCACCCCGGGAAGAGAGGCCTGAGGAGGAGGAAGAGGCAGCGGCAGAGAGTTTGGAGGTATGGGCCCCACCCTGGGGACCCTAGATTCTGGGCCAAGGGGGTAGGGGCAGAGGTGGGGCTGTTCTC
The DNA here is from genome assembly GCF_022079265.1 of Lynx rufus. Lineage (NCBI taxonomy): Eukaryota > Metazoa > Chordata > Mammalia > Carnivora > Felidae > Lynx > Lynx rufus. The sequence continues at coordinate 5,300,270 of NW_025814839.1, read as the reverse complement.
AGGGCTCTGAGCAGTCGCTGCGGGTAGATGCCGGGTTCCACCCCTGACACGTGCAAATCGGTAACTCGGAGCCTCAGCCTCCCCGTCGCCGAGTGGTCCCTGTGCCTCGCCCAAAAGCCCGGTGCCGGAGGTGTCTCAGGATCCAGGATCTTCAGGGTGGGTGCCCTGTGTAGACCTAACACCCCACAGAGGTCTGGGGGGGTCACTGCTGTGAGAGGCATCGGAGGTCCTGCAACAGGACGTGACGTGCGGCCCCCACGCCAAGGTGACAGGCAGCCTCTTGGTGGCTCAGCTCGGCCTTTGCCACCAAGTGCATTTCAGGGAAGCTCATTTTCAGAACCTTGTGGACCAGGGCACAGCAGCCAGTTGACAACGGTCCCTGGTCTCGGGCCCGCAGGGCAGATTCACGGCAGCACCCAAGGGTCCCTAGTGCCGGCCGTATCATTGTCATCGTCACTGTGACCGTCTCAGCCTGAGGCCCAGGGCAGGAGGAAAGGGGCAGAGGGGACTCTTGGGAGAAGTGGGGCATGACGCAGGCAGCTTCAGACGTGGGACCTTCGTGCTGGAAGGCAGGCCGGGGGGACACGGACAGCCTGTCCACCTGGTGGGCGAGGTCCTGGATCTGCTCGTCCACCAGGATGTCCCTCTTCTATTTGATTTGGACAGAGGGCTCAGCAGCCCGAAACTACAGGTGAAAACCCTGGGACTAGTCCATACCGTGTAGAACCAGGCCAGGCCCAGAGAGGGGCAGGGCCTTGCCTTGGTCATGCAGTCTGAGGGACCAGCCTGGGGCTGGAAGGTGGGTCTTGCCCCGCTTGGCACCACAGCCCCCCTCTCCCCCACCCGGTCTGCTCTGCCGGTGCTGAGGCGGTGCCGGAACGCGGACGAGGAAACTGAGGGCGGAACTGGCAATACCAAACTTTTAGCCCCTGGCTCTCGACTCCGGCTGGACTGGAGGGTGGAGAGGCCAGCTGGGCTCCCGGGGGGCTGCCGGTGTGACCGGGGCCTCTGTCCGCCAGGATGTCTTCACAGAGGTCATAGGCCGGAAGCGGCAGCAGCCGGGACCTGAGCGGGGAGCCAAGAGGCGGAGGGAGGAGGCCCGGCACCGGGACCGGGAGTTCTATATCCACTACCGGCCCAAGGATTTTGACAGTGAGCGGGGGTCAGTGGCTGGCTGGTCCTGGGGTGCGGCAGGTCGGGCCTGATGGGCTCGCCATTGACCCTGTGACCTGTTCCCCCCTCCCCCTGCAGCCTGAGCATCAGTGGGGCTGCGGGGGCATTCGAGCAGCAGGTGGCTGGTGCTGTCCTGGACCTGATGGGGGATGAAGCCCAGAACCTGACCAGGGGCCGGCAGCAGCTCAAGTGGTAAGCGAGCGAGCGAGCGAGGCGAGCGAGCGCCCTCCGTGCCCCTCTGTCTGCCACGTAGTCCCACGCAACAGGCACGTGGCCCCCTGCCCATTCTGACTCCTGTTTGATCCTCTAGAGCGGGAAATCCCCCCCCCCATTTGATTGTGCACAGCCTAGATGGTGACCCCCCCCTCGTGTTGTCCCACGTGATCACACATGGCGAGGACAGTGACCCCACCCCCACCCCCCACCCCCACCTCCTGCCCCCTGAATTTCATCATACACAACAGGGTATGACCCATCTTGACCCATCTGTCCTTTTTGCCAGCTCATCTTTCTAGACAGAGCTCGTGACCCATTTCTCCCATTTGGACTCTGGTTCCAGAGGAGTGATAGGACCCCACCCAGGGTCGCAGAGCCAGGAGGTGGCAGAGTAGGATTGGGAACCCTCCCAGAGGGGCCCCTAACACTGTTCCAGGCCCCCCAGTTCCCGGTGACCCCACACCTGGGCTGCCAGGAAGAGACGAGGAGGGGCAGGGAACAGGCCTTTACTGAGCATTTGCTGCGTGCTAGGCACAGGCACGCTGCCTCCCTTGAGTCCTCTCAGCCACGCAGTAAGAGGGCTGGGGTGGAAACAGGCGCCGAGGGCAAGCGGGCCGCCCTGGCCCCCTCCCTCCATGGCAGCCCTCCCAAGTCCCTCTCCCGCAGGGACCGTAAGAAGAAGCGCTTTGTGGGACAGTCAGGCCAGGAAGACAAGAAGAAGATCAAGACGGAGAGTGGCCACTACATCAGCAGCTCCTACAAACGGGACCTGTATCCGGGGGGTGGGGCCAAGCGGCTTCTATCAGCGTCCCCTGGAGGTGGGAGCTGGGTCGGGGGTGGGGCCCAGGGGGTGGGGCCAAGCGGCTCCTGCCGCCCCCGCCCCCCAGAGGTGGGACCTGTGTCTGCCAGCGGGGCAGGACCTGCCACGTAGGTGTCTAGGGCACCAGGGTCCAGCACGCAGCCTCCTTAACACCGTTTCCCAGCTACCGGAAGTGGAAACAGAAGCAGAAAGTCGATGATCGTGACTCAGAGGACGAAGGGGCATCCCAGCAGCGAGGCCCAGAGCGAAGAGGGGGGAAGCGGGGCAGAGGCCAAGGTAGGACGGTCCTCAGAACAGAGTGGCAAGTGGCCCATTGGATCATCTGGGCATTTGATTCTCTTTGATCGGGGCCTGAGCCCTTGGGCCGGCGCCAGGCTGCGGTGGGATTTGAACGGGCTGTGTCGGCAGGGCCTGCGCTCCCCAGGCACAGCGTGGTCAGCTGCCCTGCGCGCCAGGGCCGGGTCGGCCCCGTGGGGCAGAAAGGCCACCTGGTGGCAGCACTCAGGACCCCTGCCACGGCCTGAGGGGCGATGGCCCCCGTGCTGCCCCCACCTCTGGGAGTGAGCTTGCTGTCAGAGGGCTCCCCCTTGCTCTGGGGGAACGGCCTCTATGCTGGGCACACCACACGTGACCTGGGGGCGAGAAGATGCAACGTCTTCTAGGCGAGGGCAGCGACCCAACCTGGGTGCTCCCATCCAAGGCCTCCCCGCAACCCCGCAGGGCTGGTCACTGCCTCTTGGGTGCCTCTGCATCCGGGCCCTGTTCCATGTCCCAGCTGCTGGACTCGTCCCCATCCTCACTCCAGGCCTCCTGGAGGCCGTGCTCCCTCTCTGTCGGCACTCCTCCTCCTGGGCTGGGCCTCCCCTGTCCGTCCCTCTCCGTCTGTCTGTGGTTTTCTCAGAAGCGTCCTCTCTCTGGGTCTCAGTTTCTGTCTTTCCGTCTGTGACTCTAGATCCCTGTCCCTGCTCCTGTCTCTCTTCATTCTTTTTCTGTCTTCTTTCTTTGCATCTCTCGGTTGTTCTCTGTCCTCTCTGTCTCCTGCTGTCTCCCTCATTGTTTCTGTTCCTCTCTCTACACACACATCTCCCAGTGTTGGTCTCTCCCCCTCCCTGTGTCTCTATGTCTCTCTTTTCCCTCTCTGTGCCTCTGTCTGTGTCTCCATCTCCCTGCGCCTCTGTGATGTGGCCCTGCCTCCGCTGGGCTCTCTCAACCCTCGCTGCCCAGCCCCTGCCCACCTGGGATGGAGCAGACCGCTGTTCTGGGCTTGCGGGCGGGCGGTTTGTGGGGAGGGGAGGATGGCCTGGGGGCCTTGGGAAGGAGCAGCTGTTCTCCCTCCAAGCTTTGTCCCCATAGGAGGTGACAGGCCCCTGTCAGGCGCCCCGGCCCCAGTGGAGACATCTGGGGCCGCCTTAATGATCATCTGTGTGGGAGCCCTGAAAAGGTCACTCTCGTGGGAAGGGAGGAGCCAGGCAGGGAGAGGGAACATGGTAGAGGAGGGGGACCCAGAGCTTCGTGGGGAGCCAGGAGGCAGGGGCTAAGTGCCCTTCTGGAGACCTGGGAAAGCAGCCCGGGTGACGCCATTGACCTCGGCTGCTGCCACTTTGCTGTGTGACCTTGGGCAAGTCCCTTTCCCTCTCTGGCCTTCTGTGACTGCTCTGCTACCAAAGGAAGGTTAAGCTAACAAGCCTAAGGCATGCAATCCAGGGAGACAAGGATTGGAGTCTGTCCACCAGTGCTGGGTCCCCAGTGCCCGCCATAGGGCACATGCTCAAGAAATCTTTGTTGAATGATCTGTAATCATGATAATCAACCTCAGGAGGCTCTTCCTCTGGGCTAGGCCTTGTTCTGAGCACTGTCCACATAGTAACTCGTCTGCTCCTCGTTGGGACCCAGTAGGCAGGTGCTATTATCTGTCATTCAGAGTGGGGAACTGAGGCTCAGAGAAGTTAAGTGACTTGCCCGAGGTCCAAGAGGTCCCAGCTGGGATTTGAACCCTGGCAGGGTTGGCTTGCGGTTCCGTGCTATTGACCGCAGCAGCAGACTGTGTAAGCTTTATTGAGCACCTACGACGTGCCAGACCCTGGGGCCACAGCAGTGAGCACAGCACGGGAGTGGGGCCCCCCGAGGGGTGGTCTGGAGGCCCCCGGAAGGGGGGAGCCGGGAGCCATCCCGGAGGCTGAGCTCCTTGGATCCCTGTCCTGGCAGGCGCGTCCCAGCCCCGCACCCCAGCTGGCCCTGCAGGCCGCGTGCGCTCAGAGCTCAAGACCAAGCAGCAGATTCTGAAGCAGCGGCGCCGAGCCCAGAAGTTGCGCTTCCTGCAGCGTGGGGGCCTCAAGCAGCTCTCCGCCCGCAACCGGCGCCGCGCCCAGGAGCTGCAGCAGGGCGCCTTCGGCCGGGGCGCGCGCTCCAAGAAGGGCAAGGTGAGGAAGAGCATGTAAGGAAGGTGGCCCGGCCCCCCGGCCCCTCGCCGGGCCCAAGCGCGGACGTCGGCAGACGTCCCCTGTCTACACCGCGCGCCTGGCCCGTGCCGGGCGCCGGCGGAGCTCCCCACGGGCGCCGTCATCCGTGAGGAGTGTCGTGCGGCCACGGAGCGCCAGCAGCCTCTGCCCAAGACGAGACATTTAAACGGTCTTTGAGGGCGCACGGGAGTTTGCCAGCGAGGTCGGGACGGCCAAAGCCCGAGTTGGCGACCCCGCCGCTGCCGCTTCCCCGCGTTCTGGGTGGTTCCTGAGCCTGGAGGTGGCGGCCACACGGGCCCGAGCCCTGAGTGCCTAAGGCCCGGTGATGTATTTTTAATGTAATAAACCTTTATCAAGCACCCCCCGTGGAGCAGGAGCGCAGTCGGCCCAAGGAGCTGGAAGGGACAGCGCCCTGATGAGCTGCGAGTGCATGGGCTGGGGGAGGGGAGGGGCCGTGGGGTGGGGGGCAGAGGGCTCAGCTGTTCCCCCACAGCTGTGAAGGAGTTAACACGTCCCCACCGCACCGCAGAGGTCAGAAGCTGTCCTGGCCTCTGCCCTCCAAGCCTTGGGGTCCTGGGACGGTCAAGGCAGCCTCCGGCAGCTGGGTTCTCACCTGAGCCTTCGTGAGCAGGCGCCCCGTGAACGGGTGTTTGCTGTGTGGCTCTCTTGCCGACGCTGTTTTACTCACCAAACACCCGCCTAGAATTTGCCAGAATTTGCACCAGGCTTCGTTCCAAACACCTGACAGACATCAGCTTGTTTAATGCCGTGACTGTCCTGGGAGGCAGGACCCGGTGCCAGGCCATGTGGTGGATGAGGGACTGGTGCCCCCCAGCTAGCCCACATTTATTTAGTTCTTGCTGTATACCTCTCATGCACTTCCCACGGCAGCCCCAGCGGGCACGGCCGTCCCATCTTTCCGGTGAGAGCCACTCAGCACATACCCCGCAGGAAGTGTGCACTTCCTTTCCAGGGGGCCCCCCTGTCCCCCTGCTTACCTGGGTCAGGGCTAGCAGGCAGGTGTGGGCTTGGCCTGCCCAAGACTGGCCAGCATGGCAGAGAGGTCCAGAATGAACAGCTTCACCTGGGGGTCCCCAGCACAGCCAGAGTCCCATCCCAGCCCCCGAGTGTCCCGTCCCCACCCTCCACCCCAGGATGCTGCAACGCAGGGTTTGGGGGTGGAGACCCCTATTAAAAGCCAGCAACGTGCTGGTTACCAGCAGCCGGCGAACCTGCCCTAAGCTGTTCTCGGTTCTTTGGGTCTCCGTCCCAACCCCCCAAATGGTTTGTGGTTGTCGGCAGGTACCCTCATAGTTTCCTAGCTGGCTATCACTTGCGTTACAATTAAAAGTATTTTTATTTGCAACGATTCGTTTCCCCCTTTTTAAACAGATCGGGCATATTCACCTGTGTCTGGTCTGCTCTCCTCTCCAAACACTCCCAGATTTTGTCCTAATTAAACTTATTTATTGATACGAACTTCATGAACGCCCATGGGTCCACTGCCAAGAGCTAGGGCTTGAATGAACTTATCTTTGGGTTCTCCCTTAGCGTTTGTCACAGAGAGGGAAACTATATTTCTAACAAAAATTGGAGAGAGTTAGGTTACCCCTTGTCGTAAGTGGAGGACAACTGGAAAAATGCTACAATGAATGCAAAACCCAGTCTCTGCATTCTGGTTGGCCGCTGTCGCCTCCACGGGGTGTGAGGCCCAGGCCCAGAGACCAGAGAGCACTACAGGGGTTAAAGGTAGAGTCGCCCCACAATGAGCCTTTCTCTTTGGTAGAATCGGGGTTGGTTGAAAAGGGACGGGCATTTGCCTGCTACGTCATAACTGAGCCTCTGTCCCTCCTGGAGTCGTGCACCGCAGGGTGCTGGGCCACACTTGGGAGAACTGGAGACATCCATCCCTCTCCGGGTGTGGAACAAAGGTAGGCTCCCAGGGCCCCAGTTCCTGGCGTTTGGTTGGGGTCGAGGGTGCTGGGCACAGGACAGGAGTGGCAGGGGCTGGGGTGCCTCCTTTTGTGTTTCTTCCGCTTAAAGGAACCATGCTCTGGGTCCCCATTAGGAACAACAGAGGGGTCCGAAACCCCCTCCCTCTGTAAACCATGTCACGTATTCTGCAACCTTGCAAACCTGAACGACTTGGGCCACAGTGCCATTGGTGGTGCCCTTGTGCAGAAAGACGAGGGCACGGCCCCGCCCTCCCTCTCCCTGGGGAAGCAGAGGCCCGTCCCTGCCAGGAGCAAGGGTGAGTCTCAACCTAGTTTCTTACTGATGTCACACTTGTTAATGCTGTCTGACCCTGGGACGAAAGACAGACTCTTGGCCTAAAGTACAATATCGTCACACACCTCGGCCCTTGGGCGCAAGTGAGAGGCCTGGGACCCAGAGAGGGGCCTGGCGACTTGCTTCTGGCCACAGAGCAGATGCCCCGCAGAGCCAAGACCAACCCAGCCGCCTAGGCAGGGTTCCCAGGTGGCCGCAGAGACCACATCCCCCCCACCCCGGGGTGGGGGGGGCTGGAAGTGTGTGCCCTGATCACAGAGGGTCATACTGAACCCGGAGACTTCAGGCACTGTGAAGCTCTGAATCTGGGGGTTGGAGGGCACGTAAGGAGGGAGCTCACCTGCTCCAGCTGCCCCTCAGTGTCCTCGATGTCCAGGGCAGGCGGGTGCGTCTTGTGCCGGCACACTAGCTGGAACAGGTTGAGCGCTGCTATCCTAGTGCGTCCCAGGAGAAGGGTCTTCTCCGCCCCCGTGTTCTGGATCTGAATCCACTTGGATTCCTGCAGAACACCCCGCCCCCTTCCCCGATCAAGGTTTGGGCCTGCTGAGGAGGGTGGGGGGAGCCCCCTCCCTTCCCTCCAGTCTGGCGCACCGGGGCGCCTCCGGGAGAGGAGTGCAGGAATTGGGCGTCAAGTTGGGCTAGGACTGGCCTCCTGTGTCCGGAAGCGCGTTCAGATGCTGGAATCCGCCCGTTAGCGCTGCTCCCCTCTGGGGTAACCATTGCCTTCTGGTCTTAGCACTCGTGGGCTCCCCTCTGGGGTAACCACTGCCTTCTGCTCTCAGCACTCGTGGTCTCCCCTCTTGGGTAACCACTGCCTTCTGCTCTTAGCACTCGTGGCACTCCTCTCCGGAGGTGGGAGGCTGGGGTCCCGGGCGCCCACCTCCTCCCTCCCGGCCGGCCATACCCAGCGCAGCGTGCGCTCCCTCGCGGCCTCCAGGCGCTCCAGCAGCTGCACTCGCCGCTGGCCCTGCCCGAGCAGCTCGCTCTGCCCCGCGTCCCGCAGCCGCTGCAGCCGAGCGCGCGCCTCCTCCAGCTCGGCCAGCCGCTGGCGCTCCGTGAGCCTCAGCGCCGCCTGCATATCGACCAGGCCGTCGAAGCGCGCCACCAGCTCGGGGACCTCTTGGAACTAGGGTGCGGTCAAGATGGGGACTCAGCCGGCCCGCAGCCCCCTCCCCCCCCCCACCCCCGCCATCCGGCCCTCCGGCGCCTCCTCGGTTAGCCCACGTGCAAAATGAGGGTATCGCACGGCCCCTACCCCAGAAACGAGGACTGCTCTCGCCCCTCCCCACTCCAGCATAAAGCCTATATTCATGTAGTGTTCATGTATTGTTCAACCGGTATCTATTGAGTGCCTGGGCACACCCCCTCCTTCTCCTGTGTGTCCCTGAGTGAGAGTTACCATTCTGAGCCTCATTTCCCCGTTTGTAAAAATGGGGGGGGGGACCCGGGTTTCCCCCATGCGGTTGACAAGAACAGGACTTACGTCACTGGGCGTTGGGAAGAATTCAGAGCAAACCTTGTCCCTGGCATACAGTCAGTGCTCAATAAGTGGTGATTCCTGACATACAGTCAGCGCTCCAGTAGTGCACACCCAAAGCCTTTCCAGAGGCCACCCGGCCTGGTAGCCAGGCTGCATGGGGGCGCCGAGCCCCAAAGCCTCCGCAGGGTACTCACCTCCGGCAGCTGCTCCAGCACTCGCCCCAGCAGGCGCGCGCAGGGCTCCAGGCGCTCCAGCCGGCACCGCAGCCGCGCGCGCTCCCGCTGCAGCTCCTCGAACTGGGCCCGAAGCCGTAGGGCCTCCGCCTCCCGGCGGTCCGCCTGGAGCCGCTCCTGGGCCGCCCTCCGCAGGGCGCGGCTGCGCCGGGCCTCGGTGTCCTGGGGAGGCGGGCAGAGCGGAGGCGACCGCCCTCGGGACCCGGGAGCCCGCGGGGCTCGCTGCTTCCACCGCCCCAACACTTGGCGCGCCCAGCCGTGGTAGCAGACAGGTGGCCCGTGGGCAGAGTGAGCAGTAGCTCTGATTCTGGTCCCTCTCCGCTCCCCCACGCTTTTTGAAAACTCGAATACGACAGGCGGTGCGTGTGTATTTCCTACTCTACAACCTCTTGTATTAGTCAGCACACTTTTAAAATTCCCGAGCGAGGCTGCCCCTGCAGGATAGAGACTCCGTGACCCGCTGACCTGCCTCCCCCCAGCAGTCTCCACCTACCTGCAGGAACTTGTCAAAGCGGACAAAGGACCCCTTTAGCTCCTGCTCCTTCTGTTCCAACTGTTCCCAGCGCTCTTTCAGCGCTGCTCTCGTGGTCTGGAACACCTGGGGGAGGTGAGGAGTGGGTGTCTGTGTGTTTGGGGGTCCAAGTTATCCAGTACTTTCAGGATCCTACTTATCTATTGTTCCTGAGCTTGTCCGCACACCCCTGCTCAAACCCGCCCATGGCTCCCACCACCCCCGATGAAGCCCAAATGCCCTCCCGCAGCCAGCTTCCCTGCGCGTCCTTCTGGCCTCATCTCACCCGCTTCCTCTGACACTCTGCCTTCCAGACGTTCATCCACCTGTGTTTTGTCCTTGCCTTCCAGTTTTGTATGTGCTGTTCCCTCTGCCCGCTTCTCCTTCCTCACCCCACCCTCCTTTACTGGCTAAGCCGACTCGCTTGCCCTTTCCCAATCCCCAAGACATTACTTCCTCCAGGAAGCCCTCCTTGACCACCCCTCCGTGGAGATAGAGGCTTCCTCTGGGCTCCCGCAGCGTCTTCTCAGTGCTTCCCCACCTGGACACTTGTGGTTTTTTTGGTCTGGGGTCCCAAAACGTCTCAGGGACTGCAGTGGAGGCTCACCTCCTTCTGGGCCCGCAGGCCTCGGTCCGCGTCTTTCAGCTCCTGCCTCTTCTCCAGGAGACGCAGCACTGGTGGGAAGTGGTCCACACTGTGCTCCGGGATCTTCCTGGAGGAGCTCCAGGAGGAGGCAGGGATGAAGGAGGCAGAAGGTGGGGCCCCCAACCCCCCCCACTAGTGCCTGAAATACCCCCATTAGCCCCACGCTAGCTGCTGAATTTATTGAATTCATTCAAAAAGTTGTACTGAGCACCTACTCTGTGCCAGGCATCTTTCCAGGCACTGAGGGGTGCAGGTGTACACGAGGCAGATAAAATCCCCACCTTCCAGAAGCCACCAGGCTGCTGGGGGGGCGGAGCACACAGAAAACAAACCTAACAATGAATAAGGCTAGGCCGTGGTAGGTGCTCAGAGGAAAAATTAAGCAGACAAAAGGAAATCTTTTCCTTTTTTAAAATTTATTATTTACTTTATTTTATTTTTATTATGTGTTAATTTTTGAGATAGAGAGACAGGGAGAGAAAATGAGCAGGGGAGGGGCAGAGAGAGAGAGAGGGAGACAGAGGATCAGAAGCGGGCTCCGAGCTGACAACAGAGAGCCTGACGCGGGGCCCGAACCCACAAACCGTGAGACCATGACCTGAGCCGAAGGCAGTCGCTTAAGCACCTGAGCCACCCAGGTGCCCCCCCCTTTTTTTTTTGAAAGAGAGAAAGTGTGCACACAAGCGGAGGGGCAGCGGGAGGGAGGAAGAATTTTTTTTTTTTAAGTTTATTTACTTATTTTGAGAGAGAGAGAGAGAGCGTGCATACGAATTGGGGATGGGTAGAGAGAGGGGGAGAATCCGAAGTAGGCCCCAAGCTATCAGCGCAGAGCCTGACACGGGGCTCAATATCACGAACGTGAGCCAAAATCAAGAGTAGGAGGCTTAACCGACTGAGCCATCTAAGCGCCCCAAAAGGAAATCTTTCAGTAGGGAGATGAAAAAGTCTGTCAGAGGAGACTCTGAGGTCGTCTGGGCAGAGACGCGAAGGGCAAGGGGGAGTGAGCATGTGGACACCTGCAGGGAACAGCCAGTGCGAAGGCCCTGAGAGAAGGACCTTGGTTTGTGGAAGAGCTGGAGGCTGCTGTTGGGGGGCAAGGGCCGTAAGAGAGGCAGGGCAGCCGCCGGGAGACCGGTGACGGGGTTCCGGGATAACACAGAGATAGTGTGGTGCTGGTCAGGTGGTTGTAGGGGAGAGGTGAGGAGGGTAGGTTCCGGCTACAGCGTGAGAGCAGAGCTGCTGCTGCGATTGGGGGTGGGGGGAAAGGAGAGAAGGATGAACTCAGAGCCGGAAGGCGGGTGCTGGTGGAAGTCTGGATGGGGCGCAGGGGAGACCAGCTCGTTGCTGCGGCCAAGCTGCATTGGGAAGGCTGTTCGGCCTCCCTCAGACGTCCCTGGGAGGGCTCCAGAAGGAGGCTGGGATCTGGAGGCATGCTCTGGGGGGGGGGGGGGCGCGCAGTGCTGCACACAGCCCTCCACGGTGCTGTGTAGAGAGCAGAAGGGAGGCTCCAACAGAATGAGCGGGAGGGCCTTCCCGGCACCGGTCCGGTCCAGACCGACACTGAGCTTGGGCCCCTCGGTCACTGCTGAGCACAAAGCAGGCACCCGACAAGCTTCCTCTACTCCTCCTTGAAAGCGCAGAGCTTTGCAGGGATTCCCATCTCAGTGCAAAGGATCTAATCGCAGCCGGATGGCAGCCAGGGGTGGGGATCCGGAGCAGAGGCTGTTAACCCAGCTCTGCCCTAACTAGCCCAGAGACCGGTTTCCTCTGAGCCTCAGTTTCTTCCTCTGTGAAGTGGGGACAGTAATACCCCAGCAGGAGTTGCCCAAGGAAGCCAGACGCCACGGTGGGCGAGAGGAAGGCACGGGTCATCCCGCCCGCTTCTGCCCTCCTTCCAGCCCTCCCTGCCATTCCAAGACACTCACGCAGGCAGTTTCTCTTGCAAGGCCAGTCGGAAATATTCCTCCCAGGGCACTGCCATTGTGCCGGCATTCACCCTGGGCTTTCTTTCCAGGGATGGAGTTTTGCACCAGCCCAGAGGGCCCCGGGGGCTTCTGATGTTCTGATGGAGGGCAGTGTGGCAGCGCGCTCTGTGCTCCGCGAAGGCGGCCACCTAGCAGGCCTTGGTTGCCGGGGCAACCAACCACACAACATTCCACGGCCGGCCTGAGGCCTCGGGAGTCCATCCTGGGAGGGGAGAGGGCAGGGGGCCGCCCAAGGGGGGTAGGGCGGGGAGCAGACTCTGCCTATTTCAGAGACGGCTTTAAGTCCCAATCTAAACTGGGGTGCAGTGGAGAGGAGGTGGCTCCTTCAGCCAAAAATGTACCCATTTGGTGCCACATGTCTGGTCAAGCCTCTTCCTGGCCGGGTGGGATGGGACGGGACGCCTCTATCATGGTTGTAACAGTTAGTTGTCTGTTCAAAGAGTAATTATTGGGCACCCACTGTTTGCCAGGTCCTGGGCAGGGCTAGTCACTCCCTGGCAAAGTGCTGAGGGCCTACTACGTCCCATCCCTCCGAGGGTCAGCACCTTTTGCTGGGGATGGGGCTACCCTGGAGCCCCCAGCGTGGTTAAGGGAGATCAGCAGCACCCAGGGGAGGCCGGGTTGGAGGAGCCCCAGATCTGGGGGATGGGGAGGAGCTCACATACCTTGAGCGATTACTGTTGTTCAGGCACTGTGCTAAGCGCTTTCTATGCAATGTCTAAGTTAATTCCTAAAAAAGGCACTCTAGGGGACGGTATTAGAGAAAAGCGCCCAGACCCAAACTGCAGATACCCATGGGTCCTCCACCCAGAAATAATACACGCTAGCATCTCATCGTCTGTGCTTTCGATCGTTTTATTTTTCTGTTTTAAGTAATTTTTTTCATGTAAAGAAATATATTTTCTTATTGCAGAATAACACTGTTAGGAAAAACCATGCTTATAATGCCTACATTGCTTAAAGCAACTCCTAAGCATTTTGTCAGAGCATAAATTTATTTATTTATTTATTTATTTATTTATTTATTTATTTATTTATTGTTTATTTAAATGTTTATCTATATTTGAGATAGAGACAGAGCATGACTGGGGGACACAGAATTGGAAGCAGGCTCCAGGCTCCGAGCTGTCAGCACAGAGCCCCACACGGGGCTCGAACTCACAAACAGCGGGATCATGACCTGAGCCGGAGTAGGACGTTTAACCGTCTGAGCCACCCAGGCGCCCCTGAGGGCGTATTTTTAGAAAGGAGCTAAAATAATGTACATTTTCTCTTGGATCATTTTGCATTAAATTGCACATATATCTTTCTGCACACATTGACGTGAAGTTATAAGCTACACGACCTAATTTTTTTCTTGGTTTAAAAATATTGAGGTATAATTTACATAATGTAAAATTCATTTTTTTTTTCACGTACAGTTCTATGGGTTTGGCAAATGCAGAAAGTCATGGGTCATCACCACTACAGTCAAGGTACAAAATGTTTCCATCACCCCCAAAAGTCCCCATGCTTCTTCATAATAAACCCTTGTCCCCACCCAGCCCCTGGCAACCGCTGACCTACTCTCTGTCCTGATAGTCTTGCCTTTTCCAGAATATCAGAAATGGAATTCTATACTTTGTAGCCTTTTGAGTCTGGATTCTTTAACACAGAAGTGTTCATTTGAAATTCATTCCTGTTGATGGGTGTATCCATAATTCATTCTTCTTCATTGCCGAGTAGTATTTGATTGTATACCATGGTTTGTTTATTCAGCCTCCCGCTGGGTCATTTCTGGTTCTGGGCAATGACAAATAGAGCCTGTGTATTCATGGACAGATTTTTGTGTGAACATAAGCTTTCATTCTGCTCTGTATAAATATGTAGGAGCAGGATTGCTGAGTCATATGGTAAGTATGTGTCTAACTGTACGAAAAACTGCAAACTCTTTTCAAAGTGGCTGTACCATTTTTAAAAAAAATAAGTTGCTTTTTTTAAAGTGTATTTATTTGGGGGTGCCTGGGTGGCTCAGTTGGTTGAGAGACCGACTTCGGCTCAGGTCATGATCTCATGGTCTCTGAGTTTGAGCCCCGCGTCAGGCTGTGTGCTGACAGCTGGGAGCCTGGAGCCTGTTTCGGATTCTGTGTCTCCCTCTCTCTCTCTGCCCCTCCCTCACTCATGCTCATGTCTCTCTCTGTCTCAGAAATAAATAAACATTAAAAAAATTAAAATAACATAAAATAAAGTGTATTCATTTATTCTGAGAGAGAGAGAGAGAGCAGGGGAGGGGCAGAGAGAGAAGGAATCCCAAGCAAGTTCCTCACTGGTAGTGCAGAGCCTGACACAGGGCTCGAACTCCCGAACCGTGAATTCATGACCTATGCTGAAACCAAGAGTCAGACGTTTAACCAACTGAGCCACCCAGGTGCCCATGGCTCTACCATTTGTTTATAGACACCAACAATGCATGAGAGGTCCGATTACTCCGTATCCTCGCCAGCAGCCGGTATTGTTGGGTGTTTTTCAGGTCATTCTAATAGATGTGTAACCCCCAGATGACTCTTTTATTTAGAGAGCCGTGTAGACATGCATGCAATTTAAGAAGTAATATAGGGGCGCCTGGGTGGCTGAGTCGGTTGAGAGCCGGACTTCAGCTCAGGTCAGGATCTCGCAGTTCATGGGTTTGAGCCCCGCATCGGGCTCTGTGCTGACAACAGCTCAGAGCCTGGAGCCCGCTTTGGATTCTGTGTCTCCCTCTTTCTGCCCCTTCCCAGCTCACGCTCCGTCTCTCTCTCTCTCTCTCTCTCCCTCTCTGTCTCTCAAAAAAAAAAAAAAAATTAAATAAAAAATTGAAAAAAAACTTTAAGAAGAAATACAGAAAGATCCCATATCCCTCCACCCGGTTTCCCCCGATGGTTCCATGTTGCACCTGACCCCACAGTATCACAAGCAAGAAATTGACATCGATACAATCTGCCAGCCTTAATCAGGTTTCACAGTTTTACATGCACTCATGTGTGTGCGTATTTAGTCCTGTGCAAAGTTATCACATGTGGACCCTCACTGGGATCCTTCATGCCGCCCTTTGCTAGCCAGGACCCCTTCCCTCCCTCCTGCCTCCCTAACCCCTGGAGACTATTTATCTGTTCTCCATCTGCATAGTTTTGTCACGTCAAGGATGTTACCTAAGTGGAATTGTACAGTATGTAACCTTTGAGGCTGGCTTTTGCACTCCGCTTTGTTCTCTGGAGACCCATCCTACTTGCTACATGCATCAGTGTTTATTCTTTTTGATCGCTGAGTAGCGAGCCGTGGGATGGATGGCCACAGTGTAACCATTCAGGTAGAAGGACATTTGGGTTATTTGCAGTTTGGGGCTCTCTTGAATAAAGCCGCCGAGAGGATTCACGTCCTGCTTTTTGTGTGAACGTAAGCTCTCACTCCTCTGGGATCGATGCCCGTGAGCGTAACTGTTAAGGAAACTGCCATAGTCTTTTCCAGAGTGGCGGTACCATATTCCCACCGACAATGCACGAGTGATCCGGTGTTTTGTTTTGTTTTTTCTTCATCCTCGCTATTCTCACCACTTTTGTTTTAGCCATTCTGATAGGTGCAGTGATGTCTCCTCGTGGTCTTTGCGCTTCTCTACTGGCTGTAATGATGAGGAACATCTTTTTGCGTACTTCTTTGCCATCTGTGTCTCCGCTTCGGCCAAATATCAGTTCCGCATCTGTCGCCTGTGTTCTAATGAATTGTTTTTAGCCGTTGGGTTTGGGGAACTTCTTTATATATTCTAGATACACGTCTGGATGTTCCAGATAGACCTCTGTTGGGTATTTTCTCCCAGGCTGTAGCTTGTCTTTTCATTCTCTTCACGTGGTCTCTCACAAAGAACAGTTTTAAATGTTGACGGTCCGATTTGCTTTTTCCTTCATGCGATGTGCCAAGCCCAAGGCGGGACTTGAACTCGGCCATCTGGTCGTGGAGCCCACCTTCTCAACTACAGCACTTCAGATACCCTTGAGCCCGTCTTGGATCTCTCCCTCCTCAGGCTCCATTCCCTTCCTTTCCTGTTCGGAGGGTGTCCTCATCTTGAAGCTGCTAGGCGTCCTTCCCTTTTTAATCTCTATTCCCTTAGAGGTGGTTTGTTTGGGTGTGCGTGCAGGGGGGGGGGGCGGGAGGGCAGATGTTTATTGAGCACTTACACTGTAGCAGGCACCGTGTGAGGATACAACAGTGGTTAAGGCAAATCCTGCCCACATGGGACATACAGGCTGATGGGGAGGTCAGAGGCCTCAAATGACTGCAAATATGTCATTATGCTCTGGAAGGCCTAGGGGAAGAAGCCCAGGGTGTAAGGAGCAGGGAGGGAAGCCTCTCTGAGAAAGTATCATGTGAACCCAGACCTGAAGGATAAAGAGGGGTGAGAAGAAGAAAGGAAAAGTATTCCAAGTAGACAGAACAGCATGTGCAAAGGCCCTGAGGCAGGAGGATGTGGCTTCTTCCTACAAGAGAACAAAGGTCTGTCTGTCGGTGTGCAGAATTCAGGGATGATGGGATGGGTCAGGCTAAACCCCTCCATGCCCCAGGCCTTTGCATTTCTGCTTTAAATGGGGCATTGCTTCCAGGTCCTCTTGGGGCTCCCCTGCCACGCTGCTGAGGCAGAGGTCCCAGCCCCCCTCCCCCCACCTCTCTGTCCCCTTGGCCTGGGAGACGGTTGGGTCGGGCTGCTGAGTGACAGCAGGACACAACTTCTAGGCTGGCCTTGCCCTTGGCCACAACCCATAGCTCTGGAAATATCCACTCTCCCCGCCCCCAGATCTCATGCCTGGGTGGCCTCCCCCTGCCTACTTCTCCGTTCCAAGGCAGGGGTGGGGAGGCCACCTTAGGGAGAAGGGCCGAGGAAGGAGGAAGCAGGGCGTCAGACTGGCAGCCGGACACGGTGTTTCAGGCTGTGGGGGGAGGGGACCTACTGCTTCCTCGGCAGCCAGCCCACAGGAGGGGTTTGGGAATCCTGCCCACTCCTCCCACCGCTGCCTCCTGTCCCACGTGGCTCTCTGCCCAGAATCGTGCCCCGCGATCACAAATGGGGCTTTGTGCTCCCGAGACAAAGAACGCACTCCTCACCCCCAACTTGGGCCCGGGTTTGTCCGCCTTGCCCCCGGCCTTGGCCTCAGAAGGGATGGTGCCACTTCCAGGAGGGGAAACTGAGGTCTGGAGGGGCAGACAGGTCTGTGGAGGCAGAGGAGGGGTCTGTCCCCGGTTTGGGGGTGGAGGTGTAGCGGAGAGGGGGTAAGTCAGCACTGATTAAGCTGCCACCCTGGGCGCCGCGGGGAGAAAGGAAGTAAAAAAATAATATGACTATTATCACGACGAGAGAGGCCAGATTCCAGCCCTGGAGGGGAACAGAATTCTGTTTAACCCAGCGAGTGCGTTCTGAGTCTTTCTTAATGTGCCACGCGGTGTGGGAGGCGCGGCATGAATCAGACATTGTCCCTGACATTTAAGAGATAAGACGAGTGTGTAAAATACCACCAAACAAGCGAACAAGAGACCAAGGTCACAGAACGGTGCCAACAGGCAGGGGTGAGGGGAGTGGAGGGGGGTGGTCGTGGCTGTCTTCCCAGCTGTCTTCCAGGGCTACCCGGAGGCCGTGCGCCAGCCTCAAAGGCCAGCAGTGCCTTCAGAAACTGGAGGGCGCACGCATTATTTTTCTGATTATGAAAGCAGCGCATGTCATCATGTCTAGGAAAGCCCTGGGGCTCCTGCCCCACTGCGATGCCCGCTTTATCATCTGCGTATCACTTCCTACCTCCTCCCTGGAGTGATTTCGTTAGCTGCCTGCTACTTCTGTCAGTTCCCCACTCCACCCGAGAGCCCCAGGAGAGCAGGGCTGGGCTGTTTTATACCTCACTGTATCCCCACTGCCTGGGACATGGCAGGCACTCGATACGGATCCGTGGAGTAAAAAGAATATTATATATATATAATATTTTGTGGCATCAGAATCATGCTGTATAGCTGCTCATGTGTACTGTGTTTTCCCCATTACCTACGTTTTCTTTTTCAGCCTTTTTCCCGTCTTTGAGAACATCCGTTTTAACAGCTTTGTAGTAGTCTATGACATTGACATGACATTGTCTATCCTTTGTTCATCGCCCCCCCCCCCCCTTAATCTTGATTCAGTTGAATCAGTAGGACATAAACAAGGAAACAGGTAGAAAAGGGAGTGGAAGGGCTTTCCTGGTGGAAGGAAAAGAGAGGGCAGGAGCAGTGTGGGGTGGGGTGAGGGGACGTGACTGAAATCTTGAGAGTGTTGAGTTCGGGAGCGGTGTGTTGTTAAACTGACCCCTCCCCCCCCCCATTGTAGCATTTGCCAACCTGCATGGTGTAAATTCTCCCACCGTGGACGATCTCAAGTTCCCAATGTGGCATGGCTGAACAAGGAGTCAGAAAGCCATGGGCACAGCCAGCCCTCAGGAGCGGTCACCAGTGCCCAGGCCTGGTCCCTCCTCTGACATGAGAAGCTCTCTCTGCGGTGTTTATGAGCTCTCCCTGGGCCCCAGGCCCAGCCTTTCGGATGCAGTGGCGGGGGCGGGGGGGGGGGGGCCGAACTCAGCCAGTTCTGGGCGGTAGGGCCCATCAGGGTACAAGAACCTGACCTTGGGACTTCTCTTATCAGATTTTCTCCACTGAGATGCAAACTTCCAGATTCCCCCTGCTCAGCAACCTGCAGCCGCCCGCAAGTGTGGCTGTTCCATCCCTCCCTGGAATTCGGGGTGGGGCCTGGTGTTCCACGGGCCACATCCTCAAGATCCAGCCTCAGAACTCAGCCACCCAGTGGGGCTCAATGTCAGGCACAGCAGGGGGTCAGGAGGTCCCATGGGCACTTACTGAGCCCTTGCTGTATGCCAGGCTATGCTAAACACCTGATGTTTTTTCCATCCAGTCCTCACACCCAGGCTATCAGGTGGGTGCCATTATGATCCCCACTTTACAGATGAGGAAACTGAGGCCCCCAAAGGGTAACCCACCAAGAACACCCAGCTCAGAAGTGTAGGTGCCAGGATGCAGTCCCGGGTTGGCTTGACTGGATGCTAACACCTCTGCTCTTAACTCCTGAGCTCAGCATTTCTTCCTGCTTATGGGTTTAGGGAGCCCTTGTTGCGTGCACCCCATGGGTGCTAGACCATGTAGACAGTGAGCAAGGAGATGATCATGGGCTTAGCGGAAAGGGGAAGGGGAGGAGGCTAACCATTTCTCAAGCACCTACTATGTGCCACGAATGATGCCAGGTGCCCTCCACCGCCTCTTGATTACCTCTCACAACAGCCCGTGAGAATGGTGAGCCCCTTCCCACATGACAGCCCAGGCTTGGGTGCTCATGACCCACGCTCCCCTCTCCTAGCTGGGTAGCCACCAGTAGGTCCCACACTCCTCTCGGCCACCGTCACCCGTTGGCCCCTTGATAGGAGCTGCCCTGGGAGACCCCAAACCCTATGCCAGTTTCAAGTCAAAGCTTCTCACAACAACAGGAAGTGGCCAAGCCATTCGGAACGTTTGAGGTCTGTGGCCACAGCCCCAGGCGCATTTCAGGGTCCAATGCCGGATACTGGACAGGTGACAGAGTTAGCTCCCTGGCGGCCTGGCTGGCACAGTCCGTAACCTTCTTAACCCCCCTGGGGGCCTGGGGAGGGGTGTTCGGGAATGTGACTTCCTGCTCAGGTCCGGAAGACTGGCCGAGATCGCTGGTGGCGGTTTGGCTGGCATCCCAGGTGGCCCAGGACTAGGTCCCTCAGGTTCCACCAGGGGTCCCTGGGGGCTGGATAGCCTGTTTGAGATCTCTGCAGGGTCTCAGAAGAAAAAGCGTTAGCCAAAAGCTCCCCCCTAGGTGGGGGTGGGAAAAGAGCCCGTCTTGAAGTAGCTCTCACGAAGCACGTACCAGTTTCCCCTGGTGAGGATCGGGGGTGACTGGTAAGGCTCAAGAGTGGGGAGGGTGGGTGTTTAACACTCCCCTGGGGCTACTACTGCTCTGGATTCAACCCTGGATCACCTCTCGTACCCCGCTGTAGGATGTTGCAATACTTCTAAGCCCGGCTAGACCCACACCCCAGATGGGGTAACTGAGGACCTGTCTTTGGAGGTTGCAGGACTCAACAGATCGTGGCCAGCTGGGGGGGAGAACTCCAGGGATCTGAATCCCTTACCAGCCCGGCTGGAGTCGTTGGGTGGGAAGTCAAGGAGGGAGCTTGGGAGGCTGATGGCTACTCCGGTGGCCGGGCAGGGCTCCCCTGGTCCCGCCGGTCTGGGCGTTGGCTGCTGCAGTCATTCCGTGGGGGCCTTCCCATTGGTGCCCAGCCCTGGGCTGACCCAAGTGAGTCAGGCCTGGTGCCAGCTCTTCCAAGAACCCTTAGGCGGGTAAACAACAAACTCATGGGGGGAGGGGGGGGGGGAGAATTGGGGGGGGGTGAGAAACCCTGTGTGTCAGGCGCTGCCCCGGGACAGGCTCTTCCTGTCACATTGTTTCAAATGTGCTTTTCAAGCTGCAAGTTTTAAGACTTGAAAAATGTCCCAACCTGGAGCTGAGGCGCGGAGAAAAGAAGAAAGCCTGTGTCTGGGGTGGTAGGGCATCTTGGAAGTCTTCCTAGGAGGGCTGATGTTTGAGTCATGCCTAGGAGGACAAGAATAAGGACAGCAAGCCCCTTCCGGATCCCCCCCCCCTACTGTTTTGAGACCTGTGTCTGCTGCTTCCACAGGTGCTTTATCTCACCTAATTCTCGCAAGGCTCTGGGAGCAAAGTTCTATGTGATTCCCACGGAGCAGACGAGGAAACCAGACCGAGGTGCAGGGAGGCTAAGTGACTTGCTCAGTGTCACGGCTACCAAGTGGTTGAGTCAGGCTTCAAACCCAGGAAGGCAAACCAATTACTGACCGACGCCTTCATGAGCCATCTCATCCCCCTGAACCTGTTTCTTTATCCATAAAATGGGGGCAACGGGGCAACGGTACTTAGTGCGTGGAATCATCATGGGGACGGACGACGACGACAGACTGCCTGCAAACCGCTTGGAACAGCGCCTGGCGCACAGTAAGTGTTCCAACGATTGGGGACGACTTGTCACCGCTGTCGTGGTTGTTATCTTCAGGCCTCCCCTCCCCCTCCGGCCGCGGCTGCCTCCCCCGCAGTGCCAGCCCGTGACGTGGGAGCTGCCGCTCGCACAGTCTGGGTTTAATTGGAAACTAAACGACAGGGAAGGGGATGTTCGAGGCCCCTCCCTTGACTCTGAACGGACTCTCCCCCCCCCCACCCCCGGGAATGTGCGACTCCCTCTCTAGCGACGCCTCCCGCCGACCGCGGGTACTGCTCCCGGACAGGACACGGAGGTGCGATCCAGGAGGTGGCGCCGGGATGGTCGGCAAGGAAGGGCCAGGGAGGTGTGAGTGTGTCGGAGGGAGGGCAGGCAGGGGACCTACTGTGTCTTCTGAGCCCCATGCCAACTCACCGCGAGCCAGCGGCCACGCCCGCCGTGGCCGTGAGCCGCCCCCCACCTGGCGGTCCCAGCCTCCGCGCGCCCTGGTCTCCGCCGCCGGTGCGCTCAGGCGCGCTTGGCTGGGGTTCCGGCAGAGGGCGCGCGAGGGGGCCCGGGGACGGGCGGGGGACACGCGGGAGGCGGGATTGGGGGGAGGGCCCTGGGCTGCCCCTCCGCCCCCTGCCCGCCCTCCCGGAGCTCCAGCCTACAACGCGAGAGCCGCCGGTGGCCCCTGCGCGCTCTGTCTCCTCCGCGCACAGCTCCTACCTGTAGAGTCCGAGGGGCGCCCCCTCCCCGGACACCTATTCTTCTCCCTCGGAAACCTCCCCCCCAGCTACCCGCGTCTCGGACAGGCGGCGCTGGGACCCCGAGACAGGGCGCCAGGCTCGCAGCTGGTGACATGTAGACGCCCCCTCCGCGGTCCAGCCTCGGCGCCTGGGCACCCTTCTGCCCGTAAAGTTTGGGGCTGGGCGCCATGGCCAAGAGCAGCTCCCTGAACGTCCGCGTGGTGGAGGGCCGGGCGCTGCCTGCCAAGGACGTGTGAGTACCCTGGGGCGGGTCGCGGGTGAGGGGCGCACCGGACATGGGATGGGGCGGGAGGGCACCCGTTCCGCATGCCAGGGAGGGTCGGTGACGTGGGCAGGGGCTTCTTGTGTAAGACACAGTGTTGGGGCAGATCCGCCTTCACGGGGCGAGAGGCCCCATGGCCATCGCTGTCCTAGTGGGAGGGGGTGCCCAGACTTAGCAGACGCCCCACCCTGCCCCCAGGAAGAGGGATGTCTTTGTTCCTGGGATGTGCTAAAAGGGGACTGGACTGTCGGATTCTGTTGGAGCTGGGATTGGAGCGAGGGGTGGGGGGGGGGGGTCTCTTCCTTAGTGCCGGCAGGTGCGGGAGGTGGGGCTTCTCCAGGCCTGGGTGGGTGCCTATCAAAAGAAACCTGGGAAGGAGGCCCAGAGGGCTGGGTGGCCTCAGCATTCGCATCTGGTGTTATCAGGTGGCCCATCAATCAGGCCTGAGGGAAGCTGGGGTCCTCTTAACCCAGAGCCCTGAGCTCCCCAGCTAGGAGTTCCCTGGATGCTGAGCTGCTGGAGGGGGCACCCTCTCCCGGGAGCCCCCTCCCCAGCCAGGTGTGATGGGGCAGGAAGACCCTTGGGCTCCCCTTAGTACCGGTCCTTGGCTATGCTTCCCCCAGGGCTGAGTCAGCAGTTGCCAAATCAGCAGAACGGCAGGAGGGGTCCCCCTCCTGCTTGGCCTGGAGCCCAGAAGGGGCTCTGAGGTGTCAGCACCTGGACAGGTGTGGGATCCTTGGCAGGATATCAACTGTGTGACCTTGAACCTTGTTCCTGTTGGGTCTCCATTTCCCACCAGGGCATAGGAGCTCTGGCCAGGAGGCGCCCAGCCCCATGCAGCCGTGGGGGTGGGGGACCTGTTAGGATGTCTCCCCTGGCCAAGGTGAGCCGAGATCTGGATTCCGAGGCTTTGCCCAAGGTGAGGTTGGGGCTTAGCTATGCCCTGACTCCCCCAGCTGTGGGTCCCCAGTGAGGAGTATCCTGCCTTTGATTTCGCGAACCTCGCCCCTCCCCAACACTGGGCTGCTTAGAACAGTTGTAACTTCCCCTCATCCTCATCAGCCACCCCAAATAAACATGCACCTGACATAGAAGCAGAGCACTCGCTGTGTGAACGCAGCATCTGGACAAGCCCCGGCTTCCCTCTTTCTGGGACACCCTCTCAGAGCCTCTGAGAATGAGATTCTGGAACTGTGGGGGCAGCGGGGCTAGAGTGGGGGCCTGGAAACTGCTGGAGGGCTGAGGGGGGCCCCTCCAGAAACCAGGCGTCCATCTCACCGTCCTGAACGAGGGCCATGAGGGAGTGGGGGGCACCGCCCTGGCCCCTGGACGTGCCTCGTGGGGCTCCTTCTGCCTTTCCTGCGGAGGAAGTTGACTCATACCTGGTTCCTACATCTCTCGGCCACGCCTCCTTCCCCAAGTTCCCGGGCCAAGGTGAGCCCCAGAGCAAGGGGGGAAAGGAGTCACTAAGCTCTCATTGGGGATCCAGCCACCCTGCCTCAGTTTCCCTGGCCGTTGACTCCCTTCGTCAGAGAGGCTCTCTTCAGAGCATGCTGGGATCTCCAAGCCCATGGAGACTCTTAGGTGGGATGTGTTCTCTCTCGTCTCTAAGAGAAAGGGCCCAGACTCTTCCTGAAGCCTCGTCAAGTTTGAGGGCAGTGTGCAACCTGACTCTGGAGAGTTCTCAACTGATAATTCTTGAGTATTACTATTATTATTATTTTTTTTAACCTAGCCTTCCTGCCTCTCTTGTCTTTTCTTTTTTTTTTTTTAAATTTTTTAACGTTTTTTATTTATTTTTGAGACAGAGGGAGACAGAGCATGAACGGGGGAGGGTCAGAGAGAGGGAGACACAGAATCTGAAACAGGCTCCAGGCTCTGAGCGGTCAGCACAGAGCCCGATGCGGGGCTCGAACCCATGGACCACGAGATCATGACCCGAGCCGAAGTCGGCCGCCCAACCGACTGAGCCACCCAGGCGCCCCTACTATTATTTTTTTAAGTTTACTTATTTTTGAGAGAGACAGCGAGCACAAGTGGGGGAGGGGCAGAGGGAGAGGGAGACACAGAATCCGAAGCGGGCTCCCGGCTCTGAGCTGTCAGCACAGATCCCGACGCGGGGCTCGAACCCACGAACTGCGAGATCGTGACCTGAGCCGAAATCGGACGCTCAACCGCCCAACGGACTGAGCCGCGAGGCGCCCTTGGGTGTTACTATTATTGGTGATAGCAACTATAAGGCTTCCTCCGGGCCAGGTCCTGCACTTAACATTTTCTGTAGGTCCTGTTAGCAATTACATTTATAAATGGGGAAACTGAGGTCCAGAGAGGCAAAGTCTCTTGCCCAAGGTCACACAGCTAGGATCTGAGCCCTGACCGCTCCCACGTATAAACCAAACTGGGCAGGCAATGGCTGAGAGGACTTCTTTCCCACACTTGGGTCGGGGCAGGGGCCACGGGAGAGGCCAAGGGTCTGGAGAGATTGAGGGTCGAGGGGCAGCCTCCTGCCACTGCCGCCTCCTACCTGATGGGAGCCTGATAAGGCCCTTGTGCGTCAGAGCTGTGGAGCTGACGTTGGCGAGCCTGGCTCCCAGGAGGGGCCCCAGGGTCATGTCTGGTTGACAGAAGGGGGCGTGTCTCCCGGCTCTTTGCTCCTGGGATCCCAGCCAATCTTCCTCCGAGTCTGCGGTTGGGGAAACTGAGGAAGGGGACTCCACTTAAAAGAAGCTCGAGGATAGAGAACCCAGGGAGAGAACTGAGATACAGGGGTTAACCCAGCCACAGGCATCCAGGGCGGTAGAACCAGGTCGGGAAACTGAGGCTCGAACCCAGTGGCTTTGAGATAGATTCAGAAGGGGAGACTGAGGCCTGGGGCGCTGCTCGGAAGGGGGTTCGGAAGTAGAACCCAGAAAAGAATGCCGGGACACAGGCCACCACCCAATCTGAGGTGTTCAGGGATAGAGGCCAGATAGGGAAATGGAGGCACTGGAAGGAGTCCAGAGAGGAAACTGAGGCACAGGGAAGGATTCCTCCAGCAGATAAGGCTCAGGTTGGCTCCTGGTGGCCAACATCCCCTTCTCTGAAACCCTGTGGTATTTGTGGATTAGCGACGTGCTGAGCTGGTTGGGGGTGGCAGGGAGAGAGGGTGGGGGCTGGGACATCAAGAGAGGGGGCCACCTGGGGAAAGGATTGTGAGGTGGGGTGGAGGTGACGTCGGTTAAGAGCATGTGTGCTGAGCCCCATCGACCCGGGTTTGAATCCTGACTCAGGCGGAGGATTGTGGGAAAGAGGATACAGGTCCTCCTCCAAAGAGCTCAGGGTTCAGAAGTTTGGCGGGGGACAGATACTAAATAGAGAAACGGGGGAGCAAGATGCCTTCAGGGGCTCAGAGGGATCGGAGATCAATTTTACAAAGGACAGAGGTGATCAGGGACTTTGGGGTGGAGGTCTGAATGACAGGACAGAGCCAGCCATGACCAGATCGGGGACAGAGTGTCTTAAGCAGACATCAACAGCAAGTGCAAAGGCCCTGAGGTCAGACTGAGCTTGGTGGAAGGCAAAGGAGGCCTGTGCAATGAGACAGAGGGGAGATGAGGGCCCTAGTGGACAGCTTGGGATGTGGCTGGTAACTCCTATTATGAAGGGGGGATAGAGCGGGTGTTGGTTGGCTCATGGCAACTCAAGGGGCTGCAGCATATCTGTGCTATCGGTTGAGCTTTGAGATCTGGGTGCCCTGGTCTATGCCAGCAGAGGTCCATCCCCACTGAAGGCTGAGTGTTGGGAGTCCTCTCCCCAGCGTAAGCCTCGTGGAAATGAAAAGCTGGGGAGGGCAGTGCCTCCCCCAGAGGGTGGCGTTAAGGCTCCTGGGGGAGAGCTCTGGGGTCAGCCCGTGATGCATCTCACCACGCATTATCTCCTTTAGTCCCTCCAACTGCCCCAGGAGGTGTGTGTTAACATTATAGAGTGGAAAAAGCAGCACCCATGGGGTTCCTCAGCTAGCGGGTGGTAAAGCCCGGATGCCCCCCCCCCCCTCCGCCCCCAGCCCAGCCACAGCTCCGGGCCTCCTGAGATCAGCACTGGGAACTTTCTGGCCTCATGCCTCAGTGTTCTATTTCTGTGAGTGGAAGCCCAGAGAGCCCGTGCATGGTGACTCAGGCATGCAGCGGGTAGGCTGTGCACCCAGGACATCGCCTGCCGGGCCCCTGCCTTCTTAGCTGGACCTGCCGTGTGACCGTGGGCCAGTCCCCTCCCCTCTCTGGCCGGTAGTTGCTGCCCTCTGTATGTATAATGAAGGTGGATCGGGACCCCCGCTCGTGGCTGCCCTCTCAACCTCCTTCCCGAACCCCCTTCTCCTGCAGGTCTGGGAGCAGTGACCCCTACTGCCTCGTGAAGGTGGATGACGAGGTGGTGGCCAGGTGAGGAGTGGAGGGGCCAGACCCAGGGAGGGAGCCACAGGGCAGGGGACGGAGGAGGAACTCCTTCTAGACCTGGGGAGTCCAGGCACAAGAGGTCACGTTGAACAGGAGCTGGGGGAGGGCAGTGCTTACCCCAAGGGTGGACACGCGGGGCTGACGGAGGATGCTTTGTGCTTGGGCCCCTCTGGGGACAGACAGCTCCCCTCCCCGTCCTGCCCCACCGACGGGCCGACACCTTCCCCCTGGACCTGATGATGTCCATACCAGTGTCCCGGGGCTGACTCAGCGGCTGGCGGCCTGTGCCTCCCATTGTGGCCTCCCCGGAGGCGGGCATCTCACGCTTGGCCGGGCTGGCTGGTTCCAGGCCTGCTGGGTGCTGCGGGCACCAGTGTGTGTGTGTGTGTGTGTGTGTGTGTGTGTGTGTGTGTGCATGCCCAGCTGGGCCTGCTTGTGAGTGTGCATGGGGGTGTTGGAGGGCTGGACGTGAATGCCTGTGGCCACATGTACATGTCCCTGGGGGTGTGGGGGGGGGTTGGGGGCTGCCCTGCATATACCCGTGAGCACCGGTGCCCGTCTGTTTGGGTACACGGGCGCCGTTGTGAACATTTGTGAGGATGTGAGGGTGTTGGATGCAGGTGAGTTTTGGGTGGGGGTGGAGGGACATGGGGGCTGGGCCATGGTTGGCTCCCACCCCCACAGGCCGAGGGACATCTCTCAGCCCCTGCAGGCCCGGGTGGGTGGCTGAGGCCGGGGTTCCTATGGAGACGGCAGGATTCAGGATGCTTCTGGTGTCAGTTCCGGTCCACATGGGCTGGGAGCTGGGGGCGGGGAGCCCGCGCGGAGGAGGGTCTGCCTGTGGCACCCCAGCTGACCCCCCCCATTGTTCTCTCTCTGCTCGTGCTGCCCCCTCACCACATGCTGTGATGCTGCCCCCAGACCCACACGCAGATTTTCTGTGTGACCCCAGGCTGCTGTCTCCCCGTCTCTGGGCTCTGAAGAGGGACTTCCAGCCGGGAAAAGGCCCCGGGCAGGGGGACGAGGGTGTTTGGGAAGAAGGGTCCCTCTGATGGCGGTGCCCTGGCCTGGAGCCGAGGGCAGAGCGTGCATCTGCGTGTGCGTGCGTGTGTGCGTGTTCACGCTCTTTGCTGGGGAAGGGTGTGGGGAAAGGGAAGGAAGGAGCGGCAGGCGTGCGACCAACTCTTGCAGCCGTCGATTCGGACGTGTCTTCACTGGGCAAAGTAGGCTCTCTGTTCCCTGCTGGGTAAAGGGAAGTGCTTCTGCAGGGGGTCAGGGTCAAGATGCTCCATGTGCGTGTCTGTTTCCGGGCTTGTCTTGGTCCCTAACCCTCCTGGGGCTCCCCTCTTGCTCCCTGAGTGCTCTGGCCCCTGCTGACTTCGTGGTCTCTTGGCCCCTCACTCTTCCCCGTTTCCCGTCCAGCACCTTCCTGTTCCTCGGTCTCACCGAGCTCATTCCTGCCTCAGGGCTTTTGCACGTGCTGTCTCAGCCATCTTGTCCTCCTCTTCTCTTCCCCCTTTTTGCCTGACTAGCTCCTGCAGGAAGCCCTTTCTGGCTCTTGTGTCCACACCCCCCAGACCCAGCCAGGCGCCCCTGAGCCAACCCCGATCACGGGACTCCTCTCACTGTGTCATAAGAGCTCAGGAGAGAGCACCCGTCCACTGAAGGGGGCTCTGTGGGGGCAGGAACCTTGGCACCTCTCCCTCTGATTCTCCGCAGCCCACGAGGCTTGACACACAGGGTGTTTGTGGAGCGAACGCACGAGTGAATGAGTGGAATTGTGCGTGTCGTCGCGTTTGTGGGGTTCCGCGTGCGTGTCTCTGCCCTCTGTCACCGCCCGTGTGTGAGTGTGTGTCTGGGCATCTGTGTGAACGTGTCTGTGTTCCTGCGTGTGTATCTGCATGTGTCTGTATGTAGGAACACAAAGATGTGTCTTTCTAGGAAATCTTGAGGATGCACATGTGTATCTGTGTATGTGGGGATGTGTCTCAGGCTTCCTTGGTGATCTGTGAGTGTCTCTCTTTTAGTGTGTACCCTTGTGTGTGTGTGTGTGTGTGTGTGTGTGTGTGTGTGTTTGGGTCCCCAGGCGTCTGCCACCCATGTGGCCCACGGGTCCCCAGCCCCTGTGCGCTCTGTTGCAGGACAGCGACCGTGTGGAGGAGCCTGAGCCCCTTCTGGGGAGAGGAATACACCATCCACCTGCCCCTGGATTTCCACCATCTGGCCTTCTATGTGCTGGACGAGGACACGGTGGGGTGTGTGTGCTGGGGACCGCGGCTCGGGTACCGGAGGGAGGGTGGGCTGCCCCGAAGCAACGTACCCACCTGCCAGCCCTCGATGCCTGGGCCCGCGACCTGATGACGCGGACCCTCACCTTGCCTACCTCGCCACAGGCATGATGACGTCATCGGCAAGATCTCGCTGAGCAGGGACGCGATTGCGGCTGACCCCCGAGGTGGGCGAGGGCAGCGGGCTTCAGCCGGGCGGAGGGCCTAGGGGTGGTCGTGCCTCGGCGGGGCGGGGGTGGGGGGGTATTTGCAAGCGCGTAGCCAGAGGCGCAGGGAGGCACGGGGCCTTCAGTGGAAAGTTATCTCAGTTGATGATTTTTTTTTAATTTAATTTAGTTTATTTATTGAGTGCTGTGTGCTGAACGCTTTCCAAGCGCTCTTACAGGAATCAGCTCATTTAATTATTGCAATAACCCCGTGAGGTAGGTACTCTTCTTGTGCCCACTCCGTAGGTGGACTACTGAGGCACAGGGGTTGGTTATGGGGCTTGCCCAGGATCACAGAGTTATTCAGTGGGTCGTCCAGGATTTGAACCGACATTGGCCAGTCTTGGGCTCCTGTTCTCTGCTCACAGGAGTGGTCTCCTGTTATTTTCACTGTACCGTATTTTGCCTTTCATTCACCACGTACCTGGGAGAGCTTTCCGTATCGGTGCCCTAAGAGCTTCCACATTCTTTGGTCTTTGACTTCACGGCACTCTGTTGTGTGGACGCACCATCATTTCTTTGGCTGGTTCCTTGTTGGTTGGCACTTGGGTTGTTCAGTATCTCTCCCTAGTTCAAACGATGCCGCAACGAGCAGCCTTGTACAAAGACGACTTCACCCACGCGCGAGTTGTGTCAATCAGTCTGATAAATTCCTAGAAGTGCATTTGCTGGGTCCTAGAGTACCCCCATGAGCACATCTGAGAGTTATTGCTAAGTTACCTTCTATGGAGGAGGTAACAAGTTGCCCACCCTGTATCTTTGCCAACGGTTACCAAACTTCTGGTCTTGTATCTGATAGGTAAAAAAATTTCCTCTTCATGTAGGTTATTTTGTAGTTCTCTATGGTTGAGACTGAAAGCCTCTTTACATATTTAAGAGTCACTTTATTTCCTTTTTTGTTTGTCATTTATTTATATTGTATGTGCATGTCCCCCCTGCCCCGCACTGGGTTGTTTGGTTTTTCTTTTTTTTTTTTTTTTTAATTTTTTTTCAACATTTATTTATTTTTGGGACAGAGAGAGACAGAGCATGAACGGGGGAGGGGCAGAGAGAGAGGGAGACACAGAATCGGAAACAGGCTCCAGGCTCCGAGCCATCCGCCCAGAGCCTGACGCGGGGCTCGAACTCACAGACCGCGAGATCGTGACCTGGCTGAAGTCGGACGCTTAACCGACTGCGCCACCCAGGCGCCCCGTTTGGTTTTTCTTATTGATGTGTAGGAGCTCTTTACATATGAGGCAAATTTAACTCTTTGCCATAGTAGTTGCAAACATGTTTTTCTCCCTTTGTCACTTATCTTTTTGCTTATCATTTCTATCTATCTATAAAATGTGTTTCTTTTTCTCTAGTTAACTTCATCTTTTTTTTTTTTTTTGGCCCTTGATTTTCTGTGACCCCTAAAAAGGCCTTCCCAAATCTAAGGTTAGATAATATTTTTTACACGATCCCTTCTAGCAGCAATTTGTTTTCCTTTTTTACATACAAGTCTTTGATCTATTTGGAACTTACCCAGATTCAAGGTATGGAGAGGGATTGAGTTTTATTACTTTTTATCTAGGCGACTACTAATTGTCTCAGTATCAATAATTGAATAATGTCTTTTTCTCATCAGTGAGGATTCGTTGAAAACCTATGTGCTAATCATCATAATCACGGCTCCTATTAATTGAGGGTGTACTATGTGCCAGGCATGATGCTAAGAACATTGTATTTAGTCCTCACAATGCCAAGTGAAGTGTGCACTAGAATGATCTCGAATATATGGCTGCTGGGAAATTAGGTTTGGAGAGGTGAGGAGGGCCCTTGCCCCTCCTAGAAGTTGCAGCGGTGGGAGTTGAGTTCAGGCTGTGCCTGCTTCCAAAGTCTGTGTTTTCAACCTGTCTGCATTGTACCCACTGTGCCCCAAACATCCACCCAAGAGGGTGGCATTAGATGATTGAAGTACGAGGCCAAGCTTCAAGGAGCTTATGGGCCAGATAAAAACACAAAACACATTCACACAGAACAAGGGGCAAGAAAGGCAAGGGAAACTGGCCATGCGTCTGCATGTGGGTGCTTTTTAAACAGGACAGAATTTTTTTTAAACAAGACAGAAATGTAGGGGTGGAGGCATGTGGAATATCACCGGCTTGACCGTGGATGAGGATAAGAGGGCAGTGAAGGCTAGTGTAGTCAAGGAAGCTTTCCTGGATGAAGGGGAGTGAGTTATTTCTTGTTTTTAATGTTTATTTATTTTCGAGAGAGAGACAGAGCATGAGTGGGGGAGGAGCAGAGAGAGAGGGAGACACAGAATCCGAAGCAGGCTCCCAGCTGTCAGCACAGAGCCCCACACGGGGCTGGAACCCATGAACTGTGAGATCACGACCTGAGCCAAAGTCAGACATTTAACCGACTGAGCCACCCAGGCACCCCGGGAATGAGTTGTTTCTTAAAGGTGCTTTGGCAAAGGCACTAAGGTGTGTCTATAGATTCTCTCCTGGGGCCGGGCCAGATGGAGTACTTGGTGGGTCTTGATTGGAGGGGGCTGAAGGTGCCAGGCCAGAGTCTAGACTTTCTTCTGGGGGCACTGGGGAGCCACGGATGGTCCTTGAGCAAGACAGTGAAGAGACTAGAGCCATATTATCAGAGGGTGGAGTGACGGGAGAGATTAGATACATTTTCAGAAGATCTCCGTGCTGCTTTGTGGATATTGGATCCCAGTGGGACAGGAGTACATGTGGGAGATCAATTAGGAGTCTGTTGCAGTACTCCAGCGAGAGGAAGTTGATGGCATCCTGGATTTGGGGGTAGCATGAAGATAGAGAGAGGTGCGGTGGAACTTCTGTTTCTAGCAGCATGGGGCACTGGATCCTCCTGCAGCATGATAGGGACGTCCTGAAAGAAGGAAAAAGTCTCACTATTCTCCACTCTCCCCCACCCCAACCAGGAGCTAAAACCTGACAGGGAGTGGGGAACAACAAGCAGGGAGGTGGTAAGGAAAGATTTCTCTGGAAGTGAATGTCGGCATCACATCTAGAGTCAACAGAGAGACTGAATCTTGGACCAGGGATGCGGCAGACGTGACCGACCCTGAAATGTTCCCATTTGATCGAGGCCCTTAAAGTGTCCCAGAGTGAGCTCAGACAGACATGACTTTGCAGTCAGAGGTCAGCACACACACAAGGCAGTGGGCCACCATGAGCAAGTGTCAGCAGAACCAGTAACTACCAGATTTGAACCCACAAGGGCTTTAGATTTTGCAATTATGATACACAGAATTTTTAAAGGAATAAGATATTTAGGGACACCTGGGTGCCTCAGCCGGTTGAATGTCCAACTCTGGATTTCTGCTCAGGTCATGATCCCAGGGTTGTGGGATTGAGTCCTGTGTTAAGCTCCAAGCTGAGTGTGCAGCTTGCTTGGGACTCTCTCTCTCTCTCTCTCTCTGTCCTTCTCCCCCACTTGTTCTCTCTCTTTCACTCTAAAATAAAATAAAAACATAATAGCAACAACGAAAAGGAATAAAATATTTAAATAAAAAAGGCAATCACCAGAAAGGGCCAGCAATAATCATAATAAATGAAAGCAATACATTAAAAAGATAGGGACACCTGGGTGGCTTAGTCGGTGAGTGTCTGGCTTTTGATTTTGGCTCAGGTCACGATCTCGCTGTTTGTGAGATTGAGCCCCACGATGGGCTCTGCACTGACATCTCAGAGCCTACTTGGGATTCTCATTCTCTCTCTCTCTCTCTGCCCCTTGCCTGCTTGTGCTCTCTCGCTCAAAATAAATAAAATTAACATTTAAAACAATTGATTGGAAAAGAACTAGATCAAAGTTTTGGAGATAAGGAGTAGTCATTGAAATTTAAAACTGAGTGGCCTGAGTTCAACAACAGAGCCAGAGCTGAAGAGAGAATTAGTGAGCTGGAAGAGAGATCTGAAGAAATGATTGAGACTTTAGCCCAGGGAAACAAGGAAAATATGAAAGAGAAGCTCAGAGACCTAGAAAATTGTGGACAAGGTCTGACGTCCATTTTAATTGAAGTCCTATGAGGAAAGGATGGAAGAAGTTGGGGAGCGGAAGCGATTAAAAGAAAATGATGACCTGGAATTTTCCAGAATGCAAGGAAGGACATGATTCTGTAAGTAGCAACAGCATGACCTGCACTAAGCAGGACGAAAAACAACAACAACACACACACACACACACAAAAAAAAACCATCCTTACCTACCTATGCGGTGAAATGGCAGACCATCAAATACATAGTCCTTAAAACTAAAGAGAAAAGGTAGCCCATTTACACAAGATCAGTTGTCAGGCTGAAATGACTTCCCAATAACTACAAGGGAAGCTAGAAGTCGGTAGATGATCTCTTCAAAGCGTTGAGAGAAAAGAGAGACAGGGAGGGAGGTTGAAATTGACTTGACTGATTCCGGCAGGGAGTTGCCTGGACGGGGGCTGAGAGGTAGGAATGCCCAAGATTTTTTGGAGGGGAGAGTATGTTGGGATTAAATGACAGAGGTTTCGTATACCAGGGTGAAGAGTGTGATAGTACATGGTTAATGGCATTGAACTTTACTGCTCACATTCAAATCCTAGCTCTGTCTCTTACCAGTTGTGAGATCATGGGCAAAGCTCTTCGTTCGCTGTGCCTCACTTTCCTTGTCTGGAAGTGTGGATAATTACAGCACCTACATCAGAAAGCGAACATGAGAAGCCCATGGCTTAATATATATTTCATGAGGTTTTTTTTAATGTTTATTTTTGAGAGAGAGAGAGAGAGACAGCAAGATGGGGGGCAACAGAGAGAGAGAGGGAGACACAGAATGCAAAGCAGGCTCTAGGCTCCGAGCCGTCAGCACGGAGCCCAGTGTGGGGCTCAAACTCATGAACCGCGAGATCATGACCTGAGCCAAAGTCGGACGCTTAACCGACTGAGCCACCCAGGCGCCCCCATGTTTCATGTTAATTGAATTTTTAAGTTAATACAATGCCAGAACCTGGCAGGTGCTTAATAAATGTTAGCGCCTGTGCCCTCCAGGAATTGACAGCTGGATCGACCTGAGCCGTGTGGACCCAGACGCAGAGGTGCAGGGTGAGGTCTGCTTGGATGTGCAGATGCTGGAGAACGCGCGGGGCCGTTGTCTTCGATGTCACGTGCTTCAGGCCAGGTACGGTCGTGATAAGGGATGGGGTGGGACTGCTCTGAGAACGAGCAAGAATTTGCCGGAGATTCCCCCCCAGCCGTCTTGGCTTTTGAGACCACCTCACTCCCTGGGGTACTTCTGGGCTCACGACCAGGATCCCTTGTGGGCAGACAGCCCCAGGGTCGCCAGGTTGGCAAGTTCCTGGGGTCAGAGCACAAGCAAAGTCCTTGCTGGGTCCCCAGCGACTAGCAACCAAAGGCCGGGTACTCAGGCTGGCCAGGGTGTACGTTAATAGGATTGTAAGTGATACATACCCAATTCACACCAGCTTAAGCAGGTTGGTTCGTATTGATGACGCGCGCGGCTTCAGGCATGTCTGGATCCGGGTGCTCAAACAGTGACAACAGGAATCCACGGACAGCGACTTCTCGGCTATCTTTTGTGTTAGCTTCGTTCTCAGGGAGTCTCTCTCCAGGTGCGGGCGAGCAAAGATGATGCCAGCAAGTCCCAGGGCCTCCTACCAGTTTGGCAGGTCCAACTGACTTTCTCCTGTCATCTCCAGCCGATGTCCTGGGACTGATTTTTATTGGCCCAAACCTGGGGCACGTACCTATCTCTGAACCAAGGGCATGGACCCTGACCGGTCGCGCCTGAGTCCCGCACCCATCCCTGGAGTGGAGGGGTCAGCCTACCTAACCGATGTGAGCCGGGAGCGAGAGAGGGGAGGTCCTGTCGCAAAGAAACAGGGGAAAGAAGACGGATGCGGGACCGGCGAAACCCACAGATGACTGTCCAGGGGCACCAGCTCATGGGATGTCCATCCTCCCTCCTGCCTGTTTGTCACCCTGCAATCCCCTTCTCTCTCCCTCAGCTCCCCCATCATTTGCTTCCTTAAATACTACCATCCCCTTTCCCCTCTCATCTCCCCTCTTGCCTTTCTGCCTTGTTTTCACATCTTACTCCCACAACCCTCCCTCTTGGACCGCTCCTCGCTCAGGTCGGGGACGATCTCTATTTCTAGTTTGCTGTGTGACCTGGAAGCCTCTTCTTGCCCT
Source organism: Lynx rufus (assembly GCF_022079265.1). Lineage (NCBI taxonomy): Eukaryota > Metazoa > Chordata > Mammalia > Carnivora > Felidae > Lynx > Lynx rufus. The sequence continues at coordinate 5,265,267 of NW_025814839.1, read as the reverse complement.
CTCTGTGCCTCTCCCACCACCTCCAGATTTCTGTCTCCAGCTGGGGCTCCCTGGGTCTGGATGGAGTACCAGGGTGGCAGAGGACAGACAAGAGGGCTGGACATGGGACAGGGGCTCCTCATCTGCTTTGTGCTAGTGGCCTCCTCCCCAGCCACAAGGCTGTGCAGGATCCTTGCGAGCAGGAGAGGGACTGATTGCTGTCGCTTAGCAACTGGGCCGGCTCCTAGGAGACCAAGGAAGGCTCTGGATGCCAAGCAGGGGTGGGAAAGGAGCAGCAGGAAGAAACAAGCAGCCCCTGGTGGGGGCTGTCACTGGATTTGGGGGACCTCAGTAAGGAGGGGTTGGGGCAGCTGACGGAGGTGAGACTTTGGGGTTGTCATGGCAACCAGAGACTGGAGATCCTTGCCCCATGCCTTTTCTTGGGTCCTAGGCAAGGCGTAGGTATGAGTATTTGTTGAATGAATGAATGAATGAATGAGTGAATGAATGAATGGGCTGAGCACTCACGTCCTGCCAGCTGCTATGCTAAGCCTTTTACATACTCAGGTCATTTAGGCCTTGGCTCTCTGAGGTTGGTCTATCATTATTTCCATTTTCTAGATGAAGAGACTGTGAGGCTCAGGGAGGTGAAGTGACTTTTCTCAGTGTCACCCAGCCAATGAATGGCGGAGCCAGGCTTTGAACCCTGGCATCCAGTCTCCTATCCAGGGGCTCCAGGGAAACTGAGGCTCCCTTCCCACTTCCCACGACGTCTTCATCTCCTGGGCTTTGTGGTTCAGGACGCGACCTTTTGGTGCCTCCATTTCCTCATCTGGAAAATAGGGGCGCAGGGTGGCCCTGGTCAACAGGAAGGGTTTGGAAGGGCAGGATGGGGGGTGTTCCTTGCTGGGTCCCTACAAGGGAGCAGTTCATCGCCTTGCAAGCCAGAGGCATTTGAATGGTCTACCCTGAGCCCCTTTTCCAAGGTCCAGCCTGGGTGTTTGTCCTTGAGGGTCCTGCGGCCCTCACCCCTTTCCTCATTTGTCTCCAGGGACCTGGCCCCCCGAGATATCACCGGCACCTCTGACCCGTTTGCACGTGTGTTCTGGGGCAGTCAGAGCTTGGACACTTCAGTGAGTGGTGGTGTGGGTCCAGGGAGGGGCGGGCCTCAAGATGGGCCCTCCTCAGCCCTCCCTCACTCCCCCTCCCCCAGACCATTAAGAAGACCCGCTTCCCACACTGGGATGAGGTGCTGGAACTTCAGGAGATGCCAGGTGCCCCGGCCCCGCTGCGGGTGGAGCTCTGGGACTGGGACATGGTGGGCAAGAACGACTTCTTGGGCATGGTAAGCAACCCCCACTCCCACCCCCCGACACCCTGGCTTCCCTCTGCCTCCAAGAGGGAAGGGGAGGGGAAGGGGCTGCGCATCCTGGGATCTGGAAGGATAGATGTGAAAGCTGTCTCGACTGGCTCCTTGGCCAGGCCTGAGCGATGGAGTCCCAGCGCCCCATTGTACAGCTGAGGAGACTGAGGCTCTCCGAGGGGCGGGAACCTGCCCAAGGTCACGGGGCAGGCCCAGATTCTCATTCTAGGGTGAGAGTACCCAGGATGACTGCGTGCTAAGTAAGTACTTCCCCAGCATAATCTAATTTCCGTACCGGTAGCGGCCACCCTATGAAGTGGGGACTATTGTCTCCATTTCATAGATGGGGAAACCGAGGGTCATTCAGAGAAGTTGAGTGGCTTTCCCCAGGCCATATGACTAAGAAATGGCAGAGCCGGGACCTGAGTTCAGGTTTCTCTGACACCACACTCTCAGCCCTTAACCCCTACCCCTGGAAGCCCTGGGCTCAAGGTCTTTCTCTTGGAGCCTCAGTTTACGCATCTGTAAAATGAGCGCGATTGTCCCTGCCTCTCGGTGGTAGTGCGGATACAGTCCGGGCTGACAGTTTTTCAAAGGAGACGAGATTAGAGCAAGTTACAGGGAGGCTTGGTTGCACACAGCCTTGGAGGGGGGAATGTCAATGGTGCAGCTGCTTTGGAAAAGAGTCTGGCCGTTCCTCAAACGGTTAAAGACAGTTGTCACATGCCCCGGCGGTTCCACTTCTAGGTACGCGCCAAAGGGAAATGCACGCATTTGTCCACACAAAAGCTTGCTAATGACAACCAGGTGTGGAAGCAAAACCCAAATGTCCATCCCCAGGTGAATGAACAAATCAAACGTGGTGTATCTTACGAGGGACTAGGGCTCAGCCATGAAAAGGAAGGGCACACTGGCCCCTGCGACCACGTGGATGAATCTTGCAAACACGCTAAGGGGAAGAAGCCAGGCCAATAAACCCACAGATTCTATGATTTCATTTCTGTGAGCTGTCCGGAGGAGGAGACGGTGTAAAGACAGAAAGTAGATCAGTGGTTACAGGAGCCGGGGCTGGGGTGGGAGCTGGGGAGGGACATCTAAGCCTATGGGTACAGGCTTTGTGGGGGGTGGGGGGGCTGATAGAAAATGTTCTGAAATGAGTGGTGATGGTTGCACAGCTCCGTGAGTGGACCGAAAACTTGTATGGGATGCAAATTACATCTTTATAATATTTTAAGAGAGAGGGGGTGGGGCTCGGGGGGCCTCCGGGGCTGTCTTTAAGCCTCTTGGCAGATGTGATTTGTGTCCCCAAACAGAGCGGAAAAGGCTCTCGGTCCAGATATGTTGCCTCCGGCAGCTGTGTGACCTCGGGCGAGTCGCCCCGTCTCTCCAAGCCTCAGTTTCCCCAACTGTAAATTAAGTGTCCCGTGGAAGCCCTCAGGGTCCTGGCAGGAGCTGATGATTTGGGACTGGGGGAGGGAGCGTGGCTGCCGTTGCGCTGATAGGGTATGGTAGGAGAGAGGAGGTGGCCCCTGCCAGGCTGTGCCTCCCCTCCTTGGGTGGGCAGCCCGAGCCCTTCTAGGGCTGGGTGGGGCCTGGGCCTCGGCGGGCAGGGCTCAGCTGAAGGTCTGTGTGTCCCCCCTGCAGGTGGAGTTTCCCCCACCGGTCCTGCAGCAGAACCCTCCCCGTGGCTGGTTCCGTCTCCTGCCCTTCCCCAGAGCTGAGGAGGATTCTGGGTAAATGTAGGCTGAGCTCGTGTTGAGTGCTGTCTTCAGCTTGCGGGCACGTCCTCACGGGTGCCCCGGTCAGCCCACAAGCCGCCACCATGTCCCTTCGTTCACCCATTTAACAAGTGTCTGTCTCGCAATGTGTGTTTCGTATGTGCAGATGGGTTCACCGTATACCCATCCACGTGTTTGCGTGTGAACGTGTCAGTCCCCACCAGTCGATGTGCACTCGGAGCCCTGGGTCCCTCCACACCTGTCCACATCTTCTGTTCTTGTACACTGTGGACTGGCCACGCTGTTTTTATTTGCATTTATTTAAAAAATTTTTAAGTGTATTTATTTATTTTGAGGCAGGGAGGCGGGGGGAGGAGGGGCAGGGGAAGAGGGAGAGTCCCAAGCAGGCTGGTCAGCACAGAGCCTGAAAGGGGGGTGGGGCTGGTCCAAACTCACGAACCCGTGAGCTCATGACCTGAGCCGAACGCAAGGGTCAGGTGCTCAACCCACTGAGCCACCAGGCGCCCCGTGACTGTACCCGTCCCTTCCTGTCTCTCCATGTCAGTATCGGTTCGCACCTGCCCACATCTGCCTTGTTTGGCTAACATCCATGCTCCTTATATCTGTGTTCACCCCTGCCTATCCTGGCCATCTGCCCCTGTGCACACCCGCCCGATGCTCTTACCCCTGTGGCCTGACGCTGGTCAGGGGGCAGCTGGGTGCCCTGCGGCTGAAAGTGCGCCTCATCGAGGACCGCATCCTGCCCTCCCACAACTACCGGCCGCTCACGGAGCTGCTCACGGAGGCTGTGCGGGGCCCGGCAGAGGTGGGTGCCTCAGTCTCCCCGGGGCCCGGCACCAAGGCCTCTCCCTGCTTCAGAGATCCCTATCTGGGCTCTTTTGCCCTCGGGGCCCTGGGCCACCTCTCCTGCCTCCTGTCCCTGCCCAGGAGGATGCCGCTAGTCCCCTGGCCGTGCTGGAGGAGCTGACCTCAGGGGACTGCCGCCAGGACCTTGCCACCAACCTGGTGAAGCTCTTTCTTGGCCAGGGCCTGGCCGGGCCCTTTCTGGACTATCTCACTCGGCGCGAGGTGACCCGGACCAGTGAGTTGCCTGCATGAGCCCCAGATGTCACTCCTCAAGGAAGGGGCCGGCGCAAGGTCTCTGAGGGAGAGACGGGGAGCCTCAGGCCGAGGTCAGGGGCTCCTATGTGTGTGGATGGGGGGGGTCCCTACACTGTGCACCGCCAGCCAGTGGGGACGCAGTCCCCGGTTCCGGCCCCGGTTTTGCCGCTCTTGAGCTGTGTGACCTTAGGCAGCTCATCTAACCAGTCTGGGCTCCTCTACTGTGCATGGAGTTGATATTACAGCTCTCCTTGGTTCCTGAGGCGGGAACGTCATGACTCCCTCCTTGGGTGGGTGGGGTGGGGTGGATCCAGCCCCCGATCCCAGAGGACACTTCCCTCTGCCCTCCCAGCTGACCCCAACACCCTCTTCCGCTCCAACTCCCTGGCATCCAAGTCAATGGAACAGTTTATGAAGGTGAGCAAGAGGCCTGGTGGGGCCCAGAGGCGGCTCCTTCGAGGGGACTCCTTTTCCAGTGCTTCCTGGGACCCCGGAGCTGGGCTGGCCGAGCTGGGGTGCTGGTGGCTGGTGCCTGGCCCTGCCCTGAGTCGCACCTGGAGAGCGCCCCCCACCTGCCCTCTTGGGCCTGCCTCAATCTCCCTCTGAGCCTCTCCCCGCGTGCTGCCCCTCGCCCCTGGCTCATGGGCACGGCTTAGCCTCATCCTCAGCCCCTGCCCCACGCGGCGCCCCCTGCCCTCAGCTCGTGGGCATGCCTTACCTGCACGAGGTCTTGAAGCCCGTGATTAACCGCGTCTTCGAGGAGAAGAGATACATCGAGCTGGACCCTTGCAAGATAGACCTGGGTCGCACCAGGTGAGCGAAGCCCGAGGGGTGAACCGCGACCCTCTGACAGCCCCCTTGTCCGCCCGGAGCCTTGTCTGCCTGGGTCTGTGCCGACCGCCTCCCCCTCCCTCTGGCCCGGCCGCTGGGGAGCCCTGCATTCGGGCCGAGAGCCTCAGCGGTGAGCACCGAGCTCCTCCGGCTGGAAGGGGTAGTGGTCGCGGGCGGGCCTCCGAAGCTGAGCCCCCGGGTTCAGATCCCGGCTCTGAGGTGGGCGAGACGGACCCTACACCTGTGTGGGGACGAGAAGGAAGGGGATAAGTGCTGTCCCATCACCCCCTCGGCAAAAACAGCTGCCGAGAACCTACTAGGCGCCAGACCCTGGCTGAACGCTGAGGCCCCGCGGGGAAGAAATGGATGCAAGTCCGTCTTCTAGGGGGAGGTGCATAATCAACTAAAGAAGGTTATTGAAGGTGATCGGTGAAATGGAGGAAGACAGAGCAGGGGAGCGTCGTGGGAAGTGCCGGGAGCAGGGGAGAGGCTTGCAATATTCCCTAGGGTGGTCACAGGGAAAGCCTCACAGAGAAGGGGACGTTTCAGCAAAGACTGGCAGGAGGTGAGGGAGGGAGGCGTGCACAGATCCGGAGGGGGAGTATCCCGGGCAGGGGGAACAGCACGTGCAAAGGCCCTGAGGTGGGAGCGTGTGTCCGGCATGTCCACGCTGACAAGGCACCGAACCGGGGTGTGTGATGACGTGTGACGGGGAAGGGATGGCCTCTTTGAGGCGGGCACGCTGAAGCTAAACGTGTGCACAAGAGTGTCCCAGGCAGAGGGAACAGCAGGTACAAAGGCTCCGAGGCAGGAATGAGCTCAGCGTGTTTTTTAAGCAGCAACAAGAACCCGGGTGCGAATGGTGGGAGGGGAGGTTATGGGGGTGGGAGGGGAAGGAGGGTGCTCTGAGCTCGGTGGGGGCTGGCGGAGGGTTTTGAGCGGACCGATGCTGGGCTCTGAGGCACGGCCACTCTGTTTCCCCAGGAGAATCTCCTTCAAGGGCGCACCCTCCGAGGAGCATGTGAGGGAGGCCAGCCTGGGGCTGCTGACGGGCTACCTGGGGCCCATCGTGGATGCCATTGTGGGCTCTGTGGGGCGCTGCCCGCCTGCCATGCGCCTCGCCTTCAAGCAGCTGCACCAGTGCGTGCAAAAGCGCTTCCCCCAGGCGGAGCACGAGGTGGGCCACACGTTCCCAAGGGGCAGATGGGGAGACTGAGGCTGGCGAGGGGCAGTAGCTTGTCCAGGGGTGTACAGAGAGGCGGGGCAGACGTGGGACAGAATCTGGGTCTGTGGGTCTGGGATCCAGGGGCAGTAATAATGAAAATGATAATGATGATGATGATAATAATAATAATAATAATAGCAGCAGCGAATGCTGTATCTAGTCCTTACCCTGGGTGGGACCTCCTCTTCCTCTCACATTACCTTACTTCGCCTTCCCATCCACCCTATGGGGTGGGTACCAGTATTCTCCCATTTTACAGAGGAGGAAACAGAGGCCCAGAGAGATTAAGTCAAATGGCTAGGAAGGGGTGTTGCTGGGATAGACACCCATCTAGGCATCTGGCTGCTGAATCTGCTCGAAGCCACCAAATAATAGAATCTGGCACAAAGTAAGTGCTTCTTAACTTCAGCTGTCAGAGGGAGAGAGAGAGAGAGAGAGGGCATGTCGGCACACAGTAGGTGCTTCATAGCAGACGCCCCAAGTGGTCTAGAGATAAATCCCTGCATGTGCTAGTGCTTTGCCAACGTTAATATAAAAGTTGCGAGCGCTGCAGGCCTCAGGAAGGTGAGATCAATGAACGAAGCAGTCAAGGTGTGGGGCAGGCACTAGGGCGTCGTAGGGACTGTGGCAAACTGGAGCCCCCACAGCTTGTCTTAAGGGGGCAGCTGCAGAATTCAATCCCTTATTGCCAGGCGGGAATGGGGACCCGGCATGGCCAGCTCTTCAGAGTTTGCTTTCTTTCCTTTTTTCTTTCTTTTTTTTTTTTAAATGTTTATCTTATTTTTGAGACAGAGAGAGACAGAGCACGAGCAGGGGAGGGGCAGAGAGCGAGAGGGAGGCCCAGGATCCGAAGCAGGCTCCAGGCTCCGAGCTGTCAGCACAGAGCCCGATGCGGGGCTCGAACCCCTGGATCGTGGGATCGTGACCTGCGCCAAAGTGAGCGCTCAACCGACTGAGCCACCCAGGCGCCCCAGGGGTTATTTTCTAAAGCCAACATTCTGGATTTTATGTGAGGTCGCTCATTTTTAAAACGTTGACTCTGGGGCACCTGGGTGGCTCAGCCGGTTGGGCGGCCGACTTCGGCTCAGGTCATGATCTCGTGGTCCGTGAGTTCGAGCCCCGCGTCAGGCTCTGTGCTGACGGCTCAGAGCCTGGAGCCTGTTTCAGATTCTGTGTCTCCCTCTCGCTGAGCCTCCCCCGTTCACGCTCTGTCTCTCCCTGTCTCAAAAATAAATAAACGTTAAAAAAAAATTAAATACAAAGATACCCCCCCCCCCAAAAAATAAAACGTTGACTCCAGTTCACCTAAAAACAAGAACAACATGACAAAACTTTGAGCCAGTTACTATGCATTGGCAGCTGGCCTGGCCTGGGGGTTACCAGTTTGAGCTCCCCTGGTTTAATGGTCAGCGTGCCTCCCAAGGTGGCTGTTGGCCTCACTTACAAATGACATCAAATCAGGCCAGCTCTTAATGGAGCGCTGATGTACCGGAAATGTGGGCGGGGCGGGGGGTTCACTCTGCCGAATAATCTAAGACCTGCTAAATGTTGGAGATGTAACGGCCCAGTCCCTAGAGCTTGAGTTAAGAGCCCTTGATTAAGCCATACTTCTCCCCACTCTCTGCTTACAGATGGGGAAACTGAGGCCCAGAGAGGTTAAAGAGCCTTGGCCAAGGGTGGCGGACTCAAAGTTAGGCCTCTGGTCTCCCAGCGGGGGTCCCTTCCTTCTCCTCTCAGCCTCCGCTGAGGAGTGAGCTCTCGGCCTCCAAACTGGGACGTCGCTTGATTTACGCCCCACTTTGCCAGGCTGTCGCCTGGACTGGAGGTGCTAAGTGGGACAGAGCTGTGACAGGGGGAGGGAAGGGGAGCGGGAGGCCAGACAGCCTGGCCCTTGTGGGGAACCCAGTATCGGTGACACCCAAGTGTCCCCCGGTCCTTAGCTCCCACGGAGGGGCGGAGGCCATGGCACGGAGCAGGGACTTCCTCAGGCCCATGAGGGTGGATGGGGTCATGGAAACCCAGGGGAACCCCTTTCTCTGCCACCCTGACACCCGTTCCACCTTAAGAAAGGAGGAAGTCAAAGAGCTGATCTCGAAGACTAAACTTACCCTGGAATATGGCAGTTGAGGGGGTGGTGGCCTCGGGGGCAGCTCAGGGGTCCAGAGGAGCGGGGCTGGGGGCAGAGACCCCCCTTCCGGGCAGGCTCAGGCATCCAGCTTTAGGCAGGGTTCACCGTCAGCGCAGAGGAGACGGGGAGAGTATTGTCTCATGTGTGAATACAACCCCTAAATAAATACCGGAGCACATTTTTGGGCTAAATACAGCTGGGCAAGTGTGAAAGGTGGGTGGGGAGTGATCTGGGGAGAACCAGAGGCACCCAGGATAAAGGCACGCCCTCTCTCTGCGTTCCCTCCGCTGGAGCTGGAGGAACCAGCCTTGGCTGCGGGTGGGCCAGGCCCGGGACTCACACAGAGGGGCCAGCCAGACCGGGTTCTCTCCTGAGCCTCCACTTCCTCATCCAGAAAATGGGGATAATGGCACCTACCCCCTAGGACTGTCGGTCGTTCAGATTAGTCCTGACACTCAGCACAGTACCGGGGGTCGAATGCCGGAGGGCGTGATGGAGAGCTGCGTGTTCAGATCCTGCCTGGGTTCAAATCTCGGCCCTGCCACTCCCAGCTGTGTGGCCTTGGGCAAGTCACTTGGAGTCTCTGAACGTCTGCTTCCTCATCCGTGAGCGGGGAATGATGAGGGTGCTTCCTTCACGGGGCTGGGCCCTCAGCACGGGGCTTGCAGTGGAGGATCGGTATTGTTCCTCTGCTTTCCAGGGGAGGAAGCTGAGGTCCAGAGAGAAAAAGCCGTCTTGGCGGACCAGTGTGACCTCCCGGCCCATCTCCCGTCCCACTTTCCCTCGCCTCAGTTTCCCCATCTGGGATGTGGGTTTTGGGGGGCTCTTCTCACCTGCGGCTCCTCTTGGCAGGATGCGAAGTACCTGGCCATAAGTGGCTTTCTCTTCCTGCGATTCTTCGCCCCTGCAATCCTTACCCCGAAGCTGTTTGACCTCCGGGACCGGCATGCGGACCCCCAGACCAGCCGCTCCCTGCTACTTCTTGCCAAGGTGCTGCAAAGGGAGTCCCACAGCCTGGGTGTTCTCAGCCAGGGAAAAGCACAGGAACGGAGCCGGAAGGCCAAACCTGCTGAAATGGCTTGAGACCCAGAGAAACCTGTCTGAAACATCCATTAGCCTTCCATCCTGAGTGTGAAGGCGTTCATTCCATTATCCAACTTCTTCTCTTGAAACGGAAATTCTGCCCTTTCAGGAGGGAAGTGGGAAGCAGGCTGGTCGTCCTATGCACCTTAGTATGAATTAGGCCATCATTCGCGAAGTGGCCATATTTTGAGGTTCTTTTCCTTTTTTAGGTTTTTTGAAAGTTCTTATACATTTAAGCAATCTCCACAGCCAACAGGGGGCTCGAACTCACAACCCCAAGATGAAGAGTCGTCCCCTTTTTTTTTTTCCTTAGAGAGGGAGAAAGCACAAGTGGGGGAGGGGCAAAGGGAAAGGGAGAGAGAGAATCTCAAACAGTCTCCACGCCCCGTGCAGAGCCTGATGCAGGGCTTGATCTCACGCTTTTCTGACTGAGCGAGCCAGGAGCCCCAGATTTTGAGGTTCTGATGGGCTCCAAAGTGTGCATGATAGGGGTCAGGCGGTCCTGGGCGGGGGAACTGAGCTCCGGAGGGAACAGTGTAAGGGTGCTGGGGGTGCGTATCTGTCCCCAGGGAGGGGTAGATATGACTCAAAGCAGGTGCTGCTATGAGTCTCCTTTCACTGAGCACTGATTTGGGAGTTAGGACTTGGGCGCTCCGTTCTGGGGCCACGGAAGGCCCTTCCCCCTGAAGTGACCTTGGCCCTGGCGTCCCCTGCTTCTTTGTGCCAGGCTGTGCAGAGCATCGGAAACCTGGGCCAGCAGCTGGGCCAGGGCAAGGAGTTATGGATGGCCCCCCTGCACCCCTTCCTGCTGCAGAGCATCTCACGTGTGAGAGACTTCCTGGACCAGCTGGTGGATGTGGACGGGGAGGGTGAGTCCCTGTGTTTCTGCCACATCTGGCCTGTCACTCTACTTGGCCCTTGGGACCCGCCCTTGCTCGACCCCTGCCCGCCCCGGCACTGAGACTGTGGACCGGTGGGTCAGCTCGTCAGTCAGCTAACGCTCCCTGGCCCATTCTGTGCCAGGTCCCAGAGATGAACAGAGCTCAGGCCCCGTCCTCCAGGCCACCGCGGCCAGTGTGGTGGGTGGATACCATCACGTGGTGTCGCGCAACCAAAAAATATCTATTAAGCGCTTACTGGACGCCGTTCCAGGTGCCGGGGAAACGGCAGTGAACGAGACAAGAAATTCCTGCTCTCGTGGAAGTTTTATTCTAACGGGGACCACAGAATTTGAGTTAGCAAATAACATAGTGTGTTGGGGAGTAAGTAGAAAAGACAAAGGAGGGAAGGAAATGTTGGGGTGGGGGGTGGCAGGGTGAACTTTTAGGTAGGATGACCAGAAGTGGCCCCACTAGGGTACTATTAGAGCAAAGACCCGAAGGAAGACCGAGGGCAAGCCATGAAGATCCCCGGGAAGAGTATTCCAGGCTGGGAACCGCATGTGCAAAGGCCCTGAGGTGGGGGACAGAGAGCAACAGTGAGGAGCCAACGTAGAGGAATGAATGAGGGGGAGCAAAGGAGAGGCGGGGGCCGGATTGTGTGTGGCTTCAGAAGCAGCTGGAAGGATTTGGGCCTCGATATGGGGTGAAATGGGGCAGGGGACACGTTTCGGCACAAGAGTTGGGGTTAAGTCTGTATAACAACGTGGGGCCCACGTCAAAAGACAGTTGGGTGTGAGTCACACAGGTGCACCGTGTCAGAAGGCGGAGCCCTGGTTGTGACATAGCAGGGTTCTTGTGTCTGGGCTCCCCAGGCGGCTAGATCCTGGGCCCTCCCTGGACTGACTTCGTAGGATATGCCCCCCACCCTCCCACCCCACCTCCACCCCCGCTGGCTGCCTGCCCCACTGTCTGTGGGGCTCCAGGGGAGGGCTTCTCCAGGTCGACTTTATGCTCCCCGCCCCACCTTCAGTGACACCCCTCCTCCCGTTCATCCCTCTGCCTCCGGGGGGAGCAGAGAATCCTGCTCCTGGCGCCCTGGCAGGGCAGGATATGAGGGGTTCACTGTCCCCCCTCCCCGTTTCCCAGAGGCTCGGGGCCCAGCCAGGGCCCTGGTGGCCCCCTCGGTGATTGTTCGTGAAGGTTACCTGCTGAAGCGCAAGGAGGAGCCCGCCGGCCTGGCCCCACGCTTTGCCTTCAAGAAGCGTTACTTCTGGCTCAGCGGGGAGACTCTCTCCTACTCCAGGAGTCCTGAGTGGCAGGTGGGGCCCCAGCCCACAGTGGAGGGGTCTCCCTCACAGAGCTGCCTCTTTGTAGGCAGGGGGAAACTGAGGCCCAGGAACGGGGCAAAGACTTAGCAAGTCAAGCTCTCAGGCCAGGCTCTGCTCACGCCTTTGGGCCAGCGTGGGCCCAGGACAGGCACAGGCCTGTACCTGCACATGCTCCCCATCAGACGTGGACACGCACGGGACACGGACCATGCTTAACCGCCCTGAGATGTTCCCGCCCAGAGGCACATGCCTGGCCGTGTAGGCACGCACGGGCCGACATTCGTTCACTCAGCCACTCATCAAACATTTACTGAGCGCCTGCTGTATACCACACAGCGTTCCAGGCACTGAAGTACAGCAGTACACAAGGCCCAACGTCCCTGGTCTCACGGGGTTGCCATTCAAGTCCAGCACCAGCTCGAGCCCGTGCTGGGACGCGTTTCTTGTCCGCTCGCCCATAAATGATGGCGAACGCTGGAGAGGGTGCGCAAGCGTATCCTTCCTACTTTGTCCGCAAAGCATGGATTCCAGAGTTCAAATGCCTGGTTCCCAATTCTGCCTCCACTGGCTGAGTGGCCTCGGGAGGGCCAAGTGACCTCATCTGCACACAGGCTCAGCCTCAGACATTGGTGGCAGTTGACAGGCTGGAGTGCGGGAGGCACGCCCCAGCTGCTGTGCGGGTGGTTGCTCTGACGTCTGGTGATGATGGGAACTGATGCCCGGCGAGGTGGTGGCTTACCTAGAGAGTGATGGGGCAGGGCTGGGGGGGGACTCGCGGCACAAGAGCGCGGACACACACGCACAGATCGCAGATCACAGAGACGCAGGCTTGAGTGTCTCCCCCCCGCCCCCCGCCCCCCGCCCCGTCCCCATTCCCTGATGCACGCCCCCAAAGGAAAGCTGCCGCTGGGCCCCCCGCACCCCGGCCCACCCTGCAGCCACAGCCCTGTCTCCCAGATGCGCTTCTCCATCCCGGTGTCGCACATCCGCGCCGTGGAGCGCGTGGACGAGGGCGCCTTTCAGCTGCCGCACGTGATGCAGGTGATGGCGCAGGACGGCGCCGGGGCACTGCGGACCACCTACCTCCAGTGCAAGGTGAGGCACCGCAAGGATGGGGACGGAGGGCGTCCCTTGGGCCCCCCTCCACCCCTGACCGCCCCCCCCCCCGCCCCGACTCCCTGCAGAATGTGAACGAGCTCAACCAGTGGCTGTCGGCCCTGCGCAAGGCCAGCGCCCCCAACCCGGACAAGCTGGCCGCCTGCCACCCGGGTGCCTTCCGCAGCTCGCGCTGGACCTGCTGCCTGCAGGCCGAGCGCTCAGGTGAGGGGGCGGGGCGGGCTCAGGTTCCGCCCTCCCCAGCTGTCGATCAGCGGGTGCCCCGCCCCCCCCCACGGCGGGTTACTTAACCTTTCTGTGCGCCTCGCTCTCTTCAAGCGGGGAACAGTGGCTGCCTCCCAGGGTTGTTGTGCGGACTGAGTGTGTGTTCTCAGCACTTAGAACGCCCACCGGCACCTAGGGCGCATTGCGTGTGAGAGATTTTGTAAAGCACCTTCTATGGGCCCAGCATCCGGTGGTCAAGGCTCGCTCTCAATGAAGACCGGTGGATAACCAGACAAGTGTCCCACGGTCTTACAAGTACCAAAATGAGGCTTTTGAGGCTCCAGAGACTGCCTCTGAGCCGGCCGCAGGGTTGGAGATCAAGGAGGGCTTCCTGGAGGAGGTGCTGTTGAGACATGACCTGAGAAGAGTAGGCGATAAGCAGTGAGGGTGGAGAGACTGGGATGGGGTCAGGAAGGGTCGTAGGCAGAGCAAAGCGCCCGAGCAAGGCCTGGAGGGGGCGCGGGGAGAGCTGAACGGTCGAGAAGGGCCTGTGTGGCTGGAGCCGGGCCTGTGGGAGGAGGCTGGAGGGAGGGGACGCTCCTGCTCTGCTGAGCCAGGGCGGTGGGGGGGCGGGGGGGGGGGAGGCAGCGGGGCTTGAAGGAAGTAGGAGGCGGGAAGAGTGGTTTTAGACGCAGAAGGGTCTGGGCTTGGCGACCCTCTGCCACGGGGGCTCCCGGAGGGGCGGCGGGAGGCAGTGCTGACGGCACCGTGTTCCCCTCAGCTGCCGGCTGCAGCCGCACGCACTCGGCCGTCACCCTGGGGGACTGGAGTGACCCCCTGGATCCCGACGCTGAGATCCAGATGGTGTACCGGCAGCTGCTCCTGGGGCGGGACCAGCTCAGGTGGGCGCCCCCACCCATTCCGCTTCCCCCGCGGTGACCAGCCAGGCCAGCTCTGCGCCCCCCGCCCCCCAACCCTCCCACGGCCTCCCCGGCTCATTTATTCATTCTTTCCCTGTGCATCAGCTGACTTCCTGGCCGGGCAGGGCGTGCGGGCCCCAGGCGAGGCGGGGAGGCGTCCTCAGGCTGGCCCTAGTGCAGAAGTGGGTCCGGGATCTTTTACCATCCCGGGCTCCTGGGACCCGGCCCGGACCGTGGATGTGCTCCTTTTCCCCCCTGGTTGGCATCACCACCGGTCAGTGGCAGAGATCTGCTCCAAGTCCTTAGAGAGCGGGTTCTGAAGCTGGCCTGACCTGGGTTCAAAGTCTGAGCCAGTCGCTTACTGGCTGTGTGATCTTGGGCCCGTTGCTTACCCTCTCTGTACTTGTGTCTTTTCATCTGGGAGATAGGGACAGTCACAGCGCCTGCCTCTTGGACTTGTCCCGAGGGTCAAATGAGCTAATACAGGTGAAGTCTTTTTGTCGATGCCTGGTCGCAGTTAGCTTTCGGTAAATGGGAACAGTTACTATGCTGTGCAGCCTTAGGCGAGTGCTTGACCTCTCTGTGTCTCAGTGGACTGTATAATGGAGCCAATAGTAAGTACCTACCTCAGATACATTTGTTGTGATCGTGAGGTGAGTTAATACACGGGAAGGGCTTATAGTAGCGTCTGCACTCTGTCTTTGCTGTGATGACGACAATGGTCGCGGTGGTGGTGACGACCGGGAATCCTTAACGCCTCCTGCAACCAGCAGAGAACCTCTGGGGTAGAGAACGAGATTGGGGATCAGGGACCAACCTTGTCTTTTCTCTCTTGCAACTTCCAGGATGAAATTCCAGGAGGATTTCAACATAGATACAAGCCCGGAGGCGGATACAATGAGGGCCTCGGGGACCAAGGAAGGTAAGGGGTCAAGGGGCTCCCTTTTCTTTGCCTTCTCGGCCGCCTCCTACAACTTGTCAAGCACGCCCCTATTTCCTCCCCCCACCCCCGCTGACTCCCCCTTTTCCGGTCCACCAGCAGGTGCGGTGAGTGGGGAGGATGGAGTGTGTGGGTTCTTGGGGGCACAAGGCCGGTCTGGAGCCTGAAAAGCCACGGGGACTGGGCTCCGGGAGCCTGCCCTGGCCCGGCTGAGCCCCCGCGGCCCCTTGTCTCCCTCCCAGGGGCCTGTCCTGAAGCCCTGGCCCGGCAGAGAGAGGCAGCTGGCCGCCTTCTGGAGGTGCTGGCAGATCTGGACAGAGCCCACGAGGAGCTCCAGCAGCGGGAGCAGCAGAAAGCGGCCCTGGGTCCCCTGGGGCACTGAGGAGATGCCAGAGCCAGCCTGGAAGGAGGAGGAAGGGGCCATCGGGCCCCTCTCAGGGCACCCCGGCCCCTCTCGGCTGCCCTGTACCTCCTCGATGCTGTGGCGCGGATGCTTCTGGAGATCTCCCAGTCTCCGTGCCCCAAGTCCAGAACCTCAGGCACGGAAGCCCTCTGGCAGGGGGCTGGCCTTGTACTGAATGAGTCTCAGTCTCCGGGCTGAGGCAGCTGGGAGTGGACGGGAGAGAAGGAGCCTGACTCATCCGGTTCAGCTGAAAGTCTCTGCTAAACCGGACCGGCCTCTACTCACACCGACAAGGCCATGGCCCCCAGCTGCTGGATACAGCTGGACGTGAATCCCTGATGCCCACGTGGCCTTGTTGCCCAGACAGGCACGAAAGAGGCTCAGCCCTTCCTGTTTTCACGTCTGCCGATCCGCGTCGCCTCACTGATCCTCCTGAGCCCTGCCTTGGCCGAGAGTCCTAACCGCCAGCTTCCAGAATCGGGTTCCCTTAGGAATGATGGGGGCTGGGAGCCCAGTGCGCCAGACTCAGACCCCTGGAGCCTGGGACACCTTGGGCTAGGCTCTTGTCCCCTCTTTGAGCCTCAGTTCATGCTGTATAAAATAAGGAGGGAGTGTCTAGATGTGTGGCTGTCAAACTGGGTTCCACGGAGGTGGCTCGCGAGCCAGGGAGGGGTTTCTCAGACTGTGGTCCAAAGCTCAGCCCCTAGGTGTCTGCTAGTGATGCAGATGCTTGGGCCCCATCTGCTGAATGAGAATCGGAAGGCGTGTGGGTGCAGGGATCAGGATTTTTAACAAGTTTCCCAGGTGATACGGATGAACGCAAGATTCGAAGACCATGGGGCCGGGAGATGTTGCATATTAGGGTTTGAAGTGAGATCTTGAGAATGAATCACAGAGGGTAAAATGAGAACACCCACTCTGGGAAAAACCGGAAAGGCTTCCAAGGACTCATTTCTGGTTTTGTGTGACTAGAGGGTGGGACAGAAACCAAAGTATGTATCTAGGGATAAGGGGGACCGGGAAAGATGCAGCGCTATCCCGAGAGTGGCCAGCAGGTGTCGCCTGGAGCCGCAGCCGCCGCCACAGCCACCCAGCATTCTGGGACGTTGCTGAGGCTGATTTGGAAGCGTGTTGCAGATCCCGGGCTCTGTATCTAGACAGAACCCGGCCCTCCTCCCTTAGGGCAGGGGCTGGGGCTCCAGGAGCCGATCACGATGTCGCCCAGCTCCTCCGTGTTTTCTCCGAGGCTCTCAGCCCCCCAGCCCAAGTCCCTCATTCCTAGTATTGTACCCGGGAGCTGCTGTGTGCATTGCCTTGGGCTGTGCTCGAGAGAAGAGCACGTTCCGCCCTGTCCTCTTGGGTACCCTCTGCCTCGGCCACCTTCACACCCGCTGCGTATCCGGGGACAAGAGAATTATGGAGACCCTCCAACCCCAGCTGCCCAAGACCGAGAGAGGCAGTGGTCCTGGGGTCATCGTTTTGTTGCAAGCTCCCCGGGAGGGTGGGCCAGAGGCCCCCCCAGGAACAGAGACACCCACCCAGCCCCCGTCTCGGCAGGAAAGAAAACTGAGTGAGGAGAAAGACCATTTATTTCTCCACCCACAGTGGGACGGGTAGGTTTTCCAAAGAGCAATCGCTGGCGTCCCTTTAAATCTTGGCTGACTTCCACCGCGGCAGCCAATCAACAGAGGCGGAGCTGGTGAGTTGCCTGGGCAACAGGCCCCTGGTTGGCCAAGACCATCAGCCACCCCACTGCCCCCTCCCAAGAAAGGGAAATGGACTCGTTGCTGTCCGGTCTGCTTTTCTAGACCCGCTGGCCTAAGCTCGGCCTCATCCGGCCTTTGGATCTCGGCGTTGGGAGCGATTTGGCGGAGAGGACAGGATGGGGAGGAAAGGAGAACAGTGCCTTTATCTGGGACAGACATAAGGCCTGGGGACGGGAGGGGAGAAGAAGGAGGTGAGAGTCCCAGAAGGATGAAGAGACACAAGCACAAAACAAGGTCCCTCTAGTCCCCCTCTCTCTGGCCTGCCCCTTTGCAAAACTGCTGACTAACCTGGGGTTCTGCCCCCTGGGCCCACAAGTGCCCATCAGTGGGTAGCAGAGGGGGGCCCCTTTCCCCCAGGCGCAGGGGTCTTCTGTCTCTTTCCCCCCAGCCTGGGGGTAAGTAGAGGCACGTGGGTGTGCGTGCGTGTGTTCACCAGGACACGTGTGTTTGCGCGAGGGGGTGGGGCTCTGTCTTTTCCGTAGGGAGGTTACTGTGGTTCCGGTGTTCTCTCCGCCACCCTCTCAGGGAGCTACGGGTCGGAGCCGGCTGGCCTGCCATCCTCCTCCCATCGTTCCAACCGCCATCAGCCAAATCCCCAGGACGCTTCTGGCTCCTTCCGCGGGCTCCTCCCCAGCCCTGAACCCGGGCCACCAGGACGCGCCTGGCAGAGGGAGGCAAGTGCCGGACCAGGGGCAAAGCAGGAGGGAAGGTGGGCCGCCCCCGGGCCTCAGGCCTTGGCTGCAGCCTCGGACACGCCCTGGGCTGTGAGCTCGGCCAGCACATTGTCTAGGTAGCTAGCGTCCGGGTAGCCGTGGCCCGTGAGGTTGGATCCAAACTCGGTCTTGTGGTGGATCTCGTTCCACACCACGGTGTCCGACTCGCCTGTGGTGTTGGACGTGCCGATGGTGAAGATGAGTCTCCGCTCCCAGGCGGTGATGAGCAGCCTCAACACCTGGGGGACAGGAGTGGGGACAGGAGGGGGGGTGAGCGGAGGGTGCGGGCAGCCCCGCCCCTGTGGCTGGAGCCCCTCCCGCCCAGCCTCCCTCCTTCCTTGGCCGAGCTGTGGCCCTCTCACTACCTGCTAAGCCCTGCGGCATTCCCGCGGGCGCCCAGCCTGGCCACTTCCTTCCCTAGAGGGACCCCCCCCCCCCCCTGCCTGCAGTGAGAGCTCTTTCCAGGCTATCTGCCCGTTTCATCTGGGTCTCCAACTGAAGGCCCTCGGCTGTGTTCGGTTGACTTCACAGCCATCTTGTGACTTCTTTGGCAATATTCAAAGGCCTGGGGATTTCACGTGAAAATCAGAATTTCTTGCTTCTCTCGAAAAACAAGGGAGGCACACGATCCGTAGTGTACCAGCTGTGTGATCTTGGGCAAGTTACTTGCCCTCTCTGAGGCTAAGTTTCTTTATCTGTAAAATGGGGTCAAGACCTTGACCTCCTCAAGCTGGAAATGAGCCCAGGTGTGTGAAGCCACCTGGCGGGGCTGGACACGCACTAGGAGGTGATGGTCAGTGTCGGTGCGGGCAGGAAACAGGGATTGGGGGTGAGGGGGGTCCCCGGCCTGCTCCCACACCCCCGCACCCTCCCAGCACCCACCTTCCGGCCCTTCTCGTTGTTGGGCAGGTAGCAGTGACGCGGGAAGCCTCTTGCGGTGAACTTCTTGCCTGGGTTGGGGTGCTCAGGGCCCTGTGGGGGGCGGGCAGCAGACGCTTGAGTCACGGACAGGTGTGGGGGACCCGTGCAGGGTTCCGCGGGGCGGGGGCCAGGGGCACGGGGGCCTCACCTGGATGCCTGTGGGGATGTCGTAGACGATGCGGATGGTCTGGGTGTCGGCGAAGCCAGGCAGCGAGTGCGGGATGAGGTGGAACTGCATCTTCCCGGGCGGCTGGGTGCCCGTCTTCTCTCCGTAGATGGCCTTGCACGTGGGGCACTGCAGGCTGCCGTCCTGGGGCAGGGGAGGCCGGCGGTGAGGCCCCACCCCGCGGCGTCCCGGCCCCGCCCCCTGCCCCCGCGCCGCCCCACCTTGTTGCCATTGGAGTACATGGCCACGAGGCACAGCAGGTGGTACATGTGGCCGCAGCGGCCCAGGCGGCCCACGAGCTCTGGTCGCACGCCCTTGTGCCGAAGCACGCCTTCGTAGCCGGATGCTGTGACCAGCCGCTCCATGCAGATGGTGCAGTCCTGACGGAGGGGGCGCAGAGGGGACACTGACGACGGGCCAGGGCACGACACCCTCGGGTCAGCGCTGCCCCTTGGCGGGAGCCAGGCCCCAGGCCACCAAGGGTGGCGGACGGCCCCCTCTCCGGTGCCCCCTTGTCAAAGGGGGGGAGAGAGAGGACACCCCCATACACTGGCGACACATGGCAGAGGTAGAGATGACCCCCCCACCCCTCTCCAGGGGGATTAAGGCAAAACTTAGAACGTTGGGTGGAAAATATGTGTGCAAATAAGGTTCGAAAGCCGTCAACCATCCAAAGATCGGTAAATGTGATTCTATTAAACCTAAGCGTTTCTGTCCATCAGAAGACACTGTGAAAAAGGGAGAAGGCCAAGCCCGAACTGGGGGGGAGAGACTGTAACACACGGGGCCACGGGAGGAGAAGGGAGGTCAGGGGCTGGGCCCTCGGTCTGCCCAGGCCAGTACCCTCCGCTGGGGGCTCACCTCATCGGGCGGGTTCTTCACCTTCTGCATGTACCTTCGAACCACATCCTCGGGGTTCTTACCTGCAAGGACACAGCGGGCGGGCTGGAGGGTGCCCAGGGTCTCCGCCCTGAGGGCTTGGCTCGGGCGGGGGGGGGGGGCGTCACAGAGGGGTTGGCAGGAGTCACATGCCAGCGGCTGATGTAATCAGAGTTGGTGGCGGAGGGGGTCAGGGGCAAGGGAGCGGAGATCAGGAGACGGTGGTGGAGGCCTAAGTCCTAAGAACAGATGGGAGTTGAGGGGTCAGTGTCAAGGGTTAGTTAGTGGGGCCAGGGTCGGCGCGGAAGGCGTACTCTTCTTGAGGTGCTTCTTCTTGGTCTTGCGGCACACCCCGGGCACGCCGGGCACGGGCTTGACGTCGCTCTTGCTCACGGGCGGCGGGTGCAGGATGGGCTTGGGGGCCCGCGTCAGGCACACGGGCAGGCCGGCGGCACACAGCAGGATCCCGGTCATCCCTGGGGACGCGGCCGGGGCGGTCAGGGGGCGGAGCGCTCTCCCGGCCCCGCCCACCCAGCCCTCCCGCCGGCGGGAGGACGCCGCAGGCCCCGCCCACCTGCTCCGCCCCGCCCCCCGCCCCCGAACGTGGGGGCCCCCGGGTGGGTGGGCGGGGTGGCCCTGGGCCCCACCCCAGCTGGAAGCCGAGTGGAGCGCCTTCTGCGGGCCCCGCCTACTCCGGCGTCGGGGTCCAACGGTAGGGGGCGTTTCCTCTGGGCCCCGCCCACCAGCCTCGCCAAGGGGCGGGGCCACAGGGCAGACAGGTGGGGCTGCCTCCTCGTGCGCCCCGCCCTTCTGCTCCTCCGGGGCTGGACCTCACCTGCCAGGGCCGGATGGACGGGCCCCGTACCATTCAAGTTCTTCACCGGGAGCGCGGGGACCCTGAGGGGAGAAAAGAGGCCGCAGCTGGACTTCAGCCCCACACACCGGAAGATCCGAGGGCTCTAGTTTGGCTTCCGGACATACCTGCACCTCTGTGTCATTTAGAATATGACCGCCAGGGACATAGACATCCTTCTCTTATGGGGTGGGGTGTCATTGGGACCTCTGCCCCAGTTACAGTGGAATGAGTACTGACTTTTCCCTACTCCCTTGTGAGAGCTTGGGGGCCAACAGTTCCCTTCCACTGGCCGCTGTGCCTGAAACCCAACTCCTAGTGACGTAGCCATTCTAGCATTTCTCCAAGTTTCCTATATGGAGCACTAGTGCCTATAAAAGGTTCTGGGAAAGAAGGATTCAGGGAGCAAATGAGTTATGAAACACTTCACTGCCTCCTTGGAAATTCGCAACATATATGAGCATCTTAAAGGCTCTGATAAGTCCTGCGTAAGGAACTGTGATTAGCAATGATGAATCCAGGTTTTCCAAAGACATTTCACACGGAACACTTTCGTCCCCCCTCTCGAAGATCTACTGATGACAGTTCCTGTAACTAAGGCACTGTCCCCTCCTCAGATGAAAAGGCCCCAAGAAAACAGAGCCTGCCTCCCCTCTTCGCCTTCCCCCACCAAAGAGCTCTCTGGCTTTTGAAATCAGCCAGAGCTGCTCTCATATCTCGGCATAATAAGCACTAACCGTCTGGCTAACACGCAGCCCATCAGGCACCTCTCAGAAGCCCGTTTCCCATCTATAAAGCAGCACCTCGTGTTTGCCCTGAACCACCACCGTCGCCCCGTTGACGTGCCGGCCTAGCTGAAGAGTGCCACCTCCCCGCACCTCGGCCCACTGAGTCACGGAGTGTCTTCTCTTCACCTGGGAGAGGAAGCCGTGCAAGTGTTGCAGTGACGAGCCTGGGCGAGTCACTTCACCTCTGTGGCCCTTGGTCTCCCTACCTGTAAAATGGGGATAACGATACCTCACCCCCAGGGCTGTTGGGAGGGCTGACTGAGAAGATCCGCGGTGACCTGGACCGTGTGCCTGCCTGCGTCTTCGCGACTTCAGTGCTTGGACACACAGGTGAACTACTGTCTTGCCGTCGATGGGCACAAAACGCTGGATGGATGTCTTGATGGACAGGAGCGTTCTCAAAGGCCGGGACGCCAGAGGGGCCTGGGGGGGGGGTGTGCCAGGAAGGGACGGGGGCCGCGACAGCTGGGAAATTGCTGCGACAACCCCCTCTGCCTGGCTGCTCAGGTCTGAGCCTGGCCGGGGCTGCCTGGTCACCTGCCCCTGGCAGGCACAGAGGATACTAGGGAGCTGGCTGGGAAGCATCTTTTAGCAAATGGTATGCTTGGCAGGCTTGGGTGCAGCCACAGTAGATCCAGAAACGCACACACACACACACACAGGCCACCCCAGAGGCATGCACACACACACCTCCACGCAGACACACAAGCACACGGACACATCCACACGCTAGGGAACACAGGCGTGGGTCCTCGAACACTATGGTGACCCAAGGCCACCGAACACCGCTCCTGCACGGGTGCTACTGGTGGGCGGGCACCGCGGGACCCCCAGCGCCTGGCCAATCGAGGTGTGTGTGGGGAAAGGTGCTGTGCCTCCGTTTCCCCACCTGTAATGGGCATAAAGCCTTGTGAGGGTCCAGTGAGGTAAAACACGCAAAGCTCGTAGTTTGGGGGCAGGGCTGTAAGTGGAGGACGACTTTCTCCTTCTAGCAGCCTGCTGGGAGCCCAGAGATGGGGCTGAGTTTCCATCCGACCCTCTCGGGGTCTGTCATAATCCTCCAGGACCTGCCTAAAGGGTATCACCTAATCTTACGCCTCCCCATACTCTTCCAGGAAAGCAAGGAGGCATGTACCTCAAGCTTCTCCTCTTCCCTGCCCTGTCTTTCAAAAGAGTTCTAGTGTAGACACTCTGTTAAGGTCTCGATATATTTAGGTCTCCCCGACCTCCTTCCTTCCCCTTCCATCTCATGGAAAAAAATCCTTTTCTCCAGGGCTATCCGTAAAACGGGGGGGGGGGGGGCACGGACAATACGTAGCGTGCAAAGCACTACTCCTTATGGCCCACCTGCGGCAGACATCACTAATCCATCACTGCACGCTCTCAAGTTGAGCAGAATCCTTCAGGTCAGGACGGCCCCTACCGATCAGTGAGGACAGTTCGCTACCCGAGGTTCACCTCACGCCCAATGTCTGGTCCAGCTCATGCCCCTGGTCTTGCTGAGTCTTTGGCCTGGGAGTTAGGGAGCGGGGGGTGGGGGGGAGTGCTCAGAAAGGGAAGGTTTTAAAAATCTCAGCTGCCCTACAATTCCTGACACCCCTTAAAAACCACAGGGCTCGATTTACAAAAATGAGACTTGTTCCCAAGAAGAAGAAGGTTGTGAGTAGGCTGTGATGGGGGGGGGGGCTGTTTTTCTATTTACTCATCAAGAGCTGGGGAACAGTCTCAAGGCAGCCCCCAGCCTCTCTTGACGTACAGGCCCCCCTGAGAGAACCCAGGGTAGCAGGGTTCCCACGATGCCCGAGCGTGGGAGCCACCCGGGGCCTCCTTTTGATGTGGGATGCGCTGTTTCCTCCCAGTCAGCAAGAACATCCTTCTGTCCTGGACAAGCGTCTGCTGCCCGCAGGCCTCCCGGAAGGGGGGTCGGCCCGCACGCTGCGCTCCACCCTCTCGGGGCCCAGCCTGGCAAAGGGTAGGAGGAAGCCGTCAGCACCCCCTTGAGATCTGCTCTGACCAGGAGCCAGGCCTGGCCACCCAGTGTGGAGAAGGGTCCCGCTGCCACGCTGGTTTCCCTGCTGTCGCACCTACCCCTGCCTCAAGGCCTGTTCCTCCTCTGCCCTCAACCTCGTTTGGCTCCTACCTTGCTCAGAGAAGAATCCGACCCCTTTACCCTATGTGAGATAGCCGGTACCTAGCCCTTTGCCCTGGGCTCACCCCTCGCCCCTTCTCCCCCAGCCCCCCTGGTCTCCCTGCCGTTCCTCGAACACACCAGCCATATTCCCACCCCAGGGCCTTTGCACCTGCTGAGCTCTCTCTCCCAGAATGCTCTTCCCTGGATGTCCTCAAGCCTTGATCCCTCACTTGACACAGGTTTCTGCTCGGGTGTCACCTTGTCAGAGACCTGCCCTCCCATTTTACTCCAGAGAAACCTCTGTCTCGGCCATTACCTTATTGATCGATTGATTGATTTAGCGCTAACCATGACCTGATTATAAAGTCTGGTCTGACCAGGCCTTCCCTGCCTCTGTGACCTCGTCTCCTACCCCCTCCATCTCTCTCCCCCGGACACATCTGCCGTGGCTCTAACATAGTCTGAGGCTTCTGTCAAGGCCTTGGCACTTGCTGTGCTGTCTGCCCAAAGGCCCCCTCCCCCCCCCCCCGATGCTGAATGGCTCACCTAGGTCCCTGCCGCAATGCCACCTCACGACAGAGACCTTCCTAGGCCACCTGACTTCAACCCCAGGATACGGCACATAGCAGATGCTCCATAGAGCCCTGTTGCATGAAGGGAGGAGGGCGGGCTGAATTTTGTGGGAACGTCCTGCGCGGATGACTCACGTGTACGCGTTCAGGCACCTTCTCCCTGTGTGTTCTGTGCCCACGGGTGAAGTGAGCCTGGAAGCACATGTCCCAGAGAGACACCCTCTGTGACCTCGAGTCCCCTGGAGGCTCTCTGCTAGCTCTCCTTTTAGAGTGAGCGTGCTCAGTGGGCACCCTGCACGACAGCACAAGCAAACCGACAGAGTCCCAGAACTGCTCCGCATCCCACCCGAGGGCAGAGGTTCCCTGGCGCGGTTCCGGGGAACCCGGGCATTACACGGAACCGTCTTCCTGAATGTGCCACGGACAGGCGGGCGGGGGGGGGGGTGTTCTCCATGGTCAAGAATTCCAGGTACTCACTATGTCCCCGGCATCATTGTCACACTTCACTTCCTCATCTAATCGTCCCCCAATGTCTGTGACGTCCCATCTAGAGAGAGGGAAACTGAGGCACAGAGAGGTGAAGTAACTTGTCAGGGGTGGGACCAGGATTCCAGCCCAGGCTGTCAGACTCCAGGGTCTGTGCTCTTAGCCATGCCACGCTAACCCAAGTTCTTTTTCCATGGCTTAGGGGCCTAAGCAGGAGGCTCTGTCTGGGAAAGAAAAGAAAAGAAGAGAAAAGAAGAGAAAAGAAAAGAAAAGAAAAGAAAAGAAAGAAGAAAAGAGGAAAAAGAAAAAAAAGAAAAGGGAAGGGAAGGAAAGAAAAAAGAAAAGAGAAAAGAAGAAAAGAGGAAAAAGAAAAAAAAGAAAAGAAAAGGGAAGGGAAGGAAAGAAAAAAAAGAAGAAAAGAGGAAAAAGAAAAAAAGAAAAGAAAAGGGAAGGGAAGGAAAGAAAAAGAAAAGAAAAGAAGAAAAGAAAAGAGGAAAAAGAAAAAAAAGAAAAGGGAAGGGAAGGGAAGAAAAAAGAAAAGAGAAAAGAAAAGAAGAAAAGAGGAAAAAGAAAAAAAAGAAAAGGGAAGGGAGGGGAAGGGAAGGAAAGAAAAAAGAAAAGAGAAAAGAAAAGAAGAAAAGAGGAAAAAGAAAAAAAAGAAAAGGGAAGGGAGGGGAAGGGAAGGAAAGAAAAAAGAAAAGAGAAAAGAAAAGAAGAAAAGAGGAAAAAGAAAAGAAAAGGGAAGGGAAGAAAAGAAAAAAGAAAAGAAAAGAAAAGAAAAAAGAAAAAAGAAACAACCAGAATTCGCCTGAGATACAAGGGATGGAGGACGTGACTTTCCTCCTTGCCAAGAAAGGACAAGCAGAGATGCTTCATATCTGCACTGGCTGGGAGGCGATGTTCAAAGACAGGATGAGATAATGTGACATTTTCCTAGCTGCTCACACTGTTCCTCACACTGTTCCCTGCCCTTTTCCTGCCTGGGTACCTCTGCCACACTGTTCCTCCTGCCTGTCCATACTGTCTATTCCCAATTCACATCTGTCCTTTGAAGACAGGCCCAAAGGCCACTGTCTTTCTTCACGAGGCTTTTTTTGATCTACCTCAAGTGGATTCCTATCTACGCCTTCTTTTAATTCCCTAGAGACCATGGATGATGTTGATCTTTTTTTCTTTAAGGATACAGACATTTTCTATCTCGCTTTCTAGTTGTGTGGTTCCACGCCTACCTCCTCCACCAGATTGTGAGCTTCTAGAAATGTGTCTGAACCGGCCCTGTGACCTTGGGATGGCAGATGAAACTCCGCGCACATGTGTTCTCAGGAAGTACTGAATAGAGGAAGAAATTGGTCTACTAGCTCTGTGGCCCCTTCGGTGCAGGGGGGCGGGGGGCTGGTGCCCTTAGAAACAGCAGTTCTAACACCAGATGGATGCATGACGTGAGTGCTACACTTCCGCACCCACGGCAGGCATCACCAATCAATCCCAGCACTCCCTTCCACTGAGCCAAAACGCAACTCCAGACTCCTCCTCAGGAGTGCTCCAGGAAGACGTTAGTTACCATCCAAGCGGAGATGGTGCAGGAGATGAAATCTGTTTGTCATCTGTTTTGAGGGACTGAGGCCAAGAGAGGGGAAGTGACTTCACTAAGGTCACCCAGCTGGTTAGTGGTGCACCTGGCACCAGCTCCTGGAATTTCTGAGTCAGCGGCCGGGGCAGACCCCTCCGGGCTGATCTGCGGGGCCATCTGGAGTTGAGTGGGCTTTCTGAGACCACTGTGCCCTACAGGCCGGTTCAAGTTTTTGACCGGGGCCCTGGAGCTGGCTCAGGCCCAGGGAGGCTACATCAGCTGCACAAGGGGACCCATCTGCTTGCTCTGGCCACTCCTCCCTGTCCCAGGAATAAAGGGGCTCAGGACCCCCGAGAGGCAGGAAACCACATGGACACGCCCTTTAGCGCAGCCGAGTTTCCATCTCTCTGCCCACATCTGGCTCCTGTCCTCCCCCTGCCCCCATGGCCAGGGCAGGCCCCAGGCACGTCACATTCTCTGATGATGGTTTCCAGGTCCCATGACTGGCCTCAGGTGCCCTCAGGACACCTGGCACTTGCCCTGGAGTCCCTTGGGAGGCTCCAGCCTCAGTCATTCGGGTCCAAGTGGGTGACGAGGGGGCAGAAGTGAGAGTGCCATGTCACGGGAGAGGGAAGTTGAGCAGCACCTGGGGATCGCCCACGTTCCTTGGGCCTGCTCCCCTCGCCCGCCCCCACTCAGTGGCCCACTCCACCTGCACCCGACCCCCTGACGCCCACAGTCCTGGGGACAGCCACGTCCCCACTCTCACCCCCTCTGCAGGGCTTCAGACATCGAGGACATCACAGTGAGTTCCGGGGGCCCCATGGGCCCAGCAAAACCCACAGGCCATCAACGGCTGCTGTGTGGAGGCCTTGCTCACTTCCCCTTTCTGCCTGGACAAGCCTCTGAGCTTCTATGGGCCTCAGTTTCCCCTCTGTCAAATGGGACCCCTCATCCCTGCCCCTGTCCACTCCTAGGGGAGAAAACGGTGCAGAAGTCCCCTAGAGAGACCTTATGAGGGGTGGCCGTCATCTAGGGCCAGATTTATCCAGGGGCCTGGGGGCTCAGCACCACCCTCCTTCAAACCCCGGGTCCCCTCAGGCCCCCAGAGCAGTGCTCTGTCAGGGGAACCCGGGCAGGGGGAGGGGGACGGGGAGGGGAGGGCTGGCGGTTCCCACGGCCTGGGGCTGCCGCTTGCAGACAGGAGTATGTGGTTTGGCCTCCCAGGGAGCGGGGCAGGAAGTGCTTCAGGTCTGGGGCTTGGGGGTGTTGGGTTTGACCTTGTGGTGAGGCGCCCGCCGGGAGGGAGGGAGGGGGAGACTGCACACCAGCGAGGCCAGGAAAGGGGGGAGGGTGGGCAGGCCAGAGGCCTAACGGGGACACGGGGACGCGGTGAGGGTGAGACTTTTTCATGTTGTATCTTTCAGTCCTTTGGTGTTTTTGAAGCACCGAAATGTAATGCCTATGAAAAAACCGGAGAACGAAATACGAATTCTTTAAAATGAAAACGTAGGGGTGCCTGGATGGCTCAGTAAGCATCGGACTTCGGCTCAGGTCATGAGCTCACGGTCCCGGAGTTCGAGCCCCGCGTCGGGCTCCGGGCTGACCGCTCGGAGCCGGAGCCGGGAGCCTGCTTCGGATTCTGTGTCTCCCTCGCTCTCTGCCCCCGCCCCCCCCCCCCCGCTTACATTCTGTCTCTGTCTCAAAAATAAATAAAACGTTAAAAAAAATTAAAAAAAAAAAACAAACAGGAGGAAAACACCCAAATACGCGTATATCGCGTATATCGTCCAGACCGTCTCCTGTCACCTGCGTTGGTCCCGCCTATACCATATTCCCAACATCCAGAGGAAACCTGTTACAACAAAGTCACAGCCTGCTGGCTTCCATTTCACACAGAATAAAAGCCAAAGTCCCCCCCCACCCCCCCGCGCCCGCCCCGGCCTCAGGGCCCGATAGGACTGGCCCCATTTTCATCTCTGACCTCTTCTATCACCACTCGCCCTCTGCAGCGTCTCTAGCCACACACTGACCTCCTCAAACATACGGGGCCTGCTCCTGCCTCAGGGCCTTTGTACAAGCTGCTTCTCTGTCTGGAATGCTCTTCCCCCAGTTCTCCGCGTGGCTTGCTTTTTAACCTCCTTTGGTCTTTGCTCAAATGTTACATTCTCAGTGAGGCCTCTTCTGACCTCTTTATTTAAAATTATATCCCTGTCATCCGTGCTTACGTGTCTTCCGCTATTTTTCCTCTGCAGCAGTTACTTCTCCCTGGACCATGTTCTAGAATTTATTTACTTAGTGTATTGTTTGCCGGTCACTAGACTGTGGTTCCGGGAGGGTCGGGATTATCTGCCTTATTCACCCTTGCCTCCCCAGGGCCCCAAACAATGCCTGGCACACAGGAGTTGTTCAACACATAGGGGTTAATTCATTAAAAAAAAAACAAGCAAACAGATGAACGTAGGGTATAAGGAAGGTAAAAAGAAACAGCAAACTGTGACAGGTAAAAACATGACGGATAAAGGGTTAATCGGCTTCATGCAGAAGGAGCGTGTGCAAGTCAATAAGGAAGCAGCAAATAGCCCAGGAGGAGGCGAAGCAAAGGGAATACACACGTAATTGGCAAAAGAAGGAGCCACTGGTGGCCAGAAAACAGGGAGAGGTTCTCAGGCTTACCGAGAACCAGAGGTAGGAAAATGCCACTCGGGCGGCATCTCTGTGGCACAGCTCAGGCTGACGTGATGTACAAGTCTGACAGGCATGGAAGGGAGCAGCACGGCTCCCCACCACTAGCGGGTGGTGTAGACGGAGGAGACTTGAAAGCGCAGGCACTCTGACACCCGGCCTCACGCTGGACAGCGGCCTGGGTTGCCGGCCCCGCTTCACAGGTGCAGACACTTGAGGACCAGAGGGGACAGTGAGTCCCCCTGGGGTCCCACAGGGAGAGGAGGTGCCGAAGCCGGGCCCGTCTGAACCCCGGGGTTCCCCGACACCCTGTGGAATCAGGACCGGGTCTCTGGGGCCCTGGCAGGAACTCTGGGGTGGACAGACGGGGAGGGGTCAGGCACCCCGATGCCCTGGCCAAATGGGGATTTTGAATCACAGTCCTGACTGGGGGACCCGGAGCGAGTGTCAGCCTTTTGGGGCCTCGTTTCCTCACCCGAAGAACGGGGGAAATCGGACTTGCCAGGCTGGGTTTCTGTGGGCATTAAGACAGGCAATGCCTGTGTGTCAAAGGCGAGAAATGAGGCCTGGGACAAAGCAAGTGCCCAGTAAATGGAAACAGGCCTGCAGCTGTCCCCTCTCCCCTCCACCACATGGGGTGGAAACTCTGAGTCTGCCCCACAGCTGTGTTCCAAAGTGCTGGACGCTGCCCTCTCAGGAGACAGGGCGGATCGTCCCCACCCCTGCGTGTCCCCCAGGCCCAGGCTGCCAGCTGGCTCCCCGCCCCGTCACAGGGGCAGTGGAAAAATACCCAGGCCGGAGGGACACTCTGGCCCCACTGGGCAAGTCGGTGCCCCTCTCTGGGCCTCCTGCCCTGTTCCCCACCCAGGGCTGAGATGCGGGTGTGAAATGATCCTACGGGGTGGGCGACTTGAAAGCTTTGCGTGTCACGGGCCCTCCGGAGCCAGCCAGCACGCATGAGGGGTGGCAGTTTTAGCTCCGTTTGTCAGATGGGAAAACTGAGGCTAGGGGAGGGAAGCCATGCCCCCAAGGTCACCCAACCGGGAAAGGACTAGACTCTGGGTTCGTCTCAGTCCTGAGGGACAGAAGGAGGTGCAGAGGAGAGAGCGGAGAGGAACAAGAAAGGCAGGGAGAAGGAACGACAGACGGACAGATGGACGCAGAGACACAGGGAGCCACAGAAACACTGTTACCAGTTGAACCGTGTCCTCCTAGAACATCTATGTTGATGCCCCCCCAGGCCCTCAGACACTTTGGAGACGGGGTCCTTGGAGAGGGGACAAGAACGAGGTCCAACAACGTTAGGGTGGACCCTAACCAAGGACTGGTGTCCTCACAAAGAGGAAACCGGACACATAAACCCAGAGGCAGAGGGATCGTGCAGAGGGCCGTGAGGGCTCTGGGGTGTGGGGGGCCAGGGCGGGGCTGGGGGGGGTGCTGGCTGCCTGGCTCCTCAGAGACCCCCATCTCGCCCCTCGTAGGCTATGCCTGGGCCTCTCTTGCCCCGGCAACGGAGGCCTCAGCCTGGGGGAGCCAGGCTCTGCTCCCCTGTTCACACGCCCCTCGTTCCCCCTCATTCCCAGGCAGACTCCACTCGGAGCCAGAGTATTTTTAGCTGGGGTTCCTCGGAGAGGAGGCCTGGGGGCCTTGACACAGGCTTGTCTGGCTGGGCAGGGTCTGTGTGGCTGGGGACAGATGAGAAACCCCTCGACAGTTCGCACACACCCCCCCTTTCTCAGCCAATGTCTGTTCTCAGAGAGGGTAACGACCATTCCCAGGGCGAGGAGGAGGGGGGCGCGTGGCTGGGGAGACCGGAGGACACGTTTAATGATCGGCACAACACCCCCAGGGAGAAATTCTTCTTGTCCCTACAGCCCTCTTGAGCTCAAGCACACTCTATAGCTCCCCACTTAAGCAGCACCAAGCCCGGGCTCCCCTAAGGCCCCCACAATCTGGCTCTGTACCCCCCCCACTTGGGAAACATCTCACCCCCTACTGTTCCAGCAGGAAACCCCCATCCTTGTATGGTCTCCAGAACCTGCTGGATTCATTCCCACCTCCACTCCTTTGCACCTGCATCTGCCTGAGATGTCCTGCTCCTTCTGACCCGCCCCTCGCACCTCCAGCCCTCCCCGGCACGTGCCACGTTCTCCAAGCCCCGCTGAAATCGCCTATGCTGTTCCCTCTACCTGGAATAGCCTTCCTCGGATCTGGCTCCCTCCTCAGAGGGGTCTTCCCTGACGCCCCCCCCCCCCGCCCCGTTCCCTCGCCACCCTACCGCCCTGTCCCGCTATCTCCCCGGCACTTCCCTCTCTCTCCAGCCACTGTGTTCATTTACTCATTTATTTGCTTGCTGCATAGGCCTGTCTCCCCACCAGTCTGGGCCCCATGCGTCTTGCTCAGTTCTGTGAACACACACCCTCGGTACATATTTGGAGAATTAATATCGGGCCATAAAAGCTGAGCGATTCCCAGCCTGCTCTGGAACCGTGGATGGTACGAATTTCATCAGCGGCTAAGACGTTCACTTCACCTGGAAACCCGCTGAACACGTGTAGGAGAGTTGCACAGGGTTCCCAGAGCAGTTCTTATGGTCACTGTGTAGGACACGTGCCAGTATTTTCTTTTCTTTTTATCCTATCCTATCCTATCCTATCCCATTCCATTCCATCCCGTCCCAAGACAATTCTGGTTACAACCTTTCGATTTCATAACCCACTACTGGGTTATGACAATACAGCCCCCAAGAGAAGGTTCTCAAATTCTTGCTGCAGAGGTCCCTGAACCTTCCTGGTCCTGCCCCTCCCTTCTCATAACAGAGCCACAAGGAACGCTCCAGTCCCACGACCCCTGGTGGGTGAGTCCCTCCTGCAATGCCTCCCCAAGAGGACTTCTTGACCTCCTCGGGGCTCCCCCCTGTTGGCACCGGGCCTGCCTGAGGCTGGGGCCGCACAGGGTGCCCCTCTGCCTGTCCCCATGGCTCACGCCCTCCCCCCAGAGGCATGACCCGAGCGGAGGGGGCAGGGAGGCAGGCGGCCGCTGCTGCAGTCTGCCTGAAGAATTAGGAGGCATTCTCGGCTCCTCTGGCCCCCGCACCGACCCGCTCCCTGGATGACCAGGGTCCTAACTGCCATTGCCACACCACTGCGATGAGCAGGCGCTGTGTCCAGGTACAGCGTGTCCCCACGCAGTGGAGATTCCGTTCGCATTTGCCAGATGGGGAGGCTGAGTCTCCGTGAAGGGCACGCCCCAGACCTCACAACTCGGAAGGGGCTGACAGGGGGTCTGAACGTGAGCAGTCACTTTCAAAGGGACAGAAGGCGGACAAGGCAGCCAGCTTTGGGGTCTCTTCCCTTCTCCAGGCCTCAGTTTCCCCTGGTGAAAAAGGAAGCCCGGATGTGGCGACCTCAAAGGTCGTGTCCAGATCCGACCTTGGCTGGTCTTGCCTGGGCCACCCCACAGGGATCTAAGCAGAGCTGGCACGTCTGGGGCACCACGACCCACACCCCAACCTGGCCTTCTGGTCTGGTCTTTACTCTTCCTTCTCATCCCCACTCTCTCAGGCTGATGGAGACGGGGCTCCGGGGGGCCGGGAGCTGACCCGCTGGGTCTGGGGGCCCGGGCTGCCTTCCCCGGAGGGTTTCCATATTTGGTATGACGGGGGTTCCTTTCCTCAGTGAAATCCTGCTGGGAAAGCCAGCAGATTCCAAAAAGGGTTGCACTGGCTGAAACAAGAGCAGAGAGGCTGGCTCTGGTGCCCCTGACTTCTCCCGGATCCGCCACCCCCCCTGCCGCCACCGCCCCGGGTCACCTGGGCCTCTCCTGAGCTGCGAAACACCACATTCGCCCAAAGTTAACGGTGCCATTTCAGGGGCGGCCTATGGGGAAGATATTCTGAGCCAGTGGCTAGTGCTTGCTGGGGCCTCGGCGCGAGATGGGCCTAGTCTAGGGGAGGGGCTGAAACCCTCTAAAAACTCCAAGACAACACAACACGGACTCTGGAATCCTCCGGCTCTGAATTCCACGCCCCGCTCTCCAGCCGGGGGACCGTCAGAAGGGAGCAGACCGCTCCCAGCCTCAGCCTCCCCAGCTGCAACACGGGCCTGGTGGAGTTGTCTGGGGGTAACAGACGAGGCGAGGCAGACAGGTTAGCAAGCGATGCACAAGGAACGCACACCGCTGCAGCCCCAGGGCTCGTGAACTGGGTGATCTGGGGGCGGGGGGGGGGGGTTGTTACGAGCCCTCCCTGCGCTTCGGTTTCCTCGGCTGCGAATCGGGGCTGATGGCGGTACCTACCTCGTACGTAGCACCCCTGCGCGTGGACGTACACCAGCGGGAACGCGCTAAGGTGCTTTAATCACTGCCTGGCACCAAGCGAATTATTCACTAGACGCTAGAAATCGCTTACGACTGTTCTAAGGACTGTGACCGTGCGCTCCTAGCCCCGGAGGGCAGCCACCCTGCGCCCGGGGCCCGTCTTACCCGGGCGGGATGGAGGCGCGTGCGCTCACGCCGGTGGCGCGCTGGGGCCCGGGCCGGTTGAGGTTGTTCTGCCCCGGGGTGGGCGCGCCGCCGCCGCCGCCGCCGCCGCCGCCGCCGGGGGCGCTCGGGCTCCGCGGGGACGCCCCGGGGGGCTGCGCGGGCTCGGCGGGGCCGGCGGCGGGCGCGGCCCAGAGCGCGGCGCCCGCGAAGGTGGCGCTGGGGCGCACGGCGAGCGCGCCGGGCGGCCCTCCGGGAGGCGGCGGCGGCGGCGGCGGCGGGGCCGCGGGGGGCGCCTTGCGGCGCTGCGAGGCCAGGATGGCGTTGGAGGCGGCGCGCGTGCTGTTGACCAGCAGGCACTGCTGGCACGAGCAGGGCTGGCCCGAGCTGGCGCCCACGGGCCACGACTGCGACTTGGGGATGGAGCCCACGGTGAGCGGGTAGGCCAGGTCCAGGCGGCGGCGCAAGCGGCGGCGCCGGCGCGTCTGGCGGTTCATCTGCGACATGCTGTTGAAGTAGATGAGGTAGCAGAAGCCGAGCGACGAGAGGTCGAGCCACGGGTGCTGCTTCTCGTAGGCGTTCTGGATGGTGATGCAGATGTCCATGTCGTAGGCCGTCCACGCGCCGCCGTCGTTCTCCCACTCCCACACGATGCCCTTGCCCGGCGCGGACGACGGGTCGTAGAAGTTGCGCCGCACCGGCCGCATGGTGCCTGCGCTCACAAGGGGGAGGGGCGGTCAGAGCGGGCCCCCCTCCCCCCACCCCCACCCCGGGGGCGGCACAGCGGGGGGCCGGGCCGGGCGGGCGCGACGGGACGGGACGGGCAGGCACCCCCCCTGCCTCGGGACGGGACGGGAAGGGCCAGGGGGTGGTGGGGGTGGGGGTGGGGGGGGACTGTTCGGGCCAGTGGGGGGGCGTGCCGGGCCCCGGGGCCTCCGCGAGCTCACCCATCCCAGACTGCCTTCACCCATCCCCCTCATGGGTGCTTGAATGCCAGCGCTAATTCCTCTCCTCATTCTTCCATCGGCTCCTTCATTCATTCATGCCTTAGTTCCTGCACTCCTATCCTCCTGGGCTCGTTCACTCGCTCCTTCTTTCGCTACATCCTTCTCCCATGCCTGCAGCCATCCCAGATGCTCCTCATTGATACATTTTTTTTTTTCCTCACTCGGTAATGTAATTCAAGCATTCAGTCATCCCCTCATTTACCGCCACCCTATTTAAAAACGTGCCACCCCTCCACATCCTTCCTTTTCTCTCTCTCCAGCCCCGCTTGGCTTTCTCCATCTGGCATAAGTTATATTTTACCTATTTATCTTGTCTTCTGTCTCCTCCCGCTAGAATGTCACCAAGGCAGGGACTCGGTTTTACTCCCTGCTGTATCCTCAGCGCCTGCGCACAGTAGGTCCTCGGCAGATACCTGCCGGACGCATGAGCGCATTCACTGGTCCAGACACCGATCCGTTTGGGGGTTGGTTACTCCCCCTTGCATTCCTCCACGCCTTTTGCTAATTCCTGCATCTGTCCATCCCTTCGCCCACCATTCCTTTTGTTTTCCACTCATCTGTTTGTTCATTTGTGCCTTCCCTTAACGCGCATTGGCCCAGTGCGCTTTCGAGGGTTCCACACTGAGTGCTCATTCAGAATGCACATACCCACGTGATAACCCCAGCCAGGTGAGCATTCGTGCCCCATTTTAAAAAGGAGGGCACTGAGGTTTTGCTCCCAGTCACTGCTTCATGTCTCCCAAAGCTCTAGGCGATCCCCGAGAGCCAGGCTCCACGGGACCCCGCGTGAAACAGAGAGAAGGCAAGGTCCGGGCTGCAGGACTTCTCAGAGGCTTTAGCCTGCTCTGCGCCTCGGGACTACAGTGGAGGGATCGTTTTGCTGGGTTCACTTGGCACACCTGTGGGAAGGCTGTGCGCTCGACTGCTCCTCAACTGTGGGCAGGTCTCTTCAGCCTCCCTACGTCCCGGGGGGGCCCCATCTCGAAAACGAAGGTGCCGCTAACCCATGACCCCCCCCACCCCCCCCCCCACACACACAGAGCTGCAGGGAGGATTCGGCGAGAATAGCCACAGAGCCCAGGGTCTGGGTTGGGCTCCAGGGCCGGGAGGCAGACAGACCTCATTTCAAGGCCCAGCTGCCCAGCTTGCCAGCTCTGTGACTGTGGCCAGGTGACTCAACAGCCCTGGCTTCGGCTTTCTCATCTCCAAAATGGGCACCAGCAAAGCCCAGCTGATTCCTTGGCCCCTTCCTGAGGCGGTCCAACAGGCATCTCAAACTCAGCTCTGCTAGAGCAGGGCTCTGATCCCTCCCCGCCCTGCATCTGCTCCCCACGAAGTGCTCCTCCTGGCAGTTGCTGACAGCTCTGTGCTCCCGGCTGCCCCCAAACGCGGACTCATCCCTGACTTATCTCACACCTCACATCCAGGAAAGCCAGTCACCTCCTCCGCCTTCAGACAAACCCCACACCCGGCCACTTCTCCTCCCTGCTTTGATTCTACCAGGTCTAGACCGTTGGGTCTCTCCTGCCTGGACTGGTGCAGTAGACTCACGACTGGTCTCTGCTTCTCCCTTTGCCATCTGCAGTCTGTTCTCCACATGGCAGCCAGCGGGATCTTGTTCAATGCAAATCGGATTACATCCCTCTCCTGCTCAAAATC
Source organism: Lynx rufus (assembly GCF_022079265.1). NCBI lineage: Eukaryota > Metazoa > Chordata > Mammalia > Carnivora > Felidae > Lynx > Lynx rufus. The sequence goes on along the minus strand of NW_025814839.1, from coordinate 5,229,351 downwards.
CTCCCAGGGCTCCCCCCTCGCTTGGAGTAAAAGCCAAAGTCATCGCCATGACCCGCAAAGTCCCACGTTGTCTACAAAGCTCCTACCAAGCCCCGTGAGGCCACAACGTCCGGTCTTCCTCTCTGATGTATCACCTACCACCTCCCTCTCTCTCACTCCACTCCAGCTACCCTGGCCTCCTTGTCATCCCCCCAGCGCCCCAAGCACTACCCAGCCTCGGGGCTTTGTGTCTGCTGTTCCCTCCACCTGGAATCTGACTCAGTGGGTCCCAGGTGTTCTCATAGTTTCCTTCCTTTCAGGTCTCTGCTCGGATGTCACCTCTTCAGGAAGGCTTTCCCAGACCACCTTTCGAACACATCTTGTTGCTTTCTTTTTCTTCCTAGTACTCGGCACTGCCTGATATGATAGGTTAATCTGCATACTTTCTTTTTTCCTTGTCTCTTCCCACTAGGCTGTCAGCCCAAGAGGTCAGGGATCTTAGTCGACTGCTTTGCTCACTGCTGTATCCCTGGCGAGCACTGAGCCTGGCAGGCAGTAGGCCCTCACAACATGGAGGGCATTTCCACCGTTAACGGGCGCAATTCCAAGGTGCCTGGCCCAGGGATCTACAACCAGATGGGTGGGGATCCCCCGTGGACCTTCCTGAGGACCCCCATGTCCCCCTGCCTTGTTCAGGCTTCCCTCTCCTGAGCTGTCCGAGGGATCCTCTATCAGAACCCAAGGGCTATGGACTACCCCTGCCCGGTCAGACCCTGAGAGCTGGGGAAATCGAGGCACGGAGTTGTAGGCATTGACGTGAGGGTGATGTCCCTGGACGCCTGTATCGGTCAAGCCAATCATAGGAAAACCTCCCCCCCGGGGCCTCTCGGGCTGCCTCATTCTGATGCCTGCTTTATCTTCTTAATCGAGTGCGCGCATATTGATTTTTTTCCCCGGACAATGGTGTTCCTCTAGGACAGGCCTGAGAGGGGTTGTAGGAAACCTTTCCAGATCCTGCTCCTGCTCTGCTCCTGAGTGAGGGCTCACGACAGATGATCTTCGGGTCTGATGGGCCTGGGGCACCACCGTTAGCCTCCTGGGAGGGTTGAGGCACCGCGCTGTAACCCCTGGGATGGTAAAGGAAAGCATGGGAACTTGCTTTATTTAACCACCCCTGTGCATCGTGACTTGAGCGGGGCAGGGTAGGGGCAGACGTGGGAGGTGTAGAATTAAGTGGTTGAGAGAAACAACTCAGAAGTCTCACAGGCCATTGCAGATCCTGGCTCCGCACATAGCCTCAGTGTCCTCATCTGTGAAATGGGCGTATTAATACATGCGCCAAAGAATTACCGTAGGACAGAACAAGACAATGCCTGTCACAGGGGCTCAGCAGAGTGCTCGGCCACAGTAAGTGCTCGGTGAATGTTAACCGAGACGGCTGTTGTTATTACATCACACATTACCCCCATTCCCCCTCTGCCGGCCCTTGTTCCCTCGGTGAGCTCCTATTCATCCAACAAAACCCTCCATGCGTCTACCTCCTCCCGGAAGCGCTTTTGTGTTTCTGCCGCTGCGACTGGCACATGCAGCTGTACATTGCACACCTGTCCTTGCGCTGTCATTAATTCGTTTTTGTGCTTAATCTCCCTCGCCGGTTGATGACCCTCAGGAGGACAAGAACCAGGTCGGACCCACGCCTGTGTTCCCAGCGCCAGGCACAAAGCCCGGTGCAAAGGAGGCGTCTGCAACAGAAACAGGCAACCTACTTGGCACGAGTCAGGGAAAGAGGAGGAGAGAGGCTGGTTTTAATGGAGGGGGAGCGGAGGCTTCAGGAGCCAAAGCGCACCCGGGGTCCCCGGGGAAGAGGGGGGGACAGGGTTCCAGAGGCCAGTGTCGGCCAGCTCTGCAACAAAGGACCCCGACGGCCCCTCCCAGCAGGTCAGGACCAGCCAGCCCAGGCGTCCCTCTCTCCAGGGCTCTATTTACCAGGTATCGATTTTCCTGCCTGTTTACTGGTAGTTATTAAAGGCTGCGTCCCTGGAGTCCTTTTCAAACGAGATTGGAACCTGGAGAGCGGGAGTAATTAGGGCAGCTGCTGTCCTCCCCGCCGGGCCCTGCACCCTGCGGCACCCGCTGCAGCCCGCCCGCCCATCCGTCCACCTCGGGCTCCGGCTGGCCGTGGACCAGGCCGAGGGGGGCCGGCTGGTTCCCCAGTGACCCGTCTGGGCCGCGATCTTCAGATTTCCAAGGGAGCCGGAGCGCTTCTCCTGCCCAGCGGCTTTGGCCTAGATTTTTGGCCAGAACCATGGGTCTAAGATGGGGCCCGAGGTTCTTCAGCCTGGGAAACCGGGGGCCTGGAGGCATAGCTGGGCCTTCTCGAGCAGGCCGCTCCCCTCTTGGGTCTCCAGGGCACCCAGCTGTGCCGGCCACGAGGGTCTGTGCCCCCGTGGCAGTTTAGGAAACTGTGTCAAGCTTGGACCATTTCTAGGCCTGTTTCTGTGTGTCTGCTTTGGTTACCTGTCCCCCAAACCCCGCTTTGTTTCTTAAGAATGTTCGATTGAGGGGCGCCTGGGGGGCTCAGTCGGTTGAGCGTCCGATTTCGGCTCAGGTCACGATCTCGCATCCGTGGGTTTGAGCCCGGCTTCGGGCTCTGTGCTGACGGCTCAGAGCCTGGAGCCTGCTTCGGATTCTGTGTCTCTCTCTCTCTGCCCCTCCCCTGCTCACGCTCTATCTGTCTCTCTCTCTCTCAAAAAAAAAAAAAAAAAAAAAAAAAAACCAAACGAATAAACATTAAAAAAAGAAATTAAAAAAAGAATGTCTGGTTGAAAAATTGCAGTCTTGTTCCAGCTGAACTGAGGGGAAAGGGGCCTTGGCCAAGTGTCAGCTGGAGGATTGTGGGAGCCAAACGCACTGAGACCGGGCGTGGGGGCGGCCACGGCCACTGCGGCCCATAAGCAGCTCGTGCCTGGGACAGAGGCCACGAAAGAGATGGAAACACAGAGCAGAGCGAGAGACAAGGGGGAGAGAGACACAGAGAGACAGAGAGAGAGAGACACATGCCCAGAGAGACTGCCGTAGGGAGACCAAGATCGACACGGGAAATGCTGAGGCGGGTGCGACGAGAAGCCGGGCGTGGGGGGTGGGGGCAGAGAGGGAGGCCGAGGGTGAGAGGCGTAAAGAAACAAAACCCCAAACCTAGACAGTGAGACAGTCAGGGAGAGTCAGGGGAGACAAGAGACAGAGGAGAGCAGGGAGCGGAGAGGATGGGGGCAGACGGTAGCTACAGCCAGAACGACAGAGCTAGCATTTATTGAGCACCCACTGTATGCCGGATGCCGTGCCCAGCACTTTCCTTCACTCACTCATTTTATCCCTCCTTCCAGGGAGGGACCAGAATTATTCCTGTTTTACAGATGGGGCAACGGAGGCCCAGAGCAGTGAAACCTCCGGAGGGCCGGGACTGATGTTGCATTCGTGAAGTAATGGAATGGCCAGGTTGCACCGGTTCTCAGGGGTTCAACTCAGCTAAGTGGTAGCCCCGGCCTAGGATACCTCCCGCGATGGGGAACTCACTACCTTACCTCAGCTTCACTCACTGTGTTTAGCTGTGCGAGGTTTCTGCCCCAAGAACGTAGTACTGATCTGACCCCCTTCTTGGAGGTGGGCCGTGTGGGCATCTCAGCACCCAGCGTTTGGCATTAAGAGGCAGCTGACTCTGTGGAGAGAAGGGAGGGCCCCATGCCCTCCTGCCTGCCTCTCAGACTCCAGAGGGTTCCTCCCTGGACTGGGCCAGCCCCAAGGCCCAGCAGGGAACCCCTCCCTGGGGCGGGGGCCGGGGAGGGGGGTGGAGGTGGCTTCCCGGAGGGAAGTGATCTCAGGGTGGGGGCACCCAGACCCCCACGGGAAGGAGGGCTCGGAGGGAGAAGGAGGTAGCCATGGGACTTCCTGTCCGGCGGAGGGAGTCCTGCCCCAGGCTGAGGCCTGAGATCAGGGGTGGGCAGCGGGTTGAGCCTGAGTTGAGCACCCACTGGCTGCCAGACCCCAGTGAGGGACTTTACTGACCGCTCCACCAACCCAGAAGTAATCCTAACACCCCTAGGACCCAGTCAGAGAACACAGTCGCATGGCCCAGGTTCACGTCAACTTGGGTAATCCTCATGACGGCCCCATGGGGTAGGGATTTTATTACCCCACGTTAGGGGTGAGGAAGCAGAGGCACCCAGTGGTTTAGGAACATGCCCGATATTCCATGCAAGCGAGTGGTCTAGCCAGACCCGCACCCTGACTCCCATCGCTGCCGCCTTTACTGCCCTGCTCCCACCAGCCCATTTTCCAGAGGAGGAGACTGACGCACGGAGGCTGGGCACGGCACGGGGCGGAGGCTCCAGCCTGCCGTTTGACCTTCCAGGATAGAGGTCCTCTCCCTGGGCCCTCCCCGACTGTCCGACTGTCCGCACGGCTGGCCAACTCCCTCTGACAGGGGGCAGCAAGAACAGACAGCTACAGGCGGCCCGATTTATCCAGCTCCTGTGCTGGCGGTTTCCGTGCACACCCCGTCTCCACGGCAGCCCTAGGGCTTTCGAGCGCTCCGATTAGCCCCCCCCTTGGAAGATGGGGAGACTCAGGCTCCCTGGGAAGACGAGGAGGCGTGGCTGGGGCACAGGCCTGGCTGGGATTTGAACCCCCGGCAGGCAGGGGCCCCAGGGCGCCCCGCCCCTCCCCTCCCATGCTGTGATCGATAATCCCGCCGTGTTCTGTTTCCCTTCAAACTCTCCCAGGGGACTCGTCAGGCTCAGCCGTGGCCCATTAGCGGTTTCGGCACGTTTGAAGCTGGCCCAGGCTCCCCAGGGTGGGCCGGCAGCCAGGCCAGGGCAATGGAGAGGAGAGGGGAGGGGTGAGGAAGGCCGAGGGGCCGCGTGGCACTCAGGCTACTGCCTGCGAATCGATTTCGAAAGGCCCTCGTCCCAGAGGCTGCTGGCAGCTGGATGTGCCCACGTTATGGGCCGCGTGCGCGGCCTCTCGGTCACCGGCTTCTAACACGCTGGGGTTCAGACCCCCTGATAGAGCAGCAAGAGCTGCATGCGGGGAAACGAGGGGACAGGGAACGGGAAGGAGCAGTCCCCATCTCCCGGACCGCTGTGTGGCCCCGGGGGACTGACCGGACTGCTCTGAGGCTCTCCTTCCTCGTCTCCTTCCTAACCTCGTAGAGGTTACTACGGCAGTAACCTCTGCCCCGTGTCCCAGCCTGCGCCCTCTGCACCCTGCAACGCATTCTCACGTGGCAGCCAGAGCCAAACTCGAGTCTGACCGCATCACTCTTCCGCTCAGTACCCATCAATAGCTCCCTAGTGCCCTTAGGAATCAGTCCAAGCACTTCAGCTCATCTCTGACCCATCACAAGCTGTCTGTGCCGTCTCACGCTCTCGCCACACCCAACTTCTAGTTCTTTTCTGAACAAGTTGTGCGTGGCTGTGCCTCCGAGTATTTGCACGTGCCATTTCCTCTGTCTGGAATGTCCTTCGATTCCCCCCAGCCCATTTTCCTCCCTGCCGGTTCAGCGCAAGCACTGTCCTCCTGGGATCTTCCCTGCCACACTGAGGGAGAATCACACCCTTCTTGGGGCTCCCACGGCACCTTGCAACTGCAGTACCCCCATTAAAGCACGTAGCTCGCTGAGATATTGAGACTGCGTTCCCTCCAGCCGGGACGCCTCTCAGAAGCTGGGCTGGCTTTCCACCACCTTAGCATCCCCTGATAGCCGGGAACACACGCATAGGCCCTTGGAAAATGCTAGCTGAGGGAAGGAAGGGAGGACCGAATAAATACACACGAGTGAACCTAACTGAATGCTAGAAACGACTAGCCTGAAGATTGCAAGTTAGTGGTGGATGTGTTTGTTGTGGTCAGCATGCTATTTACATTGAAAAAAAAAAAAAAAAAGACAAAAAGAAAGACAAAAATGACCCGCCTTTGAAAACTGGGGTAGACTCACTCAAGTCTGGGTTTCAAACATCCCAAAATATCCAAAGATGTGGCCAGAGGGACTGGCCTCCTTGGCAACCGTTAGCAGAAACTGAGTCACGGTCACCGTATTCGTGCTTTGTAGTATTTATTGAACACCTACTGTGTACCGAGCACTAGAGAACAGCGGTTGGAAACCTTTGCCTTCCCAGCCACTGCACACACTGTTACTAGCTGCCTGGACTCTGTAAGCATCGGAATTTTCAGCCACTGTCAAGAAGGGGGAACTGGGTCCCAGAGAGAGACAGGGACTTGGCCCATATCACCTAGAAATCAGAGCCCAGACCCTTCTCTTACTTCCACGGTACCGGGTGACTCACGCCTTGGCATGAATGAACCTTCGTTCCCTAGAACAGAGGCGCCTAGGAGGGCCCCATAATGGTGTGGTTCCAGGTAAGCCATATGCTTCCTCTGGCGTGTCCTGCTTGCAGCTGGAGGGAGAGGGGACAAAGGCCTGTCACCGGGAGAAGAGGTGGCCGTGCTGCAGCTGCTGGCAGGACTGTCCTGGCCGCCAGCGCTGCCTCCTTTGATTGCCTTGTCCTTTGTTCTGCATTTCAGGGCACTCCGCTCCGGGGCCGGGTGCCAGACTCCCTCCCATACCCCGTCATCGGCCTGCTATTACTGCCTGGGCAGGTGGAGGTGGCAGCCTGGAGCCACTCCAGAGCCCAGAGAGGGAGAGGAGCTTGGCCAGGGGAGCAGAGCAAGGACACAGCCACAAAGGATCCAGAGGAGACTGAGCCCCCAGCCTGGTAGCTCCTGGGGCCCCAACGTCAGGAACAGCCCCACATCCTGGGACCTCCGTGGTGCCTGGCCTCCTGCGTCACACCAGACAGAGAAGGGCCTTGAGGAAGAGGGCTTGTCTGTCCTGTTTACTGCTGCATCCTTAGGGCCTAGGACAGTGCCTGGCACATAGTAGGTGCTCATGACATTCCTACTGCATGAATGAAGGACTTAATACTGACTGCAATCCCATGTGATAGGTACTGGTGTCGGGGCCCACATTCCAGAGGAGAAAGGGAGGCTCAGGGAGAAAGTGCAGCTTACCCAAAGTCACAAGCCTGCACCCCACCCCCACTCCCAATATCAGAGAGCTGCTGGGAAGGGAACCTGGAGCCCGGGCCTCACCCGCAAGGCTCCCTGAGGCAGCCAGTTCCAGGTTTGGGGCCCCACGTCCTCAGCCGGCATCAGCCAGGGGCAGCCAGGGGCTGGTGGGGGTATCTGTGTCAATCAGGAGGCCGCTCGGGGCTGGAGGCTGTCCTGGGAGTGGCTACCTGGGGTGTGATGCGGGAGTAGTGGGAGGGGAGGCCCTGGGAGACACAGACGTTGGGGGAGGGGAGGCTGGGAGGGCCCCGGGCACGCTCCACACCCTGAGAACTCCACCCTGGGGGGGGAACTAGGGACCCCACCGTCCACGGCCTGAGTGGGCACCGCTGCTGTGACCAGTCCTACCCCATCACCTCCCCACCCTGACCTTTCCTTATTACCTTCCAATCGCGGGTTCTATCACCTCCCCACCAGAACTCCCATGCCTCCCCCCTCACTGCTTATCAGCTTCTTCCCACCCTCCATCACTGCCGACGGAGCCCCTGTCATCCCCACCCCCTCCCCTCCCCAGCACCCAGGACGGCCACCGTGACCCTCCCTGAGGGCTTTATCAAAGCCCCGCCCCACCTTACTGGTAATAGAATAGCGCCAATCGGTCTCATCCCCTCCCCCGCCACAGCGCTCATCACCTCCCTCACCTCTGGGTTAGACTCCACAGCTCCCTTGGAAAGAGGGGGCTGGGGGGTTGGGAGAAAGCAGGGAAGGATGGAGAGGGGTGAAGGAGGAGCAGGGGACAGGAGAAGAGAGAGAAGGGGGCTGGCTGTGAGCGGGATCCGACCCAGGATCCCGGGGACAACCCCCCACAGGCCTGGGCAAGGCGCTGGTGGCGCTGTCCAAGGTGCTAGGGCCGCCCGGCCTCGCATGGGGTGGGCGCCGCAGGCCTGGATCTGAATGTCCCTCCGTCTCTTCCGAGCTCTGGCAGGAGGCTCCCCACCCTCTGAGCCTCAGCTTTGCTGTGTGTAAAATGGGGTGACGCCCCCTGGCTGGGTGGAGGGAGCCCGATGGACTGCAAGGATATGCTTGCATCAGCCACCCTCCCCGCCCCGGCCCCAGCATGCTTCAGCTCTGGCCTCCAAGGGCCCATGATTAACGAGGCTGGTCCTTCAGCATGGCTCTGGGTCCCCTGGGGCCCGCCCGCTAAAGGGCAGCAGCTGGCAGCCTGGCGATGCCCAGTGGGACCCAAGAGGCCTCCTTTACCCCTCCCCTCTTCCAGCACAGCTTCCCTCCTCCCCCCAGGCCTGAGGCTTCCTCCAGGACCTTCCTGATGCAGCTCCCTCCACCTGGAAGTGCTCCTCAAACAATACAGACTCTTAGAGGACTCCTCCTCGAGGAAGTCCTCGCTCTCAGAGCCCCCAGGCACACGCTGCCCGAATCACTGGCCCAAGGCAACCCGCACCTCTCCTATGAAGCATGTAACCCTCTGTCCTACTTGAGTGATAACTACGTCCAAAGTAATATTTTTCCTGCTCTTACCTATATTATCTCATTTAAGCCTCACGCCAGCCCTCTCAGGTAGGCACTATTGTTACTCCCCCCCTTACAGAGGAGGGAACTGAGGCTCCCAGAGGTTAAGAGGTTTGCCCAGGGTCACCAAGCTAGCAAGGGGCCAGCCTGCAGTTCAGCTCTATATATCCGAGTCAGAGGGTTCGACCGCTATTCCCATGCTATGTGCCTGCCTCTGCCTTCGCAAAGCTCTGAAACCACTCTGGAAAGGGTCCTGTCTGTCTGTCTCTCTCTCTCTCTCTCTCTCTGCCCCTCTCCTGCTCACTCACGTGCACGTGTGTGCATGCTCTCTCTCGAAATAAAGAAATAAACTTAAAAAGAAAAAAAAGAACCAGCAGCTCCTGAAGCCACGAAAGTAGCCAGGGGCCAGGGGGTGGGTCCGTAGCGGTGTGAATGTGGGCAGTGTGACAGGTGGTAATGACAGACACCCATGAACAGATTAGTTGGACCTCCTGCTGCCATGGGATGGACCCCCCCCCCCCCCCGCCCAAACATACATCATCCTTCTGGCCTCTGCTGTCAGGCCCAGCCGCAGGAGCCCCCCCCCCACACACACACATATTGGCTGGGAGAGGGTCCCCAGGGGTCCTGTAACTAGGGAGCTGGTGCTGGAGGCCTCTGGGGTTCCATAGGCCGTTCCGACAACAAGCCCCAGCAGAGCTCTGGAGGGAGAAGGGGGAGGGGACTCTGTCAGCCCGGCACCAAAGGTCACCTTGTTCTCCATCCCTGAGACCCATCCGAGAGGCCTGGGTTCCACGCTGGGGCTGGCTGGCTGTGTGACCTCGGGCCCGCCTTCTCTGGGCCTCAGTCTCTCCATTGACAATAGCTGGCGGTGCTTGCCCTGGTGATGGCTGTTTCCCTCTCTGGGTGGACCCACTGGTTTCCCACAGCCTAAGCCTGTCCTCAGATAGGACATCCACATGAGGGCAGTGACCGGGGCTGAGTGGAGCCCAAGCTACCCAGAGAAGGAATGATGTGGGCTTGGTACCAATCAGCCAGAAAGCTGGCCCGTCCCTCTATCCCCTGCCATGGAGGTCCAGGGAGGGATCTGGAAGTTAGCTGGGAAGTGGCTAAGTCACATCTCTGTCCAGCTGTGGGGACTGGGTGGAAACTCTGGGGTCTGGGTGAGCTGTCACCCCGACGGCAGGATGGGGGCCAACGAACCTTCAGGGAAGCTGTGGCCTTGCCAGGGGGGCAGCAAGCGGTTCCCGAATTATCTCCCGGCTGCTGGCGGGAGCCGACCCCGGATGGCTCCCGGGTCCAGCTCTGCCACCAGATGCTGCAACCACCTGGGCGAGCCCACTGACCTTGGCTTCGCATTTGTGAACGCCTGGTTTGCCTGTGGCAGGGGGCAGCTCAACACAGAGGAAGATGAGGAAAGCTGGGGGACACAGCACGCGATACAGCAAGAAGGTCGACATACTGCGGAGCACACGCCTATGAAGAGGGCGCCCGCCTTGTGCTTTGCCTGACTCTGGCTCTCCCTTCCAGCCTTGTGCCTGGGACGCCACGGTGAGTGCTCGAACATCACGTGGCCCAGGGTCACAGCATTCCCCCCCACACGTGGGCTTGGACCTGCAGGGCTTCAAAGGGAACCTCACCTCCCGCGGGGAGTGATGAAAACAGCCCGGCAGGAAAGAGGTGAGGGGGCACCGGCTGAACAAACAGCAGCCCCCACGGGACCGGGCCTGGCCTCTCTCCTGTGGTCCAAGCCTCACACCTGGGCTTCCTTCCGCCGGCTGCGCGACAGGCACAGAGACAGGGCGTTTGGGCGTCGGTGGTATACAAGCGGGCCGGTGCCGTGTGCGTGGGTGTGCCCACGCATACGCACCTTGGCCCACACCGCGAGGCGTGTATTTCAGTAGAGGCTCTGACGGGTGTGGCAGGGCTGTGTTACCCCATGGGCAGGTTGAGAGCACAACAGGGCAGGGGTTGGTGGGGTTGGTGAACGGTAGCCTGTGGGCCAAATCTGCCCATCGCCTGCGTTTGCACAGCTCGAGAGCTAAGAGTGGTTTCTACACTTGTCAATAGTTGGGGGGGGGGGACGAAAGAATATTTCATGACTTGTGAACATTATACAAATTCCAGTGTTAGGGTGCCTAACGAGTTTCATTAGAATGCGGCCACAGTTGTTCATTTGCTGACTGTCTGTGACTGCTTTTCTATCGCCAAGGGAGAGGGTGGCGCTTACAACAGAGACGGTATGGCCCGCAAAGGCTAAGATATTTACTGCCTGACCTTGTCAGAAAGCCCATCGGCTCCAGTGTTAGGGCACTGGCAAAGCTGAGGCACACTGCCCCTTCCCTCCCCCCAAAATTAAAGTTCGGCTTCAGGGAGCATATCAAGAATTTTACAATTAGAAAATCTAGATAGAAGCTGTGTTCATTTCAGTACATGTATGTGAGCTTTGGGTTTTATAGCTTTATAGTGTTTTGCGCGTGTGTGATGGTGGGAGTGGGGTGGGGAAGAGAGAGAGACAGAGAGAGAGAGAGGGAGAAAGTGCATGCGAGGGAGAATCATAATCTTTTCCAAGATTTAGGACCTCCTACCCACTTCTTGTGCGTCTATCGTATCTAGTACATGCGAGGCACATGGCAGGGGATTAGTCAACGTTTGTGGGATAAAAAAATCGGCTTCGTTCTCTCCATCAACCCAAATGAGTGATGCTCTCACTCATTTCACAGATGGAAAGTGAGGCCTAGCTTGGGGCTCTTTCCTGGGCCATCAACAGTGAGGACAAGATGTCCTTTCTTGACTTGTGTTACTTCTGGGAGAAGTGGGGAACACAGAATAATGTGTCTGGTGGGGAGGCATTTTGCCCCTCCCTCCAGCGGCTTTCCACAACCAAGGTGCCCCCCTCCACCCCACAGGTTTCCAGGCCTTCCTCCCTTACTGGGGGGTCTTGGCAGGCTCCCAGGAGCCTGCTGAGGGATGAGTGGTTTTTTCCCTTTTCCGGCAAACAGGGGGTAGGTGTGGGTGAACAGCCCTGGGGAGGAGGCGTAGGGAAGTAGCTGAAGCTGAACTTCTGGGGGATTCAGCAAAGCTGAACCATAAACGGGCTGCCATTGAGACTAAGGGGCCTGCTGAAAGGGGGAATGGAGGGAGTTTGGGGAGCTACGGGCCCAAGTGGGGGTGCTGGGATTAGGGAAGGAAAGGGGCCTGAAACAGCGGGCCAAGGACCAGGGGGCCAACGTGGCAGTCTTGGGTGGGGTCATCCCTGCCTCCAAGTGCCCCTCCCCACCCCCAGCCAGGCCCTGGAAAATTTCCACACCCAGAGCTGGCTCTGAACCTGCAGAAAGCCAAACACCAAGCCAAGGAGAAAACCCACTTCCTCCTGATGTCAGACCCCTGCCCTCCAGCAGAGACGGTTAGAGGATAAACCAGATGAATAGGGCAGGGAACGCCTAGCATTTCTCACTTCTCCATCTGGGGCTCAGCGCCTCTCTGGAAGAATGGGCATGAGGGTTAACGGTGATTTTCTCCACCGTCAGGAGAAAATTCAAAGCCCTTTTCACGGCTGTCCAGGCTCTGCTCCAACCTCGGCTTGCACCACTTCTCCCTCACTTACTGCACTCTTAACACAGCGGACTTGAATGTACTCAGCTCCTTCCTGCCACAGGGCCTTTGCACGCACGGCTCCCTCTGCCTGGAACACTGCCCCACTCACTCATTCTTCATATTTCCGTTCAAACATCACTTCCTGAGGTTAATCTTCTGTCACCCACCCCCGTACACCGGGTTCATCTCATGTTCTCAGACCTGCAACCGGTTATCTGTGCGTTACGTGACTGCTTGCTCCCTGGGACCTCCGGTGTAGGTCCTCCAGTGAACCTCTGCCCAGGACCCGGTCTGTCTTGGTCCATGCATTTTTCTAGTGCTTAGCACAGGGTCTGACGCCCAGCGAGATCAATAAGTGATTGTATGACAGCATGAGCGAATGCCTGGCACCACCAGTGACCACACTCAATGCCTGGAGCTGTGGAATCACAGATGTGCCGAAACCACATATTAGGAATTCATCTGCGTCTCCACACTCGGTTAGCACCACTCTGTTAGCACCAAGCGATGTTCTAGTGCATAGCTACCCACTAGAACTTTCTGTGATAATGACGGTGTTCTGGACCTATGCTGTCTGTCCAATATGGTAGCTCTGAGACGCACGTGGCCATGGAGCACTTGAAATGCGGCTGGTGGGACTGAGGAAGTGAATTTTAAAGTTTAATTTTAATTAGCATACATTTAAATAGCTGCATGTAGTTAGCGGCTACCGTCTTGAACAGCTCTGGAGAGCAGGGAAGTGTCCTACTATCTCCGCGGCTGTTACGTGCGGTTCTGTTGAGCAGGGATTCGCAGGAACTCCCCCAAACCTCCCTCAGCCGGCCCCTGGGGTCAAAGGTGCCAAGGATTCTCCGGCAGCTTCCTTGAGGCAGGCACTCACCACCCCCCACTGCCCACCAAGCTTGTCGGAGACCAGCAAGCGACGACCCCCAGAGACCTCCACAGGGATGGCATGCTTCCAGAACATGAATGCTGAGCGTGGACCTCACCGTTTTTGTCACTATCATTACCTATCACACGACCACCAAGACGGCCACCAACCTCATTCTCCCCATCATTATTGCCCCATCACGCTACCCCACCCCCCAAAACAACCACCAAATCCATAGTCAATACTATCATTGACATCGCCACCGACGCCGTCTCCATCATGGCCACCTCACCCCCTCCCTCCACCATTACCAACCGCCCTCACACCCATCCCAACACCACCAACACCTGGAGCCAGTACAGGAAACCAGCCAAGAGTGTTGGCTCTGGAACTCAATTGCCTGGGATTAAATCCCCGCTCTAAATTTTTAAATCACTTGGTTTCTGTGAGACTCAGTTTCTTCATCTGTAAAATGGGACTCCTAATAATAATAATAATAATAATAATAATAATAATAATAATTCAGTAGTATTAGGATCTGTGATTGTTGGGAGAGAATCCAATGAGGAAGTGCATGGAAAGCCCTTTCCCGGAGTGCTAAGCTTTTCTAGGTTCTGGGCTCAGTGAGCGCGATTTTACTCGATCCTCACACAGCTGTGGGAGACACTGACCCACCAATTTTACAGGCAAGGAAACCGAGGCTAAGAGAGGAGCTGGAGCTCAGCCAAGGCCCTACCACGCATAGAAGAGGCTGGACTGGAACCCAAGTCTTGAGCTGGACTAGGCGAGGCTATCCCTTTTTTGGGGGAGGTGAGCAAGGCTGGGTCAGCAGAGCAGTCTCCCAGGCTCCCTCCTCGGGGATGCCGCGGGGATTTTAGCATCCCACCACGAAAGGCGGTGTTTCGTCACAGTGATGGCGACCCTGTCCGTCTCGGCCTGGCCGGCCGGGTGGGTGGGGCGGGGCGGGGTGGGGTTGCTCACCTGTGTCCTGCCGAAACTGGTGCATGGACTGCAGGTCGATGATGTAGGGCACCAGCTGGGTGTCCACCTGCCCCAGGACCACAGAACCACGGGCGTCCTCCTTGAGCACGTTCTCGATGTGGTGGCACACGGTGGCCGTGTAAGGCCGCCAGCGGCTGTGCTCATTTAGCCACTCCCACACCACCACCCGGGCCACATTCTGCGGTGGGAAGCCCAGCCCGTTCACGGGCATCATCACACCCTGGCCTGGCCTTGACATGGCCACTGCTGCAGCCGCAGGGGCCGGGACCCCGAAGGCCTCCTTGCGAACCCGGGGTCCTCTGTGAGGCCCAGAGGCCCCAGTTAAAGGAGCGTGGGGTGGGGTTCCAGGCCCCAAGGACCCCCGCCCCCAGCGCTGTCTCAGATAAAGGGTGCTGCTCTGGACAGCAAACGTCTTTTTCAGGATGGGGAAACGCTGCTCTAAATTCCTCGGTCCCCGGGGCTCAGCAAAGACAGCGAGGCAGCCGCCCCTCCTCTAGGTCCAGTCTCTTTCCTGCAGGTCTCCAGTCACTTCTTCCCAGCCAGCCACGCAGGGCCTGTCACCCAGGAGGCCCGGGCCAGCCTGCTGGCTCTGCAGCGCCCAGCCGGCCCTCTGCGCTCCCGACTGCGTCCCAGACCCTGAGCCTGGCTCCTGCGGGGCTGCTCGCCTGGTCTCGGGTCCGCCCCTCCGACGGCTCCTGCTGAAGGGGGCGTCCCTGTCCCCCCTGTTCCTGCTTCACACGGCGTCCTGGTAGGCCTGGCTGGCTGAAGAACGCACCGGAGAGGGTGCGCCGCGGACCCCTGGCCCGCCGGCCCGGCTGCGGCTCCGGAGCTGGGCGGGGGGGACGAGGGGGGCGGGGGCCCGTGGGCACGCCCCACCCCACTCGTGCTCGCGACCTGCCGGGAGACAAGAAGGGGAGAGGGCCCTTTAAGAGGAGAGCGCAGCACCCCCTCCCCCTTCCCGGGAGAGCGATCGGCTGAGAACAATGGGGAACCGATGGGGGGGCTGGCAAGGGGGGCTTGAGGGGTCACCGCCCGCGTTCCCTCGGGGTCGGCCCGAAGGGAGGGCACGGGCCGCGGGCGCGATTTTCCGAGGCTCCACGCCTGCGGCGCCCCCTCCTCAGCTTCCCGAGCGCGCCCCTCCCCCGGGGCCCGCGCCGGGGCCGGGATGCAGGGCGCGCGGGGATGCGCGGGGATGCAGGCGCGGCCCAGGGCCCCTCGGGGGTCGCGTCGCCTCGTTGGCGAAGCCGGGAGCCGGATGGTCGCGGCTTCCCGCCCTGGGGGTACCAGCGCCCCCCTTCCCCAGCCCAGCCCTCCCCCGAGCGCGCGGCCGGCACCCCGCAGGAGCCGGGGGTGGGGTCCATAAGCGCCCCGCGCTCTCACCGCCTCTCCGCTGTGCTGCCTCCTTCTCGGCTGGCGCTTCAGCACCGCCGCCTCCTGGGCTCCCCCCGGAGTGGGAGGGAGCCGCGGTCCCGCCTCCGCGCCCTTTCCCTCCCAGGCCCCGCGGCCGCCGCACGCCGGGGCGCTGGGCTTTCCGCGCGGACAGACTACCCGGCCGACCGACGGACGCACGCGCCGGCTCTGGACGCCGGGATCCCGCGGGTGGGAGGTGGCCGCGGCGGAGCTCCGGGGAGGGGCGGGGAGGGGGCGGAGAAGGAGGAAGGGGAGGAGACAGGCCGGGCCCGAAGCGCGGCGGGCGCTGACAAGCGCATCCCATCCCGGGGGGGGGGGGGGGGGGGCCCAAATCCTTGGCTAGCCCCCCCCTCACTTTGGGACCCCAGGGGGTCTCCTGACCCCATGCGTGAAGCCAGGCTGGGAGAGGGAGGTGTCTGTGGGTCGCCTGCTTGAATCCTAGTCGCCTCCACGTTCCAACCGCCCAGTCCAGGGCCTGGCACCCAGTAGGTGCTCAATAAATGCTTGAATTAATGAATGCGATCTGCCTGAAGGAAGATCTTTGCACATTCTAGGGCATAGCTTTCTCTTCTCCTTCCATTATTCTGGGGGAGGGGAGCGGGGAGGGCCAACAAGGCCCATTTCAGAGCCGAATGGAATCTTTGCGGAATGGGAAGTGTAGATACAGGAAGACTGAGGGCCAGAGAGGACAAGGAACACGGCCAGGATCACACAGCGGGTTCAAGCAGTGCCCAGACACCAACCCGGAACTGACTCTTCTTTCCGCACCGCATTAGCCGGTTCGGAGCTCACTTCCCCAAAACACCCACCTGCTCCGGGTGAGTGGGATAGCAACAGCACCTTGCCCCCAAGGGGGGTTTAGGGGCCCCAGGCCGGGAGGCAGAGACCTTGGAGGGAGGTAAGAGGAGGCCCTCCACCATCTCCTTCACAGATGTCTGCAAACAATAGGTGCTTCATAAATGCTGGGTGAAGGTTGGCTGGCTGGAAAGGAAGGCCAGCTCTCCTTCCTCTGACAGGCTGGATGCAGCTGAGGACGCGCGCTAGCGGCGAAGGGGGTGGACCACCCCTGTGGCCTGCGGGTGTTTAGATTAGGGAAGATGAAGGATGTGTCCGGGAACTCCAGCCGGGGGCGGCAGACCGGGGGTCAGCGGCCTGTTTGGGAGCCTGCCCAGAGCGGCCCACACTCCTCTTCCTCCCCAGGGCTGATGGCGATAAACTAGGTGAGGTCAGGGGCCAGCTGCTCAGGGGCGCTTTCCCAGAATCAAAGGCCGGTTCCCCAGCCAGCTGGAGTGACCTCCCCTCCCCAGGCCCCTGCTCTGTCCTGCAGCCCAGTGTCTACGGACTTTCCCAGATCGAGTCAGTGACTGTCTGCTTGGGCCTGCCATAGACTAAAGGGAAAAAGCTCTCTATGAGGTGCTGATGGGTGGCTTTTTGGGGGTCCATGAGGGCCCCCCTCCCCCGTCACAGACCGACTGATGTGTCCGTGCCTTTTTCTGGGAAGCAGGGCTCTGGCTTTCAGAGAGTTTTCTCAAAAGAGACTGTGACCCAAAAGATTCCGAGCTAGTGCTCAACAACCTTTCTGTTACAGAAGGGGATCTGGGGACCCCAGGGTGGGGAAGCAGCTAATTCAAGGTCATATGGAAATTTAGCAGCAAGTCAGTCGCATGGCTCTGGGACTGTACAATGCTTTTCAAGATCTGATTGAATGCCACGTCCTCCGGGAAGCCTCTCCTGAACTCATCCTGTCTTCTTCTGTGTTCCTTTGCCCCTACCTTGATGTGACCAGTCTCTATCGCAATTAGCCACTTCAGTGCTGTCCCTGCTACAGGGAGACATCCATGAGATCAGGGGCCGTGTCTGATTCGTCGTGTGTGGTGTGGCTGGTGCCCATTACATAATGGTTAGCATTTATTGAGTGCCTATTATGTGTCTCGCACTTACATAATGCTAGTCTTCATAATTGCCCCACAAGGTAGGGAATATTGTCCTCCTGTTACAGATGGGGGAAAAAAACACCTCCTGAAGCTCAAAGAGGTTAAGTGATCTGCCTAGGTTCCCACAGGGAAAAAGTGGCAGAGCTGGGGTTTGAACCCCAAATCCTTTTCCAACTCCCACAGCACCGCGCTGCCTCTGTGTTTGTTGAGTGACTAATGAATGGCATCCGGCTAAGGATCTGGTGCGGCACGGCCCTACTGGCCCCTCTCCGCTGGGCTGTGGAAAACCCGAAAGTGCAAAAGCCCTGCTCCCAGGGAACCCTGGGAGAAAGGGATTTCAAGGAGCGGAAAGGAATTTGGCCTTCCGGGAGCCACCATCCACTGGGGAGGTGGCTCAGACACCAGTGGAGAAGCCAATAGGACAAAAGCAATTAAT
This sequence comes from Lynx rufus, assembly GCF_022079265.1. Taxonomy (NCBI): domain Eukaryota; kingdom Metazoa; phylum Chordata; class Mammalia; order Carnivora; family Felidae; genus Lynx; species Lynx rufus. Next base: position 5,211,533 of record NW_025814839.1, on the reverse strand, counting down.
CACAAGCTCTTTCAGGAAAAAAAAAAATTTGTATGTATGTATTACATCCCTCGAAAAAACATTCCAGGGTTTTCTCTTCTGCGTGTTTTTGTCTTGCGTGCTCACGGCCACGATCCTAGCCGAGGTCGCACAATGAGATCAAACTGATGAGTTGGAGGACGTTATTCTGCCACTTTTCTAGATCTCCGAGTTGTACATCAAGTTTCAGGCCAATCGCACTTAGTTTAACCTGCGCACGAGGTTCACCACGATTTCCTCCTTCTGTGACAACTAGGATTTCAAGTTCTCCGACACAACCATGCTTCACCCTCACGGTTAGGAACCAGACGATGACTCTGGAGCATGGCAGGCAGGAACTTGTGCTTTGCCTTTCTTCTTCGCCTTGTTGGCGCTCTTGAGAGCACCATCCAGGATGTTCTTGCGCGCCATTATGGTGGCACGGGAGGATGGCAGCTGGAGTTGAACTCAGTTTTTGTTCTCTCCGTCATCTGTTCATCCATTCACCCATCACTCTATCTATCATCTATCTACTTATCTATCCCTCCATGCGTCCTATTCATCCATCATTTATACATTCATCCCTGCAAGTCTTCCTTCCTTCCTCCCATCTTTCTTTCCTCCCCTCCTCCCTTCCTTCCTTCCTCCCTTCCTTCCTTCTTCTCTTCCTTCCTTCTTTCTTTCTTTCTTTCTTTCTTTCTTTCTTTCTTTCTTCCTTTCCTTCCTCCCTCCCTTCCTTCCTTCCTCCCATCTTTTCTTCCTTCCTCCCATCTTTCTTTCCTACCTTCCTTTTCTTTCTTTCTTTCTTTCTTTCTTCCAATCTTTCCTCCCTCCCTTCCTTCCTTCCTTCCTCCCATCTTTCTTTCCTCCCTTCCTTCCTTCCTCCCTTCCTCCCTTCCTTCCTTCCTCTCTTCCTTCCTTCCTCCCATCTTTCCTTCCTTCCTCCCTCCCTCCCTTCTTTCTTTCTTTCTTTCCTCCCTCCCTTCCTTCCTCCCTCCCTTCCTTCCTCCTTTCTTTCTTTCCTTCCTCCCTTCCTTTCTTTCCTTCCTCCCTTCCTTTCTTTTCTTCCTTCCTCCCATCTTTTCTTCCTTCCTCCCATCTTTCTTTCCTACCTTCCTTCTCTTCTTTCTGTCTTTCTTTCTTTCCTCCAATCTTTCCTCCCTCCCTTCCTCCCTTCCTTCCTTCCTCCCATCTTTCCTTCCTTCCTCCCTCCCTCCCTTCCTTCCTTCTTTCCTTCCTTCTTTCCTTCCTTCCTTCCTCCTATCCACCCGTAACTCTATCCATCTATCCACTCATCTATCTGTCCATCCATCTGTCCAAAAATATTCGCCCCTGCCTATGGGGCAGACACTGGGCTATGTGCTAAGACACGGGAATAACCAAAACAGAATTGGTTCCTGCTCTCCTGCATCTCGGAGTCTAGGGCAAGACAGACATGAAGCAGAGAATCATACAAAGTGTGATCACAAAATTTTGCAAGAGCCATGAAGGACAAGTTCAGGATATCATGAGGGTCTCTCACAGGGGTTCTACCAGGTCTCAGGAGCCAGGGAGGGCTTCTCAAAGGAAGTGACATTTTCAGCTACTCCCTGAAAGATTCAGAGTCTTAGTGTGGTTAAGTGGGGTGGGAGGGGGAGCAGAGGGGACACGGCTGTGCAAAGGCCCAGAGGTTAGAAAGAGCTTAGTGTGGGTGGGTTGCGATGTTATTTTAGACCAACAAGGGTGAGCAAGAGGAAGTGGCAGGGCCATGATGTAGGGCCTTGTAAGCCCCAGCATGGGGAATTATGGGAGGGGAAGCCCCACCCTCAGAAGCTCTGACTTAGGTGGCCTGGGGGCCCAGGCATCAGTAGTTTTGGCCAATGGTCGTTTCCCTGGACTCAGGGGATTGAAGCAGAGAGATGAATCAGCCTTTCTCCAGGAAATTAATAATAATAATAATATTCCAATAATACCTAATATTAGTCCTCAGATCTTGTTTTGGGCCATCCATTTGTTCAATCAGAAAATATTTATTGAGCACCTCCTATGTGCCAGACACGGTTCTAGGCACTGGGGAAAGAATAGTGAAAACAGAGACAAAAATCCCTGCTGACATGGGGGTGCAGGTGGAGAGAGCTAGGAAACAAACACTCAAGTAAAATACATAGTAGATCATGAAGTGTAACTACTATGGGGAAAGAGAAACCCCTCTTCACACCGCTGGTGGGGATGTGAGTGAGTGTGAAAGTCTGCTTTTATCTTTCAGAGCTGAGCGTGTGCAAATCATAATTAGGACCCAGCCTCCTCCCGCGAAGTATGCACCCCGGGGAAATTCTTGCCCGTCTACAACAGGAGACACACGGCAGAATATTCCTAAGGCCTCTGTTCACGGTGGCCCAAATGGAGAAACCTCCAAGCGCCCGTGTATGGGAGAGCAGACGAATAAATTCTCACAATGAACTATCACACGGCAGTCAAAACGGAGGGACCATCGCCCCACATCACGATATGAACGGATCTCTGAAACAGAACAGCCGGTGAAAAATGTCCCATCACATAAACGTGGTTTCCTTTTCATAAAGTTAAAAGCAACTCAAGTTCTCCACGCATGTTTGCAATACTACATTATGAAAAGGAAACGCGGGAAGAATAAATATGGGATTCAGGGTGAGGATTTGGGTGGCGGGGTAGGACGCTGGGATGGGGGACGTGTGGTCAGATGTGGGTCGCCATCGAGATTCCAGTTTTTGTTTTGGGTGGTGAGTTCATGGGTGTTTGTTGCATTGTTAAAAAGGATCATTAAAAGCTGATGAGAGTGGGCTACGAAGTCTTCTTGGATTTCGTGAAACACTTCAGTCTCCCTCGGGTGATACCACATACACAGTGAGCAGCTGAGCCAGAGAAAGCCCAGGTCTGGTTGACCTTGAGGCCGCTGCGTCTGGGATAAGGGGTCTCGACCCATTTCCGTTGTGGTGTCCTCTCGTCTTTGGATAACCTGGGGCAGGTGACTCCTGGCCACCTTTCCCTCTTCTCCAGCCCCTGGGCAGTCTGGAGGCAGGGCGGGCACACTCCATCCACCAGTCACTGTGTCCCCAGCACAGAAGGAAGGGACCCAGAGGAAGAACGAGGTCAGAGTCAAGGGTGAGCGGTTTGTGGTGGGAGGGCGGTGCAGCTCTGGGGCTGGTCCATCGGGGAAGGGAGCAGGGAAGAAAGAGCTCTAACTTTCTCCAAGACTCTAGTGTTCTTGGTTTTTTGGTTTTTTAACCCCTCTAGAAACCGCCAGCTCCTTCTGTGGAGGAGAGAAGGGGAATGGCTATACAGCGCCCCCTGGTGGCCTGTTTTGGGCCGTTGCTCTCCTGCTGGAAGGACTCCCAGGGAATTCATTTTACCTGTTTTTAATGTATTATTATTGCGGTAAAAATGCACACCATAACATTTATAATCAATCATTTCTAAATTTTTTAAATGTTTATTTCTGAGGGAGAGAGAGAGAGAGCAAGCATGAGCGGGAGAGGGGCAGAGAGAGAGAGAGAGAGAGGGAGATACAGAATCCGAGGCAGGCTCCAGGCTCCCAGCTGTCAGCACAGAGCTGGACGTGGGGCTCGAACCCATGAACCCCGAGATCATGACCTGAACCGAAGTCGGTTCGGGCCCTGGCAACCCCATTGTACTTCCTGTCTCCACGATTGTGACTGTTCTAGGCTATTTGTCCTTTCAAGACTGGCTTTTTTATCACTTGGCATGATGTCCTCAAGGTTCATCCTCGCGGTAGCCTATGTCAAGCTTCCTTCCCTCTCGGGGCGGAAGAAGATTCCATTGTGTGTATACGTTGCCTTTGATGTATCGGTTGGGCCGTGGAGGAATCCTGGGGCAGCTTCTACCTCTGGGTCGTTGTGAATAAAGCTGCCCCGAGGGCAGGTGAGCCACTATCCCTGAGACCTGCTTTCAGTTCTTTCCAATATACACCCAAAGTGAACTTGCTGGATCATTGGTGCTATGACTGAACTGTGCTCACCCCCCTCCCAGGTCGTGTGTTGAATCTCTCACCCCCAAGGAGAACGTATTTGAGACGTGGCATACCTAAAAAGGGGGTACTCAAGGTTAAATGGGGCCATGGGGGTGGGATCCTCACCAGACAGGACTGGTGGACGTTTATAGAAAAAGAGGAAGAAACAGGGGCGCCTGGGGGGCTCAGTCGGTTAGTCGTCAAGACCGGCTCAGGTCCTGATCTCACAGTTCGCGGGTTCGAGCCCCGCGTCAGGCTCTGTGCTGACAGCTCGGAGCCTGGAGCCTGCTTCGGATTCTGTGTCTCCCTCTCTCTGCCCCTCCCCTGCTCACGCTCTGTCTCTCTCTCTCTCTCTCTCTTTCTCAGAAATAAATAAGAACATTCCAAAACAGAGGAAGAAACGGGGTTCTGTTTCCTCCCCTGCCTTCAAGTGGAGGAAAGAACACGAGCGTACCCCGCGAGAAGGGGGCCATCTACAAGCCAGGGGGAGACCCCTCGCCAGGACCCGGCCACGCCGGCACCCCGGTCTCAGACTTCCAGCCTCCAGGATGGCGAGATCAACGTCTGTCCTTTAAACCACCCAGCCTGTGGCATTTTCTTCTGGCGGCCTGGGCTGACCGATACGATATGGGGGTTCTGTCTTTAATTTTTCGGGGAGCTGCAGCTACACCCGTCTTACATCCCCACCAACAGAGCACAAAGGTTCCCATTTCTCGGCACTCTCGCCAACAACACTTGCCATTTTGTGTCTTTCGTTTTTTTCCTTTTTAAAAAAATAACTTTGTAAAAATGCTTATTTATTTATGGAGAGAGAGAACAGGGGAGGGGCAGAGAGAGAGAGAGGGAGCGAGAGAGAGAGAATCCCAAGCAGGCTCCCTGCGGTCAGCACCGAGCCTGATGTGGGGCTTGAACCTACAAACCGCGAGATCATGACCTGAGCCGAAATCAAGAGTCGGACACTTAACCGACTGAGCCACCCAGGTGTCCCAGGGTTTTTTTTTTTTTTTTTTTTTTTTGATAGTAGCCATCCTGGTGGGTGTTCCAGGGAGTTGTTTCTCCCGACCCTTCAGTGAGGGCTTACTGTGTGCCCAGCACCGGGCTAAGTGCCTATGTCATCCTTGTCACGATCCAATCCTCACCGGACCCTGCTGGTGAAAGCGTCAGCGCTTGTCCACATTTACGGATGAGGACACCGCGGTTGGAAGGCACAAGTGACTGAGCGCTATCAGCCAGCAAATGCTAGGCACGTCGACGGTTCGAACTTGGGTCCGTGTGACTCTCCAGCCCAGGGTCACGAGGACAGCTGGCGGTCACAGAGCATCACCCCTGTGTGGGCACCGCCCTCTGCTCCTCACAGACATTCCTGCGAGAGAGGTGCTATCATTATCCTCGTCTTCCAGATAAGGAAACTGAGGCGCAGAAAACTCAAGGGCTGCCCCAGGGCCACATGGCCACTAACTGGTACAGCCGGGGTTTGAACCTAGTGGCCCCTCTTGCGGTGACACGAGCGCACCGAGCTTCGCGAGTCTCACCTACGAAAATCCAGATTTTCCCGAAGGAAACACGAGGGAGGCTCTGATGTTGAGTACGAGAGGGACTGTAACTGACCCGAGGTGGCTTCTGGGCTTCCAGGAGCTGGTACTCTGGTCCTGGGTTCCCAAGGAAAGCCCAGGCATTACATGAGAGAAACCAGATTTGAACCTGTCTGCATACCCCGCCCCCCCCCTTTTTGGGGGGGTTTAACTTTTTATTTTAAATTCATTTGGGGCAGAGAAATTGTGAAGGATGTAATACATTCTTGTATACCCTTCACCCAGATTCTTCAAATGTTAACATTTTTACCATATTTGCCTTCCCCCCCCTCTCCCCCCCCCCACCTTCAGCTGATTGGATCAGGCCCACCCTCATTATGGAGGGCAATCTGCTTAATCAGTCTACTTATGTCAATGCTAATCACATCTAATAACGCCTTCACAGCCACATCTAGACTGGGGGATCCAAACATCTGGGCATCGTAGCTCCAGAAATCACAACCTCAGACAACAGTGTCCAGAGCAGGAGGGGAGAAAGAAGATTAAAAAACTCTTTTCCCGGCCCGTCTCTCTCTTAAGAAGAGGAAGACAGTCTTCCCAGAGTCCCTTAGCAGACTTCCCTTGCTGTTTAATTGGCCAAGCCTGGGTCACATGCCCACCTCTAGACCAATCACTGGCAAGAGGGCACTGGCTTAGACCAATCAAGACGCATCCCCTGGGACTGGGTGGATGGTCTGGGGAGCAAGGAAGAAGGGGGAAGTGACTGCCGGGTGGGCAACCAACAGTGCTGGCGGGTACTTAATGCTGTGAACTTCATCACGTACCTGGGGGGCGAACAACGGATGACGGCTGAACTTGGTAGAGGCAAGCGTCCCACAGAGGAAGACAAGCATGGAGAGGGCTGGCTTGGGTCTCCTCAGCGGGATTAGTTTTCCTGGCTTGCCCAGTGCCCTTGGTGGTTACCAGGATATCTGGAGGTCTCCACCTGGTCGGGGAGGCGGGGCGGCCCAGCTGCAGACGAGGAAGTGGCCGCCACTGGCTGTCGTCCTCTCTGGCGTGACAATCTGATTCTGACCCACGGCCGCCCCGCCTGGGCTCTGGCCAACCCGCTGGCACCTGGCCGGCCACCTGCTATTCATCTAGAAGCTGAGTCTGCAGGGGGAGACCACGGAAGACATATCGGGAGACTTTCCCAGCACGGAAGCAGGGATGGAAGGGGAGAGGAGAAGGGGCTTTTGACCCCAAAGCTACCAGCCAGAGAGAGAGAGGTCGAGGATACACAGAAATGGGGTGAAAAATCCGATTCTCATTTACAGGACACTTTCCTTTAGGTCTCCCCCCCCTCGCCCCTTCTCAAGAGCCCTGACCGCATCACAGGGTCCCTTCCACCGTGTAACGTTGCATATTCATAGATCGTGGGGTTCAGGATGCGGACAACTTGGCCCCACTATTCAGCCTATCACCGTCACCCGGTGAGGAGTGGCTGAGACCTCTGAGCCCCCACGCTGCCCCCTTTTCCTTCCCAGCAGGGCCACCGCAGTTTCCGTCACTGACGGATCCCACGTGGCCTTGCTCACGCCAGCGGCAGCGTGTCCGTGGATCCCCCGCTTGCCATCTTTAGGGAAGGGATGGGCCCGCGGGTCTCACAGTCTGGGGTCTGTGTTGAAGTCCTGGCTTCCACCCTTCCTCGCTGTGTGACCCGGGGCAAGTTACTGCACCTCTCTGCGCCTCTGTTTTCTCACCCGTAAAGTGAAAACACCTGTCCCATCGGTGTGGCGCGTGAGGACCAGGTGGCTGAATGAATGTAGGGTTCTCGGGACAATGTCTGGTTCATAGTAACTGCCGTAGGTGTTGGCCAGCTTTATGCACGTGGGCACTTACTCATGCAGTCACGAAAGCATGACCTCCTGTCACTCCCCGTCTGCCTCTGGGGTGGGCAAGTGTCAGGGTATTCAACCCCAGCTGCCACAACAGACAAATCTGGAATCACGGGGGCTGAACACACTCACGGCTTGCCTCTCGCTCACCTGAAGGCTGCTGAGGGCACGCACCCCTCCTCCCTCCGTGGACAGCACGCGTCCTCCGTGCTGGGCGCGGTGCGGGGAAGAGAGACACCGGACAGCTTTCCTCCATCGTGACCGGCTCTCATCTTGGAAGTGACACGTGGCGGGGGGGTGGAGCCTGGGGAGGGACAGAGGAGGCACCTGGTGCAGCCCGAGGGGACAGGAGTCTTCAGGGAGGAGGGGACTAGCAACCGCAGCCTTGGACAGAGACGCGTCTGTGATGATCCCGGGCGTGGCCAGGGAGAAACCTTGCAGGGCGCCCAGGTTTCTTCAACTTTCAGGCTGGGATATGGAATCGAGGTTTCGTCTGGAGAAAGAAGGATGGGGCAGAAGTGGGGCGATTCGTTGAGGTTTGGTCGACCTGGAGACCCTGGCGACCGGGTCCACTGACCCCTTGAACTTGGATCGGAAAACACATCTTTACTCTCATTTACCGCTAACTGCAGTGTGGCGTTTCTGTGCGCTACGGGCGACATAGCACAGACGTGAGTGTAGCGGGTTAAGACTGTGGCATCAGGGGAGATCGCAGATGGTTTATATCACATTTCGCCTGTCGGAGCCACATCAAAAAAATACCACGTTTACTCATCACTACGTTCAAATCACGAGAGTCATGAGGCTAGAATCTTCACTTTAGGCAACAACGCCCGATGGTGGGGTGAATCGGCGGGGGGCCCTGGGAGCTGCAGCTGAGGGAATCTGCCGGGCTCTTGGGTGGCATTGGTGACCCCTGTGGGTGGGCGTCTTTCCCCGGGACCTGGGTCATTGTAGCTGTGGAGGCGGCCACCTGGCCCAGGTCGAGTGGGGGCTGCAGCCTGGGTTCAAAGCTCAGCTGGGAAGTAAGTTTGTTACCACTCGAGAAGAATCTTTGGTTTTTGATCACCCGTGGCCGTTGGAACCTTTGCTCTGTGCGAGCGGAGATCCACAGTGGTTCGCTAGCCCCCCAAAGCGGGGTTTTCAGGAGTTCCTGCGGTCAAGGGGCTAAAAGCTTAACATCTGGAGGCAGACCGGCCCCGGGGTAACATCCCACCAGCCCACCTACTGGCTGCAGGCCCTTGGGCCAGGGAAGTGACTTCCCCGGGCCTCAGTTTCCTTGTTTTATTTTATTAAATTTTTTTTAACGTTTATTTATTTATTTTGAGAGACAGAGACAGAGCATGAGCAGGGGAGGAGCAGAGAGAGAGAGACACAGAATCCGAAACAGGCTCCAGGCTCCGAGCTGTCAGCACAGAGCCCGACGCGGGGCTCGAACTCACAAACCGTGAGATCATGACCTGAGCCGAAGCCGGACTCTCAGCCGACTGAGCCACCCAGGCGCCCCGGGCCTCAGTTTCCTTATTTGTAAAATGGGAACGGCGGTATCCAGCCCAGAAGGCAGTGCTGAGGCCTTAGGGTGACAAGGCGCTTACCTCATTTCTTGGCCCGAGGGGAGCGGTGCTCGGTACATGGTGGCCGGTGGTTGAGAATGTCCTTTCCCCCGGGGGCCAGACAGAGCCAGCAGCGGGGTCCGTTCCCCTCCTGCCCTCTTTGCTCAGGCTTCATACTGCAGCAACGGAGCCTCCTTCTCCAGGCTCCTAAATCAAGCTGAGCGGTGAAGCGAGTCTGGCCCATCAGCAGGGACATTTCCACTCGGAGCAGCTTTGAGATAGCGGGGTTTGCCGATGGCGTTTCTGCTTGGGCACTGGGCCTGTCTGGGCTGTTTACTGCAGGACGCCTGGAGGATGTGAGCAGGGAGCGGGGAGAAGGACGTGGAGCCTTCTGTTGCCTTCAGGAGCCCCGCAAAGGCAAGGGGAGGACAGCAGGGCTCTGGGAGTATAGAGTCCCCTGGGTGTGAGCCTGAGAATGCCTCCTGGCCACGACCTGGGCGGGGGCCTCCGGCAAGAGAGCGGTTCTGAGCCTCGGTTTCCCCCTCTGTCGGACGGAGGGAATGTAGGCAAGAGTCCAATGAAATGGCCAAGGAAGAGCTCCGTGCCAGGCACACAGAACACAGGAACGCTGGGCAGCTTCCTTAGCAGACAGGATGCACAGAGCTGAGCCCCGCGTGCCCTCGGCCGAATGCAGACTGGGGACGGGGGTGCGGCGCGGTGTGTTTGGTCCATTTGGCCTGCCTTGGCTAGGCCGCCCCCGCTGGCACCTTGGGGCCACCCACCTGCGTCTTCTCTCTTCTGTACCTCTGGCCGCAACCCGAGATTCTCAGCAGCTGTTTGCCACCTGCTAGTTCCCAGCTACAGACGGGGCCGGCTGCGGGGGCCCCTCGCTCGGAACTGTACGTGGTTCAATGCTCTGATGTCCTAGTCTTGAAACTCTTCATGTGTTTTGGGCAAGGGGTCTTGCATTTTTATTTTGCGCTGGCCTCTGCAGATCATGAGGCTAAGGTGACCGCTCACCACGAGCAGAGCTAAGGTGACCGTTCCTTTGAGTCCACGGCTTCTTCCGCTCTCCGTGTATTTACGATCTTATCGGAGCAGAAGCTTCTAGACGGAAGAGCATTCACCAGTGACTGGAGTCTTAAGGAATTAGTCTGTATTCAAATATGCCCCCAGGCCTAACACTAGGATGTATCTGTGTGTTCAGGCTTACATGTCTCTCTCTCTCTCTCTCTCTCTCTTTTTTTTTTTTATCATTTTTTAAAATGTTTATTCGTTTTTGAGAGACCGGGGGGGGGGCAAGTGGGAGAGGGGCAGAGAGAGAGAGACACACACACAGAATCCGAAGCAGGCTCCAGGCTCTGAGCTGTCAGCACAGAGCCCGACGCGGGGCTGGAACTCACCGACCGTGAGATCATGACCTGAGCCGAAGTCAGACGTTCAACCGACTGAGCCACCCGGGCGCCCCCAGGCTTACCTGTCTCTAAGTGGGAGATAGAATTTTACTGGGAACATGGAGGAAAGAACACTTGATCCTGCCTCTCTTTAAGAGTTAGTGACGAACTGGGACACAACGTGGGGCGCATTAAATGTCACGTAAGCTCGTCTTCATTCTTGTTTTTCAAGAGAGCCTCACAATCAAGCCTGTCCTCTCCTCCCCATTCAGTACGAGAGTTTGGGTTCTTGTTTCAAGCGGCTCCGTCGAAACGGTCTTTTTCCCAGTTGTGTTTGCATCTATTCATTATTTTCTCAGTGCGGTAAAACAGACATTTCGGCCGCTTTCAAGTGCACAGCTACTCGTCGCGGCTCACACCAACCTCTGCAACCATCGCCTTGATTTCCAAAACGTTCTCGTCGTCCCGGACGTACGCTCTGGCCCCCTCAAGTTATAACCCTCATCTGTGGCTTCCTCCCAGCTCCTGCCAACCCCGTATCCACTTCCTGTCTCCGAACTTGCCTTTTGTAGGTATTGCGCGTAAGTGAAACAGCGCCACGGTCGGCCTTCTGGCCTATTCTAGCTTCGCCGACCTGGCGGACTGTTTTCGAGGTCCGCCTGCCGATGTCGCACGGCTCCGCGCTTCCTTCCATCTCCGGCTGACGACGATTCCTCTGCGTGGCGAGCCCACCGTGCGCTCATCCGTTTGTCTGTTGGTGGACACGTGGCTCGTTTCCACCTTTGGGCTGCCGGGAACCACGCTGCTGGGGATATTTCTGTGCGTGAAGCATCTGTCTGAATGCCCGTTGCCGATCCTTTGGGGTGTATGCCGAGGGGCGGAATTGCTGGGTCATGGGGTGATTCTGTGTGTCGCTTTTTGGAGAACGTGTCAAACGGTTTCCCCAGCGGCCGGGCCACGTTACAATCCTGCCAGCCGGTGCATGGTTTCCGGTTCTCCACATCCTCCCCTACACGTGTGTTTTGTTTTTGTTTCCTTGGGGTTTTTTTTGTTTTGTTTGTTTTGGTGGTTTTTTTTTTTTTTTTTTTTTTGTCTTAAAATTGTTTTTTGCGGGGCGCCTCGGTGGCTCCGTCGGTTGAACGTCCAACTTCGGCTCGGGTCATGATCTCACAGTGCGTGGGTTCAAGCCCCACGTCTGACTCTGCGCTGACAGCTCAGAGCCTGGAGCCCGCTTCCGATGCTGCGTCTCTGTCTCCCTCTGCCCCTCCCCACCCGTGCTTTGTCTCTCTCTCTCTCTCTCTCAAAAATAAACGAAAACTTTTAATAAAAATAAATTGAAAACATGAAATTGGGTTTTTGTCTTTTGTTGTTGAGTTGTTGAAGTTCTTTATATATTGTGGGTGTGAAACCCTCACTGATAAGATTTGCGAATGTTTGCTTCCGTTCTGTGGGCGGCCCTTCCACTCTCTGATAGCGTCCTTTGATGCACGAAAATTTTTAAACGTACTGAAGTCCGACGTATCTATTTTTTCTTCGGTTGCCTCTGTTTGGGTGTCACATTTAAAGAAAACCATTGCAAAATACGAGATCGTGCATGCTTTCATCTGACAGCTTTATAGTTTTAGCTCCTAAAATCTGGGTCTTGGACCAGTTCTGTTAATTTTCGTCGATGGCATAAGATAAGGGCCCAGCTTCCTCGTGGTATGCATACCTCTGGTTTGCTCAGCACCCTGTGCTGAAGGGACCGACTTCCACAGAATGACCTTGGCACCCTTGTTGAAACCACTGGACCAGGGACCTGAGGGCTTATTTCTGGGCTCTCAATTCTATTCTATTGGTCTGAATGTCTATTCTTAGGCAAATACCACACTGTTCTGATTACCGCGGCTTTGTGTCAAGTTTTGAAATCGGAAAATACGAATCCTCCAACTTTGTTCTTATTTTTAAAGATTGTTTGGGCTATTCTGGGTCCCTTGAAATGCCGTGTGAAGCTTAGGATGAGTTTTTCCCATCTCTGGAAAACGTACCATGAGGATTCTGATAGAGATTGCTTTGAATCTGTATACTGCCTCGGGTAGTATTGTCATCTGAACAATGTATATACCTTTTAAAAGGTGGCCTGTCTTTTTTTTTTTAAGTTTATTTATTTAATTTTGAGAGAGACGGCGAGAGAGCACAAACAGGGGAGGAGCAGAGAGAGGTGGGGACAGAGGATACAAAGCAGGCTCTGTGCCGACAGCAGAGAGCCCGATGGGGGGCTCGAACCCACAGACTGTGAGATCATGACCTGAGCCAAAGTAGGATGCTTAACCGACTGAGCCACCCAGGCTCCCCTGTCTATTTTTTTGAGAGAGAGAGAGTGTGAGCAAGGGAGGGACAGAGAGAGAGAGAGAGAGAGAGAGAGAGAGCATGAATGGGGGAGGGGCAGAGAGAGAGGGAGAGAATCCCGTGCAGGCTCCACACTGTCAACACAGAGCCCCCCTATACCGGGCTCAAACTCGTAAACTGCGAGATCCTGACCTGAGCCAAAATCAAGAGTCGGATGCTTAACTGATGGCACCACCCAGGCGCCCCTGTCATCTGAACAGCATTCAGCCTCCCAATCCATGAATACAGTTCCAGCAGTGTTTTAGGATCTCCTGCATTCACCTTTTAATAGGGAATTCTTAAAAGTGGGAAAGCCGACCAGCCTCAAAGACTTGCATCCCTGTTGGTCACACTCGAGGTCAATGGGAAAGGCGTGTTTCTCGCTCGAATGTACTGCACAGAATGATTGCGGAAATACCTCAGCGGATTAATTCAGTAGCGTCCGTCCAGTGTCCCCAGGCCTGTTTCGGAGCCATTGGTCGCCTTTCCCTTCTCTGCTCCTAGTGAGTAGTTAACGAACGGGATGTGGAAATAACAGATTGTTTAAAGAGGCCTTATTGCCTGGATCGCGGTTCAAAACGAACCTCCCTCCCCAGGCACTTTGCACTGGCGTAAAGCACACCTAACCGGTTCCTGGGACTTTCCTGCTTCCCGCCCGCGCGAGGTTAATTCTCCCGATCACCACACGATGGCAGCAAAGAGCAAAGGGTGCGGGAGCCGCGAAAGAAAAGGCGCGGGAGGAAGAAGGAGGGGTGAGGGTGTGAGCGGGACGGACGCGTCTCAGGGCGGATGGCGCCCCTCGCCCCCCGCCCCTGCCCCGAGTCCCACACCCTGCAGGCCTGCGATATTGACCCGGAGTGTGAAACCGCCGCGTGCAAGTGGGTTGACACGCTCCAAGTGAGATCACACAGACAACTGTAAGAAAACCAGTATTTTCCTTTCGCAGGGGGAACGGAGGGAGCGGAGGGAGCAAGAAGAAATGAGGCGCACATAGCAAGCCGCTCTCCCTCCCCGCCCTGGTGCGGGAGCTCCCCCACATCTGGTGTGGAGGGCGGAGGAGGAAACCAGAGGGGTGCCTCTCCCACGTGACCTGCCTTCCGGGGCTGCAGGCTGGGCAGGTACAGGCTGACCCCAGGGCGCCCGGTCCCCGGCTGCTTACCTGTCCGCCACCTGAGATGGCTTCGACCAAAACAAATCCCCGCAGATTCAGTGGCTTAAAGCCATGCGAGTTCATTATCTCACCGTCTGTAGGTCAGAAGGCCAGCAGGCCTGGCTGGTCTCTGCACTGGGTCTCCTGAGGCCGTGTCCCTACCTGCCGGAGAACCCGCTTCCAGACGCCCTCAGGTTGCCTGCTTGCAGGACTGAGGTCCCCGTTTCCTTGCCGGCAGTCCGCGGGGCTCACTGGCGGCATCTAGAGGCCATCCGCCTTCGCGGACTCAGGATTCTGCATCTCCAAACCGGCCACACGCACTCCCGTCCTGCTGCTGCTGCTTTAGCTGAATCGCTCCAACTTGGGTGGGAAAGGTGCTCTGCCTTTTATCTTTTGATTTTGAGAGAGAGAGAGAATGGGCAGGGGAAGGGCAGGGAGAGAGAGAATCCCAAGCAGGCTCCGTGCTCTCAGTGCAAGCCTGACCCGAGGCTCGAACCCGCGAACCGTGAGATCATGACCTGGACGGAAGTCAAGAGTCAGACACTACGGGCGCCTCAAGGCTCTGCTTGTAGGGGCTCCGGTGATGAGACTGGGCCCACCTGAGCACCCAGAAACCTCTCCTCCTCTCAAGACCCTTTACTCGGTCACATCTCCGGGGGCCCTTTTGGCAGGCCAGGTTCTGTATTCACAGGCTCCAGGAAGGAGGGTGCGGACATCTTTGGGGGGCTCCTATTCTGCCTGCCACACGCGTGCTGGCTTTCCCAGGCCTCCGTGGTTTGGGTGGGGTCTGCTCTTCCCTCTGTCAGAGCTCACAGTGGCCCCCGCTGGCTCTCCCGTTATTCTGGCCATCGCCGTGGCCAGGCCTTGGGGAAGGGTCCCCTTGGCTGACCCCGCCACCCCCAGCCCGCATACGCTCTCACAACAACTGAGCCCTTCCCCTCCTCCTGGCCGTGACTTCCTGCTCTGACAGCTGGAGCCTTGTCCCTCAGAACACGAGAGGTTCTCCCCTGGAGGCCCCATCCCGGTCCCACAGCGAAGGGAAAGGGAAGAGAGAGGCCTCGGATCCAGCACATCTCTGAGGAACTCCCTCCGAGGCACGCGTGCCGGGTTGGGTTACTGGAGTCCTCCTATTCTGCTCCCAGTGCTTCTCTCCGGGTCTACACCCCACTCTGGGCGGACCCAGGCTAGCTCTCACGGGTCTACACCCCACTCTGGGTGGATCTAGGCCAGCTCCCCCAGGGCAGCCCCAGCAAAGACAGAGAGTAAGTTTTCTTCATCTTCTCCTTGTATGAGATTCACCGCGGGCACTGATATCAAGAAACAGAACGAGAGTGATAAGTTTTACCTACTCCGACCCGACCAAGCTTAGCCTTGGTCAGAGCAGCTCGGTTCAGAGCAGCTGAAACCCTCCGGCAGACAAGGCCCCAGACAGTCCTTTCATCCGCAAATTCTCCCCATTGGTGGCCTGACTTGTGGTCTGCCTCTCACACTCTTCCCAAATGCTTCCTGGGCCTCTGGCCGTTTGCCCTGCTTGTCAACATCGCTTACTTCCTTTGGGGTAAGTGGGGGGCCTCGTTGCCAGGGAAACTGAGAGCGGATGACTGGGCCTGGGATCTTGACCTTGCACTGTGCCTAACTGGATTCTTGCTATGTTCTTGGCTCATTTCCCTTTCACTTGTTTTTTTTTTAATTTTTAATGTTTATTTTTTAAGAGAGAGAGAGAGACAGAGAGACAGAACACGAGCGGGGGAGGGGCAGAGAGAGAGGGAGACACAGAATCCGAAGTGGGCTCCAGGCTCCGAGCCGTCAGCCCAGAGCCCCTGACGCAGGGCTCGAACTCACGAACCGCGAGATCGTGACCTGAGCCGAAGTCGGACGCTTCACCGGCTGAGCCACCCAGGCGCCCCCGTGAGTTGCCAATTTCTGAAAAAAGACTTGGTGCCCTCGTTCCTCCCAGTGCTGACCCATGACCGTCGGTTTCTTGATGGTGACGAATGAATGCTCTCTTTGCTCTTCATGAACTTAAATGTCTGCTGGATGCCGAGAAGACATTGGCAGAAAAGGACCAGGGTGGTTCCTTCCTTTGGCACTCTGTGAGTCGCTTCCTTTATGGTTACGGGCCTTAATCCACTCCATGCCGACCGCTTAGCCCGAGGTTGTCAATGGTTCTTCATCTTGATTTGAGGGATTTAGGTGATGTACCTCTAGCGACGTCCGTAAGCTCTGTGAGGATGCAGCAGGGTCTTATGGTCTCCTGTCTATGTCTGAAGTGCAAGTTCGGGCGTCTAGAAGGGTCTGCTAACTAGCGGTAGACTGCGTAGGTGGGAACTCAGCGGTCGTTCTTTCTTCAACCTCGGTCATCGCTCGTTCCTTTGCCCTTGTCCTGGGACAAGAATGGTGGTATATCCCAACACCGGCTCACTGGCATGACCGTCCTGCAGGTCAGTCCAACTCTGACGTTACCTGGAGCTGGTGCAGACCCCATGGGGTAGAGGGCAAGGTCCCGGCAAGACCGCCCTCTCCTCAGATGCCGGCTGCAAGAGGCGTCCTCAGACTACTCGCACTCCTGTCGGACTTGGCCACAAATTCAGGGCTTTCCCATGACCCCCTGTAGGTTCAATAACCTGCTAGAATGACTCACAGGACTCAGGGGGAACGCCAGACTTAAATCACCAACTTATTATAAAGGATACAGACGAACAGCCACAGGAAGTGAGGGCTGGAAGGGTCCCAAGTGCAGAAACTCCCTTCCCCATGGAGTCAGGAGGCACCGTCACCACACCCTGATATGTTCGCCAACCAGGAAGCTTTCCAAGCCTTGTTGTCCAGAGTCTGGACTGGAAGTTTCATTACAGAGCCACGATTAATTAAATCGTTCGCCGTGTGCTTGAACTCAATCTCCAGCCCCCTCTCCTCTTGGGAGGTTGGTGGGGGGGACGTGGCTGGGGGTTGCAACCCTCTAATCACACGCCTGGCATTTCTGGGGCATGGCCAGTCCTTCCCATGAAGCTGTTACCTAAGGGCCCAAACCTAGTTAGCATAAACTCAGGGATGGTTGGAAGGGGCTCCTTATGAATGGAAAAGACTCTCCTATCAGATAATTCCAAGGGGTTCTGAAGCTCTGTGCCAGGATCTGGGGACAAAGACTAGATACATTCCTTATTATATGACAGTTAGTATATGTGGTGTTAATAAAACTTTAAGTGGATGGATGAGGTTAAAACGCTTAGACATTCAAGTATCTCTGAAGCTAAAGCCAGAGCATAAAGCCTTTAGATTTGGCAAGAAGGCACTCATGGATGGGGGGAAATGTAGGCTCAGAAGGAAAAGACAACAAGCTATTATATATGTAAGGCAACAGTTATAATCCAAGCCTTTGGAGGGTTTAAAGGGCTAAAAAAGACATTGGCTCACTACTGGCTGGGGAGACCTTCA
This sequence comes from Lynx rufus, assembly GCF_022079265.1. Lineage (NCBI taxonomy): Eukaryota > Metazoa > Chordata > Mammalia > Carnivora > Felidae > Lynx > Lynx rufus. The sequence continues at coordinate 5,194,243 of NW_025814839.1, read as the reverse complement.
ATTCAGCAGGTGCAGCAGGGGTGGAGGGAAACAGACAAGAGGCGGGCAATGTGGAGGAGCGTGAGAGCAAGGTCATGGAATTATAGGAACGGAGCGGCCGGTGAAGGGCTTCCTTTTGGGAACACGGAGAGATCCCCGTGCTAAGGCTTGAAGGAAAAGGAAGGAGCAACTTGGAAAACACACGACGGTTGACAGAAATATGGCGCCCATGAAACACAATGGCTGAGAGAAACATGGCGCCCACGAAGCTGGATGAGAGCAGGTATTTTTGTTAAGGCGGGTCACCTACAGAGCAAGAGTTCAGCAGGGCGACGCTATGAAGGACTTAGTGGTCTTGATTTCAAGAGGAGCCGAAGAAGCGAGAGACGGCGTGGTGGAGATTGCCAAGGGACTGCGATTCTACGCAGCGAACTGGTTCTTTGAAAAGCAGCTGCCAGATGACCTCTAGAAGTTTCTTCTAGCATTAGCAATCCAGGATCCTATGACTTCTGAATGAGAACATCCGCAACTTCCTGGAGTCTGCACTGTCTAGAAAGAAAGAAATACACGTGCGAGAATAACACATAGGCTAAGCAGTTAAAAGCGTTGGTTAAAAGAGTCAGAAAAAAAAAGAAGGAAGTGTATCTGAGAAGGTCAGGATGCCCAGGGACAATTTTTGCAGACTGGCCGCAGTGGGGATCTTGATCACTGAAGCAAACTCCAGAGTTAGCTTCTAAAGCTGGGGTCTCACCCCGGGGGGGTGGGCATGGTGCTCCCCGCACGGCATGAGGCAAATGTCCAGAGACATTTTTAATTGTGGCCTCGAGTGGGTAGAGATCAGGAATTCTGCTCAGCACCTGACACAGCCCAGGACAAGTCCCAGTGCCAAGAACCGTCGGACCCTTAAATGCCAACAGTGCCGTGGGGAGGAGACCGCTGGTAGGAAAGCACCGTGGGGCTGCTGCATGAGCCCTGGATGCCCTGCCTTAGGATTTCTTGTAACGGGAAGGAAAAAGCCAAACTGTGTCAGCTCCTGTGTTGGGCTCTCAGTTACTTGTGGCCGAATGAATTCCAGGTTGCTATGGCAGGAGAAGCTCTTTGATTTAAGCTTGTCACAGGGTATCCTCCGGATGACACTCCCTTTAGATTATTCTTACTGGCACTTTCCACGATCGTACAGGATATCCAGTCCCATCTTTGAAGCAGAAAGAGGACAGCCATTCAGTAGCTTCTTTTGCCAGAAAATGCCAACACCATCGGTCCCCTCCACCTACGTCACCAGTGGGGTCAGCCGGGTCCAAGATCACGGGCCTGAAGAAGACGCAGGAGCATTACACGCATACTTTTTAAAACCAGTGGCCTCAGGGGCGCCTGGGTGGCTCAGTGGCCCAAGCGTCTGACTTTGGCTCAGGACGTTATCTCGCGGTTCATGAGTTCAAGCCCCGCGTCAGGCTCTGTGTCGACAGCTCAGAGCCTGGAGCCTGCTTGGGATTCTGGGTCTCCCTCTCTCACTGCCCCTCTCCTGCTTGCCCTCTTTCTCTCTCTCTCTCTCTCTCTCTCTCTCTCTCTCTCAAAACTAAATAAATATATTTTTTTTTAGTTTAAAAAAAATTTTTTTTTTCAACGTTTATTTATTTTTGGGACAGAGAGAGAGAGAGAGAGAGCATGAACGGGGGAGGGGCAGAGAGAGAGGGAGACACAGAATCGGAAACAGGCTCCAGGCTCCGAGCCATCAGCCCAGAGCCTGACGCGGGGCTCGAACTCACGGACCGTGAGATCATGACCTGGCTGAAGTCGGACGCTTAACCGACTGCGCCACCCAGGCGCCCCAGAACTAAATAAATATTTAAAAAATGTTTTTAAACCAGTGGCCTCAGAACGGGGGCCCCATTCTACTCTTAGCCGTAAAATAATGTGTCCTATGTTTTAGACGCCAGTAACTCAAATATTCTGATATAGCTCAAAGCAATTTTCTAGAATTCAATTACATTTGTCAGAAGTGTTTTGAAAGGTGTCACTCAGTATACACAGGATGGCATAATATACACATTTCCTTCACGTTAGGGCAGTTGAAAAATGACGCGGAATTGAATCAACTGTAATGTCATGTGGGCCACACCCACAGGAGGCAGCCCATGGTATTTTGCTCTCTCCTTCTTCCCCTCTATTCCTTCTCAAAGCTTTTTTTTTCTTTTCTTTCTTTTTGCGTCCTCTGTTTTTGTGCTCTGCTGGGGGCACTGAGTGGATACACTAAGGTTCCCCGCTATTCTTGAAGGATAGCGGTCTTGTGGGGTACAGATCCGAAAGGGGAGGTAGAATCTGATGTAATAAAACTCCCTCTGGTAGGATGAATCGGCCATGAAGGAATGACAGCATTATTTCTCAGGGACACATTTCTACCTCCACACCTCTAAGATATCTGCTAACGAATCCACACTTTCCCTTCGGCCTATCCCAGGCTCCTGGTACCTTGGTCCTTCCTTCTCTGTTCCTCCTGGATGACATTTTCTCCCATCCCCAAGCCCCGAGGAGTTTCTCCCCAGAGACGATGGCAAGTTCTGTTGGCCGGCACCTTTCCACCCCCACCAAACTCCCTCTTCTGCTTCAAACATGGGGAATCACGAATCATGACCCCAGGGAGGAGAATCCGGGTCGCTGAAATAGCATTGGAGGGAGTCAGGTTAAGAAAAGGAAGGGGCAATGGGGCGCCTGGGTGGCGCAGTCGGTTAAGCGTCCGACTTCAGCCAGGTCACAATCTTGCGGTCTGTGAGTTCGAGCCCCGCGTCGGGCTCTGGGCTGATGATGGCCCAGAGCCTGGAGCCTGCTTCCGATTCTGTGTCTCCCTCTCTCTCTGCCCCTCCCCCGTTCATGCTCTGTCTCTCTCTGTCCCAAAAATAAATAAACGTTGAAAAAAAAAAATTTAAAAAAAAAAAAGAAAAGAAAAGGAAGGGGCAGGGGGCGCCTGGGTGGCTTAGTTGAGCGACCGACTTCGGCTCAGGTCATGATCTCACGGTTTGTGAGTTCGAGCCCCGCGTCAGGTTCTGTGCTGACAGCTCAGAGCCTGGAGCCTGCTTCGGATTCTGTGCCTCCCTCTCTCTCTTCCCCTCCCCTGCTCATGCTTTGTCTCTCTCTCTCTCTTTCTCTCAAAAATAAAGATTAAAAAAAAAAAAAAAGGAAGGGGCAGGGTTTGGAGCACCTGGTTCTCTGGATCTGGGTCAGTAGGAAGTTCCTCACGGTCTCATCCTCAAAGTTGTAATTGACCGTCCAGAAGACACAGAGCTGCTGGTATTTTGTGACCAACTCCAGGACCGTCCGGAATCCCTCGGCGGTGTCGAAATTCTCTGCCCCGCTCCCCTGCTCCCAGGCGTAGATGGTGAGCAGCTCCAAGGCGTACTTCGGGGGCAGAGACCCCTTTTGCTTCAGTTTCCTTTCACACTGAGGGAAGAGGGGGACGTCAGACGATACCGGCGAGAGCAGGGAGGTGCGGTGAGCTCAGCCAGCCTGCCGGAGACCGCACGCTGATGACCGCTGGGACCCCAGCAGGGCAACTGGGCCAGGAGCCGCAGGGCCCATGGGATGGTCTGGGGGAGGTCTGAGCAGGGTAGCTTTGCAGGGGCTCCCTCAGCAGCACATGCAGGTTTCCGCCTTGTGCTCCGACCATCTAGCACTCCCTGGAGTTGTAATACAGCTACCGTTGAGAAAACCCCTGCCGTGTGCTGGCTGTGGGGCCGGACATTCTACGGGTCATCCCTAACCCTCTGGCCACCCCACCAAGCAGGCACAGATGGACGTTTCTGATGAAGACAAGCACGTTAGGGAGGGGAAGGGACTTGCTCAAGGTCACAGCGCAGCCTCAAGCCCTCTGAGCACCGCGGGGCTGGGGGTGTGGCCATTTCTCTGAGCTTCTGGGATGGAAACCACGGGGCCCAGTGTCGGCCTCAGGCTTCAGGGAGCTGGACGCAGGCAGGAGGCGTCTCAGGAAAGAGCCGGCACTGTGCCGGAGGTCTGCTGTCATGGAAATTCTCGGACACTCCCTTGTGTGCGCGACAGGTGACGGAAGCGAAGGCAGGCTAACGGTTAGAGAAAATGCAGCCCCTGGTCCCGCCTGTCTTCCAAGGATGGCATCTGTGCCTCTTATGGGCGCAGAGCAGAAGGTCAGCCGTGCCGCTGACCTGTAGGCACGCAAATCCCAACTTCATCCGCCCTTTGCACGCAGAGTAACCTGGGTTCCTGCGGAGTTCTCTGGGTGTCAAAGCAAAGGTAAAATAAACCACCCGCGGCGGTGTTGATGGGAGGGGGTGCTCCCTACCTCGCCCCACTTAATGGGGGTTGGTGACGGGACGCACAGAGACAGTCGGGATCAGTGGACAGATTCCCGAAAGTGGCTCAGCCCCCCAGCGTGGGAGAGCGTGGGCACACGGAGCACTGGTTACGTACTGACGTGAAGGTCACAGAGCTTGATGAAAACGATAACCGGATCGCTGGAATACGAGCGGTCGTACCTGTTTGTACCAGTGCTTCACCAGACGAATTAAATCCTTCAGCTTGATGGGTCGGAAGGCCACGAAGTTGCACTGCAGCTCCGTGAAACAGGTGGAAAATTCTCCCCCCTCGGCTTCTGAGGATTTATACAGGTCAATGAGCTCCGCGTAGACCTTGGGGCTGGGTGTAGAGCCGGAGTTCAGCTGACCTAGCACGGGGGAGATATTTAGATTGTGCCTTCCCATGTGGATGCACAACATCACTCGTCATCAGGGAAACACAAATCAAAACCACAATGAGATACCACCTCACACCTGTGCGATGGCTAAAATTAACTCAGGAAACGACAGATGTTGGCGAGGATGCGGAGAAAGGGGGAGCGCTTATGCACTGCGGGTGGGAGTGCAAACGGGTGCAGCCACTCTGGAAAACAGTGGGGAGGTTCCTCAAAAAGTTAAAAATAGAACTCCCCTACGACCCAGCAAGTGCACGAGTAGGAATTTATCCAAGGGATACAGGTGTGCTGTTTCGAAGGGACGCGTGCACCCCCATGTTTATCGAAGTCCTATCGACAATAGCCAAATTATGGAAAGACCCCAAATACCCATCGACTGATGAACGGATAAAGAAGATAGGATATATATGTTCTACTCGGCCATGAACAAGAATGAAATCTTGCCATTTGCCACAACATGGATGGAACCGGAGGGTATTATGCTGAGTGAAATAAGTCAAGGAAAGACAGATATCCTATGATTTCACTCCTATGTGGAATGTGAGCAACTTAACAGAAGAACATAGGGGAAGGGAAGGCAAAATAAGATAAGGACAGAGAGGGAGGCAAACCATAAGAGACTCTTAAATACAGAGAACAAACTGAGGGTTGCTGGAGGGGGTAGAGTGGGGGAGTGGGTCAAATGGGTGACGGGCATTAAGGAGGACACTTTTTGGGATGAGCACCGGGAGTCCTTTGTAAGAGATGAATCAGTGGGTTCTATTCCTGAAGCCAAGACTATACTGTATGTTAACTAACTTGAATTTAAATTTTCAAAAGGAACCATTTTCAAACATTTTTCACAAATACAATGAATCCTGGGAAATGACTTGGAACTCTATTAGTATATTTGAATGACTGATGTCGAAGATACTGGGAGCATCTCCAGAGTAATGAGATATTTTTAAAAATTATACAGTCTATATGAATGCAGGTGCTATTACTAAAGTATTATCTAGAATTGCACTGTCCACTGTGGTTATAAGCATCCAAATTAATTAAGGGGAAACAAAACTAAAAATTTAGTTCCTTAGTCCTACTGGCCACATTTCAAGCTCTCAGTAGGTATATAACATTCTCATCACCCCAGAAAGATCTTCTAGACTGAGCCGATGGGCAGTTTGCTAACTATGGCCTGTAGGCCAAATCTGGCCCACTTCTTGTTTTTGCAAATAAAGTTTTATTGGAACGCTGCCATGCACTTTGTTAACGTATTGTCCCTCGCTGCTCTCAGGGTACAGTGGCAGAGTTGAGTAATTGTGACAGATACTGTATGGTCCTCAAAGCTGAAAATACTTGCCACCTTGCTTTTACTCAAAAAAAAAAAAAAATTTAGCCAAACCCTAATCTATATTGTTATTTCCTCTCTAGAGACACTAAGAACCATTCGGAGGGAAGGTACCAGAGTCTTCTTGATTCAGATTTGAAGAATGTCTGAAATAGCCTGCTTTCTTTTTTTTTCTTAAAACATTTTTTTTTGAGATTTATTTATTTTTGAGAGAGAGAGCATACGCAAGCTGGAGAGGGGCAGAGAGAGGGGGACAGAGGATTCAAAGCAGGCTCTATGCTGACAACAGCGAGCCCGATGTGGAGCTCAAACTCGCGAACTGTGAGATCGTGACCTGAGCCGAAGTTGGATGTTCAACCCAGGCGCCTCACCTTGGTTTCTGTTAATACAAAATGATGTATCTGTCATTCATGAATTGGATTTCCAATTTTCCCTAAGATTGACGGCACTCAGATTTCTTGTCTTTGCTTCAGAATTCTTCCCACAGTCTGTTTGTTAATTTCCTTCACTAATACCTGAAGCGTTTTATCTATAAATGTGTACAGAACACCTCTGTACCCCATTCTTTGATAGGTATTATGAGTCATACCGCAGGACCCATATAAGATGTGGGTGCTGGACATCGTCGGGATACTTAAGTGACCAAGGAGAATGAAAATGTCCATGGTGGGGAAGGGGGTGCTTGAGTGGCTCAGTCAGTTAAGCGTCCAACTTCGGCTCAGGTCACAATCTCACAGTTTGTGGGTTCGGGCCCCGCGTCAGGCTCTGTGCTGACAGCTCAGAGCCTGGAGCCTGCGCTCTCTCTCTTTCTCTCTCAAAATAAACATTAAAAAATTTTTTTAAAAAGAAAAGAAAAAAAAAAAAAAAGATGTCCACAGGGGTAAGGTGTTGTTGCTATGACTCCTGCTGCCTGCTGGGGGCACTAGACCCGTGAGTCGTCATCACTAAGTCACCTGGCTTTCCCTCCACCCGCCTGGCCCCATCACCCCAGACCCCATCTTTCCTCCTCCAGAAGCTGAGGTCTGGGGGGTCTCACCTAGCGCATTAAATGCAGGCAGCACATCAAAGTCAACCCTTTCGTTGAGCACTCTGGATTTTAGAGAGAAGCTCAGCACCCTGGGAGCCTTCCATTTTGAAATCTCAAACTTCACTTCGAGCTTTTTCTCCTGCTGACAGGCTTCTAGCTGTTTACGGATTTCCTTGATGATACTGCACCTCTCACTTTTTTGGGAGGTGTAGCTTTTAAGCGAGTCTGGGAACACCACGAGGTCGGCATCGGAGCCCGTCTTCAGAGCCGTGCCTTTGCCGGTCGACCCTCCCTAGTGAAGAAAGGCAAGCTGTTAGAGCATTTTCTAGACCCTGAGCCCCTTGCCCCCGTGGGCCAGTGCCAGTGAGGTTGCCGAGGGGGTAGTTCCAGGTTAGGGTCCAGTCAGGGCTGAGTTCAAAGCAAGATGTTCACCTTTTCCTGGGATAGTTTGGCTCCAAAGGTTTTCTCATGCCCTTCGATATACTTATTTGCACACAAACAGCGGATGGGCTAGTTGCAAATTACCTGCTGCTCGAGTCAACTTTCTAGAGATGCCTCCTAAAGGGTATTTAGCTTTGTCTGGATTCCTGTGACCTGAGAGAAATCAAACTGGATGCAATCAGTACGCTAAAAGTTCTCGTTTGTTCTCTCGTTTGTGTTTCCTCTGGGGATCTGGGGATCCCGGGATGAATATTCATGATTTAGGTACAAGGGTCTGCAAACTTTCTGTACGGGGTCAGATAGTTAAGTGTGGGGTATGTATGTCCCTGCCACACAGGCTTCTCCACTTCCTCCTCCCTCCTCCTCCTCCCTCCTCCTCCTCCCCTCCCTCCTCCTCCCTCGTCCTCCTTCCTCCTCTTTTTCTTCCTCCTCCTTCCCCCTCCCTCCTCTCCCTTCCTCCTCCTCCCTCCTCCTCCTCCTCCCCTCCCTCCTCTTCTTCCTCCCACCTTCCTCCTCCTCCTTCTCCTCCCTCCTCTTTTTCTTCCTCCTTGCCCCCTCCCTCCTCTCCCTTCCTCCTCCTCTTCCTCCTCCCCTCCCTCCTCTTCTTCTTCCCTCCTTCCTCCTCCTCCTTCCTCCTCTTTTTCCTCCTCCTCCTTCCCCCCTCCGTCCTCTCCCTTCCTCCTCCTCCTCCTCCCCTCCCTCCTCCTCCTCCTCCCCTCCCTCCTCCTCCTCCTTCTCCTCCCTCCTCTTTTTCTTCCTCCTTGCCCCCTCCCTCCTCTCCCTTCCTCCTCCTCTTCCTCCTCCCCTCCCTCCTCTTCTTCTTCCCTCCTTCCTCCTCCTCCTTCCTCCTCTTTTTCCTCCTCCTCCTTCCCCCCTCCGTCCTCTCCCTTCCTCCTCCTCCTCCTCCCCTCCCTCCTCCTCCTCCTCCCCTCCCTCCTCCTCCTCCTTCTCCTCCCTCCTCTTTTTCTTCCTCCTTGCCCCCTCCCTCCTCTCCCTTCCTCCTCCTCTTCCTCCTCCCCTCCCTCCTCTTCTTCTTCCCTCCTTCCTCCTCCTCCTTCCTCCTCTTTTTCCTCCTCCTCCTTCCCCCCTCCGTCCTCTCCCTTCCTCCTCCTCCTCCTCCCCTCCCTCCTCCTCCTCCTTCTCCTCCCTCCTCTTTTTCTTCCTCCTCCTTCCCCCCTCCCTCCTCTCCCTTCCTCCTCCTCCTCCTCTTCCTCCTCCCCTCCCTCCTCTTCTTCTTCCCTCCTCCTTCCTCCTCCTCCTTCCTCCTCCTCCTCCCTCCTCTTTTTCTTCCTCCTCCTTCCCCCCTCCCTCCTCTCCCTTCCTCCTCCTCCCTCCTCCTCACTCCTTCTCCCTCCCTCCCCCTCCTCCTCTTCCTCCTTCCCTTTCTACTCTAACAACTCTGTAAAACTGTCAGTTCATTTTTTAGCTCCCTGGCCCTGGTTTGGCCACCCCTGCACGAGGCAGCCTAGGCAATATGCTGGCTCAGCCCGTCTATTTGGAGGGGCTCAGCCTGTAGGCACAGCTCTTTAGCTTATCGGCGTCTTTGAGGGCGAGTTGGAGAGAAGCCAGCTGCCTCACGGAGAACCATCCCAGTGCACGTGTGGTGGGGTCTGCTCAGGGCACCAACCTCCACACTTGCTGCCCTGGTTGCCCCAGAAAGTTCACCCGACATTTGCAAGGAAAACGTTTTTTTACCCACGATTAGTAAATGCTCGGCAGCGGGTTAGGGGTGAGGGGAAGGTGTTCGGTTTCCTGTATCAGATGCTTGAGCCTGCTTCATTCACGCAACTGGTCTGCAGGTGTTGGCCTTGGCCGGCCTCTCCTGGGTCACAGCCCCCTCCTCACCTTCTCCAGGTGACACCTTCCTTCCCTGTCACCCAGCAGACAACAATTTCCAGCTTGCAACCAACTTCAGGAAGAAAGAAAGCACCTTCCTGTGTGCCCGTGGTTCTCTCTTCTTCTTTTTTAAAGTTTATTTTTGAGAGACAGAGTGCATGCAGGGGAGGGGCAGAGAGAGGGGTAGACACAGAATCTGAAGCAGGCCCCAGGCTCCGAGCCGTCAGCCCAGAGCCCGATGCGGGGCTCGAACTCACGGACCGCGAGATCAGGACCTGAACTGAAGTCAGACGCTTAACCGACCAAGCCACCCAGGCGCCCTCCTATTTTCTTCTCCTTCAATGTGCCATTGTACCTTTTCTTATTTTCTACCATTGTGTTAATGGGATCTCGGGAAGGAAGGGAAGAACAGGCCTTGACAATTCTAACGTTGCCCATGAACTCGGCCTGTTTTCACCCCGATGAGCCTCTGTGAGACATCTGACTCCACGTTTGGCTTATGGGATATTGGACCTGTCTCGGGGCAGCAAGCACCCAGGTCTGTCTGGCAGCATATGGGCGCTTCCCCGCTCCCTTTGGATGGGACAGAGGGGGTGCCTGGGTGGCTCGGTTGGTTATCTGGTCGCTGACGCACAGATGGAGGGAAGCGTGTTAGCCCGTGGCCTTCGAGCCATGGACAAGAACGACCCAGTCTGCTGAATCTCTAGCTCAGCTGACAGGATGAATCAGACTCCGGTGGTCAAGGCAAGAAAGAGGTCACTCTTTGGTTCAGTGCACACGGAGCTTGGGACCTGCCGGGGTTTGAATTGTAGCCCCTGTGCTGGGAAGGTGAGAACGTGACAGAAGAGGAGACCCACGGAAAAGGTGATGGGGAGGCAGGGGCAGGAGAGGGGCAGGTACCCAAGAGCAGGGGCGGCCCGGGAAGCCCAACGGCGTGCTGTTAATGACGTACGCAGCGCACGGGCGCCCCCTACTGACAACCAGGGTCCTAGGTGCCCACCTCCCCGGCTCGCCTCCCGCGTCCCTTGCCCTCCAGCCGCTGGCAGGGCGGGCCTGCCGGGCTCCGGGAACCGCTTTGCTCCCTGCCGGTCAGACCCCGTGGGAAAGAGGCCAGTACTCACCTTGACAGTTTTCTGAACTCTTGTAGCTGAATGTGGAAAGCAATTTTTTTGAAGGAATCTACAGATGATGTCAACAGCTGTCGCAATCTGGTCCAGGAAATTTCTGTCGGGCTGGAGAAAGTCCTTGATGAACTTATCCAGAAGGTGGCCCGGTGTCGCATACAGTGGCGCCGGCTGGGAAGGGGGAAGAACGCTCAGCGCTTGCATCCACACACCCCAAGAACGTTCTGGAGAGTTTGGGGTGGCAGCCAGCCCCCAGCCCCCCGGGAGCTGCGTGCGGTGAGCTAAGAGCACGTCCTTCTCTGGCAGCGAACTCAGAGGGCTCGGTGGAAACAACAAATATGACACCGATGATGGGGACCACTGGGACGTAGCTAAAGGGGTAACAAGTTAAACATTTGGGCGTCTACGTAGACAGGGGTTCCCTGAACCATTTCTGCAACTTTCTATACGTTTGAAAGTTTTCAGAATAAAAGCCGGGAGGGGGGGATAGTTTTTTAAAAGCTGTTTTAGGAAGCCGGGAAAATCGAGGTCGGAGAGCAAAGACCAGAGTCCGGTGAACGTCGGGACAAGGAGTGGCCGTACGACATCCCTTCTGGATCAGGGGCCCTGGAATTTGGGAATCTCACTTATATCCCACTTCCTTGCTCAGTTGGCTCTCAACTTCCCGTGCCAAACGGAGTGGTAGATTCACGCCCACCGGACTTTGGATGTCAATCAGTCCCGCGTCTGTGAAACGTGGAATTTGGTTGGCCTCTATCCGGCCTCACGGGCACCCCGTGACCCCCAGAAAACCGAGTGGATTCCGCGGCCTAGACTGACAACGTTCTCGTTGGACTGTCCTTCTCCGACGAGCTCTGAGAGCGCAGGGGCATCCCGTGTTGGTAGATGTGCTTCCCTTTGGGGGATGGGAGGGGAAGCCATTGTGTCTGCCCCACAGTCGGCCGCTTGACCAGCTCTCCAGTTTCTGCAGGGGCGGCTGCCGTATATCTGCCTGGGGCTCCGCTCCGTTATGTCCTAAACGACCTAACCACCTGCTCTCTCACCTGCAGCCATCGATTGAGATCTCTAACCTGCAGGGGGGCCCAGGGGGGCTCAGTTGGTTAAGCATCTGACTTTGGCTCGGGTTCGTGAGTTCGAGCCCCGCGTCGGGCTCTGTGCTGACCGCTCGGAGCCCGGAGCCTGCTTTGGATTCTGTGTCTCTGTCTCTCTCTGCCCCTCCCTGGCTCGCGCTCTGTCTCTCTCTCTCTCAAAAGTGAATAAGCATCAAAGAAAAAAGAAGAAGACAGGGAGGGAGACGCAGAGACAGGCTGTGAAGACACAGCAGACGAGGCCGTGTGAAAATGAAGGCGGGGACAGGAGGCATAGGGCCACAGGCCCAGGAGCACCAGCAGCCACCAGGAGCTGGAAGAGGCAAGGAAGGACCCTCCTCTGGAGCCTTCGGAGGGAGCACAGCCCTGCCCCCACCTTGACCTTGGACTTCTAGCCTCCAGATCTGTGAGAGAATGAATTTCTGCCGCTGTAAGCCCCTTTGTCACAGCAGCACGAGGACATCCACATGTGGTGCTCTCGGGGTCCGACTCCAGTCTGGGTGTCGGGCCGCCCTCCCTGCAGCATGACGCGAGCTGCCTTTGCGAAGCCCCCCTCACCAGAACATTCCACGACGGCCCAGGTGGCTCGTTCGGGCTGAGATATGACAACCAGATGTGAGCTTCCTGCTGCAGCATTTGCCAGCACGCCTTATCTTTGCCCACGTTGTTGGTCGGGTCGGCTGGGTCCAAGATGACCGGCCTAGGAATTCCGTTAGATGAAAAAAAAAAAAATCAGTTGGGCTGCACGCGGAAGAAGAAACCCGTGTTGGGGAACGAGGCCTGGACGGGGCGTCCGGGAACCTGGACTCAAGTATTCAAGCTTCCTCTCATTTCCTGAGGTGCTTCGTGTGAGAGTTTCGACCCTCAGCTCCTGCCTTCTCTGCTTGGCAGAGATGTTCTACGAACAACATAGTAAAACGGGGGCGCCTGGGCGGCTCAGTCCGTTAAGCGTCCGACTCTCAACTTCAGCTCAGGTCACGATCGATCTCACGGTTCGTGAGATCGAGCCCCGTGTAGGGCTCTGTGCCGGCAGCGAGGGAGCCTGCTTGGGATTCTCTCTCTCCCTCTCTCTGCCCCTCCCCTGCTCATGCCCACACACACACCGTCTCTCAATAAATAAATAAACTTTAAAAAATAACATAATAAAGTGGTTAGTCCCTTCCTTCTATACGGGAACCCCCTCTTGAGTGTTTGTTTTGGGGACAAGACGAAATAGGACGATGGTTTGGAATGCGAAAAAACATTGGTCAGGCTCCCCCTTTCGGACAGACCCCGCTTTGCCTCCCTACCCACCGCTGCTGGCATTCTTCTGGTGCATCTTTGGCTGGAAGAATGGGGCTGAGCCCTCACTCTAAAGGGCACAGCCTGACGTGCAGAGCGACGGGTAGAGAGAGAGGGTGGAGGCACGTTTGGTACCTTGATGACCGGAGCTGGCTCAGCAGAATGTTCCGGACCGTCTCATTCTCAAAGTTGTAGTTGACCATCCAGTAGACACACAGCTGCTCCTGCTGTTTGATTAGCCCCAGGACGGTTCTGAGGCCTTCCACGATGTCAAAGTTTTCTGCTCCGCACCCCTGTTCCCAGGCGTAGACTGTCAGCAACTCCAGAGCATACATGGGCAGCGGGGGTGACTCTTTCAGCTTTGCCTGGCACTGTGGGAGAAGAGAGGGGACAGTGGCTCATCTGGGGATCCAGGCCCCCCATGCCGGGGGCCCGAAATCAAGGAGTCGGACGTCTATGGGAAGTCGCCATCCCCCCCCCTCCCGGTGACGAACATGACACCATGCCTAAAATGTGGTGGAGTGACAGTGTCACGTCCTGGCAAGGATAAGGGACACCTGAAGCTGTCATACGTTGCCGATGGGGTGTCATTAGGTACAGCCATTTGGGAAAACTCACGTTGGCCATACTTACTAAAGTGAAATGTATACATTATTACATATGTATTTAATATTATCTAACGTTACGTATTGCATATGATATACTTACGTAATGCTATGTGTTTTATATACTATGTAATAATACATAATATAGCCTACGTATGTGTTTATTATATACACACGTACATCTACAAATACGTCGTGTGTACGCGTATCTATCTACACATACGTATCCATATAGCTCATACCCTGTGTATTTATTCAACAGAAATGAGTGCTGAAACTCACGAGAAGACGTGCGAGGGACCACCCGTGGCAACCTGATTCGCAATAGCCCCGATGTGGACGCGGCCCAAACGCCCACTAGCAGGGCGGATACAAGCGCGGTGGGCCAAGAGAACAGAATCCCACGAGACAGCGCGCGAGCGCGAGTATAGGCAACCGCGGAGACGAACCTCTCGGGCATCACGTCGACCCCAAAGTGGCAGACACAGAGCGCCTGTGGTGCCATTCCATTGATATCAAGCTCAAGAAAGAGCCGAACTGGTTTGTGGGGACGGACGTCAGGACGGTGGCCGCGGGGGTGGGGGGGCTTCAAGCGTATACCTGCGGGTCCTACTTCGCTGGACGGGAGTGCTCTCGCTTGAAAGGAAACGGATGCCGGCAGTAGATGACGTAATTGGAAAGTTACCTGTTGGTACCAGTACTTTACCAAGAGGATCAAATCTGCCAGTTTTCTGGGACGGTTGTGAAAAAACTTCTGCTGGAGTTCTGTGAAGCAGACGGAGAATTCGCCGGGGAGGGCTTTTGTCACATCCAGGGCTCTTTTGAGCTCTCGGTAGATCTGGGGGCTGGGCTTCTCACTCAAGCCTGGAGCGACAGAGAAGCACAGACCTTCCGGTGTCCGGGGAGCCAACAGCGGGGGTCTGTCGCGCCTCGACAGCACACGTCCGTCGCCTCATCTGTAAGGGGACTGGTGTATTCCCCCCAAAAGGTGAGGGGCGGCTTGCCTCGCCAGGTAACAAAACGTGGTCTAGCATTCACGGTCGTGAAAACCGCTGGCCCAAGACAAGGTCAGCAGAAACAGAGGGATCGAAAGCGCGGTTATAAATGAGGAAGGGAGAATTCCAAACTAGCGGGGAACGACGGCTTCTTTAACAAATGCTCCTGGAGCGGCTGGCATTCACCTGGAAGAAAAGAGGGTTCCTGTATCGCAGACAATATATTCCGCTGTTGAGCCCCGCCAGGGAATGTTCTGTTTCAGAGAGTCAAGCGTGCGGGGACTCTGAGGAGACAGGCGAGGTGAAGGCAGGCTACTGGAGGCTGGGGTCAGAGGCCAACAGGCAGGCACACTCCCCTCAGAAGCAGATCCCATGATGCCAGAGAGTGGCTCTCAAACCGGAATAGGGCCCAGGAGCCTCCTGAGTCCATGAATATGGGCCTCTCAATCCCCAATTAGCTCTGCGGGAGGTCTGCAGTAGACACAGCTGGGGACTCTGTTTTTGGGTTTTGGTTTTGTTTTTTAACTAAGTTTCAGGTGATTCTGACACCCGCGGAAGTTTGCGAACCACTGGTGTGGGGTGAGGAAGGAGATGCAGTGGGAGGGGCGTGTCAGTAGGTCCCAGGATTTCCTCAGGGTCTCCACTCTTGCTACATCGAGCCCTACTGTTTACAAGCACTTTTTACAAACACGTAAACAAGGGGAGCCGGTAGCCAGCTTGTTCCTTTCATTTGCTCTGATAGTTACTGACTTCCTACTTTTAGCCACACATGGTTCGGGGCTCTTGGCACCCGAGGGGGTCAAGGGAGAGAGCATTCTACGCTCCTCGATGATGGCGACATGGTTCGGGGCTCTTGGCACCCGAGGGGGTCAAGGGAGAGAGCATTCTACGCTCCTCGATGATGGCGACATGGTTCGGGGCTCTTGGCACCCGAGGGGGTCAAGGGAGAGAGCATTCTACGCTCCTCGATGATGGCGATAATGTAGCTAACACTCGCTGAGCGCCTACTCTATGCCAGACACAGTTTAAGCCCTTTCAGGTAGCGGGAAATAGGCCAGGGCCACAAAAGTCCACGTGGTTGGCGCGATTAACCACTAACTTAACAGGTGAGGAAACGCAAACACTAGGAAGTCAGGTAAGAGGAAGAGTTTGCCTTTGGGTTCGAAACCCTGGGGAGACAGCCGTGGAGCCGGACAGCAGTGGAAGTTGGCCTGGAGCCGGTGTGGAGAACAGGCCACGTTAGTTGGGCAACTATTTAGCAAAGAAAGGAATTTAAGAATTCACCCCTAAGTTACTTTTCTCAGAAAGCAATCACGGTTTCCTTTCCCAAAAGGATCTCGGTTTGCAAGATGTAAGTCTAGCGCCATCTGGTGGCAGCCTCTGGATACCACATACAAGGAAGAGCGTATTTCTCGTTTTCACACCATCCTTGCAGGTTGGGGTGAACCCAGCAGAGGGCGCTCTGGCCCAGTCCCCAGCCACCATGCTCTGAACAAGAGGAGAGCAGAGGATTTCCTAAGAATTCTGAGTTACACTGGGTCTCTTCACGACTGCAGCCCTTGTTTGAGGTAGGCACGTCCTCTCAACTCTTGCCATCCTATAGAGGCCCCGTAAACTAGCCATTTCTAGTCTGATCTTATAGTTGGCAAAAATGGGTAAGGGGTGGGACCTGGATAGGAACTGAGAGCTGCCTACCTTCCAAATATTTTTCTCTAACTTGGTTGCCTTTCTGTGAATATGAGTCACCGAAGCGTGTGTGTGTGTGTGCGCGTGTGTCCATCCTAAAAGCATCCTGGCTTGGGGTTTAGAAGATCTGGGAGTTTATTCTAGTTCTGTCGGTAACTGACTGTGTGTCCCTGGGGCATTCCTTTCCTTCAGTTTTCCTATTTGCTTAAAGAGGGTTTAATTTCAGCTGTGGCATTTAAGTTTGTGATTATATGTACCTGTGCTTGAGACTAAGTGGAAACCATGCTGAGCTTTTTCTTTCCTTCCTTCTTTCCCGTCCTTCCTTCCATTCATCCATCCAATCTATCATCCATCCATTTGTCCATCTGTCCATCCATCCGTCCATCTGCCTGTACATCTATCCATCCATTCATCCATTCATCCATCCATCCATCCATCCATCCAATCTATCATCCATCCATCCATTCGTCCATCTGTTCATCCATCCATCCATCCATCCAATCTATCATCCGTCCATCCGTCCGTCCATCTGTTCATCCATCCATCCATCCATCCATCCATCCAATCTATCATCCGTCCATCCGTCCGTCCATCTGTTCATCCATCCATCCATCCATCCATCCATCCATATGCCTGTACCTCTATTCACCCATCCATCCATCCATCTAACCAACCAACCAACCAACCATCCATTCATCCAACCAGTTGCCTTTGCCTTGATGTTGACCTGGTCAGAAAGCAGACTCCAAATGCTGCCCCAGCTGAACTTTTAATCCTGGGTCCTGCCCCAATCTCCTGAACCATTTTTCACAAGGTTCCCTGCTGATTTGTGTGCTTATCACAGTTTGAGAAACTCTGCTCTAGATTCTAGAGTCTAGGACATTCTCTCCAAACTCAATTAGGAGATGGGGGCGGGGGGGACGTTCTAGAGAAGAGAGGAAGCCTAGGGCAGGAGGGACCTCCTCTCTTGAAGGTATGTGGTCCCCCACTTTGGAGCATACCAGTGATATCTATCTCATCCCCAGCCTAGAGGACCCACATGGCTGTCTGCCACCCCTTTCTTTGGCTTTGCTTTCTCAACACACCCCTCCCGACCAGTGCCCTCCACACCCAGGAGCACTCACCCAGAGCGTTGTAAGCAGGGAGCACCTCAAAAGTGATGCTCTGCCCTTTGGTGGACAGCTGGAAGATGAGCCTACCATGGAGCTTCCGGATCTCCATTCTGGCCTCCAGCTTCATTGTGAGCTGATGGGTGTTCAGCCCCTGCCAGATCTTGCTGAGGATTTCATCTTGGCTTTTTTTCTGATCCTGAAACCGCTCAAGGTCACTCACAAAGATGACAATCGTACCATCGGAGTTGCCCCTCAACACCGTTTTCCTGCCATAGGAGCCACCCTGTCAACGATGGAGAAGCAGACGTGAGAATCTGGGCCCTTTGGCGTCACAGGGCGCCCCCGTAGGCGATAACACTTCTCCAGTCAAGCAAAAGCCACGAATGTCACCGTAGTCCTAAAATCGAGTGGCTGGCCACCATCTGACCACCCGAAGACCTGAATAGGATGCTCACGGCAGCAGTTTTCACACGAGCCTCTGCCTGGAGGCCATTCAAACGGCCATTGACGATAGAACGAACAAACGTGATGTATTCGCACCTTGGAATACTGTTCAGCAACGAAATGATAAACACATGCCTACATACAACATCAATTTTGTAAGCAGGATGGGTCAAAGAAGCCACACGCTAAAGCCCCACCATGCGTGATTTCATTTATATCAGGCAACCCGATACAGAGGAGGGTCGGGGGGTAGGTGTAGGTTACACAGGTTATGTTGTTTGTGGCAATCCACCGGACTGGGCACTCAGCTCTGTGCACTTTGGTTTTCTTACATTTTATGTTAATTAGAAAAACAGTTAACAACACCGAGAGGCAGGATGGCATAGCGGTTCAGGGTGCATGCTCCCGGGGCGCCTGGGTGGCTCAGTCGGTTAAGCGGCGGACTTCGGCTCAGGTCATGATCTCGCGTGATCTCGCGTGAGTTCGAGCCCCGCGTTGGGCTCATGGCTTGTGGGTTCCAGCCCCGCGTCGGACTCTGTGCTGACCGCTCAGAGCCTGGAGCCTGCTTCAAATTCTGTGTCTCTCTCTCTCTCTCTCTCTCTCTCTCTGCCCCTCCCCCTCTCATGCTCTGTCTCTGTCTCCGAGTCTCTCTCTCAAAACTAAACATTAAAAGAAAGTTGAAAAAAAGACTGAGATTAAAAAAAAAAAAAAGGTTCATGCTCCCAACACTATCTGGGCTTAAAGTCCAGCTTTGCCTCCAGCTAGTAAATAACTTCCTCGTGCCTCAGTTTCCTCATCTGGGCCAGGGCGAAAGGACACCGAGTGTCCAGGTATCTTTCCTGCTGGGGCTGTTGGGCATGCATAAGGCACAGGCCAGAAATCCCTGTGACTGAAGAGAAGCGGGGCTCCAGGGCTAGTGAGCGTGAGGGGGTTGCTGGGGGATCTCTAACTCCCTCCCACCCTAGGGTCCCAGCACCTTCCCAGCACCTTTTCCTCCCCAGAGGCCCGGAATCTCCAGCCTCAGCCCTGGGATTTACGCCCATAGCACCAAACATTTCTACCCGCTGAGAGACGCCCCCTGTTGCCCTTGAGAAACCACAGAGCCACCTTCGGGTAGTTTTACCGAACTCAACCGGCCTCAGTTTACTCCTCTGTAACATGGGGAGGATAGAAACAATAACAGTGGGTAATCACAGCTCATTTATTGGCCACCAACTATGTACCAGACCCTGTACTAAGAACATTATATACTTAAGCCTCATTACAGTTTGAGGTGCGTATTATTCCTCTCCCATTTTACAGATTCAGAGACTGAAACAGAGAGGTTAAGCAACCTGCTGCGGGGCGCACGGGAGTAAAGGCAGAGCTGGACCGTAAAGCCGTGCCCCTAGACTCCACACCATATCCATCATCCCACTCGAGGGCGCAGAGGACAAGGCGAAGCCTGCCTCACCCACGGCCTGTCACCCAGAAGGTGCTCAGCCCCATGTCTCTCTTCCTTCCGGTGGCCACGGCACCTCCTGGCTCCCAGAAGCCCTGACCCCAGCCTTCCACTCACTTTAGCCACACATATCACTTGGGGGAGCTGCCTGGTTTCCTCCAGGAAGGCACAGATGGCGTTCACCGTGTCATCGATCTGTTTCTGACATTCTCCATAGGGCCTCAGGGAGTTCTGAATCAACTCCTCCAGCTTCTCCGGCTGCACGGAGTACAGATGCGACCCCCAGATGCCCATCGCTCCTGCCGCTCCTGCCAGCTGCTAACCGTAGATCTCAGATCAGCAGAGAGGAGAATGCGCCACTCCCTTGCCCAGAGCCAGGAAACGGCAAATCACAGGAAGAGAGTCTAGAAACCGAAACTCACAGGGTGAGTTTCCAGCTGACTTCCTCAATCCAGATTTCTGCCCACCCCCACAGCGTGGACGTCGGCCGGCCGGCTCCTCGGGAGGCAACCCTGTGGTCAAACAGGCAGACTGATACGTGCTACGTCCTCTGCCCTATTTGTGCCTCAGTTTCCCCATCTGTGAAATGGCGATGACAATGGTACCTCTCCGGTAGGGTTCATGTTAGAATGGGTGGCCACTTGGCAAATGCTGTTTGAGAAGCTGTTAAGGAAATAATACTACTTTACAGGCGATAGAGGTCATCCTTGGAGGCTCTTTTCCTTTTCCCCTTGTTAAAAAACAAAATTCAATGCTTGTAAATTTGAAGATCGAATTGGCTTTGTGAAGTGATTCACACATTGGGCAGTAGCAAGTAGAAAGAGCTCTCGGGGTTGTGCACAATGGAAGGTTTTTCTAGGAAGGAGGGCGGGGCAAGAAGCTTGAGCAGGAAAAGAAAGGACTGTATTAGGCCAGGACATCTGTTTCGGGCAAAGAGACCGGGCTGGCAGGGTGTTTATCCTGCAGATGATGTCACTAGTGCTGATCGGGAAATTTCAGAGGGATTTTTCAAAGGTCACATTCCTGGCATAGGTTAAAAGTTTAATTCAGTCTTGGTTTGCTGTCACGGGGGGGGGGGGCAAGTGACTCCATCTGGGGCTTGGGTTTTCCTTTTTAACACCTTTGTCTCCATGGCCTGGGAAGTCAGAGTCAACGAGGGCAGCAAGAAGAGACCCAGAGAGGGGATTTATTTGCTCAGGGACACACAGCAAGGCAAGGGCTGAGCCAGAGTCAGGTTTTAGTTCTACCACTGGGCACATACATGTGCCAGAGTGTTCAGCAGGCATATGCATGTGGATACCTGTAGGTCCTCAGCAGGTACCTCCCCGGCTGAACAAGGATGGGACGCCGGCCCAGGAGTGCACAGGCCAGGGGGAAGACAGACGCGCAACTCCATCCAGAGCTGTGCAAAATGAAAACCCCAGAAGGCTCCCACTGGCTGCCTCTGTCTAGCAATAATAAATAATACAGAAGGCAAAAAAAAAAAAAAAAAAAAGTCCCTGAGATGGGGAAAGAACGGGGCCCTTCTCTGCTGTGATGATTAGCTTCGTAAGTCAACCTGGCTGGGCCATGGTACACAGATATTCGGTCAAATGTTATTCTAGATCTTTCTGTGAAGGCTTTTTTTTTTTTTTAGATGAGATTAACATTTCAATTAGTAGACTTTCAATAAAGCAGAATACTCTTCCTAGCATGGGTGGGCCTCATCCAATCAGTTGAAGGTCTTAATAGGAAAAAAGGCCGACCTTTCCTTAGGAAGAAAGAATACCACCAGCAGATGACCTTCAGACTCAAGCTCCAATATCAGCTTTTTTTTTTTTTTTTTTTCTGGGTCTCCAGCCTCTCAGCTTACCCTACAGACTTTGGACCTGCTAGCCTCCACAAATAGCATGAGCCAATTCCCTACTTGGATCTATCTATCCCATGGGTTCTGTTTCTCTGGAGAATCTTAACTACTACACCTGCCCAATAAGGGTCTTTCCTCGTCCTTATGACTGTTCCTACCACATCTAGAAGTAGGCTGCCCAGGGTTCAGAAGGCTCCTTCTCTAGATGAGAACACCAGGGCTCAGTGGGAAGGTTCACACAGCTCGTAGTTTGTCTGGATAGGTTCTACCTCCGAATGACCTGATTCCAAAGTCCCTGCTTTATGATTGTTTTAAAAACATTGCATTTTGCAATAACTCGGAACACTTTGCATTTGCAATAACTCGGAGAAAATGTGCGAGATGAGTACAAAGGAACTCATTGCATTTGCAATAACTCGGAGAAAATGTGCAAGATGAGTACAAAGGAATCCCCATACCCTTCCCCCAGAGTATTTTACCACATTGGTTCTTTATTCTCTGCATGGACATCCCATCGTATAATTAGTACGGTATTGCCATTTGAGGTCATGTTGAAGACATTAGTCCCCTTTACTCCTTTTTTTTTTTTAAATAGACTTTATATTTTAAAGCAGAATTAAGCAAAAAGCCCAGAGATTTCCCAGATACCCCCTGCCCTCCCATGCACAGCCTCCTCCACTAGCAACATTCCCCTCCCCGACCCCTGCCTCCAAGACTGGAGCATTTGTTGGAACTGATGATCCTACGTTGACATGACCTAATCACCCAGACCCCTTTCCTCTTAAATACTCCAATATGTATCCTCTAAGAACACGGATGTCTTGTTACATAAACACAGAGCAATAACGTGATTTAGAATTTTCACATTGATATAATGCTATCATTTCTTATAGCACATATAATGAATAGATTCTTATATTCAGATTTAAAAAAATTTTTTTAACGTTTATTTATTTTGAAAGACAGAGCATGAGCGGGGGAGGGGCAGAGAGAGAGGGAGACACAGAATCCAAAGCAGGCTCCAGGCTCCGAGCTGTCAGCACAGAGCCCGATGCGGGGCTCGAACCCATGAACCGTGAGATCCTGACCTGAGCTGAAGTTGGACACTTAACCAACTGAGCCACCCAGACGCCCTGAATTATACACTTTAAAAGTTATAATTCATGGCATGTGAATTATATCTCATATTTTCAACTTAAAAAAGTTAAGTCAAATTGAAAATATAGCCCGCCCCCCCCCCCCCCCACTTTCTTTGGACTCCTACATTGGATGGGGCCCATTTCTTGACTGGGTCCTCATTTTCCTCTGCCTCCAGGAGATGGAACCCCTTTGGGTGTTACCCAGGAGGCCCTCTGGCTCTCGGTTTAGCTTTTAATTGCTGACTGATCACATTTACCTTTTTGTTATTTTCATCCCCTTAGGCTGTGGTTTCCTAGTAAGTTTATTTGGTTTTTTTTCATGTTTATTTCTGAGAGCATGCCAGTGGGGGAGGGGCAGAGAGAGAGGGGGACAGAGGATCAGAAGCGGGCTCATTGTGACAGACAGCCCCGAGTGCCCCATGCAGGGCTGGAACTCAGGAACCTGTGAGGTCATGACCTGAGCTGAAGTCAGATGCTTAACTGACTGAGCCAGCCAGGCGTCCCATCCTCGTAAATTCTAATGTTGGTTGGGGCTCATCCTTCCTCCTCCGAGCTCTTTTTTTCTGCATTTTCCAAGCTTTTCTTGCACACATGTGTGTCCATAGAACTTTAGTATCAATTTGTCTCTTCCAGAGAAAAGTGCACGTGGACATTTTTGTGGTTATCCTTGTTGCATCCACACGACTCCTGAAACAGAATGCGACGGGCACCAGTGACAGTCCCCACAAGGTTTATTGCAACGAGAGGCAAGGCCGACCGATCGGGACCAACACTTTTGATCAGAGTGCGGCCTCGAACAGCCGGGGTACAGAGTTTTTATAGCCGACCACATCGTTTTATCATCACCTGGGAACAGAACAAAGAAATAGTTCCCAGATGAGGTGGAAACAGTTCCCGGATGGGGTGATTATTCTAGACTTTCTGCCGTTAAGTCCAGTTGATCTCCTTGACCCTGCCTCCGATGCTCTTTTCTTTGAACTTTTGTTTCCTTAATTGGTGAGGCCTAATTTACAAGAGTAAAGCAAGGCTGCTGTCTCTTAACCTTCAGGTCAAAACAAAGCTGTTATTTCTCAAGCTATAGGTTAGCCCTACACCACAATTTAACCCTTACATCCTTAGGGTCATTACATGTAAGAAATCAACTTAAAATCACCACCTATTAAGGGTGTGGCTAGATCAGGAAGCCCTCAAACGGGACAGCGGGGCTATGAGGCCAATACCAGAGTGGCCATTGTCAAGGACTCAGGAGCCAGAATAGAATAAATGTGCGCGCCCCCCCCCCCCCCCGCCCCTCAGGTCAGCCCGGACCAGGTGACAGGTCCTTCTCACCTCCAACCTACTGGAGCTACCCCATTTCTCACCATCTCACAATTATCCTAATTCAGGAGCCATTTTGGGGGGTGTGGGGTGCATAGAGTCCGCGTCATGACGATGGGAGTTATCGAATTGAGACCCTGCTGCTGGCCCCACCTGGGCCAAGAACCACCAGCTTGCAACGCCCAGGCCAGGTCCCCACCTGCTGCTGGACACGTGGTGGGACGGGTCTCTGCTGCCCACCGGTGTCAGCTCTGAGCCCCTGGAACCGCACCAACGCAAAAGGTGTACCTCGGGGTCCTGCGAACCCCAGCCCCGGCTTCACAGTCAGTGAAGTGAGTTTAAGAAGGCTTTTTCAACACCACGTGCCCTCAGTAGCAGTCCAGCTGCCAAAGCGAGTGGCACGGGGATGGGAGGCACCCACGCGGCCCCGGAATCCGGGGGCTCTGCCCCCGAGCCTCGGCCGCTGTGGCCCCAGGCGGAGCAGAGGGCCTGCTCTCTGGCACTTTCTAAGAATGGCACGGACAGGGGAAGGCTCTTCCCCACCCCCGGGCTGCATCCCCGCCATGGTGTATGTCCCCCCCCCCCCCCGGTTCCTATGTTGAAACCCCAATCCCGATGGGATGGTATGAGAAGGTGGGGGTCTGTGGGAGGTGGTGAGGTCTGGAGGGGGAGCCCTCACGAATGGGATCAGTGCCCTTGTGAGAAGAGTCCGGAGAGCTGGCCGGCTCTCTGCCATGTCAGGACACAAGAGGTTTGCAGCCTGGAAGGGGCTCTTCCCAGAACCCGACCGTGCTGACTTGCAGCCTCCAGAGCTGCCGGAAATACGTTGCCGTTGTTGATGAGCCACCCGGTCTGTGGTGCTTCGTTACAGCAGCCCGAACGGACTCAGCGCCCGACCCGCAGTACCCAGCAGTGGGCCACGGAGAGTCAGGCCACCTGAGACACTCGGGGGGGGGGGGGGTGGGCAGGGAGGGGATGCCTGGTGGCTCCTTCCCCTCTGTCTCCTCCTGGTCCTCCCTCTGGGACCGCCCACCCCCTCACCCGCCCAACAGACATTCGCAGTTCACAGCGCATCTGCTGGGGATGCCGTCCCGGACGCGGGCTGTCAGCACTGGGCATCCCTCCTTCCCTGCGCTGCAAGGAGTGGGAGGTGAACCATTCGCTTCCGATGGCCCCGTCGCCAGACTTCTGGCCGTAATTTCGACTGTGCTCCAGGAGGGAGACAGAAGGCATCTTCCTGCAGAGCCGGTGGCTGGCAAGTCCCGAGCGACACCCGTGGCTGCCCAGCTAGGTGGGTGTGAGGCAGTGGCCTGGTGACAGGCAGGGGCAGCTTCCTGACCTCTGATTCAGCCACGGGGGTCTAACCTTGAGACCACCAGTCCCACCACGGTCCTTGCCTTCCGCTCCTCCCGACTGTCCAGAGACTTTGGATGGGATCCCTTCCTGCTAACGATTCCTGGACTACTTCCTGTTTTCTGTGCTGAGCCTTGACTAAGAGGGACACAGCTGTCGGCCTGGAGGGCAGGAGCCCCGCCTGCAAACCACACGGTGGATTTGCCCTGGAGGGCGGAGGGAAGCAGGCTGAGCACTGTTGTTTGGGCACTGGCTGGCTCTGGGGATGGAGAATCCCATCGGCGATGTTCCAGCACATCAGGAGAGAAGACAGGAGCCCAGAAAAAAATTCAAGAAGGCAAACAGGGCGTGGTCTCAAGATGTGCGAAGGAGGTAGAAAACAAGGCTCCAGCAAAAAGGCATTCAGTCAGGGGTCCCATGAGAGGGACTGCATGGTACACACGTCCCCACGCCTTCCGTCTGTGGCAGACAAGACCGGCCCATCCGGGCAGGCTCTTCCTGCCGGTGGCCGAGCTCGGAGAGCTGCTCAATAACACCGTTAGCCTGTGAGCCCATATTCCTGCCTTGGGGCCAGACATCGCTAATCAATCACAGCACTCGTGCCACCACGTTCCCCTACCGCATCCATGGCAGACATCACTAGTTGATTACATCACTCTTCCCAGATATGCATCCATTCTTTAGAATCCTCCAGAACCCAGG
Organism: Lynx rufus; assembly: GCF_022079265.1. Classification (NCBI taxonomy): domain Eukaryota; kingdom Metazoa; phylum Chordata; class Mammalia; order Carnivora; family Felidae; genus Lynx; species Lynx rufus. The sequence continues at coordinate 5,168,783 of NW_025814839.1, read as the reverse complement.
ACTCCAGGCGGCCAGTGCCAATGGCCTGTGGCTGACAAATGGCACAAAGACTGCCATCTCTGCGAAAGTCTCTGGGCTGGGGAAGGAGGAGAGGCCACTGGGCAGACAGGGATGGGCTTCAGCGGAAGATGTGAACCGGTGCGGACGGGCAGAGAAGGCAGGAAGGAGGAGGACATTTTCGGCAGGGGCGGGACGCAGTGTGGTACGCGACAGTGGCTGTCTGAGAGTGGAGTCATGGCGGCGACAGGCTGCTGTCAGCCCACCGAGTCTGGTGCGCGGCCATAGGAGGCAGGGGAGCAGGGGAGCCTTGTGGTGGCCAGTGCCCGTCTGACGCAAGGGGGTATTTGATAAAACTCAGCTGGGCTGGGTACGCAGAGCAGGAGGAGGGCAGAGAGTGGGAAGGCAGGGATAGGAGTCGGGAGGCTGGACAGAGGAGTAGATTCACTGAATCGAGGTCTCTCTCTCACAAGTGCGCACACACACACACACACACACACATGCACATCTGGTAGGTGACCCGAAGTCTCTCCACGCCAATGGCTGGTGTCCATCCCTCCATCTGGTACAAATTCCGGCCTTCACACGGCAGCCTGGCGGAAGGTGACAGAAGAAGTTGGTTTGTCCTAACCTTCCTGGAGAAGCAGAGACCAAGGGACAGCCGGGACGTGGAGGCACGGGGGCCCCTTCGGCAGGAGTCAGGCCCCTCCCCCGAGCACACTGTCCCCAGGGAAGGGTGCGCCCTGCTGCGCCATACAGCTCTCTTACCTTCGCTGGCCATGGCTGGATGGGGGTGCCGTCCCTGCCCATGCAGCACAGGGCAGACATGCAGGCCACAGCTTCCTCGGCCAGCAGGTCCCAGCGGGCATTGTGGCCCAGGTTGCCCGTCGGGTCAGCCGGATCCAGGACGATGGGCCTGCAATTCCCATCAGGGTCAGTCCGATCCCTGGCAACACCTGGGTGCCCTTCTGTGGGACTGGTTGGACTATTCTCCTCCATCACCCGGCACTCTGCACGGGCCACTTCTCCCTTCTGTGTCCCGGGCAGACATTACTAATCAACCACCATGTTCGTTTGGGCCACTCTTACCCCTTCAGCATGTAGCGGGCATTGTTAATTAATCTCGGGACTCGTTCTACCACTCTCCCTTCCTACATCTGTGGTAGATGTCACCACGTCAGAGTCTTTTTCAACACATTGTTCTAAGTTGCCATCACCCACTGACTGGAGATACATCGTGAATTTGCGCAAGCGTCTCTGTTATCTTTGCACCATTTCAGAAGGAGGCAAAATCCCAAAGAAGCAGACCTGCTCCTGTTACCTGGTGGGTTCCCAGGTAGGGTTGGCACATTTAACAAATATGAACAGAGGATGCCCAGTGAAATTTGAGCTCTGGAAAACCGTCAGTATGTCCCAAGGACTGCGTGGGGGCATACACATACTAAAAAGTCACTCATTCTTTTTCTGAAATTCAAACTTGGGAGTCATACATTTCACCTGGAAACCAGGGGACCAGGAAACGGAGGGCCTGTCCCTCAGGTGCTAAGGCTGTCCCTGTTAGAAAGGAGCTCCGTTCCAGGAAGAGGAGTTTGCTGTCCCTGCTCTGTGCCCTGCGGAAGTGGGAAGGGCGAGGGACCCCAGATCTGAGACACTGCAACACTGAGGGTGGGCCAGAACCTGGGCTTCTGAAGCTGCTGGCTCAGGAAGTCCCTGACAGTCTTGTCCCGGTTGTCGTAGTTGACGGTCCAGTAGACACAGAGCTCACGGTACCGGCTGACCAGCTCCAGGACGGTGCGGAAGCCTTGTGCCATGTTGAACTGGGGGTCCCGGCCGCCCTGCTCCCAGGCATGCACCGTCAGGAGCTCTAGCCCGTGCTGGGGGGGCAGGGAGCCTTTCCCCTTGGGCATCTTGTTGCACTGGGGAATAAAGGGAAAGTGTGGGTTCACACTGGCAACGAAGAGGCACAGGAGGGACCCTTCCAGAGCTGGCAAGACCACCCCAAACCTTTACCGGGCACTTCCATGCGTCAGATGCCCGGCCACGCACTATGCCCTCAAATGCTGCGATGTGGCGACGCCAGCCCCAGTTCACCGATAAACACACCAAGGTCCCACAGCTATGAAATCTGTCTCCGGCCGCTCGGCCAACCCCGGGTCGCGCCCCGCCTCCTCCCAGGACAGCGCTCTGGGGCCCGGGCAGGGGGTGGGGGGATGGCCCCGTCCTCGGGCCGAACCTGCCGGTACCAGTGCTTGACCAATCGGATCAGACTCTTCAGCTTGGTGGGGCGAGAGACGATGAAGTCCCTCTGCAGCTCCGTGAAACAGGTGGAGTACTCGCCCGCGTTGTTGTAGCTGTGGATGAGGTCGACGTAGACTTGAGACGTGGGCCTCCTGCCGGAGCTCAGCTGGCCTGGAGACAGGGAGGAGGCCACCGTCGGCTCGTTTCCCAGAACCCCCCTGGGGCCAACTGAGACAGGCCTTCCAGGATCTCCTACTTGGGCACCTCCCTCGCCGGGGGTCTGGACCCACGGTGGCGGGGAGGGGGCACAGGGGATCTTAGACGGAACACAGACGTGGCGTGACCCAGCCTTAAATCCCCGGTGAGAATCTCGCGGCCCTTCCTGCCCCCTTTCAACCCCTCCGGTTGGCCGTCAGCAAGAAGTCTCAGCTGGGAGCTGACGCATCTTTAGCGGCTCCTGGACACTCGTTCAGCCCTCTCTAACAAAGGCAGAGCCTCGGTCTTAGAGCCTCCTGTAAGGAACAGGACCGTATCACTCTCCGGCTTCACCGCCCTTAAAGGCACTCCTTGACATTCAAGCGTTCCTGCTTTCCGAACTGAGGAACTGTGTAGATTCAGACACATTTCTGGATGAGTCCCTCCCTTGTTACTCATTTCCCAAACCTCAGGAGCCAAGTACATTCCAATACACGGGATGTCCTCGCTCTGCGAACTTTCCAGTGCAAGCTCAGAACTGAATAGATGGAAAGGATTTGTGTTTGTTTTGTGCAGGGATGTACCCTTGGTGCCACGGAGAATGCTGGACACGTACTTGGTGCATGTGTTGAACGAACGGATCCTCCGGGTCTGTGGAAGGTGGAGAAGGTAGCACACAAATCCTCGAAGCTGGGAGTGCACGGAGACACTCGAATACAGTGTCAGGGGAAGACACTGCGGCTCAAGGCAGGGAATTCCCTTGCTCAAGGTCATCTGTCATGCTGAGACTAGGGCCCAGCCCACCACTGTTAGATCACATAGAACTGTTGTACGAATTGGAAAAACGTGTCCTTTTCTCCAGACACCTTGCAGGAAAGTGGTGAGAAACACACACGTGTACAATGCCTGCCCTGTGAACATGTGTGGTCTGGTTGTGCAGTGCACGACCTCGACTGCTGTCCCTGGCAGCCCTGCCTCTGCTTTTCCCCTTCTCAGGAGTATGCTTGGGTACCTCACCTAAGGCGTTAAAGGCTGGCAGCACGTCAAAGTCCACGCTCTGATCCAGCATCGTCTGGGACATCAGAGAGAAGCTCAAAACGCGGGGATTCTCCCACTTGGGGATCTCGAACTTCACCTCGAACTGCATCTCCTGCTGACATGCCTCCAGCTGGGCTCGGATCTCTGAGATGATCTCAGCCCGCTTGTTCCCTTGTTCGGTGAACTGGCTGAAGCAGCTGAGGAACACCACTATATCAGCATCTGAGCGGCCTCGCAGGGCTGTGCCTTTGGCTAAAGAGCCACCCTGGGGAGGACACGGAGGCGGCTTGACCCTTGCAGGACTGCGTGACGTCCTCCTGCCGGAGCCTGTGGGTCAGGAACTTGCTGTGTGACCTTGGGCAAGTCACCTAACCTCTCTGTCTTACCTCTTTAATATGCGGTTAAGACGTAGTATGGTCGCAAGAAAAAGAAATGTGCAAAGATGTTAAGTTTAAACCCTTCAACAAATGCAAACGTTCTCATTCCATCAAGTTTGGGGGCCGGGAGGGATTTGAGAGATTTATTTGTTTATTTTTTGGACCTGTGGTTCTCAAGCCTGCTTGTACCAGGAGAGCTTTAAAAACTGGCCGATGTACGTATGCCTCCTATGCCCCTGTGACTGTGATTTAATTGGCCTGGGAGGGGGACAGGGCATCAGTCTAATTTTTAAAAGTCACCTCGTGATTCTAAGTGAAGCCACGGTTGACAACCAGTGAGCCAGGTTATCATCTTTAAGTGTTATGGACAAAGAAGGTAAGGATCAGAGAGGGGAAGGTATTTGCCTGGGGCCACACAGCAAATCATCAGGCCTGGGACTTTTCATTGGCTGATTCCGTGCTGATAATCTTCCAGAGCTAACCTGGGTCTCACTTGTGACTTCAGCTGTGGACCGAGGTTGTATCTGGTGCAGTGGATAATGTGACTTTTTATACACCCCCAGCATCCCTTCTACTTCGATGACCAGCACCCTGGTTTTCTTTGGGGGAATCGCTCCTCCCCCACAATTCAGGTCCACGTGGGACTGGCTCAGTAATATGAACCAGGCTTGGCCAGTCAGAGCATGGTGTCTCCCTAGCCCCAGTGATGAGTTTGGGGAGGGGTATATAACCCGAGTCAGGACAATAAGACTCAATTCCAAGACTTATTTGAATTTTGAGAAAAAAGAATCCCCCTTTCTGGAAGCTTAGAGATGCTAAGAACCATCACATGGAAAGGGCTTGTCCGAAACAGAAGACAGCAGAGCCAAGAGCTGGGATGAAAAGCTGAGTCCTGATGACCCCGCATGGGCTCCTGGATCTGGCTGTACCTGACGGCAGATCTACTCCAGGGCTTTCCATTTACATCAGCCAATATACTCCCTTCGTTCCTCCTTTTGCGTTGGCTGTCACAAGCGACCAGAAGAGATTTGCTGGACACCTCTGAGCCCTCCCGCCGCCACCCACCTACAACAACGGCGTTCTGGTTTCCCCTCTGTGTTTGGCCTCGTGCCGATTGTTGTAAGGACCACAGAGGTGGGTCAGGCCTGGCCCTGGCCTGGGAGAGATCCCCAGCCTGCAGGGCCCTCCTTGCCCACGGCCCTCTGGGGACTTACCTTGACCACCTTGAGCACTTTGATGGGAGAATTCCGGAAGCAGTTTTCCCTCAGGAACGAGCAGATGGCATTGACGGCCTTGTTCACCTGGGCCAAGAACTGGCGGCTGGGCTGGAGAAATTCACTGATGAACTTGTCAAGGTCCCCAGCTGGTGTTTGGTAAAGGAGAGCAGGCTACAGAAAGAATCCAGGTACGCCGGCTCGAGCCAGGATTCCCTAGGAGCGCGCAGGCCCTGCCTCTTGCCAGTCTATGAGGATGAGACTCCCGCTACCTCCCACAGCCCTTTTCTTTCTCAGCTGGTTGGCAGGTCTGTGTGGGAGCACCAGAAGGACCCGAGTTCACGTTCTGGTTCCACCGCCAACACGCAGCCTTGGTTTCACCATCTTTAAATGGGGGCAATAACAAGGCCCGTGCCTCACTGGATTGTCGTGAGTATCAAGCCCTGGTTATGAGATCCGGCTGACAAAAGCAAGGGCAATAAACTCATATCCCTTCGGGGGCTGGCTATCGCCTTAAGCGGGGGTCCCCTAGAAGCAGAGCCTGCGATGGGGGTTCTCGTGCGTGGATTAACGGGGGGCAGTGCTTGCAGGAAAAGGGGAGTGAGGGAAGCAGGAGAAGGAGCTAAGCAAGGCTCCAGCTCGAGAAAGCTTTCTCTCGATCCCACGGGGAACTCTGGACTCGGAATTGCATCACAGAGCCGGTCTCGCCTTAAAAACGAGGGTGGGCTTTTTGTCCCCCGTGTCACGGAAGCGCTGGCTGGGACAGAACAGCAGGTGTCTCAGCCGTAAGCCGGCAGAAACGCACACTCCTGGCAGCTGGGGAATGCGCGCACCGGCAGGGAAAAGGGGTCTGGAAGGGGGCACCGACGGCATCCGCCGCCCCAGGGGCTCCCCTCTTACCATCACATCCCAGGGCTGCACAGACGTCCCCTGTCTATTCCTAAAGCAGGCCTGTGTCTCCAGAGCTGCCGCTTCCTGGGCCAACGGCTCCCAGCTGCCCTGGCCCACATTCCAGGTGGGGTCAGCAGGATCCAGGAGCAGGGGCCTGGGGGGCAGAGTGGATGGGCAGGCAGGTGGGGAAGGTGGGAATCAGTGAAGAGCAGGGGGGTGGGAGGGACCGGGAAAGGGTGTGGGGGCTGGGGAGAAGGAGAAGAGTGTCAGGACCTTAGGGCCGGCCCAGTCTGTCCCAAGCACAGTAGGGTTCCCACCTGGCTGCCTCAGTCAGGTATTGGGTGAGCCCTTCATTTCAGAAATGATATTTTATTGTGTTAATGAACCTGGCTCTGCCTTCTTTGGGGGCTCCCTGTGTCCATGCTTCTTCAGCAAAGAGTCCAGAGCGAGGAGTGGGGTTGGGGCACCCAGATCCCACTCCTGGATGCAGTGACTCCAGGGGAGGGGGGGGGGAGGAGAAAGGATGATGCAGTGCATCGTGGGTCTGCACCTGGGTTTCTGAAGCTGGCCAAGAAGGTATGTTCTGATAGCTGGGTCCTCAAAGCTGTAGTTGACCGTCCAGTAGACACAAAGCTGCTGGTGCTGCTGGACGAGCCCTAGGACCGTCTTGAGGCCTTCAGCCGTGTTGAAAGAATCGTTCCTGCAGCCCTGCTCCCAGGCGAAGATGGTCAGGAGCTCCAGGGCATAGACTGGGGGCAGGGAGGCACAGGCTGGCTGCCGTCCTGTGTTCCGAGCTGCGACCTGGGTCACCCAAGGCCAATCAAAGAATGAGTGGAGTTGAGCACCCAAGATGTGCCAAGCATGGCCCTATGTACTTGGAGAGGGAGGGGAATATAAAAAATGAAGCCCTTTTCATTTTACGGGACAAAACGAAACCCTTCTTATTTCACAGGGGGACACACAGAGGTCTGGGAACGGGCGTGGGTAGTGACTTGTCCAAGGTCACACAGCGAGGCTAAGAATCTCAGACTTGATCTTTGCCCAGAGTCTCTCCATCAAGGGTGTACGGGACGGTTGTACAGGAATGGGGGCTGCGATATATTCAGCTTGGTATCCCAACATCTGGCACAATCGTGACGTTAGTGGCAGTGGGTGCTCAGTAGATGTTTGCTGAATGAGTGCACGAATGCGAGTGCATTCAGATGAGTGTTTTTGGTGAGGGAGGTCTGGAGGAAGCTCGGGGTTTATTTAGTACACTTTGCACACAAGACAGTGATGGTGGAACAGCATAAGCTAGGGCTTGGGGGTGGGCAAGAACAGGGAACCCATTAGCAGCGTGGGGAGTGAAGGGAAACAGATGAGCTAGAGGTGGATGGTGAACCCCAACTACAAGAAACGGGCATTCGGAGCTTAACGGACGAAGAGATTTTCTTTCAGCCAGGGACTTCCGGTCTGTACCGGAAATGGAGGATGGAGGAGGTGGACCTTCTACTTGGGATGGCCAATGAGAAGTGAAGGAAGGGAGATGGCTGCCTGGGGGAGGCGCTGATTGGCTGAGGCAGTTGCCATGACAGCAGCTACTTCCTGGGAGGAGGGAGGAGGCGGGTATGGAGGCCTCACCTGGTAATACCAGTGCTTCACGAGCAGGATCAGGTTCTTCAGCTTGGGTGGGCGAGTGTTCACGAAGTTCCTCCTCAGCTCTGCGAAGCAGGCCACATGCTCGCCCCCCCGGCAGCCACTGTCGAGGAGGCTGGAGTAGATCTGGGGCTCAGGTCTGGCGCCCGCACAGAGCTGCCCTGCGAAATGTGAAGTACTCTTGAGTGCCTAGCTCTAACGAAGACAGCAGCATGTCCCCACCCAGCCACTCCCCAGCTTTTATTAATATTTTAACGTTAATTGCATAGCATAGCACTGCAACCCATAATACACAGTCTACGACATGGAATAGCAATCAGAACTTTTTTTTTTTTTTTTTTTTTAAGCACCAAATACGTACTGGGTGCTTTTCAGTAATTTTCGCTCATCCACCCAATAACTCCGCAAGGTGGGTGATCTCGACCCTAGGCAAGCTGTGTAGCATAGCGGGCGAGGGAATTGGTCTCCAAGGCACAGGCTGGAGGCAGCCCTCACCCGCGGCATCAAAGATGGGCAGCAGGCTCACGTCCATCCAGCTTCCTGGGGCCCGGGACACCAGCTGGAACTGTAAAGCCTCGGGCACGGTCTGCTCAGGAAAACGGAGGCTCAGGCCGGGGACTGGGTCTTGCCACCAGGATTCCAACTGTGCCCGCATCTCATCAAGGATCTCCAGGCGGCGGGCCCTTTGGTCCCCGTAGTCCTCGAAGCAGTTGAGGAAGATGACGAGTTCGGCATCACCGTAGCCCCTCAGGTCTGTGCCCCGGCCAAATGAGCCCCCCTGCAGAGGATGGGCCATCTGAGACCCATGACTGTCCCTGAGCTCAGGAGTCAGACTATGACCCCACCCGCTGTACCCCCACTGCAGTCCCAACACTACTCTGTCGCTGGTGTCGGGTGTGGGGACACCGTGACAGAGGTGGGCTGCACAAGCCCCGCGACCTCTGACTCTTAGAAGCCTGGCAGAGTCAAATTATGTCCGCCTGCACCTGCCTTCTGACCCTCGGGGCCTGCGCAAAGTCAGACCAACATGTAGCAACAGAAAACGGGGGGTGCGGTGAAGGGGGCAGGGATTAATGATTTTAGCCGAACATCCGCAGCACCTATTGACTGCCCATCTGGACCACACATGGCACGTTGAGGTCCCGGGGCCAAATGGGGCCTGTGGATGTGCTCTGCTGGCCTGCTTCCATCCATCCATCCGTTTATTGGACACTCACATGTGGCAAGGTATGGGAGTACATAAAAGTTACCTGTTCTCCTGGAACTTACATTCTAGCAGGGGGAGAGGAGGGAGGGACAGTCCGCAAACAACAGCTCCCAGAAGCGCTAAGGGCTGTGTGCAGGCAAATAAGGCAGTAAGGGGACGGGGTGGGGCTGTGGAAGGGAGGTTGCAGTTGTGAACTGAGCAATCAGGCCTCCGTGAGACTCTAGAGGGCTGGGACCCTAGACTTAAAGGAGAGTAGGGGAAGCCAAGTGGATGGGGTGGGGGGTGGCGTGGTGAGGGATTCCAGAAAGAGAAACCAGCCAGTGCGGACTCTGGCCGGTGAGTTCAAGAAGCAGCCAGAAGGCCAGTGTGGAGTAAGTGAAGTTCCGAGAAAGACCAGGGCCAGATTCTATGGGCCTCGAAGCCACTGTGCTCTGTGAACCCGGGGAGGGTTTTGAGCAGAGAGGAGGCGTGCTCTGTTAGTGGTTTAAAAAACTATCATTAAAAAAGATCCCCCCCAAAAAGCTGGTACTTAGATACATACCTCCGGCCAGCAAACTGCCCCTCCACGGATGCCCACTTGCCCTGCCCGCCCTCAGCCGCGCTGTGGCCCCCCCCCCTCGCTGTGGTGCTCCAGGAGGGTCCCATCGGTGTCCCCACCCACCGACTTACCTTGCTGACTGTGGACGCCCTGTAGAAACGCTTCTCGCAGAGGCAATGCAAGATGACATCGATGGCCTTGCTGACCTGCTTCTGGAACTGGGGGTTCGGTTTCAGGTGGTCCTGGATGAAGCGGTCCAGGTCCTTGGTGCTGACGCGAGACAGATCCAAGGCCGTCCCCAGAGTACAGGGGGTGGTGCTGGCTGTCCCTGAGGGGCCGGGAGCTGGGCGTGAGGGCTGCCTGCTCCCTGCACTTGGGTCCACGGCATTGAGACTGCTGCTCTCCTCCGGGGCCCTCTGGGCAGAGTCTCGCTGGATGGGGTGGTCCAAACCTGAGCACCCAGGACGTGGAAGGCCCTGGAAGTTTGTTGAAGGAGCTGTCTTACAAGCGAAGAGGCTTCTCCATCTCTTCTCTCGCCAGCCCCCTCCCATTGTACGGTCAGGGTGACTGAGACTCAGAGAGAGAAAGCGAGAGGGTCACCGCTAGCCCCTAAGGCGCCTTCGTGCAGATTAGATAGAGGCGCCCTTCCAGACGGGATAAATTATAAAAAGGTCCCCGGTGCCGGGCGGACACAGCGAGGTAAGCAGATGATAACAACGCCACCGGAAAGGTTCCTCCAAGCAGGCTCAGCTTGGTGATCAGGTTGTGTTACATGCCTGCAGCCCCCACTTTTCAAGCCTGTCCCACAGCCCAGGGCCCCAGCACACAGCAGATGCTCAGGAAACACCGAGTACACGAATTGGGTGCGTAACAAGGATCCTGGGAGCCCCTCACTCACGGGCCCCTCCCAGGGCTGCACAGCGCCCCCCGCCGCCTGCAGGAAACACGGGTGCTCATAGCAAGACTCTGCCTCTCGGGCCAGGAGATCCCAGTGCCACGCTGCTCCGTTCCCCACGTCCCACGTGGGGTCAGCCGGGTCCAGGATCACGGGCCTGCAAATCCAGAGGGACAAGGAGGTTCTGGTTAGCGAGACGGTCAGGACCAGGGGCTCCGAGGTCAAGCAGGCCTGGTTCCAACTCCAGCTCTTCTCCTTTCCAGCTGTGTGACCTAGGGCGGATGACTTACCTTCTTGAGCCTCAGTTACCTTGGGGGGGGGGGCTGCCGTGGAGATTACATCAGAGTCATGATCCTCCACTCTGCACATTAGAATCATCAGACAGGAGGATCCACCCCCAGGGACTCAGAGTTACCCCCGCGACCAAGCAGTTTCATTCCCATGTGTCTCTCTAACGGTGCGGGCACACCGAAATGCGCGTGCAAGGCTGTTTGGAACAGCCTCATGGTAACAGCCCCGGAGTGGAAACCACCAAACTGTCCATGAGGAACAGGACGGAAAGCATATTGTGATAAATGCACACGATGCAAGTACTCTGCTCGGCAACAGAACGCAATAAGCAACAGTAAGAACGCCCCACCGTTGGTGGTCTTTTCACAGGTGGTTCACTTTATAGAAAGGCATCAAAATGTGCCCTTGGTACCTGTATGCTACGTGTCGCATAAAATGTTCACGTGTAAAATACGTTCACGCAAAAATCTTTTTTTTTTTAAAGGTTTACTTATTTTTGAGAGAGAGAGAGAGAGAGAGAGAGAGGGCGGCGGGGGGGGGGGCGCTAGCAGGGGGAGGGACAGAGAGAGAGGGGGAGACACAGAATCCCAAGCAGGCTCCAGGCTCCGAGCTGTCTGCACAGAGCCCGCGACATGGGTTTCCAGCTCGCAAACGGAGAGATCATGACCTGAGCCGAAGGTGTCGCTTAACGGACTGAGCCACCCAGGTGCCCCTAGAAAAATCTTTTTAAAAACGCCCGCCTAGTGACTGTCATTTCCCTCTGGGGCTGAATCCACTGAATTAGTAAGCGCACAGCGTGTGGCTTTGGCCCCCGCGCAGGCCTCCGGGAGAGGAGACCTGTTGGATCATTGATCACTGTTAATTATCTCCTGCGGCCCAAGCCCCGGAGAGTGGGGACAGGGGGGTGATGGGAGGTACCTGGGTCTCTCGAGCTGGTACCGCAAGAACCACCTGACCGCAGGGTCCTCGAAGCCGTAGTTGAGGGTCCAGAAAACACACAGGTGCTGATACTGACAGATCAGGCCCAGGACGGTGCGGAGGCCTTGGGCCAGGCTGAAGGCCTCCTTCCCACAGCCCTGCTCCCAGGCGAAGATGGTCAGCAGCTCCAGGGCATAGGCTGGAGGCAGCTCCTCCCTCCTCGCCTCCCCCTGGCGCACCTGTAAGAGGGGAAGGGGAGGGGAAAGAGAGCGCTCCCTGGAGGACTTCCCCGGAGCTCTCAGTCTGGGGGGTGCAGAGCCCGCCCACCGGGACGCAGGCGAAGCCTGAGACGAGATGCCGCGGTCCAGGAACAACCTGCCGCGTCTCATCTGCCCTCGCTCCTGGGGCTTCGGCCAAGCCTCGGGCGTATGCGATGCGAGCCTCTGGGATTGGGGAGCAGTCAGAGAGAGGCCGGCGGGTGGGCAGTGCGAGGCTGCTGCTCATCCTCCAGATGAGCGAATGGCAGAACTTTCCAGGGCCACACAGCGAGTCGTTGGCTGAACGAGATCCGGAATCCAGGATCTCCTCCCCCCAGACTTGCTTTATGATGAGTGGTCCACCAGAAAGACCAAGCCGTGTGCCCAAAGATCTTGGGGGGGAGGGGGCCTGTTCCCTCATCTCCAGACACAGGCTGGGCACCCCTTCTTCAATACACAACAGTCTGTCGACGAACATGAATGTTTCGGGGGTGGGGGTCATTCCTGAGGCTGAGGCGGGAAGCGTACAAACTCCGCGCTACTTCATACCATAGATAAAATATTCCAGAGAGTTCAAAGCCCTGAACCCACGTGAAAAGAAAACTTTAGAACCTTCTGGAAGGAAATATGGGAGAAGAATTTTAGAAAGGATAGGGGCGCCTGGGTGGCTCAGTCGGTGAAGCGCCCGACTTCGGCTCAGGTCACGATCTTGCGCTTCGTGAGTTCGAGCCCCATGTCGGGCTCTGTGCTGACAGCTCAGAGCCTGGAGCCTGCTTCAGATTCTGTGTCTCCCTCGCTCTCTCTGCCCCTCCCCCGCTCAAGCTCTGTCTCTGTCTCTCTCAAAAATAAATAAACATTAAAAAAAATTAAGAAAAAAGTCAGGATAGGCAAAGCCTACTTACGCAAGATGCACCAAGTACAAATCACACACGAAAAAGATGAACACACCTGATTACATTAAAATCCCGACATTTTCCGTGACAAAAGACCTACGAACAAAACGGAGGTCCCAGCCTCGTCCTGGGAGAACAGATTGCATTATGTTAACTCAGTAAGAATTAGCATCCAGAATATGTAAAGAGCTCCAACAAACCAACAAGGAGAAAACAGCTAGCCCAGAAGAAAATAATAAACCAATGATATGAACAGGCATATCCCTAAAGAGAAACACGAGTGGCCACGAAACATAAGAAAATATTCTCGCCATCGCGAAATCACAAATTCCAACAGTCCTATGCCTGGGGCGAGGACCCTCCGAAGCCACCTTACCTGGCGGAACCAGTGCTTCACCAGCAGGATCAGGTTCTTCAGCTTGGCCGGGCGAACGTTCACGAAGTTCCTCCGCAGCTCCGCGAAGCAGGCCGCGTGCTCGCCCCCCTGGCAGCCGCTGTCGAGGAGGCGGGAGTAGATCTGGGGCTTGAGTTTGACATCGGAACTGAGCTGTCCTGCGGGAGTGAAGTGCTGTGCATCAGGAAGGGTTCCGAGGCACAGGACGGACAGCCGGGGGCGGGGAGGAGGGCAGTTTGGTGGAGCATGGGGGCTGGAGGATGAGGAAGAGAGCCTGGAGCTTCTCAGGGGGCAGGGAGGAAAGCTCTAGACCAGAAGGAAGAGCCCCTTCCTTCCAAATGGCCAGGCAGCCCCCAGGGCCCGGCTGCATTCCAAGCCGGCTACATAGGAAGGATGCTTCCAGCTGAATCAGGAGTACCTAGAACCTGGTAGTTCTTCCCTCCCTGCGGTTCCCTCAGGCAGAACAAAAATGCCACTGCACATACCTCTAATTGGTGCCAGAGGGGAAAGGCACGGTGCTGGGGAAACCGTAAGGCGAAGGATTCTGAGCCCTTGGCAGTGATTGTTAATATTTTTTTTAGTGCTTGCGACACTAAAGTTTCACACCGAGTGCCGCGTCTCTCCACCAAAACCCCACCGGGCAACTTGCCTTCACTTCATCTTACAGCTGCGGACACTGAGGCACAGAGAAATTCAGGGCTCTGCCCCCGGTCACAGAGCTGGCAAGTGACGGACTCAGGACTGGAAGTTAAAGCTGGCTGCCTTTGCGGCGTGGGCCTTTCCCGCCACCGCTTCCTGCGGGCCTGGCCTGGGAAAAGGAAACGCGCTCCATAATTTCCCAGGTTCCCCCGACATCGCTTACTTGCTGTGCGGCTTTGGGTGAGTTACCGTCCATCTCTGTGCCTCAGTGCCCCTCTTAGGAAAAGGGAAGACAAGACAGTACAGACCTCATAGGTTTGTTCTGAGGAATTAATGAGATGAAATAGGTCAAGTGCTTGTTGGAGTCGAGCACTGAGTAAGCAGTAGCTATTATGATTAGTATACGTGTACCGAGCGTGGGAGAGTGTGGCTGTCCGTCAGGACGTCGTAACCTGGATAAGTTCAAGAGAGCTGTCTCCCAGGACATCATGGTTAATAAGAAGAACACTGATAATGGGAAATAGTAATAATAATAATAATAATAATAATAGAAAGAAGGACAGCAAGCACTCATACAGCCCCATCATGTGTCAAGTTCATCACAGGTTTTCACGCACACAGTCTTTCCAAACACTCTGCAAGATGGATTGCTACGGTCCCATTATTATTAACCTCATTTTACAGATGTGAGCACAGGGGCACATTATATATACTATATTATAAATCAAGCATGGATATACTATCAAGGGAAGCGCAAAAATCATATTAATGCCTTTAAGATGAAATATAAGATTTTGCAGAATGCTGGCCTTGTCCCCAAGCCCCCTGAGGCCAGGCGGCTGTGCCTTCCCCCTGGGGTATTTCTGGAAGGGCCGAGAAGCACTGTTCTCGGCAGTGGCTGAAGGAACGTCTCCCCAGCTGCTTGAGGGAGGGCCGAGCTTCTAGACGCCAGGACCGCAGATCCGGGAGGAACCGGGCTTTCTTGGCCCACACTCAATGCGTGTAGTCAGGAAACGAGAGCCCAGAGAGGGATGCCCAGGCCACACAGCAGGCTGGTGGCAGGGTTAGGACTGGAAGCCCGGTCCTACTCCTAAGGATCTTGCCCCCGACCCTGGAATGGGTCAGGCACCCCTCACCCAGAGCGTCGAAGGCGGGCACCAGGCTGACATCCATCCAGTTTTCGAGGTCCGTGGATGCCAGTCGGAACCGTAGGACCCTGGCTGCGTCCTGCTCGGGAAACTCAAAGCTCAGACCGGGGATGGGTTTCTGCCACCAGGATTCTAGCAGGACCCGTATCTCGTTGAGGATCTCTGCACGGCGAACGCCCTGGTCCTCGTAGCTCTTGAAGCAGTTGAGGAAGAGGACAAGTTCGGAATCACAGCCACCCCTCAGAGCTGTGCCCCGGCCAGAGGAGCCTCCCTGTGAAGCAAAAAACAATTCAGAATTCTGCACTCTTCGATTCTGGTGACCGAGTGGGCTGGTAGGCAACCTGAGCGAACCAGACAGGCTGTGGGGGGAGACGGTGGGCACACAGCCCCTGGCATGTGAAGCCATGCAGAAATGCAGGCCGGGGAAAGCCAGGCCTGAGTTTTCAAGAAAAGCATGTTTTATTTGTAAATCCATATGTTTCTAAGTGTTGGCCACTAACTTCAAAAAGCTTTTGTTAATTTATAATTTTAAAAAAAAAAAGTTTTTTTAGGGGCGCCTAGGTGGTTCAGTGGGTTAAGTGTCCGACTTCAGCTCAGGTCATGATCTCACGGTTTGTGGGTTCAAGCCCCGCATCAGGCTCCCCGCTGTCAGCACAGAACCTGCTTCGGATCCCCCGTCTCCCTCTCTCTCTGCCCCTCGGCCCCTCTCTTTCCCTCTCAAACATAAACAAACATTGAACAAAAGCTTTAATTCAAAATGCTGGCGAAACAAATTCTGCTTTGCAGAACACATGTTCTCGGCTTTTGCCTGGGATCAGTTCAAAACCATGATATGACTTGCTGAATGTCCGGGACCTTTCTGACGGGTGTTTCTTTCTGCAAAGCTGTCAGCGAAGGACCTGCGAAGGAAACTCCCATGATGAGAGTCTCTACCCTGTGCCTGGAGCTCTGTCAAATGTCTGACACCGGTAATCTCACTTCCAGGCAGTCCCTGTGATGTGGTTACACGCGGTTACATGAGCCTCGGGGCTGTGAAGTGAGTTAACACAGCCTGGAAAAGCCAAGAACCAGATTAGCCTTCCAGAGGGCATCTCCCCCACCGAGCTGGGATGGCGAATTATCCCAATGGCATCCCAGGTTTTTGTTTTGTTTCGTTTTGTTTTGTTTTGTTTTGTTTTTACTGCCAGCTCCTCACATGGGGGGGGGCTGCCAACAAAGGGGGAACAGGGCGCAGCACGGAGGAATATTGTAAACCGAGCATTTCCTGCCTGTTTTGTGCTTGATCATCTCACGGAAGCTCCCTAACAAGCCTGAGAGGAAGGTACTGTTACCGCTCCCACTTTACAAACGAGGAGATGAGGAAACGAAAGTGCAGAGAGGTTGCTCACCGACACCTGACTCAGAGAAGGCACGGCACTTGGAACCTGGGAGGTCAGCTCAGAAGACTGGGCTCCAAGCCTACATTCTTCCTGCACCCCTCCCCATCGATGAATTCCCTTAAAAATACTTATTTTATCGTGCACGTTTCTAAACCTACACAAAAGAAGAGCGGGTTTTTAAGGAAGTCTGTTGCCACATGTGCTTCATGTATGTTTTTATTTTAGAAAATTTTTTGATGTTTACTTATTTTTGAGAGAGAGAGAGAGAGAGAGAGAGCATGAGCAGGGGAGGGGCAGCGAGAGAGGAAGACACAGAATCCGAAGCAGGCTCCAGGCTCTGAGCTGTCAGCACGGAGCCCGATGCGGGACTTGAACCCACAAACTGTGAGATCATGACCTGAGACACTTAACCAGAGCCACCCAGGCGCCCCATCTCCTTCTGGGATTTTTAAAGAAATTTCAGCCTTTGGCCACGCCACCGGGAGACATTTTTGGTGGTCACAGCTGGGGCAGGAGAGCCCCTTCCTGTTGGCTCTGGGCAGGGGTGGAGAAGGGAGAGGGCGGTCCTTCTGACAGGACTACAGAGGTCAGCCACCCCTTCTTCGCGTTCTGGTCCAACTAGAAGCCCCAGGCTCATCTTGCACATTATTCCAGCCCTGGAACTGGCCATTCTCCAAGGAGTCTTTTCCGTAGGGAGCAGCATCGGAAGACTGGAAAGGTAGCTCATGGCCCTATACCCACCTTACCACTGCCTCCTTCAAAGCTTTGAATGATCCGAAGGCCATAAGCTACAGTCAACCACGAGAACTGTCCGAGGCTTTCCAAGAAAGCTGAGGATTGCCAGAGCTTTAGAGACTCTTAAACTATTGCTCCAAAGAAATTCGTCCTTTCCACCTCAAAGGCAGAAATCTGCCTCCACGTTTCCCAGGCTGCAAGCCTCTCCTTCTTTCCCACCTCCCAAGCTAAGACTCAGCCCCAGGAAACCACCAGCTGCTCTGGGGCCGTCCCTTGCCCTGTGTCTCCATCCCTTCCCTGAGAAGCTCCAAGTCCCCTCTACCCCAGCCAAGTTCCTTGGTCGCAGCCCTAGCCCCTGAGTTTGTGCTGAGGACACAGAAGCTGATGCCTGTCTCCTGCCTGAGCCTGTGGGCATCCTGGGGTCACAGCAGCAGGAAGGCATTTAAATGACAAAACGTGGCCCGGGGCAGTGGCTCACCCACCCCCAGTCCCAGTTTCCCCAGTCGTAAAACAGGGGTAATAATCCCTACCTCGTTGAATGTGAGGATTCAGCGGGATGACTCATTTAATGAGACAATGTTCATTGTTATTGGGCGGTTTCGCAGTAAATTAGGCTCCGTGGCTATTGGAGAAATACTAGGGTTTCTGCATCTTTAGGGTCAGGCACGGTGTGAGGACTGGAGTCTGTTTGGACTGGGTAAACGACTGAGTGAGTGAGCGAGTGAACGAACGAATGAATGAATGAATGGAGGCAGCCTGTAAGAGCACAGATGCAAGAATCAGACGACCTGGCTTTGAATCTTGCCGGGCCTCTTACAAGCTTTGGACACATCATTTCGTCGCTCCGTGCCTCAGTTTCCCATGCGTCGGGTGCGGTTAATAGTACCCACTTGGCCGGGCTGCGGTGTGCAGTGTATTTTCAGGGCACTTAGATCAGCGCTGGCGCACCGCAAACGTGCCTCCAAAGTGTCAAAGAAATGAATGGAAAGAGCTGATACAAACCGTCCGGGGCCACATCGCCCGCGGCAATGGGTTGTTCCTGTTTACAGGTGAGCTCTCCCCCCTGCCCCTGCCCCTGCCCCCTGCGCGGCGCCTACCTTGGCGATTTTCAGCACCCTCCAAGGCTGGGCAGCGGCGCGGCCCCCGCGCTCCCGCAGGAAGGTCCCCAGGGCGCCCAGGGCGCGCCGCGCAGCCCCCACGAATTCGGCGGACGGCTGCAGTCTGCGGGCCACCAGGTTGTCCAGCGCGGCGGCGGGGGTGCGGTACACGTCCATGTCCACGGCCGGCTGCCCTCCCGCGCGGTCCGCGCGCGCTCCCCGCTGCCCGCGGCGCCCCGACCCGGCCTCTGCGCCCCGTGGGAGGGCAGGGGGTGGGGCTGCCGCCCCAGCCTCCCCGCCGCCGCGCCCCGCGTCCCTGCTCCCCAGCCTCGCAGGCATCCCGCCCCTCTCCCGCTTGCGGTTTCGGTTTCGTTTCTCTCCAGCAGCTCTGCGCTCTCGCACCCATTTCCGGGTTCCCTTCCCAGCCGAGTTTCGTTTTTCGGCCTCCCGGCTCCAGCACTGGGTCCGCCTTCCCTGCAGCCTCCCGCCCCCACCCAGCTCCGATGCACTGAACACACCCGAACAAAAAGCCTCGGCAGCAACGGGTCCACAGAGCACCGTCACGTACCCTGGAAGCATTGAAGAAACGTGCAGGATTTACACGCGAGGACACGGTCACGCCTGGTGGCCTGGAGGAGGTTCACCCAGAGAGCACCCCGCTTGCTCTCTGCCTGAAGGGGGCGTTCTGAACACCGCTAGTAATGGAGGACCCTTTGCACAACGCTTGTCCCTCGCTGCTTTACACGTCCAGCCGTCGCGTTCCATCCCCCCGACAGCCAGGCGCTATTATTACCACACCCGTTTGATGGACGGAGTTAAGGTACAGAGAATCTAGGCACCTCGGCCAAGGTCCCATACGTAGCCGGAAAATTGTCAGACTGGATTCGAACCCAGCACACGCTCTCAGTAATGTGCTGTTCTTACAGGAGCTCCTGTTCTTACAGGAGTATAAAAATAATTTACACGTTTAATGCAATTCCAAAATGTTTAGAATCCCAATTTTTAAAACTTCAGACATACTCTGAAGTCCTGCCTGGAAGAAGAATTCTTTTACAAAGGAGAAACGGGGAAGGAAGATCAGTATACCATGGCATCTCGCGCAACGTTACATAGCAAGGTGTTATAAAGCCGCCAGTTAGATCCCTTCGGGACCGGCGCAAAACTAGGCGGAGAGTAAGCAGCAGAGTGGAGACCTGAAGCTACCAGGGGTTTCTATCTTCACACCTGTCCTCGACCTTTCTGGCGGGTTCGCTGTGGCTCCTCTACCCAGAGGACCAGAAGGTGAGCTCTTTCCCAGGCTCCGCCCATGCCACCGTCCAACCCCTCCTCCCTGTCCCACTCAAAAATTCTTTAGTCCTCTGTCCCATACGCTCAGGGATCCAGCAGTCACTCTGTCTTGGGTAGCAATGAATGTGAACAAGGACTTTCTGAAGTCTGCCTTAACCTCTAGGAAGTAGATGGGGTCGGAGGGTGAACTGCAGAGCTCATAGCGAACCAGAGGAAGAGAGGGCAGGCTACCGGGGTGGACACCTGGTTTTCTACTTCGGGTAGCGAGCGCCACATCCCTGGGAGGTATTCAGTTGTAGGAAGACGCCCATTTTGTACGTTTGATATAGTGGAGGGGATTCAAGCCGGGTGCCCTCAGCCATCAGGTCATGCTTTCAAGCTCTCCTATTAATCAGTCTTCTCCCTGACTCACAGGTCACTTCAGAAATCCTCCATTTGTCAGGGCGCCTGAGTGGCTCCGTCGGTTGAGCGTCCGACTTCAGCTCAGGTCATGATCTCACGGTCCGTGGGTTCGAGCCCCGCGTCGGGCTCTGTGCTGACAGCTCAGAGCCTGGAGCCTGCTTCGGATTCTGTGTCTCCCTCTCCCTCTGCCCCTTCCCTGGGTGCTCTCTCTCTCTCTCTCTCTCAATAAATAAATAAACATTCATTTAAAAAAGAAAGAAATCCTCCATTTGAGATAGTATGCTGAACGCACATTCGAGATCCCACCAAAATGACAGCAAAGATATGTTAAAAGTGTCCTGCAACTCAACAGGTGGGAAATCAAGAAAGGTCACCGTCAAGGGATCAGGACAGCTGAGGTATGTTGAGGAGGGAGAAAGGGAAGGGTCAAGACTGGATGAAGACGGGGGACCGATCACGTACACAAGCTGTCAACTGCCGCCCTAGGCTCTAGAAATCACAGGGAAGAGGTGAACACATTGGATCATGCTGCCGGATGCTAAGTAGAGGCCCCGCGGGCGAACTGAGGTCTGTGGGACGCCCGAGACAGATGTGGGGCTGGAGGAAGTAGGCCGTGTTGGCCTGAAACACGGGAGGGAGAAAGTGCTTCTGCAGGGCAGGAAGGGCTCTGAGGAGCTCGGGGGAGGGGCCCTGACGTGTCCCAGACACAGGGGTGTGCAGGGAGGGCTTCGTGTGGGGGGGGTGGGGGTATTTGGGAGCGTTCACTCGGGGCTTCAAAGGCGGCATTAGGTTAAAATTCACCTTCCTTTTTTCAAATTTTTTAAATTAAAAAAAATTTTTTTTACTGTTTATTTATTTTTGAGAGAGAGAGAGAATCCGAAGCAGGCTCCAGGCTCCTAGCTGTCAGCACAGAGCCCGACACGGGGCTCGAACTCATGAACTGTTGCGATCATGACCTGAGCTGAAGTCAGACGCTCAACCAACTGAGCCACTCAGGTGCCCTGTCCCCCCCGCCGCCCCCAACCAAATCACCTTCTTTTGAGCCAGGGGTGAGGTGGGAGCATAGAGGGGTGGGCCTCAGCATCAATTCTGATCATCAATCCAGCATCAATCAGTTTATTGCAAAAAGAATTGATAAAGTCAGAAAATTCAGAAGAGTATAAAGATCGCTTGAAATGTTATAATCAAATACACTCTCTGCAACATTTAAGGTCTTCCAGGAACCAAGTGCTACAAAATGCAATTAAAGAGAACATACCGAGGACAGTAAAATAGAAACAAATATGTAGAAATAATATGACAGAGGATGTGAAAGACCCATGCAGTGGCATATTACAATGGTTACAGCATCATTAAAGACGATTAAAATTAATAAGGAGACACTCCAAGTTCATGGATGGGGATTCTCAATAGAACAATAGCGTCTTTCTTCCTAAACTGATTTATGTAATTCCAATCAAATGCCTCCCCATATTTTGGGTGGGACTTCACACAGTGAGTATAAAATTAACATAGAAAAGGTCAGGAGAAGGCTTTTGTGGGTTTCCCCCCTAATATAAGATTTTTTAACAAATGTTTATTTTTGAGAGAGACGGAGTCAGAGCGTGAGCGGGGAGGGGCAGAGAGAGAGGGAGACGCAGAATCCGAAGCAGGCTCCAGGCTCTGAGCTGTCAGCACAGAGCCCGACGAGGGGCTCGAACTCACGGACCGCGAGATCATGACCTGAGCCAAAGTCAGACGCTTACCAGACTGAGGCATCCAGGTGCCCCTCCTGTAATATAAGATTTAGTCTTTAATCCATTTTGAGTGGCTTTTCGTGTATAGTGTAAGATAAGGGTCTAGGTCATTCTTTTGCGTGTGGGTATCCCATTTTCCCATTGCCATTTGTTGAAGGCTTAGCCTTTCCCCATTGTGTATTCTTGGCAAATTGCTGAAGGTCAGCTGACTATATGTGAAGTACAGGCAACACAAACAAAACTAGACAAGAGGGACGACATCAAACTGAAAAGCTTCTGTGCAGCAAATGAAACAGTCAACGGAGGAATAATGCAACCTATGGAAAAGGAGAAAATATTAGCAAACCGTGAATCTGATAAGGGGTTCATCTGCAAAATCATAAGGTGCTCCTACCACTCAGTAGCAAAGACACAGCCCAATTTAAAAATGGGCCAAGGACTCGAGTAGACTTTTTTCCAAAGAAGACCACAAATGGCCAACAGGTGTATGAAAAGATGCTCACCATCGCTAATCACCAGGGAATTGTAAATCAAAACCGTAAAGCTATGACTTCACACCAATTAGAATGGCTATTCCCGAACAAACAAGAGACAGGAGTGTTGGTGAGGAGGTGGAGAACACGGAACCTGTGTGCACTGTTGGTAGGAAATCAAGATGGCACAGCCATTACAGGAAAGTATGGGAGTTCCTCGAAAAATAAAAAACAGGGGCGCCTGGGTGGCTCAGTCGGTGAAGCGTCTGACTCCAGCTCAGGTCATGATCTCACAGTTCGTGGGTTCGAGCCCTGCGTCGGGGCTCCGTGCTGACAGTGCAGAGCCTGCTTCAGATCCTCTGTCTCCCTCTGTCTCTGCCCCTCCCCTGCTCATGCTCTCTCTCTCTCTCTCTCTCTCTCTCTCTCTCAGAAATAAACATTAAAATAAATAAAAAATAGTACTACTGTATGATTGATGTGGCTTTTCACTTAATCTACTGATGACTGTAACATTGTTTATAATCATGAAACACTCAGAAGATGACACAAGTTGGGAATGCAGACTGGTGCAGCCACTCTGGAAAACAGTATGGAGGTTCCTCAAAAAAACTAAAGATAGAACAACCCCCGCGACCCAGCAATTGAACTACTAGGCATTTATCCACGGGATACAGGTGGGCTGTTTCGAAGGGACACGTGCACCCCCATGTTTATAGCAGCACAATCGACAAGAGCCCAAGGATGGAAAGAGCCCCAATGTCCATCGATGGATGAATGGATAAAGATGGGGCAGACACACACACACACACACACACACACACACACACACACAAAATGGCGTATTACTTGGCAATCAAAAAGAATGAAATCCTGCCATTTGCAACTACGTGGATGGAACTGGAGGGTATCATACTAAGTGAAATTAGTCAGTCAGAGAAAGACAAAGATCATATGACTTCACTCATATGAGGACTTAAAGAGACAAAACAGATGAACATAAGGGAGGGGAAACAAAAATCATATAAAAACAGGGAGGGGGACAAAACAGAAGAGACTCTTAAATATAGAGAACAAACAGAGGGTTGCTGGAGGGGCTGTGGGAGGGGGGATGGGCTAAATGGGGAAGGGGCACTAAGGAATCTACTCCTGAAATCATTGTTGCACTACATGCTAACTAATTTGGATGTGAATTTTAAAAAATAAAAAATAAAAAAATAAATAAAAGAAAAAAAATTTTTTTTTTAATTTTTTTTTCAACGTTTATTTATTTTTGGGACAGAGAGAGACAGAGCATGAACAGGGGAGGGGCAGAGAGAGAGGGAGACACAGAATCGGAAACAGGCTCCAGGCTCTGAGCCATCAGCCCAGAGCCTGACGCGGGGCTCGAACTCACAGACTGCGAGATCGTGACCTGGCTGAAGTCGGATGCTTAACCGACTGCGCCACCCAGGCGCCCCAAAAGAAAAAAAAATTTTTAAAAAAGAATCAGCAAAAAAAAAAAAAAAGCCTCCTAGGATTCTGGTAAGGATTGCTTTGAATCTATAGATCAATTTGGAAAGAATTGACATCTGAGCCATATTAAGTCTTGCAGTCCATCATACAGTGTATCTCTCCATTTATTTAGGTCTTCTTCAATTTATTGTGGAAATCTTGTGTACTTTTCGGGGTATAGATCATGCACACTTTTGTCAACTTTATCCCTAATTTACATATGTCCAATTTCCGATCTTTTTGCCAGTATGTAAAAACCCGATCAAATAATTTTGTACGTTGGCTTGTATCTTGCAACCTTGCGAAGTTCATTTGTTAATATTAGTAGCTTTCTGAAGATACCACCAGCTCTCTACATAAGCGATCACACAGTCTGTGAATAAAGAGTTTTATTTTTTTCTCTCCAAAAAAAGAAAAAGATGACACGAGTGGATTATCCACTTAATTATGGTATAGTGCAATGCAGCCATTATATGTGATAGCCCAAATTTCCTACTCAGCATAGTGATAATTATGATACATGTGACAAAGCAGGTAACAAAACCAGGTAGGGAGTAGAATCCCATTTTTATAAAAACACCACATACACAGGGAGACAGGGAGAGTCAGAGACAAGGCCGAAGAGACAGGTCCCAAGTGTTTACCGGTTGGCGGAAGGGACCATGGAGTATTTTTCTTTCTTTCTTCCTTCCCCCTTCCCTCCCTCCTTTCTTCCCTTCCTTCCTTCCATTCGTTCTAATGATTTCTTTACTTTGCTAATGTTAAAGACAATAACCAAATAATGTCATGAAAAAGAAATGACGTTTGTGGGTTCAAGCCCCACGTTGGGTTCTGTGCTGACAGCTCGGAGCCTGGAGCCTGCTTCATATTCTGTGTCTCCCTCTCTCTCTGCCCTCCCTCACTCATGCTCTCTCTCTCTCTCTCTCTCTCTCAAAATAAATAAACATTCAAACAAATTTTAAAAATTATCAGTTGTCAGGCATGTGACATTCTTCTGTTCGCGTGTGTGTGCTAAGTCTCTGAGACCAGGTATGTGAATTACACACTCGCAGCACACCTCGATTTGGACCGGCTGCGGTTCAAGGGCGTAACAGCCACACGTGTCTGGAAGCTACCGCATCAGACAGGGCAGTTCTACAAACTTTCCTAGATGACCGGAAGTGTAGACAGAGGGTGAATCAAAACTGCTGGTCCTAGGATTATTTGTAATTGAAAATTAGAAGGACCCAAAGTGATCTAATTATTACAAGGTTCCATGCAAATGTCGGTCTATGAGGCAGGGATTTTTCATCTGCTCTGTTCATTGCCGTGTTCCCAGCATCCAGAACAATGCTTGGCACACAGCAGGCACCCAATACACGTTTCCGGTTGAATCGGTTCATGTATACACACATATAATATGCGGATACACTTCTCGATGGTGTGATTTGCAGTGACTAAACATCCAACACACGGTATTTGCTGTTCTTTTTATTGTTATTGACGAGAAATTGGACTAGAACTCTCCCACTAGGAAGACAGAATACAGTTAAGGCTCTCTGGTTGTCTCTCAGAGAACATTGTCAGAGGTCAGGCTGGGGTAGGGAGGGACTGCAGGGAATGTCATCTGTGATGGGTTGAAAGACCACCGAATGGGAGAAGAGTGGGGGCCGGGAGACCTGGATTCGGGTCTGAAGTCTGACACCCATTCACCGCTGCTTTGGGGGCCGTCTTCTGCTATCTGGATCAAGGGACCCCCCCCCCTCCAAAATGAGGGGGCTGGTCTGGATGATTCTGGAGCCCTTCCCCCGAAGATGGGCTGGCATTCAGAGGATGGCACACGTCCAGTCATCTTCCTTCTGGGGAATGGATGCTGCCAGGCCCGTGCTGAGGTTCTCAGAGGGTGCAGGACGCCATCCATAATCATGGCACTGATATGTCCTGTGTTCACAGGTAAACCAATCGTTTGGATAGTCTTCTTCAGGCTAAAAGGGTAAAGCACGTGA
Source organism: Lynx rufus (assembly GCF_022079265.1). Taxonomy (NCBI): domain Eukaryota; kingdom Metazoa; phylum Chordata; class Mammalia; order Carnivora; family Felidae; genus Lynx; species Lynx rufus. The sequence goes on along the minus strand of NW_025814839.1, from coordinate 5,143,433 downwards.
TCACATTGCAGAGCTGATCCTTCCCCCTTGGCACTGGGTCTCAGTGAGCATTTACAGTGTCACAGGCCACCCGGATCCCCCTGGAGGACGGACAAACAAGTCCCAGCTGCTGGGGAGGCGGGCAGCAGACAGACCCCTGGCCTTCAGGGCCGCCTCGGCTGCAGAAAGCCCCGTGTCCAAGGCGATGCCCGTTCCTGAGTTGCCCACATTCAGTGACTGGTCCACGGGGGGGTCTAAAGGGCCGACCGCCCCAGACTGAGGCAGGGCAACTCTGAAGGCCACGGAGCCCCAGGACTCCCCCACGGAGGGGCTGGCCGAGACTCACATAGGGGCGCACCCCCAGCTGGACTTCTCCCTGCGCCCACACCTGCTTCCTCCCCCTCCTTTCCCCACCTGTTGGCTCCGATGGTTCTCCCCGAAAACGCTCCTTCCCCGGGGGAACCCACCTACAAGGTCATCAACGTCACCCGCTGTGCGAAAGACTACGGCCCTGGTGTGGGGGGTGGGGCAGAGATCCAAGTTCAGGCCCTTCTGCCTCTTCCCGGCTGTGTGGCACGCCCACGTCCCTCAGCAGTGCGGAGTCTCCCGCGTGTGGGGTGATACGCGTGGGGACGCTCAGAGCACGGCGGGCTGAGCGCTGGCACTGGAAGCCACCGACTTTGGATCTCCGCTCCACCGCGGGAGCTCCCGCGCTAAGTGTCCTTGAGCAGGTGACTCTCTGAGCCCCTCATAGGTAAGATGGGAGTAGGAAACACGCCTCAAAGGGTGTTGTTTTCGTGAAATAATGTAGCCATCCGTTTGGGACAGAACCTGAGCCCAGAGCAAATATTCACTAAACGGTGGCTGTTATTGTTTATTATTATTCGCAGAGGAAGGAGCCCACGGGGGGCTGTTGGAAGAGTTGCTTCCGGCCAGGGTAGTGGTAACTAAAGAATGAACTCTGGGGGCGCCTGGGTGGCTCAGTCGGTTAAGCGTCCGACTTCAGCCAGGTCACGATCTCACGGTCCGTGAGTTCGAACCCCGCGTCGGGCTCTGCGCTGACAGCTCAGAGCCTGGAGCCTGTTTCAGATTCTGTGTCTCCTTCTCTCTCTGACCCTCCCCCGTTCATGCTCTGTCTCTCTCTGTCTCAAAAATAAATAAACGTTAAAAAAAAAAAAAAGAATGAACTCTGGACGAGGGATATGCAAATCCCAGGAGCCCGGCGAAACGGGGCTAAGATGACGGAGAAAATGGAGCGTATCCTGAAACTATATGACTAGGGGACCCTGGTAGCAAGAGGCCACTTCTTTGGAGAGAACGTTCTCCAGCAGCATGCGCCACACGGTGCGGAAGGACAGCAGAGGGGAAGCCGCAAATCACCTGCACGTTCCACGAGACCACCCGAGACCCGTCCCTGTTGGTAAAGCATGGGTAACCCAGCCAGACTCTGGCCTCTTCTGCCAGCCGCTGCCAGCTGTACCGGTCTTTACCGGCCACGTTTCCTGTAGGGTCGGCCGGGTCCAGAATCACAGGCCTGGAGAGTAACAGTGAGAGAGGGACAGGTGAGGAGTTAGGGCTGTGTCTGGGGATGAGAGCCTCCTGGCCCAGGCTGGGACTCAGGGCGGGAGCGGGGGGGGGGGGTGCTGTTCCCCCGGGAGCGTGTCCTAACTGCCCTGCCCCCCCATGGCGGGTGGTGGGCAAGGGGAGAAAAAGCCTGGCCCTTGGGTCTGACAGGCCTGGGTTTGAATCTCCCTTCTGCCCTTTATTAGTCGTTCGCTCTTGGGCAGGTCAGGTGACCTCTTTAAGCCGATTTCCTCACCCGTGAAATGGGGAGAGCAGAGGACACCTGTCTCATAGGACATGATGTGAGGGTGGAGCCAGAACGTGGGAAATGTTCCGCACAGGACTCGGAACGTAGTAAGAGGTCGGTACACGTTAGCTGTAAGGACCGTAATTTTTTGCTTACTATATCAGGATGCGTTCGTCTTGCCGCAAGCCCTTAATCCCTCGGAGCAACGAGCATTGTTGCTGTGGCTGTTGATATTTCACTCGTGTTTTTGTTAAGGTTTAGGCAAGCTCCTGACTTCTCAGAACCTCAGTTTGTCCACCTGTAAAGTGGCTACATACTGCCTGCCTCACAGGGCGGGAGGCTGTAGGTTCAATCAGATGGGCAGTAGTAAAATGCTCAGCACGGTGACCGGCCAGAGAAGATGATCCGTGAGCACGGAGCCCTCCCCCTCCCCCCCACTTCCAAGGTGCCACAGGGCACCAGGGGTTCCTTTCTGTGGGGAGCCGACCCACGTGGAGGTGTAGGGTACCTGGATTTATTAAGCTGTCTCCTCAGGTACTGTTTAATGATAGGGTTTTCAAAGTCGTAATACTTTGTCCAGTAGATGCAAAGCTCCCGGTAGTTCAGGACTAATACCAAGACGGTCTGGAACCCCCGAGCGGTGCTGAAATCTGTCTGCTTGTTCCCACGCTCCCAGGCGTAGACGGTCAGGAGCTCCAGGGCGTACTGGGGTGGGAGTGGCTTCCCAAGCTTCTCCTTGCACTGAGGAGGGGGAAAAGACCATCAGAAACATGCACTTGTCCCGTCGTGGCACAAAGCACATCTCCCAAGGGCCAAATCCGGCCTGCCATCTGCTTTTGTCAATAACATTTCCTTGAAGCCAAAGCCACGTCCATTCATCTGTGTGTAGCCTGTGGCTGCTCTCGTGCTACAAAGACAGAGCTGGCTGGTGGAGGCAGAGACCACGTACGCAGCCCCCAGAGTCTGAAATGGTCACTACCTAAGGCATTTTGGAAAAATTTTACTGACTCCTGGTTAAGAGCTTGAGCTCTGGATTATGCGTGAGGCGGGTTCGAGTCCTGGATCCGCCAGCGTCCAATTCCGAGAAGACAACTTAGACCCTTGGAGCCTCGTTATTCTTACCTGCCAGGTGAGGGGTAATAACACCACCGACCCCAAAAGGATACCGTGACAATTAACTGAGAGGAAGAAATTGAAGCGTTCCTAAGAGCCAAACAAAAGTCCCTTTGGAGTAAGATCGCTAACCCAGAGCGTCAAGTGATTTCACAAAGAATTTATAAGTATCATGACCTGCGCGTAAATGACCAGGTACACGAGGAAACGAGAAACCAAGAGTAATAACCAGCAGAAGAAAGAGAAAATAGTAATAAGTCCACAGAACTTTTTTTTTTTTTTTTGGGAAAGTAGTTTAAAAAAAATTTTTTTAAGGTTATTTATTTATTTTGAGAGAGACAGAGACAGTGTGAGCAGGGGAGGGGCAGAGAGAGAGGGAGAGAGGGAGAGAGAATGCCAAGCAGGATCTGCACTGCCAGCGCAGAGCCCGATGTGAGGCTCGAACTCACAAAACTGAGTGAGAGATCAAAACCGAGCGTGAGATCGCGACCCGAGCCGAAAATGAGAGTTGGACGCTTAACCGACTGAGCCACCCAGGTGTCCCAGTCCACAGAAGTGTACATATTGAAGGATCAGATACAGACTTTGAAATAACTAGGAATATTGTGTTTAAAGAAATAAAGAAAGAGCTTGAAATAGAGAAAATTAGAAGCCGTAACAAGTAGCATGGCATATTTGAAGATAAATAAAATAGAAATCATAGTACAAAAAACGATAATAACTGTAATTAATAACTCAACAGCAAATTAGACACAGTTAGGGGAAAATTAGTGAGTTGGAGAGTATATTAGAATGAACTATCCGGAAAAAAGCACGGAGAGACAGAAAGATGTAAAATATGGAAGACGGTATAAAGATACGGAAGACAGAATGAGGTCTAACATACATTAACTGGAGTTCCAGGAGGCAAGGAAGGGAGAGAAACAGTATGTTAGGAGAATGGCTGAGAGTTTCCAAACCTGATGAAAGAGATCCATCCACAGATTCAGGAATCCCAGTGAACTCCAAACAGGACAAGTGAAAAAGGAATCATCATTAAGACACCTCAGGTTGAAATGAAACGAAATCGAAGACAAAGAGAAAAATATAAATGCAGCCGGAGGAATCAGACAGTTTACCTACAAAGGAGCCACGGTTAGGCTGACAACTGACTCGTCACTAGTGACACCAGCAGACGGAGGAGTGACGTATTCCATGTACTGAAATGACCGCCAAATATATGGCAAAAATACCCATCGACAACGAAGGTAAAATCAAGACATTTTCAAGCAAACAAAAACTAAGAGTTCATTATCACAAGACAGTCACCAAAAAAATCTCCAAGGGGACATACTTCAGGAAGAAGGAACGTGATCCCCGGGGGACAGTTAGAGACGTAGGAAAGAGCTGACAGTGAAGAGCGTAGTAAATATGTGGATAGATAAAATGAGCACTGATGTTGTAAAATAATAGTAATGCTTTGAGGCCCTTGAAAATATAGAGACTTGAAATATACAACACAAGTAGCATGTGAGTTGGAGATGGTGATGGTGGTGGTAAGTGGGGTTAAAGGACGGTCAGGTTCCTGTATTGCTTTCCAGGAAAGGAGAGGGAGGGAGAGGGGAAGGGGAAGAAGGGTAGAGAGGGAGAGGAAGGAGGGAGGAGAATAAGGGAGGGAGGGAGAGAGGGAGAGAGGGGAAGGGGAAGAAGGACAGGGAGGGAGGAAGAGACAATTTTTTGCAGGACCATCTTGTTCATGGTAAAACAGTTAGTATCCCTGGCTTCTTCCCACTAATTGTCAGTAGCATCCTTGCCCCTGATCACCATGGTTACCAAAAAGCATCCTCATGAATTTTCAATGTCCTTGGGGCCAGTGTTACACTTGTCAAGAACCACTTTTGTAAGTTCTAAAATGCTCAGGCTCCAAGATCAAATTTCCTAGATCAGCAAACTTCAGGTGTCTAGCAAATAAGTGATTTCTTGCTTTGCCTTGAAGATAATTTTTCAAGTAGGAAGGTTATCCTTAATTGCTTCCTTTCACCCAATTACTCATCCAAAAATATACATGTGTATTATAAGATGTATATTACTTATCAGGCAAAGTCTTCAGTCGGAAGACCCAAATTCAAGGCTTCGTTCTGCTCCTTATTAGCTGAAAGAGCGATCTCTTACTCCTCCAGTAATACAGGCTTGATAATGATACGTCCCCTCGCTCAGCTCACAGAATGACCATGAAGATTAAGTGAGATATAGGATGTCTTAAAGTAAATGGAAATGCGTATCACACCCACAAAAGATTAAATATGATGAGCCTGGACAAGATTAACACATACTACATGCTAACCTTTATTATGTGCGCTCTTGCAGTGGCTCAAAGGAACCACATCCATGAGGATCGGCTGTGCCAGGCACCGTGTCACGTCAGGCCACGTTGCCCTTCGCAAATGAGAAAATAAGAAGCACAGGGAGGTTAAGTTGATGGCTCAAGGTCAGACAGCCAGGGAGCAGACAGAAGTGTGTGTGTGTGTGTGTGTGTGTGTGTGTGTGTGTGGGTGGTGATAGCATTCATTAATTTATTCAACAATTACTTACTGAGCACCTATTATGTGCCAGGCGCTGTTCTAGGTTCCGGAGACGCAGCAGTCAATAAAACGCACAAACCCCTTCCTTCGTGTACATTTTTAGCGGGAGAGACAGACACTAAACAAACACATAAGCAACTGCAAAGGTCCAAAGGCTGGAGCAGAGTCTTGCTGTTGGAGGAACGACAAGGGAGGCGGCATGGCCTGAAGGGCAGACATGGGGGTTCAGCGAGGTCAAGGGCAGATCCCGGGAGCCTCGCAAGGTGCCTGGGACCCAGGCGACAGCGATGGAAGTGGTGACAATAAATGAGTTGTGGGTATATTTTAAAAATAGGACCAACACCATTTGTTGACTGGTTGGATGGAGGTGTGCATGTGAAGAGGTCAAGGAAGATGTACGTTTCAGGCCAGAGTCACTGGCAGAATGGGGCTGTCACGTGTTGGGATGGGAAAGACTGGGAGGAGTGTGACACCCTGGGTGCCCTGGCACCTGTCTCTCCCCTTCCTACCCCAACCCCATCCTCCTCCTTCTCTCCTTCCCCACACATCCCCTCCTCTCCCTCGCCCCATCCCTCCCTCCCTGTGGGAAATAGGTTCAAGGATTCCTTACACTTACCTAACGAAGCTGAGGACAGAAAGCCCGCGCCACAGGGTGAAAGCGCCCGAGGTTAGTTAGCGAGATATTGTCACAGGATCACGAGTAACTTGCTACAGGAAGCTACTCTCCATCTGCCGCCGACACACTATTGTGCTCTGACCACAACTTCTAACGCCCCTCGCCCCCCAGACTCTTTGCTTCTTACACACACAAGTTCATGCTTTACTATCTGATTGTTTTCTGCACATTCGCCACGTGTGTACGATCTTGAGAGCTCACCAAACACGGACACGAAATCCCTGCTCGGGGCCCTCGTCTCTCCCCAGACATTAGCCTCTCTCGTCTTCGTTTCTGTGTCTGCTCTCTCGCCGGACAAGAGAGAGCTCCAGATTCCTGATCTGAGGCACCTCCCCTTCCCCCCTCCTCTCCTCCCTCCCCTCTCTCCCTCATCTCCTCCCTCTTCTCCCCTCCCCACACCTCTCTCTCCTCCACCCCTCCCTCTACTCCATGCCTCCCTTCCTTCTCTCCCTCCTCCCCTCCCTCCCTTCCCCCTCTCCCCTCCCTCCCCACCCCCCTCCCTCTCCTGGTCCTCCTCCTTCTCCCCTCCCCACACCTCTCTCTCCTCCACCCCTCCCTCTACTCCATGCCCCCCTTCCTTCTCTCCCTCCTCCCCTCCCTCCCTTCCCCCTCTCCCCTCCCTCCCCACCCCCCCTCCCTCTCCTGGTCCTCCTCCTTCTCCCCTCCCCACACCTCTCTCTCCTCCACCCCTCCCTCTACTCCATGCCCCCCTTCCTTCTCTCCCTCCTCCCCTCCCTCCCTTCCCCCTCTCCCCTCCCTCCCCACCCCCCTCCCTCTCCTGGTCCTCCTCCTTCTCCCCTCCCCACACCTCTCTCTCCTCCACCCCTCCCTCTACTCCATGCCCCCCTTCCTTCTCTCCCTCCTCCCCTCCCTCCCTTCCCCCTCTCCCCTCCCTCCCCACCCCCCCTCCCTCTCCTGGTCCTCCTCCTTCTCCCCTCCCCACACCTCTCTCTCCTCCACCCCTCCCTCTACTCCATGCCCCCCTTCCTTCTCTCCCTCCTCCCCTCCCTCTCTTCCCCCTCTCCCCTCCCTCCCCACCCCCCCTCCCTCTCCTGGTCCTCCTCCTTCTCCCCTCCCCACACCTCTCTCTCCTCCACCCCTCCCTCTACTCCATGCCTCCCTTCCTTCTCTCCCTCCTCCCCTCCCTCCCTTCCCCCTCTCCCCTCCCTCCCCACCCCCCCTCCCTCTCCTGGTCCTCCTCCTTCTCCCCTCCCCACACCTCTCTCTCCTCCACCCCTCCCTCTACTCCATGCCCCCCTTCCTTCTCTCCCTCCTCCCCTCCCTCCCTTCCCCCTCTCCCCTCCCTCCCCACCCCCCCTCCCTCTCCTGGTCCTCCTCCTTCTCCCCTCCCCACACCTCTCTCTCCTCCACCCCTCCCTCTACTCCATGCCCCCCTTCCTTCTCTCCCTCCTCCCCTCCCTCCCTTCCCCCTCTCCCCTCCCTCCCCACCCCCCCTCCCTCTCCTGGTCCTCCTCCTTCTCCCCTCCCCACACCTCTCTCTCCTCCACCCCTCCCTCTACTCCATGCCCCCCTTCCTTCTCTCCCTCCTCCTCCTCCTCAGCTCCCCAGGCAGAAGGAACTTACCAGTTGGTACCAGTGCTTCACTAGGCGGATAAGGCTCTTCACCTTGGTCGGACGCTGCCTCAGGAAGTCTCGCTGCAGCTCTGTGAAGCAGGTGGAGAACTCTCCCTCTAGGTCCAGGTCCTGGCACTCTTGGATTAGCTTGATGTAGACTCTGGGGTCAGGTCTGTAGGTATTGGTCCACTGCCCTGTTAGGGACAAATCCATACGTAACTCTAAGAGGTTAGCATCTCTGATGTTCGTCCGGCCACTCTGGGGCTCACTGGCCATGGCGTGCAGCAGAAAGGGCGACGGGCCGAGCCAGGGGGCCTGAAGCCCATCCCCAGCCTTCCCTTCTCCCATCTCTTCTGCCAGCCCACCTCACCCGGAGGTGAGCCTCCTCACTGGTTCCTCCACAGCCCACTCTCGACCCAGAGAGGACTCTCAAAACCAGCTCACACCGCTTCCTGCTTCCCACATCTAGAATAAAACCCAGTATCTCCACCGTGGCCTAGGAAATTTGTGGGATCTCCCCTCCTACCTTGCTCCCCTGCCGCTCATACCTGGGGCCTTTTTTCTCTTCCTCAAACATGCCAAGCTCACTCCTGTCTCAGGACCTTTGCACTTGCTGTTTCTTCTTCCTGGATCTTCCCATGGTTGGCTCCTTCTCATCCCTCAGCCCCGACGTCACCTCCTCAGAAACCTTCCCTCATCACACTGTCTGAAAAAGCCCTCCCCCTGCCACCTCCCGGTCGCTCTCCATCGGATCACTCTGCAGGCATCGTTCCGTTTATCTTGCTTCTATACTTAATGCTGCCTGAATGTCTCCCAAACTCCGGTCGTGCCTCTCTTCCCATCTATTCTGCACGCTACCGTTGGACTAGGTTTCTAAAACACAAATCTGACCAGGTTGCTCCCCTACTTGAAACCCTCCCGCAGCTGTTCTGTTGTGTTCAGAAGAAACCCTTGACCAAGGAGGCAGGTTTCTGCAGGATCAGCTCTCCTGGCTCAGTTCCTGCTCACTCCTTCCCTGCCCTCTCCACTGCCCCCCTGCCCCCTCTACCCTCCCCACTCCCTCCCTGCCCCCTCTACCCTCCCCACTCCCTCCCTGCCCTGCACACCCTCCCTACTCCCTCCCTGCCCTCCCCCTCCTTCCCTGCCCTCCATGCCCTCCCCACTCCCTCCCTGCCCCCCATCCTCCCCCCTCCTTCCCTGCCCTGCACACCCTCCCCACTCCCTCCCTGCCCCCCATCCTCCCCCCTCCTTCCCTGCCCTGCACACCCTCCCCACTCCCTCCCTGCCCCCCATCCTCCCCCCTCCTTCCCTGCCCTGCACACCCTCCCCACTCCCTCCCTGCCCCCCATCCTCCCCCCTCCTTCCCTGCCCTGCACACCCTCCCTACTCCTTCCTTGCCCTCCCCCTCCTTCCCTGCCCTCCACGCCCTCCCCACTCCCTCCCTCCCCCCTTCCCTCCCTCCCCTCACTCTCTTCAGTGTCTACCAGTTCCCCCAACACATCCTCCCCTTTTCTCATCTCCAGTCCTTTGCTTGTGCTGTTCCCTCTGCCGGGCATGTCCTTCCTCCCCTTCTCTCTCCCCCTCTTATCTCTTTTGTAACCATCGTATGCCTGCGCCCAACACCGGACATGGCAACAAGGAGAGATTCCCAAACTTTCTCATTTCCCGGTGCCTTTAGAGTTTCGGTATTTTCCTCAAGGGTCCCCTCCGCCCAAGAGGAGTTCCATGCACGGGGTTCAGTCTACAACTGAACAGTGGTGGTTCGTGCGGTGTCCCCCAGACGGCATTGTGTGTCCCTCAAAAACTTAAAATCTAACCCACTCCGCGTGCTCCCCGTGAGTGTTTTCACTGTGGCGTCCTGGGGTGCCTCGGCCTACGGTTGGGGAACTCACACTCTTGAACACCTACTATGCGCCAGGCCCCGTGTGACAGCTGAATGCGGATGCTCGCTCAATACTTAAGAGTACGACATAGGTGGCACGGTTTTGCCAGCTTTCCGAATGCGGAAGCTGAGCCCCTGAGAGGTTCTGCTTCCTGTCCAAATGCGGCTGTGGGTCGTCGATATAGACTCCAGCCCTCAGCACAAGTCCGGCAGGGTTTCCTCCTGTTTGGGGCAATAGATGAAATTCACGTACGGACCGCAGGCTGGATCTACACTGCCTCCCTTGCAGAAAGCTAAAATTTACACGCTTTGCCACAAGTAGAGCCGGCCAGCCCAGAAGGTGTTCCGTAAGGGACGTCTTGCCCCCAAATTGTGCCAATTTGCCACTTAACGTCGCTCCTGTGGCCGGTCGTGACCTGATCCGTTCTAAGATCTCGACCCACCCCCTACGAAGGGATGCCCCGTCTCGGTAAGACTCTCCGACTGTGGGAAAGTTCTGCTCAGAAATATGAAAAAAGAAAGCGGCCCTGTGGTGGGACAGAGGGGAAAGCCCTTGCGTCTGTGAGAGCTCACCCAGGACGTCAAAGGCAGGGAGGACATCAAACTCCACCCCCTCCTGGAGCTGGGGGGACCTGAGCACAAAGCTCAGGGCCCGGGGCCTCTCCCAGTGCAGACTCTGTACTTCAAACTGCACTGCAAACGTTTCCTCCTCTTGACAGGCTTCCAGCTGCCTCTTAATTTCCCGGATGAACGTTCCCCGGTGGTCAAGCTGCTCCTGAAAACTTGTGAGGTTACTCAGAAAGACCACGAGGTCGGCGTCGGATCGGCCTCTGAGGGTCGTACCTTTGCCCGAAGAGCCACCCTACGACAGATGAGGAGAACGAGAACGGACATTTACCGAGAAGGGAGGGCTTCCCGAACGAAAATGATGAGAGCGGCCACTAACATTCTAGAGCATTAGCCACTGATCCGAGGGCATCGCCAGTCTTAACTCCCATAATGCCCTCAGCCTTATGGCTGACCTACACACTCTTGTTACCAGCTCCCACTTTACAGATGGGGAAACAGGTGCTCAGAGAGGTGACGCAGCGGCCCGGGGGGCACAGCTTGTAGGTGGCACAGATACAATTCAAACCCCGGCTGTCTCCTTCTCCAGTCTGTGTTCTTTACACCCTGTCCTTTACTATCTTATTATAGACTGCAGACCAGCCCTTGCTGGGCGGTCTTCATGCATTATTTTACTTAATCTGTATACGGCCCGATAGGGCACTGGGCATGATGGATGAGGAAACTGAGGCACAGAGAGGTGAAATGACTTGCTCAAAGCCAGTAGGTGCTATCTGCTTTCAAAATTTATACTCTTTTTTTTCTTAAGTTTATTTATTTATTTTGAGAGAGCGCACGCACCTGTGTGCACACGTGTGCAAGCTGGGGAGAGGCAGAGAGAGAGAGAGAGAGAGAGAGAGAGAGAGAGAGAGAGAATCCCAAGCAGGCTCCGTGGTGTCAGTGCAGAGCCCGATGCGGGGCCCGAGATCACGATCTGAGCCGAAATCGAGAGTCAGATGCTCAGCCGACTGAGCCACCCGGGCGCCCCTCAAAACTCATACTCTTAACCAGCTCATGATACTGTAGAAATGGTGAGTCCCCATGGCGGATGGGGGGGAAAAAGGGAACCCTCCCACACTGGTGGTGGGAACGTAGATTAGCGCAGCCACTGTGGAAGACGCTGTGGAGGTTTCTCAAAACATTAAAAATAGAAATACCATAGTATCCAGTAATCCCCCTATTGGGTATTTTGCCCAAAGAAAACGAACACACTAATTTGAAAAGATACATGCAGTCTTATGTTTACTGCAGCATTATTTACAATAGCCAAATTATGGAGGCAACCCGAGGGTCCGTCCACAGGCGAATGGATAAAGAAGATGTGTATACACACACACACACACACACACACACACACACACAGGACTGTTACTCAGCCATAAAAAAAGAATGAAACCTTGCTATTTGCAACAACAAGGATGGACCCAGAGGGTATTATTATGCTAAGTGAAATAAATCAGACGGAGAAAGACAGATGCCCTATGAATTCACTCATGTGGAATGTAAAAAATAAAACAAGCAAAAAGAATAAATTAATTTTTAAAAAATTAAAAAAAAAAAAAAAGGCCCGGGGCGGGGGTGTCTGGGTGGCTCAGTCTGTTGAGCGTCCGGCTTCGGCTCAGATCATCATCTCACGGTTTGTGAGTTCGAGCCCCGCGTCGGGTTCTGTGCTGACCGCTCAGAGCCTGGAGGCTGCTTCCGATTCTGTGTCTCCTCCTCTCTCTCTGACCCTTCCCCGTTCATGCTCTGCCTCTCCCTCTCAAGAATAAATAAACTTAGGGGCGCCTGGGTGGCTCCGTCGGTTAAGCGGCCGACTTTGGCTCAGGTCATGATCTCGCGGTCCGTGAGTTTGAGCCCCGCGTCGGGCTCTGTGCTGACGGCTCGGAGCCTGGAGCCTGTTTCCGATTCTGTGTCTCCCCCTCTCTCTCTGACCCTTCCCCGTTCATGCTCTGCCTCTCTCTGTCTCAAAAATAAATAAACGTTAAAAAAAAAAAAGACTTTAAAAAAAAAGAATAAATAAACTTAAAAAAATAAAAAAAAAAGAATGCTAGTTTATCACGGATGTTGAAAAGCTGAGCATCTGGGGAGACAGCTGGTGCCTGGACCCCCTTTATGGACCCCAGAGCGGTGTCCAGCTCTGTTTTTGCAGAGTATACACTTTACAGGGGGCAATACCAACAACTTTTCAGCCACACGGAGTCATCGGAACATTTAGCTGTTGTTGGCTGGAGAGGGGCTCTGGAAGTCCTTTTGTCAGGAAAAAAACAAACAAACACAATGCAGAAATGGTGAGTCCCCGGCCTGGCCACTAATCAGCAAATTGTTTACTAGAGCTGGGCCTCAGTTTCCCTATCTCTGAAATGGACGCGGCCGAGGATGAGGGTTCCTAAGCTTCAGTCAGGGCATTTGTTTAAAAGCTACAGGTGGAGGGGGGGCGCCTGGTGGCTCAGGCAGTTGAGCACCTGACTCTTGGCTTCGGCTTAGGTCACGATCTCACGGCTTCATGGGTTCGAGCCCCACATCGGGTTCGCAGCCGTCAGCGCAGAGCCTGCCTCAGATCCTCTGTCCCCTCCCCTTCTCTGCCCCTCCCGCGCTGTGCTCTTTTAAAAATAAGCATTAAAAAAAATCACAGATGGAGGGTCTCACCCCAGAACCTATTCTGACAGGCTATGGTCATATGTGCTCGCTATGGCTAAGTCAGAAACCACCTGCCCTGAAGACCCGAACCTTTTGCTCTCTCTCTGTCTCTGTGGGAACTCTGGCCCACTCAGCCACCCCTTCCCCAGGCCAGCAGGCTTGGGCTCACCTTGACCACTTTGGACACCCGCACGGGGTGTGGTGCATCTTGGAAACACCTCTCCTTCAGGAAAGTGGAGATGATGTGGACGGCTTGTCTGACCTGCCTGCGAAAACGTGTGTCTGGTAAGAGATAGTCTTCGATGAACTTGTCCAGATTCCAGGCAGGGATGTCTTTGAGGTTCCACCCCGACATGATACTCAGGGCAGGCACAGCAGAGCCCGTGGCGGTGGAGCTGACTTCTTGGAGCTGGCTTCTCGAAGCTGCTAACCTCCGTCCCGCCCGCTGTCTGAGTCAGTTAGTTTCGTTTCCTGGGAAGGGAGGGGCTTAGCCTAGCGAACCCGCCTCCCACCGGGAAACCTACCCTCTGGTCCTTTAAGGACGTCAGACGTTTCTTCAGACTGTGTTCTTAAACTCCTGCACTTCAACCCACACCCCGTACCTCGCCTGGGACAAATCATAATTAAAAAACTGATGTGTGGTTTCCTGCTTCGTCTTTTTTGGTTGCTGACAAAATTGTTTTACAGTCTCTTGTGAGCTTCACGGCAGTATATGCGCATTATAAAATGGAAAAGAAGTCAGAGAAATCAGGAAGCATACAACCATCCGGGACCCTAAAACTCAAAAATGTCCACTTATAAAGGCTTTGGCATAGATCTTTTCAGAGATTTTTCTAGGCACACACACACACACACACACACAGACAGTTACAGTTCTGTCTTTTTTTTTAATGTTTATTTATTTTTGAGACGGAGAGAGAGAGAGAGAGATTAGAGAGAGAGAGAGAGAGAGGGAGAGAGAACGAATGGGGGAGGGGCAGAGAGAGAGGGAGACACAGAATGGGAGGCAGGCTCCAGGTTCTGAGCTGTCAGCACAGAGCCAGAAATAGGTCTCAAACTCATGAACTGTGAGATCATGACCTGAGCCCGAAGTCGGAGGCTTAACTGACTGAGCCACCCGGATGCCCCCCCAAAACTCTCTTTTTTCTTTTTAAGGCATCACGCTATATACATTTTTCCTTTGGGCTAATAGGCTGAATTTCTTGCGGTGGTTTCAGGTTTACAGAAAACTTGAGCAGAAAAAGCTCCTGTAACAGCGCTCCGACCGGCCTTAAGGGACAACTTGCGTCTTCAAGCTTCTGCGCTCCTCGCTTGCTGACCTAAGTCCCTTGGTCTGTGGCAGAACTCAGTTTCCCTGAAACTTGCAGACCACCAGGCTCGAGGAGAGAAGGACAGAACTTTCCCAGGCATGAGGCTGACCAAAAACAGCTGTCGCGGACGCCAGCAGTTCTGCTCAGGGGCGTGTCGGAGTACAAGTCACCGCTCGGACACCTGCTTCTCCTGCCCACAGCCCCCCTCCCTCTTCCCCTGCCTTCCCCTTTATTTATTTATTTATTTTTTAAAATTTTTTCAACGTTTATTTATTTTGGGGACAGAGAGAGACAGAGCATGAACGGGGGAGGGGCAGAGAGAGAGGGAGACACAGAATCGGAAATAGGCTCCAGGCTCTGAGCCATCAGCCCAGAGCCCGACGCGGGGCTCGAACTCCCGGACCGCGAGATCGTGACCTGGCTGAAGTCGGACGCTTAACCGACTGCGCCACCCAGGCGCCCCTTTGCCTTCCCCTTTAAAACCCTCTGGCTTGGCCTGGACGGGGAAGATGGTCTTCGAGACATCAGTCTTCCCGGGTTGCCGGCTCCCTGAATAACACAACCCTCCCTTTCCCCCCATGATGGGTCTCCTGAGTATCGATTTTTGAGCAATGAGCCGCCAAACCCGAGTGCGAAACCGAGTCTCTGTCCAGTAACAGATTGCGGCGAACAGCCAGGAGCTGTGTGTCTGACTCTCCAGCCCCCCGGGGACTCCCCGAGACGAGCAGGAGGCCCACCTGTGCGTTTCCTGAGCTGGTGGCTGTCACAGTCGGAGCCAGGTGCTGGTGGCCAGCCGACCCAGCGGGACCCCTCACTATCTGGGAGGAAAAAGCACCCCACGCTGCTGGGCCACCTCCTTATGAGGCTCAAACTGAAGCACCTCCCAGATCAGCTTTAGGGGGCCTAGGGCTCCCCTGGACTTAAAGCTCCAACCTCAGATTAGCCCACAAGGGGCCCCGGGGAAACTGACAGGAGTACACGGATGGGCTTTTGAGCGGGCACAGGTGCAACGTATTAGGTATCAGAGCTAATTCAAGGTTGTTGGTTTAATTAAAACAGACATGTTTTTGGAGGTATCGGCATCAAATATAATTCAGATAATCAGCTTTTATTCGACCTGAATTTATTAGTTAAATTCATGTTGATTCTGTTACAACTTACCAGCAAAAAGGACTTAAAAGGATTGTTGATTTTTGTCTCGGGAAGTTTTCCCGGGTAATTGTTAAGAACAAGTACATTAAGGTTTTTTTAATGTTTACTTATTTATTTTGAGAGAGAGAGAGAACACAAGCAGGGGAGGGGCAGAGAGAGAACACAAGCAGTGGAGGGGCAGAGAGAGAGAGAGAGAGAGAGAACACAGCAGGGGAGGGGCAGAGAGAGAGAGAGAGAGAGAGAGAGAAAACACAAGCAGGGGAGGGGCAGAGAGAGAGAGAGAGGGAACACAAGCAGGGGAGGGGCAGAGAGAGAGAGAGAGAGAACACAAGCAGGGGAGGGGCAGAGAGAGAGAGAGAGAGAGAACACAAGCAGGGGAGGGGCAGAGAGAGAGAGAGAGAACACAAGCAGGGGAGGGGCAGAGAGAGAGAGAGAGAGAGAGAGAGAGAGAGAAAGAGAACACAAGCAGGGGAGGGGCAGAGAGAGAGAGAGAGAGAACACAAGCAGGGGGGCAGAGAGAGAATCCCAAGTAGGCTCCACGCTCAGCACAGAGCCCATCAAGGGGCTCGGTCCCAAGACCGTGAGATCATAACCTGAGCCGAAATCAAGAGTCAAGGACGCTTAACCGAATGAGCCACCCCGACGCCCCATAAACAAAGTTTTAAAAAAGAGTTTATAGCTAAACATTTTTTAAAAGAGATTTTGTTTTTAAGTAATCTCTACCCCCAACTTGGGGCTCAAACTCGTAGCCCTGAGATCAAGAGTCACATGTTCCCTCTACTGAGCCAGCCAGGGGCCCCTATCTATAAACTTTCATCTATCTAAAACTTTACAGTTTTGCCAGGGTAAATGGTAAATTGGATTGGGGTGCCCGGGGGGCTCAGTCGGTTGAGCGACCGACTTCAGCTAAGGTCATGATCTCGCGGTTTGTGGGTTCGAGCCCCGCGTCGGGCTCTGTGCTGACGGCTCGGAGCCTGGAGCCTGTTTCGGATTCTGTGTCTCCCCCTCTCTCTGCCCCTCCCCTGCTCATGCTCTGTCTCTCTCTGTCTCTCGATAATAAATAAACGTTAAAAAAAAGTTTTTTAAAAAATGATAAATTGGATTGAATTCACTGGATATCTAAGTCTTTTCCAGATAAGATAAAAGACCGACACATTAATTACTGAATGTCGGTTTTTCTGCTTTTAGCCTCTGACCGTAGGGGAACTAAAGGTACTTGGGTCCACGGGTGCCTGGGTGGCTCAGTCGGTTGGGCGTCTGACTTCGGCTCAGGTCATGATCTCATGGTTCAGGGGATGGAGCCTGATGTCCAGCTCTGAGCTCACAGTGAGGAGCCTGCTTGGGATTCTCCCCGTCTCCCTCTCTCTCTGCCCCTCCCCCACTCACACTGAGACTGGAAAAAATTAGCTTTAAAAATACACTGGTCTAAAATTAAATTTTGGTTTTTCTCTCTCTGTTAAAAATACAGGATTTTTTTGGATCGTTGGTCTGCCCTTGATGAGAAACTCTAAAGCTTTTTTTTTAATCTTCCCAGAAAAACAAGGTTTCTGTATTTGTTTCTACTGAGCCCTTGATTACTTAATAAAACTGAATCTTATCAATATTAAAGGAGCTAAGTTTTGCCCACAACTATATACCCTTGTTATTTGCCTTTCAAATCTCTCGTTGCCGCCTTGGTTAAATAAATATTTAAATATTAGGTTTTATAGTAGTCTGTAATCCTACTTAGGCCCGTGCTTTCAAACCTTTTGATATTTGTAACAAATTTCCCCCAAATTCAAGTTCTAAATAAAGTCTTTTTAACTAATTAGGGTTGTTCATTGGATTTGTGAGGCACATGGGAAGCAATGTCAAACAAACATTGGTATACCTTTTTGGTTACATTACATGGGCAAAAGCCATGACTGTTCCAGAAATTAGATAAAATTCCTAAAATTAAAAAAAAATTTAATGTTTCTTTGTTTTTGAGACAGAGAGAGACAAAGCACGAGCAGGGGAGGGGAAGAGAGAGAGGGAGACACAGAATCCGAAACAGGCTCCAGGCTCCGAGCTGTCAGCACAGAGCCCAACGCGGGGCTCGAACTCACGGACCGTGAGATCGTGACCTGAGCCGAAGTCGGACGCTCAACCGACTGAGCCACCCAGGTGCCCCAAAATTCCTAAAATTTTAATATGTCCTGGCATGATGTCACCACTTAGAGTTCTAATTATGAAAGTGTTGTGTGTCACAAAAAGAACCAAATTTCCTTGTCAACTGCATCAGAATAAACTCTCATCAGATTTTTAACTGTAGCAAGATTCTCGCACACGGAGTTGTGACACCGAGGCTTTTCTTTCCAGGAAACGACTTTATTCTTGCCGGCCCTGCTCGGTTGGGTTCGTACCCAAAGAACTGAGCCCCGGATGCCACGTGGGGTAGTTTTTAAAATATATTTTCTGCTTCCTTGTCTCCCATATAGGATAACACAGAAACACGTAGTCTGATTAAGTGGTCTCACGTTGCAAGGTCATGAGGGATGCTGTCACGTTCACGCATAGCCGGGTTACCTTGAGGTTGGTTTTGTTTTGTTTTTAATTTTCCCCTTTCCTTGGGGAGGGGACCCTACCACATAACCAGGGCCATTTTTTGAGTCTCCTGCCATTTACAGTTATTGATCTGATGCTCTTGCAAACTATGTTTCAGCTTCAATGAAATTCACGAACACAACTTTTAACACATACAGGTGTCCGATATCCTTAAAGTCAGAAAACTAAACTAAGCATTTCTAGAACTAATAGAAAAGCTCCACTCAGAACAGGAATGAACAACACGGGACTGACTGCATGGAGGTAGAGGACTAGAATTTCTTACGATTCTTGTTTGAAACGTTGCTGGTTCTCTAATGTTTGTGTCACGGGAGGGTGGGCGAGACGCTGGTCCTTGTCTCACGGAGTGGAAGAATGAATCTCCAGCACGACAGCGATGGAGTTTGAGAGAAAGTATGAAGCTCTCAAGAGTGCGGAAGATCCCGACGGGGTAGCCACTGAGGATTTCTGCCCCTGGCTTTTTACTGGGACCTTATCAGAATGTTTGTGAGACTCCACTCATGGCATCTAGCCCAGGCGGGTCCGGAATACGTTTATCCTTTTTTTTTCCCCCCCAAACCCTGCAGCCTGCCGCCCAGGGGTCCCTGATCTCGCCCTGCCTAATGTTGACCTTTTCCCCTATTCATTTGCACTTCCAGATTTAAGGAAATCTTTTCTCTTAAGATAGCCATGACTTCCAGAAATTTGACAAAATATTCTTTTGTAAAGAAATGGAAACATTTATCTTTTCTCCCTGCCTGAACCTTCCAGAAGTCGGAAACTCTCAACGAGTGTTCTTTCTTCCATGACAAGCATGAGGCTTTGACTGGAATGTCCTATTTGAGAGAGATGTGCACAGACTCAGATACGGCCAGACAGTTTTAAGGAACAAAGGTTCACTTGGAGCCAACGGAGCCCCTTGGAAATGTTAGCCTCATACCTTGCTTCCAGAGTTGTCAACAGCCTTACCAGGTGCGTAAAGGATGTCACTTCCTGGTGGATACAGGAACCTCAGGAAATTTTGGAGGACCTCACGAAGAGAGGAATTCACCTAAATCTACCGGTGTTACAGGTGAATCGGACGGCAAATATTTGGCTCGGCTCTTGGCCTTAACGTTGTTAAAGGCTCAATCTGAAATTCTTTATAAAAAGTTCAGCAGAGGGGCGCCTGGGTGGCGCAGTCGGTTAAGCGTCCGACTTCGGCCAGGTCACGATCTCGCGGTCCGTGAGTTCGAGCCCCACGTCGGGCTCTGGGCTGATGGCTCGGAGCCTGGAGCCTGGAGCCTGTTTCCGATTCTGTGTCTCCCTCTCTCTCTGCCCCTCCCCCGTTCATGCTGTGTCTCTCTCTGTCCCAAAAATAAATAAACGTTGAAAAAAAAATTTAAAAAAAAAAATAAAAAGTTCAGCAGAGCAGATTGAAAGGAAGAAAAAACGACCCATAGGGTCAATCACTATTCTTGCTGTGCTTATGTAAAGAATTAAACCTGGACTTATTTTCCAAACATATTAGTATTAATTTGGCTATCTTTAATAGGAATGAGGGTGACTTTAGAGAAAAAGCTTATGTTTCAAGATTCTGGTCCTGGCTGATCATCTTTGAGCGTTTGTTGTTTGCCTACAAAACCGGGCTGCATCCTGAATTCTTTTGGTTGCTGCTAGCAGGCTGTGCGAGAAAGACGCCATATTGATTAGCAATGTTTGCCGTGAGCACGGGGCAAGGTTAGCGATGTCTGCATTGAGCACAGGGCAACACTGCCCCCTGCCACTTTTGGGGGTGCGACATGGCCTTAGCTGGTACCTCTTTCCACCTGGTGGCAGCTGGCTGATTTGTAGGAAAAACAGATGGACGTTAGGGCAGCGGTTTGCAAAGTCACCATGGGCGTGGGAAGCAGAAGGCCATAAGGCGTCAACCAGGAAGTATGTTGGAATGTACACCTTGTCCCCAGGGCGCAGGAGAGTCTGGGGGTGGGGTGGCAGGGAGAGCATGGGTAGTTTGAAAAGAAAATCTCCCCAGGTGATTCTAACATGCCTACTTCTTCCCCAGGATTGAGAACCCCCCTTTTGGGGGGAGGAAAAAACTTCTAACATGGCCTGGATGGAACTGGATGACTCCTTCTGGGAAGTAACCAACATTCCCGATAAATTGCTTCAACACTTTCGGGATAGATCATAAGGAGATTAATCATCCTTCTGGGAAGTTAGTTACCTCCTCAGCTCACTTTTAGGACCACCGAAGGCTATCTGTGAAGGCTCCTTGTAGGATGGAAGGTTCTAGAACACAAAGGAGGCGTTTGATGATCGGTGATAGTATTAGCCACTGTGTTAAGGACACTGTGCCGGGAGTCCCATGAAACAGCTTCTTTCCTGGCACTGCTGTCGTGAGCCGTTGGGTGTGTTATTCCCTTTCCCAGGCTTTGGGTAATTCCTCTGTGAGATAAGTGAGTTGATTGGACTAGGCCCTGGCCCAACTCTGTCGTCTCTTTGGGCATGATCTGATTCCACGTGACCTTGGAATTTTCCCAAGGTTGGGCTAGAGGAGAGAAGAGGAGGGTTTGGGTACCAGGGAACAGCATTCAGCCATCATGGCCAGAAACCACATCTGCCTCGTCCACTGCTGTGTCCCCAAGGGCTGGAATGTAGCAGATACTCACTAAATACTGACTCTCCCAATAGCATCATGGGTCCTGACGGAGAGGAAGCACTTCCAGAAGCCAGAAAGGAAAACCCCAGGCCAGCCAGCTTTCCTGGATATTCCTACTTTATTTTTTGGCTACATCATCACTAAGAAAGGCAGTGGGAGGTTCTGCATGCACTGGAGGGCGTGTGTGGATTCTAGGCAGGGAGGTGGTTACATTTGTCGGGGACAGCGTGCACCCAGACCGGGGACACCGTGAGCTCGCTGCATGCCGATTCCAGCGCCCACACCAGCGTCGGGCTTGAGCAACACAGCCAGCATGCTTTCTCCTAAGGGCAACCGTGGGAAGGAGGTGGGCTGAGAGTGGGTGCCACGGGGACTGACAGAGAGACAGGGTCAGGGGGCAAGATGGCAGCGAGGAAGAACCATCTCGATGTTTAGAAAATGGTTATTCGAGGCGAGAAACCAGAGTCTTCCGATGAGTTTGTGCAGGGAGCTGGGGGTGGAGGCATTGAATGGAGAGGTTCAAAGGTGCGTCTGGAGAAAGGGAGAGCGTTAGTGTCCATCTGGTGATGTCTATAGATGATGGTGGGCTCTTAGACAGAAGGAGGTGATTTCCACAGGGGTAGACAATGGAAACGGGGGGGAAAAACACAAGCCTTTCTCGTGGGGCAATGAAGACTGCCTGACCCCAGCCTCAAATTTATAGCGTTCATCGTCATTGCTTTTTTCCTCCTTTCCATTATTATTATTATTTTTTTTGGGGGGGGGAGACCGACCGATTCATGATGGGACAATGGCCTTTGGCATCAGGATCTGTCACTCTCGAAAGCTTTCCATTCATGATGGTGTTTTCTTCCCCTGACAAACTTGGTGAAGAAAGGGCAAGAGACACAGAGACTGAGACAGAGCCACAGACAGAGAGATTCAAGGTGATTCTGAGTGAGAGACAGGATCCCAGAGATGCAGAGAGTCAGCGAGTGCTAAGGACGCAGTCGTGTGTTCCTTTAACTGATGGCACAGGGGGGAGGAAGGCTGGGGGCTTTGGAGAGGCCCCCTGCCCCCAGAGCTCTGGTTTCTAAATGCCTTTGGCACCGACTTGGGGAGCCCAGGGGCCGAGGAAGCCCTCTACAGGAGGTCTACACAGCTCCCGGGACGTCGCCAGCCGCTGGCCCAGCCCGAGGACACCCGGCCCTGCCGGCAGGAGTGGAAGTTTTGAGAAGCACGGCCCAACTGGGACTTCTGGGCTGCGCCAGTTTGGGTCAAGCTGGTGAGGGGCGAGGCTGGGTGAAGCCCTTGGAGAGAGAGAAAGGAGGAGGGGAGAGAGATGGACAGGGAGAGAGGAGTGTGAGGAGGTGAGAGAGTTTGGTGGGGTGTAGGGCCCGGGAGAGGGGAAGGGAGGTCGAGGGACGGGGTGGGGGCGCTAGAGAAAGGGTGTTGGGTTTTGCTAGGAAGCAAGTGGGGGCATCCTGAAAGAGGAGGCTACCGGATCCCGTTGGGTGTTCCACGCGCCCATTTCTTGATGCATCTGGAGCCAGGAGGGCATGTTCCTAGTCACCGGGGAGTTTAAACCCAGTGGTCTGTTTTCCTGGCCATCGGCGGGGGGGCGGGTAATGCTCTGGAGGGGCAGCCTGGCCTGGATGCTCTGTTTCTGCCCCAGTGCTGGTCCTCACAGCCTTGTCCGGGTCTGCTGACAACTGAGGATATGCGCAGACACGGCACAGGACACGCAAGGTGTGTGTGTGTGCGTGTGTGTGTGTGTGTGTGTGTGTGTTCGAGGCTAGGAGGGTCTAAAAACAGTTCTAAATGACGAGGAACCTTTGCCGTTTACCCAGAGAGGTCATTAAATTCCAGCCTCCTTGTCAAAATCGCCCCATCCCTCTCCCTGCTGCCCCATCCTAGAGGGACCAGAGAGGGGCTGCACTCAGGGCCCGCGCCACAGCATCGCAGAGGGAGGGAGGAGAAGGTCTTTGGCAGTGGTGCCCAAGGTCGGGGGGGGGCACCTCAAAGGCAGGTGCAGGGAGGGGAGGGGCGGAGGAGGCGGAGAGAAGAGGGACCAGAGTGCAAAGGGCAGCTGGGGTAGGCGGGTGGGTGAGCTGGCATGGGGGTGGGGCGTGGAGCTGGGGACCTGGCGGGGGCATCCTAATCGCTCGACACGTGGTTCTCATTCTGTAGCTGGTGCCAACGCTCAATCTTCTTGTCCTTGTTTTTCAGACACTCGTACCAGTGTTTTAAGCGCTCTCCCTTGGCTGAGATCCCCAGCTGGCAGCCTCCTGGAGGACAAGATAGGGAGACAGGAGCAGGCGGTCAGAGCGGAGAGATGCGTGGGACTCTCACTCTGGACCCAAGTGTCTAGCTGGGGAAAAACTGCCACCGAGAAGTGACCCCTCCAGCAACCTGGGATCCTTCTCTACGGGGGCTGTCGTAATGACGCTGTGGTTACTGCTGGCCGTCTCTGCCTGTGCACCAGCTCCTCAGGATCCTGCCATGGCTCCCTATTGGAGCATCAGGTCATAGCTTCGCGGCCTCGTCTTTAAAGACCTTCTGTGAGCGACCACCCCGCCCGGCGAAACTTCTCCCCACTCCTTCTGGGTACTCCACACCGTTGCCTATGCTGCGGCCTTTGCCCGGGGCCCCCTCCCTTGCCCCATGTTTACCGGTTGTTCTTCCTCATCATTTGAAGGGATGCTGGGAAAATTAGAACCTTCCTCCACGACTTGCAAACAGATCAAGGAGACTTCCTTTGCGCCCTGTTTTCTGAGGCCACAGACCCCACTCTCCTCTGTGATTCGATTATGCACTAAAGATGATTTGTGCAGCACATAACCAGTCGTGACCCAACCGCCCAGCTCTGTAAGCCCTTTCCTCTGAAAGCATCCCCACGTTGGACCCAAACCAGTACCATGGGTCCTGACTTGGTGTTTGGGCAATGTGGCCACAAAAGACAAAGAATGCCCTGACCCGCCCCTCCACCGCCCCCCTCCCCAAGAGAAGCCTGGGTAAGGCTCTTCTCTCCCCGGAGGATGGGCTTTTCTCTGGGAGCTGGGAGCACTCACCGATGTAATCGTTGGATTTTCCAATGTCGTAGTCCCAGACCGAGATGTCCAGGGACTTCTTCGCCAGGTCACTATGTTTGATGTCATAGAAGAACTCCTGGTTGCAGCAGAGGGAAGACAGGTGAGTGAGAGGGTCCTGAGCCCTTAGAATCAGAAGCTAAGAGGCTGAGCCCTAAGGGTTCGTGGACCAACGGGAGGCCCTAGAACTGGGCATCTGGGAGCAAGGGGGCCCTCCTGCTCGAGCCTTTACCCCAGGCCTGACAATCCCCTTTCAACAAACACTCTGTATAACGAAGTCCCTCAAGCCCTGTAGCTCTCGTTTCAATGACTCTCTGTTTGAAACAGGAAGGCTGATGGGGCTTTTCTAAGAGAGTTGCTCCTGGCCAAGTTTACTTGAAGGCAGATGGCCCGAGAAATCAGTCCTTCCATTCTGGTAGCTTCTGAAGTGGGTTTTCCTTTCACTCCATCATTTAGAGATTAAGGATAGTCGAGGGCCCGGAGGCTAACGTGAGGGACAGGTGCTTAGGTTTCCAGATAATCTGACTTTTATATAACGTTTCTGCCTAACTATAAAATTCATTCACATTCACCATTAAAACAAACAAGGAAGCTAAAATAAAATAAAACCTAAACACCAAAACTTGCAGTCTAACCACCCAAGAATAGCCACTGTCAACATTCCCCGTGTGTGACCACATTAAAGTATGTTTTTAAAAGTTAATATGAATATTCATTTGAGTATTATATGAAACATTTGAATATTCTATGAAATATAAAATAAATATACTGCACTATGGCCTTCTTTTCCCATTTTGTAACATATGATAAAAACCAGCTTAGCGGGGCGCCTGGGTGGCTCAGTCGGTTAAGCGTCCGACTTCAGCTCAGGTCATGATCTCACAGTTTGTGAGTTCGAGCCCCGTGTCGGGCTCTGTGCTGACAGCTCAGAGCCTGGAGCCTGCTTCACATTCTGTGTCTCCCTCTCTCTCTGCCCCTTCCCTGCTCATGCTGTGTCTCTCTCTGTCTCAAAAATAAATAAACATTAAAAAAAAATTAAAAGAAAAAAAACAGCTTAGCATGTTAGCAAATCTTTTTCTGCATCACCATTTTAATGGCTTCATTTAATGGTTGTGTGGCTGTTCCTTAACCTAATGCCCAACAGTTGAGTATTTAGGTTGTTTCCAACTTTCCACGCCGTTAATGATATGAGAAAAAGCAAACAGCAATTAAGTCATTGTGTACATCTATGACAGCTTACTTAGGATAAATTCCGAGAAATGTCTTCCCGAGTTTGTAAAATTTTAAGATAGAGAGCAGTGGGTGTATTCTGTGATGTCATCTGTGATCAATAAGAAAGCAAGCCACAGGGGCGCCTGGGTGGCTCAGTCGGTTGGGCGGCCGACTTTGGCTCAGGTCATGATCTCGCGGTCCGTGAGTTCGAGCCCCGCGTCGGGCTGTGTGCTGACAGCTCAGAGCCTGGAGCCTGTTTCCGATTCTGTGTCTCCCTCTCTCTCTGACCCTCCCCCGTTCATGCTCTGTCTCTCTCTCTCTGTCTCAAAAATAAATAAACGTTAAAAAAAATTAAAAAAAGAAAAGGAAAAAAAAAGCAAGCCACATACGTATTTGTTTTGTATACTTATAAATTCTGGAAACGGATAATATACAGTTACTTTGGAAGAAGACAAGTAGTTGATAGAGGCTGGGAAAGGAGGAGGATTTTGACTGGATACCTTGGGTCCTTTAGGAATTTTCAAATATGCGACTATATTACCTGTTCCCCGAATAAATGGAATTTAAACTTAAAAACTGTAAGGCTTTTGAAGTAGTTTGACAAACATCCCTTGGGAAGTCAGACTGGTTTGTTCTCGTGCGCATGGCGTGTACCTTTCCCCACAGGCTCACCAACACCCGTATCAACATTTTACGGTATTTTTATGCCAGTTTGTGACGAGTATGGTGTCTGGCCTTGTTTCATACTTTATTGTTCATGAGGCTTATTGGCTGTCTGGATTTCTTCTTCAGTGACTTGTTCAGACTCCAGGAGAGGGTAGGGCAGGTTGGCAACAGTTGCCAGTTGGTTCCTGACTCAAAATTCCTGAGTCTGAGTTGGGGTCCAGCTGAAAGAGGGGCCTGGGAACGGGGTGGGCTGAACTACTGGCCAGGGATGCTCTGAGCTCTGTTTACACAGAACATTCTCCACGCACGCCCATACAGGCACTATGCATTTTTAAGAACAAAACAACACAAAACACCTGTACTGTAGTTTTCTTTCCCTGCTTTCCGACATTTGGTGAAAATCCATACTCGCGGGCTCTGACCCAACATCAGATCATTATATTCAACGTATATTTCCGGACGCCTACCATCTGACAAAACTGTCAACAAATGATGCAGAGGGACAGGGTAAGACGCGGGGGCATGGAAAGCCTGGAAACACAGAGGAGAGAGTACCTGCAGGGTTACCACCCCAACTCCTGAGGGATGAGAAGGAGTTTGCCAGAAAGGAAAAGAGAGAGATGGAAGGCCAGAAAAAGGGAGCAGCGAGGGCAAAGGCTACGAGACGTATCAAGGACCCGTGTGAGGTTACTGTGACCTGAGAAGGGGAGTCAAGATAGGGCAGGGGTGGGAGGTGAGTTCGAAAGGGTTTGACTGTCACCCTAAGAGGTGGGGAGGCCACTGCTGGGTGAAGCAACAGGGATGACAAATCCGGATCCATTCTTTAGAAAGCTCATGTTTAGGTGGGCCAAACACAAGGGAGTGAGGCAAGAGTCTACTGCAACAGTCCAGACAGAAAATGCCAGACAAGTAACACTGAGACAACAGGAAGGAGCACGTTCAGAGGGTATGTAGACAGTGGCCTTGCGGGGACTTGATGCCCAGGATGGACATGGTGGGTTAGGGAGAAGAGAGAAGGGAGCGCCAACTGGGTGGATGGTAAAGGGCATCACTACCCCCATTTATTTCCTCAAATTTCAGCACCACAAACTATTAGAATTGGTAAAGACATTAGAGATGATTTCCTTTCAATCCCTCTCCGAATGCAGCTTCTTCCTATGGCATTCCTAATCCATAGGCTTTTGTCTTAGGCTTGATTCCCTCTGGTGACCAGGAACTCATTACCTATCCTTTAGCTAATTCAAGTCGATCTGTGAGAAAAAGTTTTCTTGACGTGCTTTACAACGTCCTAGTAGGGAGCGTGCTCCTCTCTCGCATCTAGGAAATCTCTCAGAGCATGACAAAAATGGGGCAGCCTCACCTCATTAAATTCAGGATTCAAGGTTTTCTTCTTTATTTGAGTCTTGTGTTTGGCTTTCTTTCCCATGTCCGGTTTCAGCCAGCTGAGAGGAGACAGAAATGCTATTGTGGATGACGTTTAACGAGTAAGAGCAGACTCTTGACGACCCCAAAGGTGCCGTCCAGCGTCAGGAGAGTAAATGAACAAATCAGAAAGCGAATCAACATTAACAACGGCCAACGTGCATTGGAGCATCTACCGGGGACTGCGCTAAGGACCGTAGGTACATTTAACTCTCAACAAACCCTAGACGGTGGAGTTACGGTCACCTGTTTTACACACAAGGAAATTGAGCATTCAGAGTTGAGACACGTGCCTCCGGTCACACAGCTGGGGACTTCACCCAGCTGTTGCCTATGGAGTCCACGCTCTTAGCCAGTACTTTCTCCCAAGGGATCAGATTGAAAGCCTAGACGGTGGTGACTGGAGTCTCACTATTACCCCTTAGACTGCCCCCAAGTCCTGGGGAGACGGTGACTGTGTAGACAGAAAGGAGAAGAAGCAAATCTGATTATAGTAAATCCTGCTCAAAACTGGTCGGTGGCTCCCCCTACGACCTCAGGGTAAAGTTCAAAATCCTTGATGTGGCCTTTAAGGCGCTGTATGATCGGGTCCGTGTCCCAGCCCAGCCTGGTCTTGCGCCATGCTCTTCACCCCACTCCCCATTCACTGTCTTTTCCACCCCGGGGCCTTTGCACATACCATTACCTCTGCCTAGAAGGCTCTTCCCCAGTGTAGGCACAATGCCTGGCACATAGTCGGTGCTCAACTAATTTCTTCTGGGCAAATAAATAAAACAGGCCAACAACTCTTGGGAGTGGGGATATCTGGATTCGGATTAAAGCTATCACTCGCTGTGCAACTTTGAACTTGACTGTAGCTCTGGCATACCCCAGTTGCCCAATCTCTAAAGAGGGCAAATGTTTTTTTTTTTTTTTTTTTCTTACTTACAGAAGGGTTTTGGAGGACAATTTATTTTATTTATTTATTTCTATTGTTGACGTATAATGTCCCATTAGTTTCAGGGGTACGACACAGTGACTGGACAGGTCTATGCTTCTACCGTGCTCACCAAACCTGTCACCATACGACCATCGACTCTATTCCATACGCTGTACCTATGATCCCTGTGACTCATCCATTCCATGACTGGAAGCCTGTACCCCCCACAGCCCGTGAGGATAATTTTATTCATCTGTGAATTTTACTTTGTAATGTTTATTTATTTTTGAGGGAGAGAGACATGCAGCACAAGTGGGGGAGGGGCAGGGAGAGAGAGAGGGAGACACAGAATCTGAAACAGGACCGACTGAGCCACCCAGGCGCCCCGAGGATACTTTTCAAGAAGAGACACAAAGTTGGTACTGAAAGTATGAGGTGCTGAGCAACGATAAAGATAAGATTGGGGCGCCTGGGGGGCTCAGTCGGTTGAGCGTCCAACTTTGGATCAGGTCATGATCTCACGGTTCGTGGGCTCGAGCCTTGCATCGGGCTCTGTGCTGACAGCTCAGAGCCTGGAGCCTGCTTTGGATTCTGTGTCTCCCTCTCTCTCTGCCCCACCCCCACTCTCTCTCTCTCTCTCTCTCTCTCTCAAAAGGAAACATTAAAAAAAATTTTAAAGAGATAAAATCAATTCTGATTTTAAAAATCTTTATTTGGTCTTAAACTGATTAATGGCCTCCTTTTAGCTTTCCCACAATGGCCACCAGGGCAGCCGTTTTACTGGTGACCTCAGCAACGCTCCTTCTTCTGCAGAGATTGGGCAGACGAGAGAAGGGGTGGTAGGGAGAATTATTTAAGAAAAACAATTTGCATGTGGCAGGACAGTAGTCCATGAGCCAACTTTCTCTATTGGACCGTATGAGAAAATAAATGCCAATGACTCCCAGAAATCAAACTCATCCCTGACACGTGGGTTCTTTTGTTCACTAACTCCTCATTCGAAGAAAATCTGAAGCAAAGTCCACACTGAGTTTTAGCCATGACCTGAAGGGAAGCATTGCTTTCCATTATGAAAGGTAGTCAGTGGGAGGGAGCGTCTCCCAGGCTGGAGGCAACAATGAGCACCCTTTGCCGTGAGTAGGAATAGTGGTGGTGGTGATTTATAACCATAATGGCACATATTTATGGAGCACTTACTACGTACCGGACCCCACGAAAACACATCTCTCAGATCTCCAAACGCAGGGGGCAAAATTGGCTGACAAGCTGCTGGACTCTGATTTCACCCCGATGTTCCCACCGTGGCTGCGCTTGCCCTGGGCAGCTCCCGTACCTGGGCCGGCAGGGACAGGAGGCAGCCCCATTTCTGGGAGGTGCAGGGCTCCTCCGAGTGACTTTGCACTCCAGGATTCCCCACAGCCTGCCTCAAAACTTCCTCAGAACTGCACTTCAATCTTCGACTTTCCCTGCCCAACCGTCCCCCCTCCTCCCCACCTGTTTTCCTCTGACCCTCCTCTCACTCCCTCTCAAATCTTCTTCACAGGCATGTTCCCCAATAAATCTCTTGCACACCTCACTTAGTCTTGGTGTCTGCTCCTTGGAGGAGAGAACCTCATGGCCAATGTTACTCTTCCCGTTTTACAGATGAGGACATCGAGGGCCAGAGATGTGAAGGCACTAGCCAAAGGTCACACAGCTGGAGAACACTGAAGACTACTGGCTCTAAGATTCAAACCCAGGCAGTCTGGACCCAGAGCCCAGGCTTTCCACCATATCGACAGAAACACAACTTGCTTATAGTTACACAGCTAGCAGCTGGCAGAGATGGGAGAGGAGCCCCACGTCTGATTCAGTGGTGGCCACGAGAACGCGCCGGGTGGACCTCCAGCCACAGCATACCTGACCCAGGCCCCAGCTGCTGCACTTGGAAATCCAGCCACGTTCGTGCCAAGACCCTGCTCCCAGCTGATGACTGAAGGTGGCAGGGCCCACTCCTAGGACACATGGGGCCCGTCTGGTGGCTGATTTGGGCCTTGAGGACTCGGACGGTCTCGCTGAACTTGCACCCAGTATGCTTCCACTGGCTCCCACCTCCCCTCTCCGCTCTTGCACACACGGTGGCCTCTCCCACTCCCTCCCTGCTTTCCCTCACTCAGGTATTTCTCCTAGTGAACCTTTGTCTGTTGAATCCCATCTTGGCATCATTCCAGAGGACCTGGACTAACACAGATAACACGTCTCTCTTACTCCCCATGGTGGCGATTACTGGAATAACCGAAGTCTAAGGCCTTTTCTTAGAGCATTTCCAGACTGCACCTGGGAAAAAAGCTGGAATTGCTTCTTCGGTGGTGAGGCTCTGGACTGCTGGAGGGATGTGTTGCTGATTCCAGGGGGGCTCCAAAGGGGGTTACTGCAACTTGCCGACTGCCTCTCTCCCACTGGAGAGGACAGAGTCACAAAACTTCTCATATGGGCGAGCGACACAGCGGTCTGACTGTCTGAGACCCCAGACTCACACTCTAGCCAGTTCTGGACATCACCTCATTGTGTGACCCTGGGCACACTCCTTCCCTTCTCTGAGCCTCAACGTTCAATGATCTTGGGGAAATTCTCTAGGTTCTCCCTTTGCAACGATCTAGGACCCCGTCTGGGGTCCATTCACAGTCCCAATGACTCACAGCTTGACAAATGGATCTGAGTAGCCATTGGCATCCATGGCGGCCAGGTGCACGCAGCGTATGATGCCCACGATGAGGCCTCCCTGCTGTGTGCTGTACATGAGGGACACCAGGATCTTGCCGCGTTCCTCTATGTCACCAATTCGTTCCACCTGCTGTAGAAGAAGAGGGCATATGGGTCTAGGAAGGGGAGGGGGCCAGGCAACTGGACGGATGACTGGCAGGAGGGAGGAGCCTGTGGAAAGTAGGAGGCGCTGGCCCGCCCCAGCACGGTCAGCACCATGGACAGCAGATGCTCCCCAGTCTCCAGAGACCAGAAAGTGGGGCTAGCCATGAAGGCACCTGGGGGCCTGGGGCTTTACTCTGACTTAGACAAGGACAGAGCCCTGAGTGATTGGAGGTGGGGCTGGACCCTGGTTCCAGTCTGACTCTGAACTCAGATTTGCCTGAGTAAAACAGTTTTCTCACCACTGTAGTCCGTGGGGTCCCATGAGGGACCCGGACAGAGGGCACAGATATGTAGCCTAACCCCAGCCCCAGCCAGCCTGTCCTAGGTCCCCATGGAGGGAGAATGGCATTGCTTTAGTGCTGCAGAATTTTTCAGCAGAGCTTCTGCCAACAAGGCAGGGGAACTCAAGGGTGTGCCCCGGGTGTGAGAGGGTGGGCTTTCTTGGCCTAGGGGGCTCCAGACGGGAGGAGCATACATTTGGTCTCATGTTCTAATGGGAAGGGGTACCTCTCTCATGGTACGCCGACGGGCAAGTGGTTTTGGGGGAAAGAATAAGGAAGGGGCTGGGAGGGAGAGAAAAGAGAATTGGCAGATCCTGGCTGCGGCTTCAATACCCACTGAGTGCTCACCTCCTCCTCATAAAGGGCCATGCCTCGGGCTGACCCGGTGGTTCCAGCACGCTTCATCTTAGAGGAAAGAAACAGAAAGGAAAGATAACATGAGTCTATGAGGCTCATCTCCTTACATGGGAAGGATCGGAAACCCACATCCTTCCATTAGCAGCCAGAGCCACGAGGGTGAGTTCTCCAAGCTTCTGTGGTCCTCCATCTCCCCTTCTTTTAGATAAAATTTATGTAATGTTAACCATTTGACAGACCACGTTAATGCACAATAGCCTATGATTAGGTTGTATTCCTATCCCATTTGACAGATGAGGACACTGAGGGTCAGCGTGGTTAAGCCACTTGCCCGAGGTCACATAGCCAAGGAGTGGCAGGGCACCCCACTCATAAAACAGGTAAGATTTCATCTGCTTTGGTAGAATTGACACAGGGGGCTTGGGGTCTGAACCACCAGGTACTTCTCCCCCCTTGGTTCCTAAGGTCCTTTTGTGGGATTCTAGGACTCTGGGGAACACAATGTGGAAACCACTGCCTAAATCCAACCTCCCCACTATAGAGATGAGGAAAACCGAGGTCCGGGGCGGGGGTGGGGGGAAGGGACAGCACTTGCGAGGCCCCTGCTCTTCGTGGGGCATGTGGGGGTAGCTGGCGGTGGGAAGGTCAAGGACAAAGAGCAAAAGATGTCCTGTGGCGGCTCCAGGCCCCTGCCTGTCCCCGCCACCTCTGTGCCTCTGGGGCTGGCTGCACCCCTCACAGCAAGATGGGCAGACTCGGGAGCAGATAAGCCAGGTGGGGGCCCGGCCACTGTCCTGACCAGCTGGAGTCACTGAGTGAGGGATGGAGGAGGAGGCCTGAAGAACCAGCTGTTTCTAGGAAAAGAGCCAGAGCCAATTCTTCGCTCTTAGGATGGTCTTTAATGATTTATTTGGAGCCTGGCGTTTGGGGCAAATTGCTTCTTGCAATTTTCCTTGCTCTGTCTTGTTCTTCTGCCTATGCTATAGAAACATGGTGCGGCACATGGGATATTCCATCCTCGGGCTGGCCATCTGGTGGGAGGATGCTGTAGGACTTCCCCTCCCGCCCCCCACGGAGTCCTTGTGGGGAGCTGGCCGCTGCCCAGGGGGAAGAGTCACACTGGTGGCTGCAGGAGAGCTAGGCTCTGGCCCGTGCGCGAGAGCACAGCCACTGACTTGTGGCATAACCTTGGCAGCTCGCTCCCCTCTGTGGGCCCAAGGTGGCCCATATGTAAAATGGGCAGGTTGTTTTGTCTTTAAAAATACAGAGTGCTGGGTCCCACCCTACCTCACTAAGTCAGGATCTCCAGGGAGATCCCCACGAATCATAGTTTAAGCTCTGGTTTAACATGTGGTTTAAACTCCGGTTTACAATTTGACAATACATTTCATATTTAAAAAAAAAAAAAAAAAAGAAACTCCGGTTTAAAAATCTCCAGTTGAGAACTGTGTTCGCAGCCTCCGCTGTGCCAGTATCGCTCACTACCTCCAGCCGTGCTCCAGCCGAAGGAGAAGGCGGGTGAGTAGGGAGGTCTCCGTGCCAGGGCGCATACAAAGCAGACTGCTCGAAAATGGGCGGGGGGGGGGGGGGGGGGGAAGCCTCAAGGAAGCCACAGGTTACAAAAGCTGCTTGCAAGAGTGCGCCCTCTACCGGAGGGTGAAGAAACCTCATCGTCACAGGCCTGGCCCTGTGGCCTTGGGTGAAATTAGACGTTATCAGAAGTCCACTGAACTTCTGATCCGCAAACTTCCTTTCCGGCATCTGGCGCGAGAAATTGCTCAGGACTGCAAAACAGATCTGCCCTTCCGGGGTGCAGCCATTAGACTTTGCAGGAGGCAGTGAGGCCTATCCGGCGGGCCTCTTTGAAGACGCTCCATGCCAAACGTGCAACATTGTGCCGAAAGACATCCAGCTAGTGCACCACACACACACGGAGAAAGTGCTTAAGAATCCACTATGATAGATAACATTTGGAGGTGCCTCTGTGGCTCCGTCGGTTAAGCACCTGACTCTTGATTATGGATCATGATATCAAGGTCGGTGAGTTGACTGTGCCGATTCTGCTTTGGGGTTCTCTCTCTCTGTCCCTCCCCTGCTCATACTCGTGTGCGCTCTCTCTCTCAAAACTATCTAAAATTACAGAAATTTTTTTTTCTTCCTGTTATTGGTGGCTCTGAACGTTAGGTACTTTTCTTTTTTCCCCATGGGAATCAAAAGTTACCTGAGTATATGATTGCAAGGGAAAAAACAGGGGACAGAAATCAGGTATTAACAGTTTCTCCATTTTCATTTGTGTGTGAATTTTTAATACAAATGCAGAGACCTAAAGCGTTAATGCAAGTGAACGTGTTTCAATGAACACGATTCAGCAGCTTCAACTTTATAGCGATTTTAAATAAACCAGTTACATTTTTCTGGACAATGCCAGCATTTGGATTTTTTTTTTTTTTAAACAAGGAAATTTCTTATCGACGGCAGCTAAACGGTGTTTGTAGCTTTTTTTTTAAATCACATGGTAGATTCCCTCCATTCACCATTCTGAGTTGTCCTACAAGTCCTACCTGTTTTTTAATGTCGTTGGTCTTCTGTGCTGTTCCTGTAAGTTTGCTACTAAAGTACACTGAACTATAGAAACAATTGAAAAAAATAAAAATCCCCAGTTGATTCCGAGGTATAGATTGCTATTCTCCAATCTCCAATTGGAGCGCCTTGGTTTAGTTCCTGTTTTTTCCCAAAAGGCAAGCAGCACACAGCAGTAACAGCTCCAATGCTCTATAGGTAGTCTCAGATTAAGCCTTTAAAGACCTTATGAAGTTCGTACTTGCTACATTAGTCCATTTTACAGATGAGAAAACTGAGGCCTAGAGAGGTCAAATCATTTGGCTCAGATTATACTAGAAGTGCCAGAGCCTGACTCTGGCTCCAGAGCCCATGTCTTAAGCACTATGCTACCCTGTCGCCCGCTGATCTGCGTGGTGCTTTATGAATTCGTGACTGACAAGGGGGTGAGGCGGTATTATTTCCTACAATAGCAACAGTTAATTTACAAGTGGCTATTAGACCCTAGGTTCTGTTCTGATTGTATGTATCACACAACCGTCCTATGGCGAAAGTCCTGTTAGGATGCCCATGTTGTAGACTAGAAAAACGGAGGCTCAGAATAGTTCAGACCCTTGGCCAAGGCCAGGGACCAGGGAAATGGCGGAGCCAGGCTTTGAACCCAGACAGGCCACACTGCTGCACCACACTGCCCTTCTCAATGTCACCGAGGAGGACGCGGACGTCAGAGAAGTGATGTTGGCACAGGGTTGAAGAGCCAGGATGCCATCCCGATGTTGTGACCTGAAATCCCCCTCCCACCTCCACTGTCGGGCACCCTGCAGATCTATCACCCCCTTTGCAGGCCCCAGAGGAAGACCCCAGCCCCCAAACTCTTCTCCCCCGTCGCACCCTCGAGGCAAAGGCGCTCACCGGGATCACCCGCTCCAGGCAGATGTTGAAGTTCTTTCTCTGGTTAGGCTTCAGTTTCTTGAGTGAGAATCTGGTCTCACCGATAAACTCGTTGTGGCCAAATTTGTCCTCGTCACAGACAGAGATCCTGCGATCAACATAAGGAAGGGGTGGGGAGAGAAAGAAGGGCCTATATTGAGCACCTACTATGTACTAAGAGCTGTGATTGATACTGACAAGGAAAGTGTCGTGTGCATAGGAATATTTCAGTTTCCTATTTTTTGAGCACTAGGCCAGGTACTTTGTTTCTTCCTTATTACCGTGTAACTTACAAGCAGTACTGTGTACAAATCTTAAATTTATAACTTGCTGAATTTTTGCATAGGTATACACTGATGTAACCACCACCCACCTCAAGATATAGAATATTCTGGCTCCTGGAAGATCCTCAAGGTCCCTCCTTGTCATGACCTCCCTCAAAGACAAGCTTCATCGACATCTATAGGCATTTGTCATTTTCACTGCTGTATAGTATTCCACTGTGAAACTATACCATAATACTTGTGCTACTGATGGGTATTTGCTTTTGATCCATTTCTAGTTTTGAGCTATTATGAAGAAAGCTGCTGCAATCAACTTTTTTCTTTTTTGTTTTTAAAGGGGGGTGGCCTGGGTGACTCAGTCTTTAAGCATCCGACTCTTGGTTTCAGCTCAGGTCACGATCTCGCGGTTCGTGGGTTTGAGCCCCGTGTCGGGCTCTGTGCTGACAGCTCAGAGCCTGGGGCCTGCTTCGGATTCTGTGTCTCCCCCTCTCTCGGCCCCTTCCCTGCTCGCACTCTGTCTCCCTCACTCTCAAAAAGGAAGAAACATAAAAAAATGAAAGAGAAAACAGTGTTGTAATTAATCATCGGGGAAATGCAAAACCAGAATTGCGACACCACGGCACAGCCACCAGAATGGCCAAAATGGAAATGTGTTGATGACGATGGGGAGGACCCAGGACTCTCGTGCACTGCTGTTAAGAGTGGCAACTGGTACAATCTCTTTGGGAAACTGGCAGTTTTCTGTTAAAGCTGAACGTGCACATACACTACAATTCAACCCTTACTCTCCTAGGAAGAAAAGCATGCACAATATGTGACTCGAATGTTCCCAGCCGTACTATCGTAATAGCCCCCCAATGAAAACCAACCAAATGCCCCTCAGCAGTAGAACGGACACATAAAACTGTGGCATCGTCACCCCAGGGGATACTAAATAGCGACAAGCATCAACAATCTACAGCCACAAGCAACAACTTGGGTGTGTGTCACGAACATAGTATTAAGTGAAAGGAGACAGACACAAAGGGTCATGTTGTGCCATCCCGTTTATGTAAAGTACAAAACCAGACTGAGTTCATTTGTCCTGTCAGAAGTCAGGACAGTGAATGCCCCGAGGCAGGGGTCCTCACTACGGGGACGGCGCTGATGGGGCAGGGAGTCTGTGGTCTTGGGAATGTCCTCTTCTTGGATCCTGATGTGTTCACGTGGTAAAAATTCATCAATCTGTGCAGTTTTTTTTTTATGTGTGCATTTTTCTAAGTGGACGTTACCCTGCAATAGAAATGTTTACTTAACCTAATAGTGTAGCTGGTGGGAATGTGCGTGGAACAGCCAAATTTGAAACACCGTTTGTGCGATTTGTAAAATAAAACAAACCCCACAACCGCGGATACTATGAAGCAGCAAAGGCCTGCTCACTTTGTTTCTATCCTAAGGAAACACCAGTGTGTATACACGGAAGCATAAAGGATACTCATTGCAACTTTGTTGGTAATAGAAGCTGGAAACAACCTAAATGTCCGTCCATAAAGGATACTCGTTGTAACTTTGTTGGTAATAGAAGCTGGAAACAACCTAAATGTCCGTCCATAAAGGATACTCGTTGTAACTTTGTTGGTAATAGAAGCTGGAAACAACCTAAATGTCCGTCCATAAAGGATACTCGTTGTAACTTTGTTGGTAATAGAAGCTGGAAACAACCTAAATGTCCGTCCACAGGGCGATGGCTGAATAAACTGGCAAACATTTACATAAAATTTAAAAACATGCCAGATAATACCACCACGGTGTATAGATACTAGTTATGCAGCTAAAGCCTCAGGCATGCTGGGGAATGATATCCATAAAATTCAGTATGGTGTTTAGCCCTGCGAGGGAAGGAAGAGAAGGAAAGGGTATAGAAGAAAAGCTTCGACCTTCTTCTGTGGCGCTTTATTTCTTGAAGATAATAATAATTTAAAAAGCAGCACATACAGCGGAAGAGTGCGATTTTCTAAAAGACCGAGTATTGAGTTTGTCGGTGTTTGTTTTATTACGTTCTACACTCTTCTGTGTCTTTGTAATATTTAAATTATAAAACGTTTTCAAAAACGTGTGATAAGCCGTTCTGTACAACTCTCCGAAGCAGTCAAATATTAGGCAGATCTAAATGTCTTCTCCTGGCTATAACGCCAAGATACATTGTTAAGAAAAAAAGGAAAGTTCCAGATCTATGCAACATGATACTTTATAGGTTCTGAACAGCGGTATGAATATGTGTTCACTCACAAAGGGAGGAAGCAGGCCTGGGCTGGCAGAGGGGGTTAACATTTAAAAGGAGCTTTGCCTTCTCTGTAATTTTTTTTTTATAACAAGGAACGTGTATTCATTTATGACTTCTATAATTACAAATGCAGTTTAATAAAACACTGAAGAATATAAAATGGCACCAATATATTGTTAAGTAAGAGAGGCTAATTAGTTAATAGGATGGTCCATTTTTATAAACACTTAATTTTAATTTTTTTTAACGTTTATTTATTACTGAGAGAGACAGAGCGTGAGCAGGGGAGGGGCAGAGAGTGAGGGAGACACAGAATCCAAAGCGGGCTCCAGGCTCCGAGCTGTCACCACAGAGCCCAATGCAGGGCTCAAACTCATAGACCACAAAATCATGACCTGAGCCGAAGTCGGACGCTCAGCCGAGTCACCCAGGTGCCCCATATAAACACTTAATTTTAGAAGAACTGTTTGCACACACACGCAAGGTCACACGCATAAATACACACACACACACACACACACACACACACACACACACACACATACCCCGAATGTCCCGACACCAAGATGTTAAGAGTTTTGTTTATCGCTGTTTTCAAAAGTTTCTACCAGCAATATACTGTTTTTGTAGAAGTGGAAAAGAAAGGAAAAAGTAAGCAGACACATTTTCCAGAGTGGCCCCTGGCAGCTACAGACGTGTCCATCTACCCGGCCTCCGTGTCCTGTCCGCCCACCCTCCTGCCAGGTACCTGAGCGTCTTCCTCTGCATGTCCTCGTCTGTGATGCCGTGATAGACAAGTGTCTCGTTCCACACGGGGTTCCGGGTGTTCCGCAGGGTTTTTGTGCGAAGCTTGTTGGACTAGAGCCCAGAGAGATGGACAGACACCTGCCTCGGTGGGGAGCCAGCCCTGCGGCCCTATCCTTTGGGTTGATTGGGGGTGGGGGGTGGGCGGGTGATGTAGGAGTCCTCTCCCCTTACAAGTATCCAGGGGCTCAGATGTTCCCAAATGCATGTGTTCGGTGAGTGAGGGGCATCCCGTAGGGTGATGGCTACAGCCATCGCCAATGCTGGACATTGGGCCACCCCTCCCTCCATGCACTGGTCCCTCTCTTTGAACTTTCCACTAAGATTAGAAAGCAGAGACACCTTCCTCTGAGGAAAAAAAAATATGATTTATAGGCCAGAAAGGCAGAAATAAGAGTCCCCCATTTCTAGGCAGTAAAGAAACAACTTCTGGGGATATTGAAATTGTTCCTTCTGTCTTCCTCCATGCCTGAATTCCTTAGGGGACAAAGTTTTCATTTTGTTCTAAGAGAGAAGGCTAAAAACGCACTATGTCCAGAAGAGGTGGCCTGGTCACAAATCTAATTCATACTAACATGTAAATGACTCACTGGGTGCTTTGGCAAAGCAAGTTTGGATTGAGGACTGAGCAAAGAGTCTCAAGGAGAATCGAATGTCACTGGGGAGTTAGAATGAGTAGTAGCCAAACACTTCAAAGTTTGGCCACAGCCAGGTGAGGGACTCTCCTTGATCCAAACAAAGAAAGGGTAAGAGAGAGAACATGCATGTGAATGCACGCACGTGTGTCCTCTTTTTGTGTGATGTGGCATTTCTTATATACAGAGATTTTTAACAGGCAGTTTCCCAAGATCACATAAGCGAGTGTGCGGTCGCCCTTGTTTTTAGGACATCCATATCAAATTAAGTCAACAAACCAGAAAACAAAACTCAAGAAAGCACCCTTTCCTTTCTAGCCTTGTCTTCTGAGTGGGTCAATCCAAAGGGAGGAGAGTTAACTCCATTTTCCCTTCCCAGGGCAAGGTCGCGATACACTGACTTTCACCCAGTAACAGAACATTTTCTCAAATGCTTAGCCCCACAGCCTGGAGAGAGTTATTCATTTCTGTTAAGAGCTGAGAAGTCTTTGGTTGGGACGTAGTGAGTGGGGGAAGTGAGCCACGGTCAGCACTGGGGAGCCACTGAAGGTATCTGAGCAGGTGGATCGCATAATCAGGGCTTCTGCTCCCCCCTGGCCTTCGGCAGCTCCTTGGATCCCAGGTTTCTGGGCTGGAGAAATGGGCAGAGCGCCTGCCCCTTGGGGAAGAATGACTCCTGTCTGTCCCTTACCCCTTGCAAGGACTTTGCCGCTCAGGGAGGAGGGGCGCTGGGGCCAGATAAGGCTATTTTAGGCTCTGGGCTGGGAACCTTGGGTGCCTGCCAGGGCCCATGTGCCCAGCCTGCCGAGAGGCCCGGGCCATATGGTACCTTGCTGGCTCCCGGCAGGAGATGCAGCTTAACGTAAGGATCAGCCAAGCCGTTGGAATCCATGGGCTTCAGTCCCTGCAAGAGAACAGGCAACAGCATGAGGGCCTCGGGAGGGCCTGGCACTCAACCGTCATAGGCAATGGACACAGCCCCTGACATCTGTCCTGCCCATCGGTCCACCCGTGTGCTTCCTCTTCCAAAGAGAGAGAAGGGAAGTGAAGTCTCTTGGAAAGAACGCCGGAATCAGGCAGACAGGATTTGAAGCCTGGCCATGTGTGACGCCTTCCCAGCTGTGTGAGTTTGGGCAAGTTCCTTAGCCTCCCTGAGCCTCATTTTCCACATCTGTCAAATGGGATGACAGTATCTGTTTCATGGAGCGGTATGACTTCAACACAGTTATACCTGTAAAGTTCTGGGCACAGAGCCTGACCCACAGTAACTGCTGCGTTAAGGCTGGACTGTTATTTCTTCTTCTTTTAAAAAAAAATTTTTTTTCTTAATGTTTATTTATTATTGAGAGACAGAGAATGAGCATGGGCGGGGCAGAGAGAGAAGGAGACACACAATCAATCCGAAGCAGGCTCCAGGCTCTGAGCTGTTGGCACAGAGCCCAAGGCGGGGCTCGAACTCACAAACCGCGAGATCATGACCTGAGCTGAAGTCAGACGCTCAACCGACTGAGCCACCCAGGCGCCCCAAGGCTAGACTGTTATTTCTGAGATGGGAGGCAATGTTCCAGAACAGGGAAGATCGGAGAGGTGGAGAAGCTGGGGAAAGAGGGCTTGAGTCCTGGCCCTGGCCCCTGTACTCATTTCTGAGACCTCAGTTTCTTCACCCATAAAAGGGGGATCACAATGTCTGCCTGGCCTCCCTCACAGGGCTGGAATGAGGCTCAAGGGAGACACTGTGGGGGAAGGGAGTTTGGGGCAGGGATTACACTGGGCTTGTTTATATGAGCAACCCCAAATTCCCGGGGCCCAGACACATTCTGTCAACTTCCTAGGCCAGGGCTGGGCAGATGTCCCTCCTCTGGGCTCCCACTGTCCCTTCTCACAGCCCTAATCCCAAAGTCATGCATTTTTGTGCACCTGTTTCCCTATCTGTTCATGTTCTTAGGGGATGAAGACCTCTCCCATGAAGGGCGAGCTCTGGGCCCCGCACTAGCGAGTGCGGACAATGTGGAGACGGTAACACAAATCGGGGTGCAAGGGGGAGAGCTCGCAGAGCAGCATCGTGGGTAAGAACGCAGGCTCCTGAGCTGGACTACACTGGGTCAAATCCCAGCTCTGTCACTTCCTGGCTATGTGATCTGGGCAGGTCCCTAATCCCTCTGTGCCTTAGTGTGTCCGTCTATAAAATGGGGATGATGATGATAGACCCTTCCTCACAGGTTGCTGTGAAGGTGAAGGGGAACAAAGTAATCTGTGGAAAGCCCCGGAGGGTGTGTGATCCTCAGGAAATGCTACGGCCACAGTTTCTTGGCTGTTTCCCCAAAGTGAGCCCCAAAGCAGGGCCAGCCCTTGTTCGCTCTGGGATCGCCAGCATTCGGGACAGTGCCTGGTACAGAGGAGGTATTTAGCAGACGTTTCTGGAATGACTACTGGGGTTCCAACGTTGCAAAGTGGCAGACGCTGTGCCTTTAAACTCTGAATTTGAACGTCTCTGTTTGGGGCCTGCTCAGTCCAGTTGACCACAGTCACCATCACAGCCGAACATCTCACGCACCTTCCTCACCTCCGTTACCAGCCCGGCCCGAAAGCGTGTGAGTTTTCTGTGGCCCTGTCTCCAGGGGGCTGGCATGGTGTGGCATTCCCCCATTTCTGGAGCTGAAAGAGGGGACTGAATGCCTGGGCATTGCGCCAGACCCAAATCCAGCTCTATCCCTACCTGCCGGGCAACCTCAGGCTTTAACCTTTCTAGGACTCAGTTTCCCCATCTGTACAATGGGGCTAATAATGATCCCCACCTCGGAGGTTCCCAGGAAGATATAATGAGATCATGAATGTGCTTACCTCACGGTGCTACTGGAGGCCGGGGGTGGGCGCAAGCACGTGCTTGCCACAGTGACGGATACAAAATACACGCTCAATGCCTCTTCCGAAGACGCGACCTGGGTGTGTTGACCCAGGAGTGGTGCCAGGCACTGCTCAGCCTCGTTTATATCCCAAACTGGGGCGTTAGGCAAGTGAAAAGGGGGGCTTTTAATCATTACAGCATCACAGGCATGGCCAGGGACTGTCCTGGGCAGACAGGAATATGTGGCCACCTTCCTCTTAATACTCAGTCATCCTTGGGACGCCTCGCTGGCTCAGTCGGTTGGGCGTCTGGCTCTTGACTTCGGCTCAGCTTATGATCTCACAATTCGTGACATCAAGCCCTGCATCGGGCTCTGCGCTGACAGCGTGGAGCCTGCTTGGGATTCTCCCTCCCCCTCTCTGTCCCCCCCACTCACACACTCTCTGTCTTTCTCAGAATAAAAAAAAAGTACTCAGTCATCCTTACGGGAGAGGCACATTATTATCCCCTGTTTACAAATGGCACACTGAGGCACAGAGAGGCGAAGTAACTTTCCCCAAATCACACAGCCAGGAAGCAATGGAGCTGGTATTTGAACCCGGCAGTCTGCTTCCTGAGCCTTGCTTCCTGTTTGTTCTTCCACGTGGACCAGGCTTGCAGTGGGGGGAACTCTGGTCAGTTACTTTCTGGGATCTGCACTGGCCCATCCAGCTTTCCTCGGGGTCTGGAGTTGAGTCCGCTCACTCCCCCGGGGGCCCGCAGCCGGGAGATGTCCTTGCATCTGCAACAATGGTTCCCCTGCCCCCACTCCAGCCGCTGCTCCAGCCCGACAGTCACATCAACCGAAGGAGCCCTCGGTGGGCATGTCAGCTGTCAGGTCAGGCTGTCACCGCTTCCCCGGGCGGCGCCTCTTGGGCAGATTCCAGTTCTGCCCTTGAAGCCCGGCTGCCTCTGCTCCCGGGAGCTACAGATCAGTGAGCCCCTCCCCCCCACCAGAGACCACCCCTGAAGAAAGTCCTCCAAAGGAAGTGGCCACGGTTAATTCCTGCCCCTTTCTCATTACCGTCACGGTCACAGATCAACAGGCCTGGTAACCCACGCCAATCCCGAGTCTCCTAGAAATGCCAGGGCATCCTAAGCGGTCCCCAGCTGGGCCTCTCACCTACCTTGGCTTTTATGATGGTGCAGTGCAGGGAGCTGTTGTCCTGGTCGTAGAGAAGACTGAACTCCAGGGCACCCAGGGTGGCTGAAGGGGCAGAGGCAGGAACCGAGAGAACATTCATTCAGTCACTCAACAAACATTTCCTGAGCGCTTATTAGGTGCCCAGTCTGGTCCAGGCATTGAGCCTATAGAGAGGAAGCCTCGGTCCCTGCTCTGGACTCGCCATCCTGGTAGGCCCTCCTCTACTTTGGAAGCCTCAGCACACCTGTGATCAGTGAATCGGGTGTGCAATTGCCAAGTTA
Source organism: Lynx rufus (assembly GCF_022079265.1). Lineage (NCBI taxonomy): Eukaryota > Metazoa > Chordata > Mammalia > Carnivora > Felidae > Lynx > Lynx rufus. The sequence goes on along the minus strand of NW_025814839.1, from coordinate 5,100,310 downwards.
ACGACTTCCCATCCTGCTAGATTGAGAGCCCCACGAGGGCAAGGGCTGTGACTGTCCTGTTCACTGCTGGGCCCCCACTGGGCACAGTGCAGGAAACACAGTCGGTGCTCACTTACTTGCTAAAGGAATAAATGAATCTGGGCATTTGCCGTTACCTCTGCTTGGAATACTCTCCCTCTAGATCCTCACGTGGCTGCCATCTTCTCATCATCCACATCTCAGCTTAAACGTCACCTCCTCAGGGAAGCCCTCGCTGACCACTCCATCTAAAGCAGCCACCCCCGTGGCCATTGCCTTTATTTCCTTCCTGCTGTGCTATCTCTATTTGAAATGAACTCATTTGTATGTTAACTGTTTCTCTCCACTAGAATGTTAGTTCCGTTAGATTAGCCATCTTGGCTGCCTTTTTTTTTTTTTTTTTGGCCATGGTGTCTCTAGCACCTAGAATAGTTTGGGGCACATAGTATGTACTTGATAAGTACTTATTGGTTATAAAGATGAGTGAATGAGTGAGTGAGCGGTATATACAGCTAAATACAGTATAGGATTGTTATAAATCACTGGGGTCAGCTCGTAAGAGGGACAGATACAAGCTGGGAGGGATCATTTAGGCTCGGCAGGTCAGTGAAGAGACACTTAAGGCCGAAGGAAGGAGCAGTGGATACTGTTCTGGGCACAAGTGCCAGTGTGCAGAAAGGCAGAAAGGTGGGCCGGACACAGTGTGCATTTCCGAGGCAGGAAACAGTTTGTCGCTCACAAGGCGGTGGACCCTCCTACGCTCCTTTCCCGAGACCGCAGACCCATGACAGAGCACAGGGGACAGAGGGGACAGCTGATATTTCATCCTGATCTATTTCACCCAGCTGATCTGCTACAGCAATGCGACCGTCAGCTCTTCCACTCACTGGCCCTGTGAGGTTGGACAGGTCCCTGAAGCTCTCGGAGCCTCAGTTTCACTATCTGCGAAATAGGAAGAGTAGAAGCAACTACTCCCAGGCCGAGCAGGAAGACTCAATGAGCATGTGCACTGAACACACTTAGAAAAGCGCCCGGCATAAAATAAGCAAGTATGGACTATTATTACTTCTGATGTGCATACCACATAAATAATAATTCCTCCCGTGTGTTTAGGACTACATAATGATAACGACTGCCAGTTTTTCCTCCCAGGGGGTACCTCAGTTTACCATCCCCTCAGCTCCGTGCGGGAGGCAGTATTTGCTTCCCACTTTACAACAAGGAGTGGTGACACGGGGGGGCCAAGCCATGTCACTGATCACGGCTGTTTGTCCACTTCTTCTGAGTGGGTGCGGTCTGTCCCCCTGACTCAGAGCCCCTGGGACGCCCCCAACCCCAGAACACATGTTAGATCCAGACACGTGTCCTTCCACGCCTCCCTCCAGCTCACAACGGCCACCCCAGCTCTCCCCTGCTGCTCCACACACACCCAGGATAAGTGCCACTGTGTGCGTGTGTGTGCGTGTGTGTGTGTGTGTGTGTGTCCCTAGGACTTCGGGTCCGAGTGGGAGAGGGACACAGCAGGCATTGTATAAATCAGTGAAGGAATGGATGCAAGAGGAAATGTCTAGAAATATTTGAATTATGGTTAAAAAATTACTTCGAGAAGACACACAATAAAGAGTTTTGGAAACTAGTAAAACACACACACACACACACATAAATGTAGAAGTGAGATGCTGGGTCGTATAATTCTGCTTGATTTGTTGTGGATCACCAAACACTGAACATCTGAGCATTGTCGATGTAGTTGAATTGTACTCTTTAAAGTGATTTAAATGAAAAAAAAAAGTTTTAAACAGAGGGAGGCAAACCATAAGAGACTCGAATGAGGAGAACAAACTGAGGGTTGATGGGGGGGGCTGGGGAGGGGGGGAAATGGGTGATGGGCACTGAGGAGGGCATTTGTTGGGATGAGCACTGGGTGTCGTATGTAAGCGATGAATCATGGGAATCTACCCTCAAAACCAAGAGCACACTGTATACGCTGTATGTTAACTAACTTGACAATAAATTATGTATACATATATAAAAGTGATTTACATGGCAACTTTGATGTTACGCTTTTCATCACAATAAAAAATACACAGCACCTACCTACTCTTTAGAAAGCGGGGGTTATTTTTTGAATTCAGCAACACAAACTTGTATCTTTATAACTTGACTGATACAGCTTATTAGGCTTGGCATACTGGGGGGGGCTATTCTGATGTCCCCGGGGACGACACCCCGAAGTGACTTTCCCCAAACACTCCTCCCCTAAGTGCCACCTACTTGCTTCGTCCGAATCGTAGCTGTTGGCTTCTTCCTCCTCGTCCTCCGGGGGCGGGGGCTGGCGGGCAGGGGCCACGGCGGGCTGGGGAGCCGCAGCAGCCGCTTGGGAATAGGGGCCCGGTGGGTGGCCCCCTCGGTCCTCCCTGGCTCCAGCTGCTGAGTAGCCCCCAGCTCCCCCTGTTCTGTCCTCCCGGGCTGGGGTGGTGGCCCCTGCGTAGCTGGGCTCACCGGGAGCCACCTCTGCAGAGGAGATGGGGAGAGGGCAGGAAAGAGGCAGCTAGCTGAGCCTCTGTGTCTGTGTCTGAGCCACTGTGGCAGCATTACCGTTAGTGATGAGCGCCTACTGTATACCGGGAGCTTGGCAAGCCTTGCACCAGAACTACCCCGGCCCGGCCACGGAGGATCACCATATCCAGTCGAGGGGGATGGGGCGGGGCGGGGGGGGCTCATGATGTCATTCACCAATTCTCAGAATGTTGCCTTTGTCAAAACCACCTAGGGAGGCTTGCAAAAATGCAGGTTCCTGGGCCCCACCCAGACTGAGTAGGCAGTGCAATGGGGCCCGGGAGTCTATGTCTCATAACAAGTCCCAGGAGCTGATTCAGACGTGGGCAGAACAGACCTCAGGGGGGCACTGATCAGCGGTGTGGTTCTGCAGCCAGACAGCCTGGGTTTGAATCTCCGCTGTGTGACCTGGGGCAAGTTACTTAAAGTCTCTGAGCCTCAGTTTCCTCGTCTGTAAAGTGGGAATTATGACACTGCAGGCACTCAAAGAGTATCGGCTAATATTTTAAAAATTATCTACTACAGGGGCGCCTGGGTGGCGCAGTCGGTTAAGCGTCCGACTTCAGCCAGGTCACGATCTCGCGGTCCGTGAGTTCGAGCCCCGCGTCAGGCTCTGGGCAGACGGCTCGGAGCCTGGAGCCTGTTTCCGATTCTGTGTCTCCCTCTCTCTCTGCCCCTCCCCCGTTCATGCTCTGTCTCTCTCTGTCCCAAAAATAAATAAACATTGAAAAAATAAATAAATAAAAAAAAAATAAAAATTATCTACTACATGATAGGGGCACCTGGGTGGCTCAGGTCATGATCTCACAGCTCGTGAGATCATGTCCTGCATCGGGCTCTTCACTGAGAGAATGGAGCCTTCTCTCTCTCTCTCCCTCTCTTCCCCTTCCCTGCTCAGGCATGCACGCTTTCTCTTTCAAAATAAATAAATAAACTTACAAAAATATATAACCTACTACATGTATACTACTTAACACAGTACCTGGTGAGTTAGGAAGCAATGATTAAGCTGTAGCTATGGTAACCGAAGATGATGCATAACATCATATGCAAGAATCACGGTCACTTAGCATGACCTTAATCCACTCGAGGCCACGTGCTAGAGTTTTATGTGTATTCGTTTGTCTAATCCTCCCATCAATTCTGTGAGGTAAATCCTTGTATTATTCCCATTTTATTTTATTTTTTGTTTACTTATTTTCGAGAGGGAAAGAGACAGAGGGTGGGGGGGGAGGGGCAGAGAGAGAGGGAGACACAGAATCCGAAGCAGGCTCCAGGCTCTGAGCTGTCAGCACAGAGCCTGACGCGGGGCTCGAACCCATGAACCATGAGATCATGGCCTGAGCCGAAGTTGGATGCTCAACCGACTGAGCCACCCAGGCACCCCAACTCTCTATCTGTTTTTAAGAGAGAGAAAGAGAAAGAGACAGAGCGAGCAGGGGAGGGGCAGAGAGAGAGGGAGCCACAGAATCTGAAGCAGGCTCCAGGCTCTGAGCTGTCAGCACAGAGCCTGATGCAGGGCTCGAACCCACGAACCATGAGATCGTGACCTGAGCTGAAGTCGGGCACTTAACCCAATAACCCACCCAGGCATCCCTCCCATTTTAGAGATAAGGATATTGAGGCCCAGGGAAGGAAGTTAAGTGACTTGCCCAGGGTCACGTAGCTGGGAAGTGAAGGAGCCGGGATTTGAATTCAGGTTAGTCCGTGCTCTTAACCACTGTATGCTCTGTCCTTTTCTATTTAATCTTGGTAAGGAGTATCTAGAGTTTTGGAATCAGGGGGTCCCTTAGAGCTCATCCGATGGGTCTCTGGGCACAGCTGGGGAAGGTCTGGCAGCCTGGGCTCTCTCACAGGAGGTGGGAGGGCGTGGCCACTGGACAGGTATGGGAGGAGGGGGAACACTTGCCTGGTCTGTGATCTGGAAAGCGTCCTGCTGGCCCAGGGCTGGCTTTGCCGCCTCCTGGAGGCCCTGAATGGGGAAAAGAGAGAGGGGTGGAGCACAGGTGGCATGATTTCCCTGTTCTTCCCTCTCCCCCCTCATGTCGGGGGTGTGGACACAGGCCTGGGGGCAGCAGGCGATGAGAAGGAGCCTCCAGGGCTGCAGGAATGGCCCCACTGGGGACTCTGGGGTCAGAAAGGCCTGGGTTCAAGCCCCAATACTTCCTTCCTGGGTCTACACAATGAGGATGCCTGTACCTGCTTGTCATGTTTCATGGGCTGTTATGAGGTTGATGGACGAATGGAGTAAGGATTGCTTGTGAGGGGACGGGCAAGTTTGTACCCGGAGTCCCCCACTGCTACAGGGCCATTACTGGTCCAGCGGAATTTTTACAACTACATTTCCCAAAGCCTGGGATGGGGCGGGGGGAGAGCCGAGGGGGCATGAAAGATCATTCAACCACACAGGGAGAGAGTCGCATCAGTTTCCACTGCCCTTCAATACCATCGTGGAAACGTCTCATTCAGGTGCCACTTTGTCCCTAACTTTTGTGAATTTCCCTTCTGAGCAAAAAAAGGACAGAGCTCGGACTCAGAACCTTCCTCAGGCCAGCGTACTGAGAACCTCACCGCGTTGTTTAATTTTCACGACATTAATTTTTAGAACTACCTTCTGCAATGGGTTGAATTGTATTCCCCCAAAGGATGTTGAGGTTCTAGCCCCCAGTCCCTGGGAACGTGGCCTTATTTGGAAAGAGGTTTCTTTGCCGATGATCAAGTTAAGATCACGCTCTGTCTCTGTCTCTCAGAAATGAATAAACGTTAAAAAAAAATGGAGCAAAATGTTAACAGCACCAATGAGGCATCGCTCCTATTGTTTCATGCAATCCGCATTTGTTTAGATTTTCCCATGTGACTCGTCTCTTTGGCCACCAATTTTTCCTGAATCTCACACTACTGTTCTGGGAACCATGTGCCCCCAACATTCCCTTGAGAGAGGAGTTTGGAGATAGCGAGTTCTCTCAGTTGCATTTTTCAAGCGAACCAATTTGAGGAAAGATGCGAAGAAATGAGAGAGCAGGAGGCAGATGTACGAGGTAAGGACGGTGACGGAGAGTGACCCGACAACGAGGAGGGAAGGGGGCAGAGGCTGAGGCACTTCACGCAGGTGGGCTGCTTCCGTCCGGACCCTGCTCCACCTGCCCGCCCGGAGGGTTACTCATTCTGAGGGTTTGGCGGGGGCTGTGGCTTTGCACGAAGCCGGGGGGCTCTGCAAGCAAGGACGGGAGGTCCCAGGGTCACAGCTGGGTGACAGGTGGGGGTGGGGCGGCAGGTACCTGGCTGCCCGGGCTGTGGAGGGGCTGGGCTCTGCACGGAGGCGGGGGCCGGTCTGGAGGCCTGGACTGAGTTTGCCCGTCGCAAACCTGCAGGGGTAAGGAAAGGAGACAGCCCGTCATGTCTCTCTCTCTCTCACACACACACACACACACACACACACACAATGGACACGGGAGGAACCTTGGGTCTGGTCAGCTGGCACGAGGTAATGCCTTCTGGGTTTGAACTGGTTGCTCTCTGCTACTCCAGACCCTCTCCTCCCCCTCCGGTGCCTTCTCTCTTTGCAACACTCAGATGCCCTGAACCAGGTCACAACAACGACACGGGTGTTGAAAAGGGAAGGATGTCACCTCCACCTGTGTGACCTTGCACAAGCGACCTATCCTCTCCGGGCCTCGGTCTCCTCGCCTGCAAAATGGGGATAAGAGTACCTACTTTTTAGGGTTGTGGTGGAGACGCTGTGATGCGATACAGGCAACGTGCTCAGAACAGCACTTGGCACAGAGTAAACACGGAATATTATTATTATTATTATTGAATCTGGTCTCTATCTTCACACGGGCCTAGCTCTGCATCCCAGTTTCTTGTATAAGCTGTGTGACTTTAGGATGGTCATTCACCCTCTCTGCATCTCTGAGCTCTACCTACTGATGATAATGAGTTATCATATATTTAATGCTTACCATGTTCCAGGGACTTCACATATAAGAGGTTGTTTAATCTCTATACCCCATGAGGTGGGTGCTGATTTACCTCCATTTTACAAATGGGGAAGCTAGGCACAGAGGGCTAACATCTCTTGCCGGGTTAATGGCAAAGCCAGGATTTGAACTCAGGCATTTGGTCTCCGGAGTCTGCCTGAGACCAGGAGGTGCTACTGTCTCCTCCAGAGCTACTGGAGGATCAAATGGGATAATGTACACAGCAGGTCCTGACATCCAGAAGGCATGACATTCCTGGAAGAAAGTCCTTTCTCACTTCTCTGGGCTGGATCCCGCCTTTCCTGAACTCAGCCCTGTGTCACTGGAGAGATGCTTGAATGCTAATGACAGAAGGTGCTTTGCCACCGCTGGCTGGGGGCTGACCAGTCCCTCTGTCTTGTCCCCGGGTCCTGTAGTAGCACTGTGCTTTTGTTCATCTGGGTCCTTGTTCATTCCTTCATTCATTCACTCACTCATTCAACAAGTGTTCATTGTCTACGAACTGCCCATCCTGATGGACAAAAATCACCTTAATTCCTCCAGGAGCAGATGGCCCAGTCAGAGGAGGGAGGCAGACCCTGAAATAATGAGTTTATAAAGCAGCGATAACAGTGAACATCCACTGAGCGCTTCAAATGTGCCAGCCCGTGAGCCTCGCCTCAGGGAACCCTCACAACTTGACGCCATGCGTAGCGTTATGGTCCCCGTTTGCAGTCAAGAAAAGGGAAGCTAAGTGTGCCCAAGGTCACGTATCTAGGAAGTGGCTAGGACCTCCGACCAGGTTCACCCGGCTCCGGAATCCCGCGAGTAATAATGCACACCGACCCTCACGGCATGTCAGGCTGTGTTCTGAGATCTGAGGTTTTAGTTTACTTAATCCTTTAGAGCAACCCGAGATAAGAATGATTACCATTATCATTTCCATTTGATAATAAAGGAAAGCCCGGTGCCCCGATCTGTAAAATGGGAACACCCAGCTGGTAAGTGGTCGAGCTGGGATCTGACCCCACACAGTCTTTGATCTGGTATTTGTGCACTTGACATTGAACTGAAATGGCCATACAGGTAAAGAAGTAACATCACGGGGGACGGAGGTGAGGGGTGACCTCTGGCTGGGGGGATGGGGACGCTTCACAGTGAAGGTGGCCTTTGGATTTGGAGTTTGGGTTTTTCCAACCCAAACGGAGGTCGTCGACGCACAGGCGACCTCTGTAGCATAAAGCAAAGTCAGGATAACTCTGGTTTATTCCATGGCATTAACTCCAGGTCCCAGATCTGGAGAGAAAGGGGCCCTGGGAGGCATCGGGATTACTGAATGGAAGATGCGGAGGTCAGCTGACTCTTGTCAAGGATCTGGGGCCCGAGTTGCAAGTTGTTCTCAGCACTCCTGGTGGGACCCCCTCTGGGGCTTAGGCTCATCACTGAGGGCTCCCGGCATGATGGAACCTTTTCTTTTCTTTTCTTTTTTTCAACGTTTATTTATTTTTGGGACAGAGAGAGACAGAGCATGAACGGGGGAGGGGCAGAGAGAGAGGGAGACACAGAATCGGAAACAGGCTCCAGGCTCCGAGCCATCAGCCCAGAGCCTGACGCGGGGCTCGAATTCCCGGACCGCGAGATTGTGACCTGGCTGAAGTCGGACGCTTAACCGACTGCACCACCCAGGCGCCCCAACGGAACCTTTTCTTACACAGCAAGGGCAGCCGGGCTACAGATCAGGAACGGTCGCAACCATCCCTTCCGCCGATGGCACAAAAAGGGTGGCACAGACGTGTCTGTGTTTTGTAGCAGCAGACCCCTCTGACCGACCTCAGTGCCACTAGGTAGGATTTGCATTGCCATAGCTATGAGATGTGTGGATAATATAAAAATTGCAAGGCGCTGGCCCTTCCTCTGCTCAGGATCCTTCTGCGGCTCCCCGACACCCTCGGGAAAAAGTCCAAACTCCTTTATCTGACTTTTCAGGCTCTCTAACAATGGTTCTCAAACTTCAGCATTCACTGAAATCACATGAGGCGTTTGCTTAAGAAGTGCAGTGTCTGGGGGCGCCTGGGTGGCGCAGTCGGTTAAGCGTCCGACTTCAGCCAGGTCACGATCTCGCGGTCCGTGAGTTCGAGCCCCGCGTCGGGCTCTGGGCTGATGGCTCGGAGCCTGGAGCCTGCTTCCGATTCTGTGTCTCTCTGCCCCTCCCCCGTTCATGCTCCGTCTCTCTCTGTCCCAAAAATAAATAAACGTTGAAAAAAACATTAAAAAAAAAAAAAAAAAAAAAAAAAAGAAGTGCAGTGTCTGGATCCCGGCCCCAGAAATTCTGATTTCGTAGGTCTGAAATGTGGCAGAGGAACCAGTGTTTTTGACACTCACCTAAGGTGCCTGGATCTGCTGACCGCCTGTCTTCTGCTGCTCTCCCAGGGAGAGGGATTCTGGCTACAACACGCTTTAGATGGTGACAAGCACTGAGTAGAGCTGTGTGTCAGAACTCTGGGGACTCAGAGGAGGGAGCAGTGAACTCTTCTCAAGGTGAAGCAGGGCGGATGCTACAAGTTTCACAGACGAGGGGACATTACACTGACTCGAGGGACAGGGGATCCAAATCCGGCTCAGGAATACTGTGTGACTGCCTTTTCCCTCAACAGGCAACATAATACACGGGCTAAAAGCGCAGTCTTCAATATACAGAAGTTAACTAAAAATAGATCAAAGACCTAACTGTAAGAGCTAAAGCTAAAACCACAAAAGTCTTAAAAGAGCACATTCAGGGAAAATGTCACGACATTGGCTTTGGAGCGACTGTTTGAATACGGCACGCAAAGCGCAGAGAACAAAAGAAAATGAGAAAAATTGGACTTCGTCGAAATTAAAAACTTCTGTGCATCAAAGGACACTATCAATGGGGTGAAAAGGCAACCCACAGAATGGGAGAAAATATCTGCGGATCGTAGATCTGACAAGGGTTTAATATCCAGAATATATAAAGAACTCCCGTAACTCAACAATAATAAAACTAACATCCCAAATGAAAAGTGGGCAAAGGACTGGAAGAGACATTTCTCCAAAGAAAATATATGAACAGCCAATGAGCACATGCAAAGATGCTCAATGTCACGAATCAAAAACATGAGATATTGCTTCACACGCATTAGGGCGGATACACACACATACTATATATATACGTGTGTGTATACATATATATACGCATGTGTATACATGTATACATATATATGTGTGTGTGTATACATATATACATATGTGTGTATACATGTATACATATATATATGTATACACACATACATGTATATATCCTACATATACAGACACACATGTATGTATATATAAGCGCTGGTGAAGATGTGGATTAACTGGAACCCTTGTATATTTCTGGTAAGACTGTAAAAATGGTGAGGCCACTGTAGAACACAGTATGGTGGTTCCTAAAAGATTTAGGCATAAATTTACCATATGATGTATCTATTCCACATATATATATATATATATATATATATACACCCCCAAATTAAGAGCAGGAACTCAAATCGATACTTGTACACCAATGTTCATTATGCACAACAGCCAAAAGGTGGAAACAGCCCAAATGTCCATCAACGGATGAATGGAGAAACAAAATGTCTACCCCCAAAAGGCCACATACTGTGTAATTCCATTTATATGAAATGTCAAGAATAAGCAGATCCATAGTGGTCAGTGGATTCCAGGGGCTGGGGGGGGGGCGGAGAAGATGGAATGGGGAATTAGCGTTTAGTGGGTACAAGGTTTGTTTGAGATGGTGAAATAGTTCTGGAGATGGTTAGTGGTGATGGTTGCATGACAATGGGAATGTACTTGGGGCCCCTGAACTACATACTTCGAAGTACTTGAAACAGCAAATTTAATATTAGTGTATATTTTTTACCACCATTAAAAAAGATTTTTTTAAAAGCATCGTCAACAAAAACTTCACCTCTGGAAGGGGAAAAACAAGAAGCCCAGGCTTTAATGTCGGACAGACACGGGTTTCATTTCCATCTGAGCCAATTGACAGCTGTGTGACTTAGGGCAAATGGCATCAGTTCTCTGAGCCCAGTTTCTCCATCTGTTAAATGGGAATAATAGGAATCTTCGCAAAAGGATTTGGGGGTATGACAAGGATCAAATGAGATGACGTATGTGAAGAGCTCGGGACAATGTCTGGCACATGGTAAGCACTCAGCAAATATTCCATGATGTTGTAGACCTGAGAAATTCTTCTTTTTCTGTGAATCTGAACCATAAGTTCACTAGGGGGTGTGCACAGTGGATTAAGCACAAGGTATGTGCCCAGCTCTCCTGCCAAGAAGAAGAGGGACTAAGGGCCTAAGCTATACACCCACTATTCAGGAAGAGAAGCCAGAGGTCAACATGGGACCTAAATATTCAGCCCATCTAACTTGGGACCTGGTCCAAAAGTCCAAGTCCAGGAATCAAGGATTCCCACCATCATGCACTCTCGCCAAATAAATCCACTTTGAGTGCAGCTGGAGGTGCTGGGACCCAATGAGATGAGAAGCGTCCTGGCCGCGCTGACCTACCCCATCCTCGTGGACAGCAGAGGACGCCGGCCAAGAGAAGAAAGAACTTGGGTGGGTCTGTGAGAGGGAAGCTTCCCTACTGTACTCAAAAGTACGTTGCATTTTCCTCAGGGCTTCCAGGGAGGAGGGCAAAAAACCCACATTTTCCTTACATTTGGCGTTAGAGCAGGAAAGGGATATAACCCAAAGTATGGATGTGCAGGGTAAGAATTGTTTCTGAGCTCTGTCTTTCCTCTACCATAGACTAGAACCAGCATCTAGAACAGAGCGTGGCACACAGTAGATACTCAACAGATACTGAACGAATAAATGAATTAAAACATTGTCCTCCCTGCCCCCCTCCCCCAACTCCTTTTGATTCTCCTCCTCCAAGAAGCCCATCTAGATTTGCCCATGTCTCCTACCGGCTGGGCTCCGGCTGGAGTCAGCGGCAGCCCCACCGTGGCCATGGTCCCAGCTCTCTGAGTCCCGGCTGGATGAGCTCATGCGTGCCTCGGAGGCCCTGCGCACAGGAGGCCCATAGCTTCCTCGCCCGGGGGCAGAGGCCAGGTCAGGACCTGGAGGGAAAAGCATGTATTACATGGAGAAAGGGCAAGAGAGGGATGGGATAAAGTAGAAGACAGAGTGGGCAGGACCTACCTGTCTTCTGACCTGGGCCCCTCCGGTCTTCCGTGTCACCTGGAGAGAGAGATGAAGAGAACTTGTTTTATGGTTTCTGGAGAGCTGCCACTTAAGGAACACACAAAGGGGCCCATCGCCACCCCTAGGAACTTTTAAAAAGTGAGCTGAAAGTCTCTTCTCCTTTCTTCCCCTGTGGTGTAGCTCCCGTTTACAATCTCACATGATTTCCTTGGCATGCACACGCACATGTGAGCACACACAGGCTTCCAAAAGAGCAAACTGGGATCCTCGGTCAATGATCACACAAACTGTTCTGGAATGTGCTCAGTTGATTTGATTTTCCCCAGGACTCACTCACCGAGCATGCTCCAACCTCAAGTCCTTTTGCACATCACATTCTCAAACGTTCCACGAGCCCTCTCTACGCTTCTCTCCAAACATCGTCTCCGTAGACAGCCCTTCTGTGGCCACTCCATCCAACACAGACCCTCCTGCCATGTCTGTCCCCCTCACCCGCTTCATTTTGCCTCTGGCTGTCATCACCACTGATATTCTATTATATTTGCATATGCTGTTTGTCGAGTATCTGTTTCCCCCAGTAGAATTTTAGCTGTGCGAGGACAAGGATTTTGTCTGTTCCATTTATCACTGTGTTCCTAGGGCACAGAACAGAGCCTGGAACTCATTGGGCATTCAGTAAATATTTGTTAAAAGAATACTGTAAGCTCCTATTATGGGCATAATTCAAAATCTATCATACATATTTACATCATTGGATTCTAAAAGATGCCTAACATAGCATGGTATGGCTAGATCATAATCCATTAGACAATCCCATTAATGAACATTTGGGTTTCTCCAGTGGTTCTGCGATAGAAAATGGCACATAGAAAGTGATACAATAAATATACTTACACATATATCTTTTTATATTGGTCCTTTTAAACCTTTTTAAATATTTATTTCTTTTTGAGAGAGAGAGACAGAGCACAAGCTGGGGAGGGGCAGAGAGAAAAAGAGACACAGAATCTGAAGCAGGCTCCAGGCCCAGAGCTGTCGGCATAGAGCTGGGCGTGGGGCTCGAACTCACAAACAGTGAGGTCATGACCTGAGCCGAATTCAGATGCGTAACCGACTGAGCCACTCAGGCGCCCCTATATTGGTCCTTTTATTGCTGTTAAATATATTCCCAGATAGGGACTGCTGGATCAAATGGTATATACACTTCAAATTTTAACAAATTGTGCCATAATACTTTCCAGAAGGCTGGAGGTGACTTATAGTCCTACCAAAAGTTTATAGGGTATTCATTTCCGCCACATTCATCAGCACTGGATGTTATTACCAATAATTTTTTAGGTGGCACTGTGCAACGCTGGTGATGTTACTTCTTTCTAGCGACGTGAGTGGGTGTCACATCAACCGTAGTCTTGGAGTTAATGCTTTGTCCAGAGTTTATGTGATAAGCTAATTCATACTCTTTATGTGCGTATGTGTCTGTGTCTACGTGATTAACGTGATATAACATTGGCCAACATTTACGAAGCGCCACATCGTGCAAAGCACTTCCCATGTAGTATCTCATGTAACCTTCAAAATAACCCGGTGAGTTATTCAGCCCATTTCATAGGTGAGGAAAGAGTCTCAGAGGGCCAGGTGACTTGCCCAAGCTCACGCAGAGATAAGTAGCAGAGAAATGAGATTCAGGTCCTCCTGGTCTCAGATGTCCCAGATCTTGACAGTTATGCCATGTAGTCTTCTCAGCCTACAGGGAATAGTGCTTAACCAGGAAGAAGGAAGTCTTGGGGTTGAGTGTGGGGGCTCCTCGGGGATGCGCTGTATATTGAGAATTTGGTATTTCTCTGCCAAGGAGCAGAAATTGCTCATGCCATGTCAGGAGGAAAACATCTGGTGAATGCCATGTGGGTGCCAGGCACGACCCTGGGCACTTTGAGAAGTCATCTTACAGGAGGCATAGTTGGACATTTGAACTTTTGAGACCTTCAACTATAACTTTCCTTTCAGAAACACTGCCTGCGCTCAACTCCAGAACCGTCATTCAGGCCAGATTTTATCATTTAGTATTAGCTGAAATTATTACAGGGGCCTCATCTGGTCGGACCTAATGGTCTCACTCAATTATGATATGTTTTGATAGCAGTGGCTTCTTTTCTTTTAACTTTTTTTTTTGCCTCTCCCTTTTATCATCATCATTTTACTAACTAATCATAATACTTGGGTAATAGGGATAATATCCACAGTCATGGTAATTTTCTTTTATGAATTCCCCTTTTGCTCAACTTTCACTTTTAATTAGTACAATTTCAGATATGCTGATGGTTGATAGCAGAAGTATCAGGGACAAGGAAGGCCTTCTCAGCAAATCCCCCTCGGGCTCCAGTGTGTATTTTGGTGACAGAAGTCTCTCAGCTTCTAGTTTTAACTTCCACCTCTGTTGTACCTCTAAATACTCCATCAGGGATGACAGCGAAAGTTTTTGGCAGCCTGACATTGCTGGAGACTTCCCTGTTCTACCCTCTTTTTAAAAACCGTTTTAAATTCCACTATTATACAATAGTATTATTGTGTAACACTATACGATACAGTGTCACATTAGTTTTAGGTGTACGATAGTGAGTCAACACTTCCATACAACACCCACTGTGCGTCATGACAAATGCTCTCCTTAATCCCCATCGCTTCTTTCACCCATCCCCCCACCCTCTCTCCTCTGGTAACCCTCAGTTTGTTCTCTATAATTAGGAGTCTGTTTCTTGGTTTCTCTCTCTCTCTCTCTCCCTTTGCTCATTTGTTCTGTTTCTTAAACTCCACATATGAGTGAAATCATATGGCATTTGCCTTTCTCTGACTGACTTATTTAGTTCTGCATTATACTCTCCAGCTCCGTCCATGTCGTTACAAATGGAAAGATTTCATTCTTTTTTATGGCTGGGTAATATCCCTGTGTGTGTGTGTGTGTGTGTGTGTGTGTGTGTGTGTGTATCTCACATATTCTTTATCAATCTATGGACACTTGGGCTGCTTTCATATCTTGCTTATTGTAAATAGTGCTACTATAAACACAGGGGTGAATGTATCCCTTTGAATTAGTGTTTTTGTATTCTTTGGGTAAATACCCAGTAGCGCCACTGCTGAATCATAGGGTAGTTCTATTTTTAAATTTTGAGGACACTCCATACGGTTTTCGACACGGGCTCGCTATGCTACCCTCTTGACAAAGGTTCATGGTGAGTTGTGCAGTGGACATAGGGGTCCTAAATCCAGAGGCTGGCTGTCCACCAACTGGGTGGAAACACAGTCATGATGTCAGGACATCCTCTAGGTAGACCAGTTAGCCAAGACCTGTCCGTGGTCCTGAAAGGAGAAGCTGTTTCGTTGTACCTCGGGTTGGAGCCCGGGCAGCATGCTTGGGCTCAGGAGTGACCTGCTCAGGGACAGCAGGCTCACTGACAGGCTCCTGGGGCTTGGTCTTCCTTATAGGCATAGGCTGTGGGAGGACCTGTTTGGGGAATCCCTTGAAGAACCACGCTCCAGAACGCTTCCACACCTGGGGGAGGACAGGGAGAGGATGAAGACATGGCAACCATGCACTATCAGCCCTGCCTTCGGGAGTGCCAGTTTTTCCCTTTGCTCCCTGCACTCAGCACACCGACACACCACATAGCCTGTCACAACTCCTCTTTGATTCACACAACAACCCCAAACACTCCGTAGAGAGGGCCTGAGTACACCCATCTCCTGGATGGGGAAATTTGAGGATCAGAAAGGTGATGAACTAGTATAAGGTCACACAGCACCTGCCACCTCTTACACGCGGTGAGCTCCCTACGTCGAGGAAGAGTCAAGTCACAGAAGCGGGAGATGAGAAAAGAACTTCATTCAAACACTCACTGAACAGTCCTGCCAGTGTTCACAGCTGAGCTGGTTCCTTGTTACCAATCCCGTAAGACCTACAGCTAACCAGGCTCCCCAGCCCTCAATGGCCACCCTGCTTCCCACCTGGCAGTGAGGAGGGGGGGAATGGACAAATAGGGACGGTGACCGGTCCACTCACCTCTCTCTGCTCGATGCAGATTTTACAGAGCCACACGGAATGCGGGCGGTTATTGGAGGTCTCCACCCCACACTTAGTGCAGACGTTCTGGGGACAAAACATAGCCCAGTGCACACTCACATACGCCAGGCTCCGAGCTGCCAGTGATCGGGGCCAAGGGGCTGGGAGGCAACAGAGCCCCTCTCTCTCTTGGTAGATAGAAAGAGCTGGAACTCCCCATTTCTCACCTCCCTCTCATGACCAAGGCCAGCTAGGATTAAAGTTCCAATTTGAGTTTCGATTTCCAATAATGAGAACTGGAGTCATCCTCCAGCACTGGATGAATATATTCTCTGGAATTTTCCAAGAGTCCCTGTGGGGTCTGAATTTTTGGCATCCATATGGGGGAGATCACTGACATGATTTTTAAAGAGGAAAGCCACATATTTATTTTTTCTCTCTTTCCCTTTTCTTTTTTTTCTTTCTTTCTCTCTTTCTCTTTCTCTCTCTCTCTCTCTCTCTCTCTCTCTCTCTCTCTCTCTCCTTCTCCTTCCTTCCTTCCTTCCTTCCTTCCTTCCTTCCTTCCTTCCTTCCTTCCTTCCCACATGAATCTGACATTACCTAGATTATGGCTGCAGGTTCAGCTCCTTGAAGAGAAGGAAGTTACCTGTGCAAATGCCATGATTGTGATGGAACATTATACTTTTGGCTGAGTTTCCTGGCAGTCAAGACAAAATGGAAAACTGAATAGGTCACGGAATTTTTACTATGTGGCTGACTGCAGAAGACAAGTTTTGGGGCATAAACTTTCCCCAATACTGCATTCTAAATGCTAAGTGGGACCCCAAGCAGGAGACGCCAAGTGACATGTTCCCCTGAATTCCTTTCCGGGGAATTCAGGCAGACCCAAGGACAGGTATATCTGCGTCCTGGAACTGTCACGTGCAGACAGCTTGAGGAGAGGGTGCAGGGTGGAGGGAGACTCCTTTAAATACTCAAGAAGCCCAATGGCCCTAACTGGGCTGGAGAGGGGCTTTCTAAGCCAGGGTAAGAGGATGCTGGGTAAACCTTCCATGTTCACACAGGTGTAGACACCTGCCCAGCATGTTCTTTAGCCTGACACATAGTCTGCTAAGCTACGACCAGGATACCTGCAGGCTCAACCATAGCCTACATCCTGTCTCAGGTTCCCATGTTCATCCTAGATGGAGCTGAGCTCCAAGGGGACAGAGGGGTCAGAACATCTTCCAGAAGAGGAACCAGGGTTCAGGGTTGCCTAGAAGATAGCTGGGCATGGGAGCATCCCCAAAGGAATCATATTCTGGCAACTACCGTTCAGAATCCAAGCTCCGTCCCCAAGGCCCAGGGTCCCCCGAGGCTCGAGCCCAGGCTTAGCCCCCTGCATGTGATGAGAAGGGCAGCAGGGAGGAGGAGGATGATAGTACCTTTTTACAGTCCTCACACACCACACAGGTGGAGCCCAACATCCCCAGCTGTTCTCCACACAGTATGCAGCGGTTCACCCCGTCCCCAGCCACGTTCTTCCTCATGTTCTCCAGACGGTCCACCAGGCGCCTGGAAGCAGACACAGAGTAGTGAGGGCCTCACAGGACCGGGGACCACGGCATCTCCTAGTGTCAGGCTGATGGTCTTGACCTTGTCTGAGTCATGGACTCTTGGGCGTCTGATGAGGACTCTCGGACCCTTCCCCCGAAAAAGGCACGTGTGCATGAAATTCTGATACGTTTTCAGAACACCACAGACCCATATCCCAGGTCTCCCACCTCCTTCTATTGACTTCAGATTAAACACCTTCTCTAGACTTACTATCTCACATCACCTCCTCCAGAGAAAACTGCCTTCTGGGCCCCAGATCCCTTTATCTAATTGTCGACGTGACGTCTTCACTCGGATGTCTTCGTTGCCATCTCAAAGTTTAGTTTCAGCTGCTCCTCATCTTGGCTGTTCTCCAACCCCGTCCCTAGCACACCTGCTCCCATTCTCAGGAGGGAGCTGGACCCGGCCCACCCCTCCAAGGACCGGGTTCCCGCTGGGGGCACCACGGGCATGAGAACCACCGGGATACAACTTGGGGATCAGAGGTTCTAGAAGGACCCTGGGAGCCACCTGATGCTGACTCTCCCCACAAGCCTCCTCGCTCCTGCCATCCCCTCAAAGTGCTCGGATTTGCAGTGTTAAAAAATAGCAGCTTCTCCCTTTGTGTTTCGTTCAACAGAGAGCCACTCTGTCCAGGGAAGAGCCAGGAGAAGCCTGTGGGCTCCAGAGCCTCTGCTGTGACCCAGATTGGACGGAGCTGCTTCGGCAGGCAGGGCGCACAGAGCCAGAGGCAGCACGCTCCTCCTTTCCTCCCCCTCATCTTCCCTTCCCCCCTCCCTGTGTTTTCCCTAGAAATTGTTTTTATAGGATGATGGGTGGGGCGGTAACCAGGAGCAAGCCCCCCAGTCCACGGTCTCAGATGACCTAGAATAACAGTAGCCGATGTGTACTGAGCACTTAGTACGTGCCAGGTACAGAGATAAGCACTCCACATCAATTTTCTTAAGGGCTCCTTCCAGTAGTACTATACGCTGAGCACTATTCTTGTCCCCATTTTCCAAATGGGAAAACTGAGGCACAGAGAGGTTAAGTGATTTACTCAAGTCGCACAGTTGGGAAGTGGAGAAAGCTGGGATCCAGACCCAGGCAGTTTGTCCTGAGTTCCTAGTTCCTATTCTTTTTATTATTATTACTATTGTTTTATTTTATTTTGAGAGAGAGAAAAAGCACAAGCGGGGAAGAAGCGGAGAGAGAGAGAATCCCAAGAAGGCTCCACACAATCAGGATGGAGCCTGATGTGGGGCTCAAACCCATGAACTGTGAGATCACGTCCTGAGCCGAAGCTGGATGCTTAACCGACTGCGCCACCCAGGTGCCCCCTGAATCTCTGTTCTTAACTGCAATACACCCTGCTGTTATGTGCCAAGCAGAGCCACGGGGGTCTTCTGGAACAGTCTGATCTCCACCCTGCTGGATCCTCCTGCAGTCCCTACACCAAGGGACCCTCACCAACTCACACACACCCAGTTACCCTAGCTGGTTCTGTCCATCTCACTTCCCTGAGCTTGGGACAAGACACCCAACAGCTGCCCCATCATTTTGTTTCCCGGAAAAGCCCTTAACAGAGGATTGAGAAAGCTGGGGGTTAGCCCCGGAGTTGGACTCTCTGGGCTTCAGTTTCCTCATCTGTAAAACAGAAGGAGTTGGGTTGTCAAGCTGTGCTTTATGGCACCCCAGAGCTCCTTAGAGCCAGTTGAGGGGCCGTGCACTGTAGGGGTGATTCTGAGGGGCCAGAAAACTGCACTTCATCCACAGCATGTCTGCATTTATCCATTCTGTTTGTTTGTTTGTTTGTTTGTTTGTTTGTTTGGAATTAGATTTCCTTTGGAAAGCCACAGTTTGAAGAAACAGCCTGAAGTTGTCTAGAGCAGATTAACTTCAGGATGCCTTGCAATGCTGCAGAATTATAACATGTTATGAGACGATGAGGCAAGCTGATGGGAGGCAGGGGATGGTAAACGCATGGAGACATTTTTCTTGTCCACATCCTCTTTCGCAGGTTGCCTCCAGCGTGCACTGCCCTAGCCAGAAAACGGTTAGATTTTGTTCTCCTCTATCAGCGTGGGTCCCAAAGCACAGAGAAGGTGAGAGGCTTGCCTGGGGTCGCTCCGCCAGGGCTAGAATCTAGTTCTCTGTGTCAGTAAATCATCTTTGCTTTCCATGAAGCCCTCCCGGCTTCCTGCCTCAAGTCAAGCCCCAGGAAGTCAGCACGGGACAGGTGACCCAATTCCAAACGGCAGTGCGCTTTGCTTAGGAAACTTAAGAGGCTTTCCTGCCTCCTCTTGTAAAATCGAGGCCGTGGATTCACTCACCACTTGCAAAACCCACATGAGAGCCTCCACCAAGATGCCTGTTCCTCCCACAGTTCACTCCTAAATGCCGAAAGGCGCCATTAATGGGTCTTGTATGGGGAGTGTCTCATTAGCTTCTCTCAGTGCAGCAAATGGCGTGGAAAAATAACAGATTTAAGATCATTATTCAGATGTCTCAGCTCAGGGACTCTTGTTATTTGTGAATCCAGTAGAGACCGGTAAAGAGAGAAGCATGTGGGTGGGAGGCACAGACCTTCCTTCTCTGCTCCCAGATCGGTTGAGCAGGGTACTCATTTTGACATCCTCTCTGTAGCCCCAAATCCGGGGCCTCAACGTGGAGGGCTCCGACAGCCAAAGAGTATAAACTTAGAAATGAAACTGTGCAGGAAGCTAGGTCAAAATATGTCACGAAAGACCACGAAGACAAGTGGGTCTTTATCCCGGTGATAAAATATTTCAGTGTTTTTACCCTTTTAACGTTTATTTATTTTTGAGACAGAGAGAGACAGAGCATGAACGGGGGGAGGGGCAGAGAGAGGGAGACACAGAAATGGAAGCAAGTTCCAGGCTCCGAGCCATCAGCCCAG